>NC_073302.1:110829121-111491621 GCF_027595985.1 Sorex araneus
GCTTATCTGTATTATAATTAAGAATTTTAATAAGTTATGTAAATTTATGACCTATTTGAATGTATTTGTATTGTATCTATTTGTTAAAATTATCTTCCACGATGTCTAGACTCAGCTAACATAGATATTACTTTCCTCATCCCAGTTATGAATATTTTATTGTATAATAATCAATTTTGCATATCATAGAACTTTATTAACAATGTAATCACATAATTATCCAAAAGATTACACATTATATCACGCAGAAGCATCATTTGTTAGATAAAATCAATGCAAGCAAATAATTACTTATAATTATAAATGATGTTCTAATTCCTTGACTGTATAGATAAATTCTCTGGAATATCTATGCTTGAGTATATCAATTTAGTGTATTTCAGCCAATAAACAAACACATCATCTTTAAAATCATTTGCCTTTACTCCAAAGTCCAGGAATGACAAAATATTATGTATGTATGTTTAAATTCTGATGTGAGATGATGTTTTGCATGTATATGCCTGTGCATACATTTATTCATATATCAGTTTTAATTATACTTGCTTTGCAAATTAAATCATAATATTCTCCAAGGGTTCACATATACACTCTTCTGTTCTACATGTAATTTGCAAGTTTCTTTGAGCCTTTGGTTATATTGAGTCACTCGTACTTCACATTTTTAAGAGAGTAGTAATCTTCAGTAACCTGAAAATTACTGAAGAATCCATATTTCCAATAATTTGATAAAATTTAAAGGCATTTGAAGTCATTTTTAGACATGTGTTAAAATAGTATATTTTACACACTTGATAATTATGACACAGCATAAAATTTAGCTTTCTTTTTGTGATATATGAACATATGTTTATCATCTAAGTCAGGCAATGTGAGATGACTATATTTTTTCACAAAAAGTGATTGAGAGATTATCAAGTAGGAGTTTGTTTCTATTTTGGTGACTATTATATTTTTTCTTTGTGATATTTAATCATAAAAAATTTGAAAATTACAGAATATATATTGAATGTCATTTATAATGCTTATTAATTTTACATTTTTCTGCATTTTTCATATAAATATTTCATCACAATAACTACTCAAAAGCAAAAGTCTTCATTTCTTTCTTCATGAAAGAAAATAAGGCACAGAGATATTGAGTTATTATCTAAGTTTATACATATAATATATGGGGAGTTAAAAATGTAATCTAAATAACTTTTTGGATCCTAAACTTTCTGTTACTTAACTGCTTCGTATTAAGAAATATTAAATATCAGTCATGCTAGAATCAAGTTAATCATTCCAATTCTGAAAAAGACATTTTATCTGAAATCAGAACTATATATGTATTATATTCTAATACCAATGAGTTAGGTCTGGTTTTATATATATATATATATGTTTATTTATTTATATATATAATTTCATATTAAATAGAAATTATAAAAAGACAAATCTGTAGAAGAAAATGTTTATTTTAAATATGTATTGAGTACTTGGTCAGAAAACAATTAGGAGTAAGTAATTGTAAGTATAGTTTGAGTTCTAGATTCCTTGAGGTCCTGAGGTTCTCGAACCTTTTTACTCAGTTGACAAGTACCCTCATCCACAAAATGCTCTGATTTACCACAGTTTTACAGTTATCTAAAATGATGCCATATAAACCATATTAAGCCATGTAAGTAATAAATGATAGAGCAAAATATTTAGATCTTCACTCCTTCACTTCCACCTTACTATATAGTATCTCTGTATTTAGCATTTGCAACAAATCACAAAAAATAATTCTAGACAATAATTTCAAATACATTGAGGAAAGTGTGTTTCTAAGAAAACAATTTTCTATTGGTTTAAAATTTAAGGGATATATACATACTCAGTAATGTCAATCAGATACATTTTATATGAAAATAGACCCAAGATGCTATTTTATAGAAGAAACAGAACATTTCCTTGAGAAATATCACTCACAGTGACAATGATCGTGATTTTGTCCTACAACATTTAGTCAATCTTGCTATTTTGTGTTGCTGAGTTTTAAAATTTTGGAATGACATTTACTTTTGGCAACTATTAAAGGCAGAATCTGTATGACTATTTAGAGAGCAAAATGTATTATATGTAGGATAGATCTATGAGAGGATATTTAAAAAAAATTTTTTTTTTGCTTTTTGGGTCACACCCAGCGATGCTCAGGGGTCACTTCTGGCTCTACACTCAGGAATTACCCCTGGCCTTGCTCAGTTGACCATATGGGATGCTGGGAATTGAACGCAGGCCGGTCACATGCAAGGCAAACGTCCTACCCGCTGTGCTATCACTCCAGCCCGAGAGGATATTTAAATTTAAAAGATGCAAAGCAGTAGCAGAATTCTAGGACTAGATAACTTATTCAGCAGTTCTAAAGGATCAAAAACTTAATTTTACAAATCTAATGATGAGCATCGGATTAAATAGAACATTTCTCCAAACATTCTCATCTTCTTAACTGTAGTTAATTAAATCCTTCACCTTTTTTCCCTGCTTTTGGTTAAGAATGAGGAAGACAGAATATATCTAAAGAGAACATAATATTTGAGGCATAATATGGATCAGACACTAAACTTCAAATCAGCGATCATTATACAGTTTATTGCTCCTTCTATTACAAACTGTAAATTTCAGAAGGAAACAGTGGTTTAAATGTACATATTAGTGTCTGACTATTTAAAATTTCCTCTCCTCGCTTGTGAACTGGATATAATAATACTTGTCATGAAAGTACTCTTTAATTCTTGATTTATAAGAACCGTAATTAAATTTATTATTTACTCTTAATTTTTCCATCTTTTGTTGTTGGAAAGGGTTCCACAAACTTGCAATTTTAAAACAGAAATGCATTGTCTCATAATTATGGAAGCTATGCATCTTGAATCATGATGTTAGTAGAGGCAGACTTCTTCTGGAGCTTATGGGTAAGAATTTATCCTTGCCTTTGCAGCTCCTGATGTTTATCAGTCATCCTGGTTTTTCTTATGGACTATTCTCAGCCTCTGTGATCAATGACCAACCCTGGCATACCAGTGTCCTAATATGGTGCTATTCACCTCTCATCAGAAAGTCAGTCATATTGCCCTATGACACACTCTATAGACTCCTCTAACTTGATTACATCTTCAGCTACTCTATTGTTTTCTTTGATAATGCGATTATTTTACAATGGTACCAACATTATTGTTTAAGCTAGAAGTATGGTTATACCAAGCCCACCAGCAGAATGCCAAGATTCTTCAACCATTCTCCAAAGCCTCTCATACCTCGATGAAGCTCAGTGCAAAACTAGCTTTTAAAATAAGATCAGAATCAGCTAATTGTTTTTGTCATTGTATTTTAGATAACCTAGTTATAATGGTGTTAAATTTTATGTAATTGATGGATAAAGTTACTCACTCCACCACCACAAATGTGTCCATGACCTTTCACCAATGTCTCAAAGTCATATCTAGTATGATCAGCGATTAAAGAGGTTAATAGAATAATAAACATTCTGCTGGATATAATTCAATCTTCAAAACAAGTAAGTTTTAAAACACATTTGCATATCCATAGGGGTGAGCCATACTGAATATAGAGATTTAGATTTTACATAATAAATTAAGGGTATTTATTTTTAAATAAATCAGTATTACTTTAATTATTTGGGCATGCATAAGATAATGAGGCTATTGTAATAATTTGATTTTAGATGCCTCAGTGATGGTTCAAGCTTGCAGAGGTTCTGTTCTGAAGAATAGACTGAGTTCTGCAGAAATGACAATGAACAGTAGAAGCCCCAGGATATTTTAAATTTCAAGGGAAACACCAGAGGGACTTCTGTAAGAAAGCCAATATTCTACTACTATTAGACGGTTGGGCACATTTCTTTAATGAACAGAACTATTAAATTCTGGCCTAAGGCTGCTGTAAAAGTACTAAGATTGTAATATAAGCATGAACCAAAACAGTTCAAGAATCCCAAGTATTTTAATTAAATTACAAAATATGGGTTTTCTTTATTTATCTGTAGTGTTGCAAATTTTACATGCATTCTTTTATTTTTGTTTTGATTGTTCTTAATTATAATTCCTTATTTTTTGATCATATGCTATACTATCTATTATAAAACTTACCAAAGTCTCTTTTTTACCAGTGATTATATGACGAAGTCTAGAGAAATTTCACTTTACTGAAATTCAGTCATATCTAATTTTTCATTAGAGAAAAAGAGAACCCTAATTAACCAAATCAGAAATTAAAAGGCAGACAACACAAAAGAAAAAAGAAATTCAAAAGGTCATCAGAGATTACATTGAAAGTTTGTATGCCACAAAACAAGAGAACCTAGAAGATATGGAAAAAATTCCTGGATTCCTATAATCTCCGAAGGCTGAACCAAGGAGATTTAGAATACCTAAATAGACCTAATACTATTAAGGGAATTGAAACTGTAATCAAATATCTTCCCGAAAACAAAAGCCCAGGACCAGATGGATTCACTAGTGAATTCTTCCAAGCATTTAAAAATGACCTATTGCCAGTTCTTTTCAAGATTTTCCAGGAAATTAAAGAAACAGAAACACACCCAAACAGTTTCTATCAGGCACATATATCCCTAATACCAAAAACAAACAGAGACACCACAAAAAAGAAAATTACAGGCTGAAGATTTTCAACAAAATATTAGCAAATAGAATCCAACAACTCATCAAAAAGATCATTCACCACGACCAAGTGGGATTCATCCTGGGGATGCAAGAATGGTTTAACATTAGAAAGTCAATCAACATAATTCATTATATCAGTAAAAGGAAAGATAAAAATCATATGATCATACCAATAGATGTAGAGAAAGCATTTGACAAGATCCACTACCCGTTTATGATGAAAACTCACCAAAATAGTAATTGAAGGTACTTTCCTCAATATAGTCAAAGCTATCTACCACAAGCATTATCCTCAATGGGAAAAAAAAAAACTAAGAGTCTTCTCTCTAAGATCAAAGACAAGACAAGGATGCCCACTGTCACCACTTCGATTCAATACAATAATGGAAGTATTTAGAATAATGGTTAGGCAGAAAAAGTTATTAAGAGCAACCAGATAGGAAATGAAAAAATCAAGCTTTTGCTATTTGCGGATGACATGATACTATATTTAAAGAACCCTAAATTCTCTACCAAGAAGCTTCTAGAAACAGATTTGTATAGTAAAGTTGCAGGCTATAAAATTAACCCAAGTTAAATCCAAGGCTGTAAAATAAACACAAGTCCATTGCTTTCCTATCCACAAATAATGAACGAGAAGAAAGTGATATGAGAAAAGCAATCCTGTTCACATTCATACCTCAGAAAATCAAATACCTTGGAATCAGCTTAACTAAGGAGGTAAAGGACCTGTACAATGAAAATTACAAAACTCTACTTCTACTTCAAGAAATAAAAGAGGACACAGAGAAATAGAAACATATCCCCTGCTCATGGATTGGAAGACTAAACATTGTCAGATGACTGGTTAAAGAAACTTTGTTACATCTACACAATGGAATACTATGCAACTGTTAGAAAAGATGAAGTCATAAAATTTGCATATAAGTGGATAAACAAGGAAAGTATAATGTTGAGTGAAATGAGTCAGAAAGAAAGAGACCGATATAGAAAGATTGCACTCATATGTGGAATATAAAGTAGCAGAGAGGTACGAGCTAGCAATGATGCAACTTCTGGCAGAAATTCCTCTGGATTTAGTTACTTAAATAGTAAAATACAGAAATTTAAAACCTCGCAGCCACTATTGTGGCCACAAGACCTCATATCTCTTCATTCTCAGCAATGGAAAACAAATTATCAAATGCTTCCTTTCCAGCAGGTCCAACACTGTGGGGGGAAACTCCAAACAATAATAGTGAGTTTTTTGTTTGAATGTAATCAAAGTAAAGAGAAAGTAAAGTGAAATTTATCAGCTACACAGGCAGGGTGGTGGGCTGGGGAGTGGGGGGGTGGGGGGAGGTTTACTGTGGTTCTTGGTGGTGGAATATGTGCACTGATGAAGGGATGGGTGTTCCAGCATTGTGTAACTGAGACTTAAGCCTGAAAGTTTTGTAACTTTCCACATGGTGATTCAATAAAAATAAATAAATAAATAAATAAATAAATAAATAAATAAATAAATAAATAAAGGGAGACACAGAGAAATGGAAACAAATCCCCTGCTCATGGATTGGAAAAATTAACATTGTCAAAATGGTAATAGTCCCCAAAGCACTCAGTGCAATTCTTATAAGAATACCCATGAAATTCTTCAAAGAAATTGATCAAATACACCTGAAATTCATATGAACAATAAACCCCCACAGATAGGTAAAATAATTCTTGGGAAAAAGAAGATGGAAGACATCACATTCCCGAACCTCAAACTGTACTACAAAGCAGTAATAATTAAAACTACATCGTATGAGTTGAATATCCTTACACACACCTTCAAATATATGATCATTTAATTTTTGATAAGGGAGCCAGAAAAGTGGAGTATGGGAAGTCTCTTTAACAAATGGTGCTGGTAAAACTGGACAGTTGCATGCAAAAAAAAAAAAGGGCTCATATCTATACCTAACACTTTGCACAAAAGTCATATCAAATGGATTAAAGACCTCAAATCAGACCAAAATACATAACATACATTGAAGAAAAGGTTGGCACAACCTTCCACGACATTGAAGCTAAAAGTATCTTCAAAGATGACACCCCACTGACTAAGCAAGTGGAAACAGAGATAAACTTATGGGACTATCTTAAGTTAACAAGATTCTGTATCTCAAAAGAAACAGAGACCAGAATACAAAGACAATCTATAGAACGGGAAATAATATTCACCCAATACCCAGCAGAGAAGGGTTGATATCAAGCATATATAAGGCACTGGCTGAACTCTTAAAGAAGAAAACATCCAACCCCATCAGAAAATGGGGCGATTATATGAACAGACACTTTTTCAAAGTAGAAATCCAAATGACCAAATGACACATGAAAAATGCTCCTCATCACTTATCATCAGGGACATGCATATCAAAGCAATGAGATATCATCTCACACCACAGAGACTGACACATCCAAAAGAACAAAAGTAACCGGTGTTGGCATAGATATGGAGACAAGGACACTCTCCTTCACTGCTGGTGCGAATGCCAAATGGTTAAGCTTCTTTAGAAACAATATGGACGTTTCTCAATAAAATAGAAATTGAGCTCCCATTTGACCCAGCAATACCATTTCTGAGAATATATCCAGGATGATAAAACATACAGTAGAAATGACATCTGCACTTGTACGTTTATTGCAACAGTATTTACAATATCCAGAATCTGGAAAAAAAAAACAAGTGCCTGAAAACAGGTGACTTGTTAAAGAATGTTGGTATATCTACACAATGGAATATTCTATAGGTATAGAAAAAGCTATAGCTCTCTACTCTACAGAAAAAATAAAGTAATGAAATTTGTATATAAGTGGATCAGCATAGAGAGTATCATGTTAAGTGAAATGAGTCAGAGAGAGAGACAGACATAGAAAGACTGCACTCATTTGTGGAATATAAAGTAATATAATGGGAGACTAATACTCAAGGATCGTAGAGATAAGGGCCTGGAGGATTGCTCCATGGTTTGGAAGCCGACCTCACATGCTGGGGGAAACGGTAACTGAGATAGAGAAGGGAATACCAAGTAAATGATGCTTGGATGACTTGCTCAGGATGGCAGATGTGTGCTGAAAAATAGACTATGAACCGAATATGATGGCCATTTAGTATCTGTATTGTGAACCATAACATCCAAAAGGAAAGAGAAATAAAGGGAATGTTCCTGCCACAGAGGCGGAACTATGGGGGAGGGGGGGTGACAGGAGGGATACTGGGAACACTAGTGGTGGAAAATGGGCACTGGTGGAGGGATGGGTACTCGATCATTGTATGACTGAAATGTAATCACGAAAGTTTGTAAATCTTTAACTTTAACTGTATTTCAGTGTGATTCATTATCATCATCATCATCATCATCATCATCATCCCTTTGACCATCAATTTTCTCGAGCAGTCTCAGTAACATCTCCATTCGTCCTAGCCCTGAGATTTTAGAAGCCTCTCTTTACTCATCCTTTCCAATGGTGCTGCATTGGAGGCTCTTTCAGGGTCAGCGGAATGAAACCCATCATTGTTACTGGTTTTGGCATATGAATACACCATGGGGAGTTTGCCAGGCTCTCCCATGTGGGCAAGAAACTATCGGTAGCTTCCAGGCTCTCCCAGGGGGAGAAATAGGCCATAAACCTGCCAGGGGCAGTCCTTGGGTGTGACCTCCTAACTACTGGAAGATGGGGAATCTGGGAGGAAAACCCAGTAGCTAGGAGTTCACACCCAGGGACAGGCCCCAGCACCCTATAATCACACCAAGGGCCAATCACACCATTCAGAGACTTTAAAGCCAAGTTCCTGGAAGATAGTGTCGCAGATAGTCTTTTGGCCCTGCACCTGGCTATCTTCCCTGGGGCCTAGCGGAGAGGGTGGGCTTCAGTTTCCCTCCCCGCCCCGTGCAGAGCTTCCACGGCCGAAGACGTCCGGAGCCTAGACACAGCCATGCTCAACGGTGATTCATAACAAAATTAAAAAGAAAAAAAGAAAAAAATCATAGCTGATGTCAGTAATAAAAATACACATGATAAATAGAATTTATTTTATGATCTAGAATTATTTATTTTTAAGAAATTTTAATGCTTAAATTATAAAATATATTGTTATTGATCCCAAGAACAATTGAACACCATATAAGTCATTTCATAGGAATAAGAAGTGAAAACCATGCTCTAGAAATCTAGGGTAGTTTAACATACATGTTATATATAATTTGGATATATAGAAATTTGCCCCCCATTGTTTCTCTTCACATTTACTAATATAATTTGACTTTCAAAATATTTGAGAACTTTTTTGTTTTAATTTTGGGCATCAAGCTATTCTCAGCTATGCTCAGGGCTTACTCCTGACTCTATTCAGTGATCACTCCGGGTAGTGCTTAGGGATGTAGTATGTAGTGTTAGAGATAGAATTGGTGTCAGCTGTATACAAGGCAAGTGACTTACACAAATACATTCTCTCTTATGTTGGTTCTTCCAGTGATTATGAAACATTTGAAAAAAAATCCTCTTTAGTCATTATTTTATCTGATCCCCAGTAACTGATATAGTGACACCAAGACCGCCATGAGCAATGCCTGAGCAGCACAGAACCAGGAGTAAGTCCTGAGTACAGGTGAGTGCATTCCCAAAAAAAATTCTTTGAAGAGGAAATGATCGGATAATAAATGTAGTACGTCAACTCAAACTCATTGAGTCCTCATAACTTCTGTGATCTAAATTTTTGATGATTATCCCCATTTCATAGAATAATTGCTCTCACAGTTTCATAACTTGTCCAATTCATGTGTAGTGCGAGTATACAGAATTAGGATATCCATCCATAAAGTATGTCCCACTGGCTATAACTTCTAAGCAATACAGTCTCTCGAAATATAAAACTGTATGTAGAGGTTTCATTTTTGACTGAAGCAAAAAGTAAGAGCGCTGCAAAGGGAAAAATGACCACAAAAAGAACAAAATATTAAAGTTTCTGAAACTGATGATTGGCTTGCCTATTTCAGTTTTCAAGAACTATAGTACTTTGTTTTTCAGTAGCATGGCTTGTCAGCAATATGAATAAGAATGTGGTTTGAGGTGGGAAATGGCGTAGCCCTCAGATATATCCCTTTAATACTGTGATCTAAAACTGACTAGAATGCCACATTCTTCTGTCGTTTTCCCATAAATTAAATTTCCTTACAATGATTTACTCCTAAGATTAATTTTTCTCCGTCTAAGAGAATTAAAATAATCAAAGTTAAATATAAGTCTTACATAGGCCAAAATAATAACGGTGAAAATTCCCTTTCACTTTATTATGATTATATAATTTATGAAAAATAACTACTTTTAAAACAATTTTATTTTAGGCAACATGGCTTACAGTTTTAATGGTAGGGTTTCATGCATAAACTATTGACTACTGCATCCTAAACCAAAGTTCACTTCCTTCCACCATTGCCCCAGCATGCCTCTGTCCTATTTTCATCCCTAATCTGCCACATCTACTCCTGTGGCAGCTTCCCACTAAAGCTCAGTGCTCCATTTCTCTGCCTTTGGGTATCTGTTATGTGACTACTTCACTTCTTTATATCCCAGGCATGAGATAGATCATTCTGTAATTGTCCCTCCCTTTCTCACTTCACACAGCAGGACAATCTCCAGAGCCATCTTCATAGCAGCAAATTCCATGATTTTGTCTTTTCTTATAGAAAACACTATATAACGTTTTTTTCATAGAAAACATAAGAAATACATATAAATATAAATATAAAAATGCTACGTAGTATTTTCTTACAGTATTTTCTTACAGAAAGTAGACTAAAGTAGTATTCCATTGTGTATCTGTACAATAGTGATTTTTTGTTGTTTGTTTGTTTGATTGATTTTTTTTTTGTTTGATGCTTTTTGGCAACACCTGGCAGTGCTCAGGCTTAACTCTGGGCTCTGCACTCACTGATCATTCCTAGCAGGGCTCAGGGGACCATATAGAATGCTGAGGATCAAACTCAGTCAGTGCTGTGTAAGGTAAAACCATACGTGCTCTACTATCATCCTGGACCATGTAAAATAGTTTATCCAGTCATTTGTTCTTGGACATGATTTATTTCTAGGTTTTGTATAATGTGAATATTGTGTACTGAGCAGAGGAATGTCATTTATAGTCTTCTAAATAGAATTTCTAGACTTTTGGGATAGATGCCAAAAATGGAATTTCTGAGTCAAATAGAAGCTCAACTTCTGTTTCCTTCCTTCTTTTGAGTCTCCATATTAAGGTTGAACCAGTTGCCCCATCAGTGAGTAAGGATCCCTTTTTCTTCATATCTTTCCAACACTGATTGTTTTTGTTCCTCGTGATAAAAAAATAATGGTGGGAAATGAACAAAATTTTCCTCAAAGAGGACATACAGATGTCTGAAAGACACGTTTACCAATATGCATCACTTATCATCATGGGAGTGTAAATAAAAACAACAATGAGATATTATGTCACACCAGAAATAATTTATAATGAAACCCCTATCACTATGGTTTGACTAGAGAACCCAGGTTCCTTTGGATGTTAATGTCAATAGAAACTAATAGGATGCCAAGAGATTCAAGCCAGTTTATTGGAAACATGTGTGCAAGAAAGGGAGAGTATCAGATTCTGACCTCAGCACATGGGCATGGCTAAGGTAGAAAGCACATTGGACATGGAGGAGGAGTAAGTTTTAGAGCTTTAAACAGGGAGAAGCCATCTGGCACATTAAAGAGAACATACTTTATGCTTGCCATGTCTCTCTGGACACTAGCTCTCCATTTCTGGGTGAGATTTTTATTATAAAGTAGTACTAAAATGAGGAAAAAACTCATTCAAGGGTCTCCTTTTGGCATCAGTTGTGTTAGTCTGGTAGCCTTCTGCCAAATTCTCTTTGCAAATAAACATCATTTTCATATCTGGCAAAGAGATCAAAGACTGCACTACTCAGCCTTTCATTAGCGATATTAGCAAGGGCGGAGGCTCTGGGGTGAAGCCAGGATTGAGGTCCAAACGCACTCCCTATTTTCTCCCTGTTTAGTTAAGGCAATCTAGCCTCAATATGCAAAATCTTTCTCCTGTGATTTCCAGATGAAAAAGCTGCAGAGTTAACCTTTCTCTTCTTATATTTGAATGAGAAAAATCATTATACCACAGAAGGATTTGCTTCTCTTTTTTTATTAAGTCTAGGAAACAATGCACTTTTTTTTTTTTTTTGGTCCTGATCTGCTTAACTTGGTAATTGCAGAAGCTCTACACTGACATTGGTGATAAATTGAGGGGTCTTTTAGCCAGGCCCTTATGGCTTTCAGATTCCCTAAAATCTAGTTCTGAACACATGAAATTACTTTGGTAGATATTGCCTTTCTCGTGTTTCCGGAAATATAGGTCAAGTCCTGAATCATCAAGCTCCTTGCAGGTATTTAATAGGCTCTTATTTTTCATGATAATAGAAAATCTTAGAGAATTGTTTTGTAATAGAGCAGACTATATTATTTTTAGTGCAAGTAGCCTGTGATATATTGTATTTGAATTCGTGCGGTACTGGGTCCATTTTTAAAACACTCTATTTATTATTTTAGACTTTTAAACAAAATATAAATATGCTGATAATTGTCATACTTCCCTATACCTTCAACTTGGATTTAACCTATGCACAATCCTGAACATATCTTTCCTTTCTTATCATTAATTTTGATTTATTGTTTGCTTTTGAATCTAGACTGTTCATATGGCTTTTGGTTAAAATTTTGCTGCCTAATGAAATGCATTATTTTTAATCGAAAAACAAAAAGTGCTTCTCTTTTAACTCAATTCAAGAATGCTTCAATTTATGACATAAATCTTGCCAGAACTTTTCTATTGTATGTTTGTGGTTTTTTAATTTCTGAGTGTTTGTTTTGAAATAATTATGCAGCATTTCCTGAGGAAACAGAAATGTTCCAAAGTACTCTGTTGTGTCACATTCATTCTAATACATGAACGCACATTTGCATATTTATTCTGTTTTTTCACTCCCTCTTATTCTCTTCCTTGCTCTCAGCCCTACAGGTTTTTCATAAGCACTTATTCTACATGAAAATAGTATTTATAAGTACGTACAAAACTTTCTGTTCTCTCTCAAATGAACGTTCAATCTTCTCCATAGATCATAAAACATTTTCAAGAATATATACAATCTCAGGACAAAAATAAGGTTTTTTTTTTAAAAAAAAATATTTTAGTCACTGTGAATTCTAAAACTGGTAACGGTACGGTTTCATGCATGAAAATTATCAACACCAATCCACAGCACCATCCACCATTGTCCCAAGGAAGTTTTAACAAGATTTGTGAGTATTAAAATCATATGAAGCATCATTCTTCTTGGTCACAATGCTTTGAGACAAGAAGGGAATTGAGAATAAAAAAAAAAAAAAGATCAATTTAGGGAAACTAAGCATTATCCTAACCATTAACTTTGAGTTAATGAAAAAAAAAATCAAAGGGGAAATTAAACTTATTGGAGAAGCACAAAAATATGGAAACAAGATTCTTTCTTAAGACATATAGAGAAAGTAAAATTAAGAAGAAAACCATTCATAATAATACCAGAACCACATTAGTGAATGAGAAGTCTCAGTTTAAACTTAGACATAAAATAAGTAGAGAGAGGAGTTCATGCCCAATTCAATCAGCTTAATCAATGGCTGAACGAATAGCATGACACTTAAATTATCTAGTAGAAAAAAGAGAGAGAACAAAAAGCAAATCAAGAAACAAAATTAGCAGGTCAAGAAAATGAGTAGGAATTCACTAACAGACATGTGCACATGCACACACATATAAAACAACATGAATTAATAGGAAAATTAACATGATGTAATAAAATTAAAACTTGAGTCACTCAAAGTATCAATGTAGTTGGGAAATATTTCATCAGATAATCAAGAAAACAGAGAACATCTTCCTTGATGGGAACAAAAATGAAAAAAGCAAGAATTGATACACATAGGATTAAAAGACTACTACAAAGGGAATTAGTGTAGAGGGTTACTTTTGGCGGTTGAGAGCCCATGAATTTTAGCAGAGTGTATAACTGTTATATGCACTAGTATAGTGCAAGCATAGCAATCTTTTACTACTGAAATACTATATTGTTAACCATTTTTCTAACAATACTAAATAAAATAATAACATTGGAAATAAATAGGTAACTTGAAGCATCTGAAGTATAAGAAGTAGCTTTTCATAGAGAAAATATAGTAATCTAAGAAAGTCTTAAGTAAAATACAATTTCATTCTATTAAAACTATTAAGTTACGTCTTCATCATCATCGTCATCTCATTCATCATCAATTTTCTCGAGCGGTCTCAGTAACATCTCCATTCATCCTAGCTCTGAGATTTTATTTTTTTTTTATTTTATTTTATTTTTTTTTTTTTTGAATTCTATCAATTCACTTTAATGCTATGTCGTTTAAAACATTTACACTGATAGATTCAAATCAAATTACTTTACTCATAATTCATATAATATCCTAACAGGCAAAATATATGTTTAGAACCATTATATATTTATAGATATATATGTCTGAAACTTACATAGCAAACGTACAATAAATTATGTAGTATACCAAGGTACATTTTTTTGAAGACTGAAAACAAAAAGTTCTAGTGTATGCTTAAAAGACAATGTTAATAGATATCTTCAAATAAGAAAGCTAGACTCCACTGTATTATATTTACTTATTTCAGGCTTACATTAATTTCATAGTCACATAAAATTCTGGATTTGTAAATATGACAATAATATTGAATTTTCACAATGAGAGTATGAGGCAAAAGTCAGATCAAAATGGATTAAAGACCTCAACATTAGACCACAAACCATAAGGTACATTGAAGACAAGGTCGGCGAAACCCTCCACGATATTGAAGATAAAGGTATCTTCAAAGGTGACACGGAACTAAGCAATCTAGTAAAAACAGAGATCAACAAATGGGACTACATTAAACTAAAAAGCTAGCTCTGAGATTTTAGAAGCCTCTCTTTACTTGTCCTTCTCAATGGTGCTGCACTGGAGGCTCTTTCAAGTGAGGGGAATGAGACCCAGCATTGTTACTGGTTTTGACATATGAATACACCACAGGGAGCTTGCCAGGCTCTCCCAGGTGGGCAGGAAACTCTCCATAGCTTGCCAGGTTCTTCGAGAGGGAGAACTAGGCTATAAGATGTCCAGCCTCTGGGAGCTTGGTTTTATAGTCTCCCCAAGCATGCTCGGATCAGGACTGGGCTTCTTCTGCCCAGATCCCCCATTTTCCATAGCTAGGCATTCAGAGCCAGAAGTTACATCACATATATATATATGTATAAAAATTAGAATATATATATATATATACATATATATATATATTCTAATTTTTATCACCATTCTTCATATACAAATGTAGCATAGTGTGTATTATAGTTTTTAAAGCTTGTTGAATGAATAATTTCTTCCAATAATATTGCAAGTTTATTAAAAAAGCAGATGTATGATTCAGCAATTTTGTAGTATTCAAAATATGTATTACTTTACTCATGCTCATTCATATACTCAATGTTTTATAAAGTTTCTAGATACATTCAATACCAAAATTAAATTTCAAACATGCATATTTGTTAAATAAAATTAACTTTGTGTTCATTGAATAGAGAAATTATTTTACATGTTAAATAATGGACACATTTAAGAACGAAATTTGTTGGTTTGTCACTGAAATTACTGTCACGAGACAAATAGCTAGCTTAATATCACAAATCACGAATCACGAAATCCCCGTTAATCATCGATTTCTCAAGCGGGCTCAGTAACCTCTCCATTTGTCCTTTCCCTTAGATCTTAGAAGTCTCTCTAGACTCGGCCCTCTCAACAATGTCTCCCTGGAGGCTCTTTCAGGGTCAGGGGAATAAGATCCAGCTTGTTACTGGCTTTAGCATATGAATACACCATGGGAAGCTTGCAAAACTGTCCCATGTGGGCAGGAAACTCTCAGAAGCTTGCCAGTTTCCCCCAGAGGGAGAAGTAGGCTACAAGATATCACTTCTGGGAGCTTGCTTTTAAGTCTCTGGGTGCTGACCATTGATGGAATTACACACACCTGGGCTCCTCTACCAGCACCTTCATGCCTGAGGCCTGTCCAAAGCTGTGGAGAGGGGCCTTGAGCATGGCTGTAGCTAGGTTCCGGTTGTCTCTGGCCACTAGGAGCTCTGCTCAGGGTGGGGAGGGAAGCTGGAGCCCATCCCCTTGGAGGGGTCCCAGGGAAGACAGCCAGGCATGTGGGAAAGAGACTCTCTGCCAGCTAACTTAATATAAATTATGATATATTCCTACTTTCTATTTCTAAGAGTCACATTTATTTAGATGTGTTCAATGTATTTAACAAAATTGTGGCATATTCAATATACCAAAACCAATAACAACAAGTCTCACAATGGAGATATTACTGGTGCCTGCTAGAGCAAATCAATAAACAATGGGACAACAGTGCTACAGTGCTACAATGATATACATGTGGCCCCACTTTTGACAAGTTTTCACATATAATTTTTCAACTTATGGAGAAACAACACATTTTCAGGTCAGAAACTTACTTTGAACTTTGATCTTTCCCCAAGCTAGTTATACATTTTGATATCTTCTCTTGATACCAGACAATTATGGCAGACCGTCATGAGTGTAAACAACTGATATTCAACAGATGAATCTTCACTTTCTGTAAATTTCAATAAATCACATGAAATCATCAAAAATGTATTATAGGGGATACAGGGCCAGCCCCAGACGGGGCCGGTGGCTCGGCTCCGGCCGGCCGGGTTTTCGGCCCTGGTGCCCATGCCTCTGCAGAGCCGGTGGATGTGGAACGAGCGGGAACCAGAGACAGCTTTAGGAATTGGGGTTCCAGCAAGTGCTTGCACCCATGTATGGAGACTGTGAACTAACTTTGGCTACATGCTGTTCCAGGAAGGGAAATGATTCATTTTCAAACTTAAATCTTCGCGGACTTAATTACTATAATACAGAAATTGTAAACTGCGCGGCCGCTACCGCGGCCGTGCGACATTTTATCTCTTCATTCTCATCAGTGGAAAACTTATTATCAAATATTTCCCTGTTAATAGAGCTGTATTCTTAGGGGATAAATTCCAACAAAAATAGTGAGTCTGTTTTGAAACTCTAACAACAATTAAAAACTTGTTTTTGCAATGACTGACAGATAATTTTTTCCACAGTAGAGTTAGCTTGCAGTTTCTTTCCTGTCCTAGTTTTCTTTCGGTTTTGTGGTGTAGAAGGAGAGATTTATAAGGAGATGAATATCATGATTAACTGCAATGTCCTATTGAGGGGTAGAAGAAAAATCCAATAGTCCAAATGGAGAGCTCCACACAGCTGCCTGACCACCTGCCCAGCCAGTCCTCACCAGGTTCATGCAACCTCTGAATTCTGTTATAGGCTTTGCACCCACCTCACCTAGACAACGTTGCATTCAATCTCATTGGAGAGTCTCAAACACTTCAGAGCCTCACACCTAAAGTAATAGGCTGGCTCTGATGAGTAAACGAGGACTGTGTCCCCAGCTCCTCCATTTAAGAGGAATTATTTCATAGAGAAGATATAGTCAGAAGCTCAATGACGTTCAGTCTATTATTAGTAATTTGAAAACTACGATCATCGAATTTCGTGATTTCACAGGTTTCCAGGAATTATTCATTTTCCTTACGTAACTTCTAGTTCTATTTCAGTAGCATTGTGCTATCTACCAGCTATATATATATATATATATATATATATATATATATGCAAATCTGCTACTCCCATCAGGTTTAACATTGCTTTCAATGGACGTATATTCCTTCTTATTTCAGAATTTTTAAAGTTGTTATTTTCTCCAATAGTGGTTTCCTTGGAAAAGATTTTTTTTTATTTTTTTTAATTCTGTATTTTTTGGTGTGTTGTTGTACTTCTGGGCAAGGAGCCCAGATTGGTGTAATTTTTATTTGTTCCTTGCATAGTGTCCCAGATTCTGTTTTGAAAGGAGAGTCGTAAATTAATAATATGATTACAGTGTTACTTCCATTATTTATTTTCTGTAGAATCCAGAACATTAAGGCATATTATTTGCAGTACTTTGCTCTAAATGAGAATCCAGTTTGGTAGGTTTCCAGGCATTGCACGGTAAGAATCTATTTTACTTTCTTTTTCTTTAGTATTTCAGTCAAACATATTATAGTTTTAGGCATGTTGAATAGAAGTGGCAAGTTTTGTCTAAATTCACTTCAAATGATAGTCCTTTACAAATCTTACATATGATGGTTCATTCATTAAGAGCAATGTTTCTACAGTGTATTGATACAACTCCATGTATAAAACTGAAGACAATCTGTAGATTAGTGTGAGGCATTGAGAGATACTCTAGACTAGAACCCAACATCTGATATGTAGTCACCACTTAGTAGTGTATTAACAGACTTGGAGAAATAGAATTAATGAACCTGGATCAAACTAGAAATTACAAATTTATTCTCTATATTAAGTGTTTCTCATTCATTTGATACTCAAAACCATAATGCACTCTCCAGATCAGATATTAGAGAGCTGGCTTTCTAATGGAATACTTTGATCATCATTATCCCTCTGATCATCATATTTCTCGAGTGTTTTCAGTAATGTCTCCATTTGTCCTAGCCTTGAGATTTTAGAAGCCTCTCTTTACTCTTCCTTCCCAATAGTACCACATTGGAGGCTCTGTCAGGGTCAGGGGGATGAGACCCAGCATCGTTACTGGTTTTGGCATATGAATACACCATGGGGAGTTTGCGAGGCTCTCCCCTGTTGGCAGGAAACTCATAGCTTGCCAGGTTCTCCCAGAGGGACAACTAGGCTAAAAGATGAGCTTCCGAGAGCTTGGTTGTTTTTATAGTCTCTGGATATTGGCCGTTGGTGGAATTACACAGTGCCAGGGACAGGGACAGTTCCTGGGTGTGACTGCCTAGCTACTGGCAAATGGAAAATCTGGGTGGAAAAGGCCCAGTCCTTATCTGAGCAAGCTTAGAGGTCTCAGCTCTGGGTCCCACACACCTGGTTTCCTCTGCTGGTTCCTTCATGTTCAAATGTGTGGAGAGGGGTCTTGAGCATGGCTGTGGTTAGGCTCCAAAGGACTTCGGCCGTGGGAGCACTGCTCGGAGTGGGGATAGTTTATTACTCCTAAAATGGAATACTTTATTTCTCCTAAAACTATTTTATTGCAGACAAAAGTAAATTATAATTTATCACTGATGATTGATAATGTTTAACTAAGTTATCAATAGCTGTTACTAGATCTCTCTTAGTACATTTGTCTTTTGTACATACATTTTATGTGCATGGGTTCAATTACTACTATTACATTAAAATTTCCCATTCTAATTATTATTTTTAAATTGCAGTTTAATGATTTTGCTGATGTTTATTTGATTTAATTAGATAAGTTTGATGATTCTAGGTTTTCTAAGAATAGGTTTTCTATTTTCAGTTGCATTCTGTTTTAATGGACTATAATAGAGCAAACAGTTTGGGAAATGTATCTCATTAATTCAACATATAGAGGGGAGAAATAGGCAATTTAAGAAGCCTTACGCCTCAGTGGGAAAATATCCTGCTTATACAAATATACATGAACATGTTAAAAGGAACCAGTGAAAGTTTTGCTACTGAAATGGACATTAATGCAGAGTGATGATGTAATTAACTTAACAACAGGTATGTAACAGAAGGCCTTACCTACAAACGATTTGAAGTGAGGTCATTCATTTCTTGGCATTATTAAATCTGATAGTGATTTCCATTCAGCCTTGGTCAAGAGAGTATCTTGAAAAAAATCTTATATGTATATAAAACTTAAAATCTAGTTATTCGACAAGTTATACTTTTATGAATCTAATGATATGAAGGACAGAGAAGTAACACAGAGATTAACACACCTGCCTTTCAAGTGATTGATCATTTCAAGCCTTGGGCTCTATGGTCATCCAAGAGTCATCTGCGGTGACCCTCTGAACACAGAGCTGTGAAATGCTACTGAGCACTGCCAGTTATGTCCCCCCAAGTCATGCATTTTAAAAATTGAATAACTTGTGAAACTCTAAAATTTAAACTTTAAGAGATTTCATTTCTTTAAATGGTCATTATTCCACTTTCACCTTCTTTCCTCTGGTGATAGCTTTTCCATTTTCATGAAATGTTCAAGAAATTCAGTTCAAAATACGGAGAAAAAATATGAAAAAAAAACTTTCTCAAGAAAAGTAGCCAAGAGGCTTATGAAAATAAGTTCTAGTCACTCATCATCAGAACAACGCAAATAAAGAGAACAATGAGATATCACTCACACAGGAAAGACACACATTACAAAGAACAAGAATTTCCAATGTCAGTGAGGATGTATGTGAAAAGGGGCTCTCACTCACTGCTTATTCCTTAAATATGCTTATTCCTTAAACATACTATCAATGACAATCTGAAAAGCCAGCCATTCTAACTTCTTGGAATAGACCCTAATTGCCCAAAAGCACAATGTGAAAAAGGCATTAGCACTCCCATATTCATCGCAGCACTGTTCTCAATGGCCAAAATACAGAAACAACCCAGGTACCCAAGAACAGAGGACTGGGTACAGAAACTATGGAACATACAAAATGGAGTATTACTCACCAGAGGAAAAGATAAAGTCATGCATTTACTAAAAAGTAGATGGGTCTGAAAGTACCATGGGTGGATCTTAAAGGTCTCCCTCTGACTAAACTTGGGTGAAGTTAGTCAGAAAGAGAGAGAGAGAGAGAGAGAGAGAGAGAGAGAGAGAGAGAATTTGATCTCTCTCATATGAGATAGAGAAACTCAGAAGAATAGCAAATGCCCAAAGTTATTAGAAACAAAGGGCAAGAGAGCTGCTCTTCAGTAGGAAGCCTGACACTTGGGTTAGGAGTGGGGGGGTACATCAGGGAAAGAACACTAAGACAACTTCGGGGAGAAAAATAGCCTGTGATAGGGGCTGGCTGCATGGCTGCAGTGTGGAAGGGAAACTGGGATATTGGTGGAAGAAGTGAACCGTGGGGAAGGGAGTGGTGGTGGAACACTGTACAACTAAAGATAATGGATAACTTTGTAACTCTATCTCTCATGTGATTCAATTAAATATGTGAAAAAGAAAAACAAAGTATGTTCAAAACAACTTACAAATCACCTGATAATTTAATAACGGGTAGCTTTGACACAAGTTCAGGGGCTTTATAAAGGTTTTAAAGATTAATGAGACACATACAAGCTTACAAAGCTGTAATGGTTATTGAGAGTAAATGGGATCATTTTGCTTCTCTTCATAAATGTCAAATAAAGTTTCTAGGTATATTTTTCAGGGATTTTTTTGGGGGGAGGTACAGTAGAGATTTCTGGGGAACTCACCTAACAATGTTCAGAGATTACTTCTAGCTCTGCACCATGGGACTGTGTCTGGAAGTGCAAAGAGGACCATATGGAATGGGGGATTGAACCTAGGATGACTGCATGGAAAGCAAGCAACTTTTTTTTTTTTAATCTTTCCAGTTCTGGCATTCTTCAATTATCTCCTTTTACTATATGTGAATACAACATAAAATTATGGTGATAGTTTTAACTTTATTAACCACATCAACAGGTCTATTTTGTTAAAAATGATTGGGTACTAGAATATAAAGAGTCAAAGTATGTTAATGTGTTAGCCCAATTACAACGTCACTGTCAATGTCATCCTGTTGTTCATCGATTTGCTCCAGCGGGTACCAGTAACGTTTCCATGTGAGACGTGTTGTTACTATTTTTGGCACATCGAATACACCACAGGTAGCTTGCCAGGCTCTGCCTTGCACATGGGATACTCTCGATAGCTTGCCGGGCTCTCTGAGCGGAGCGGAGAAATTGAACCCAGGTCAGCCATGTGCAAGGCAAATGCCCTACCCACTGTGCTATCACACCAGTCCTCCCATAACAATAAAATCTTAAACCCTCTAAGTGTTTTGAACCTATTTTCAATGATATAGGAACATAAGTACAAAGAACATAAAAACTTACTTTCCTTAAGACTAAGTATCCAATTAAAACAAAAAAAAACTAAATGAAGTTTATTTAAAATATTGAGTCTTTTATCTCTTAAGTTTTTAAAAGGAATCTCTTTTGTTGCCGTTTGCAAATGGGACTAGGAAAATAAGGCAATTTCAGAATTGAACTTGATGATTTTTCTTACTGTCACAGATGATCTATATGTTTCATTACTTTATGAACTTGAATCCTCAGGCAGTAGGGTTTTTTTAGAAAATATAATTTAGGCTACATATTTGAATTAAACATTACTATAATACCACTGAAAGTGTGATATATTGGGGGAAAGGGCAGACAGAAAATCAGTGTCTAATTAAATTTAAATTACAGCTATTGAGCTTTGTAGATATAACATTAAATATATTTCTGTTTGTATAAAATGTGCACCAAAATTATTTTGAAAATTTCTGGACTCTGAACAATCTCAACATAGCTACAGCTATTTCTGCTTCTACCAAGGCATTATTTCTTTTCAGTCTTCATGCAAATTGGAAGTTACTTGTCCTGACTTTCATACAAATTATTATTATTTTTTTGCTCTTTGGTTCACACCCGGCGATGCACAGGGGTTACTCCTGGTTCTGCACTCAGGAATTACTCCTGGCGGTGCTCAGGGCACCAGATGGGGTGATGGGGATCGAACCTGGGTCGGCTGCGTGCAAGGCCAACACCCTCCCCGCTGTGCAATCGCTCCAGCCCCATATACAAATTATTTTGAGATCAAAATGTGTCACATTAATATGTTCTATGGGATAAGTAGAGAAACATTTGTAGAAGAAGGAAAAAAGAAATAAAACATATTCTTTTTGTGTAATAGTTGAAGGTGGTCTTCAGCTGTATTTGCTACAGTAATTAAAATACTTATTTTGAGGAACATAGTTTGAGGTAAATGATACCATTATGTTTGCAATTTTAACTATGATAAAGTGTTCTGAAATTTTATTTAGAATGGGTATATTATATAGTCTATAAAAATAAAAAAGAAATTTTGGAATCCTTAAGTAGAAGTGAAAATAAACCTATCAGATATCAACAAGAATAAAACTAAATCAGATTTAAAAACTTGACTCTGGAAATTCTGTCCTTGCAGAATTTATATATGTATATGTGGATATGTGGAATTCTATCCCTAAGTGTGCTGGTGTTTGGATATAGAGATGCAGGGAAAAAACTAGGATTGAAATTTAGTGAGTTTATAAGGAGAGATACAAAGAGTCTCGTGAGAATAAGCACTGTAGTACTGCTTTATCGTTCATGGATTTGCTCTAGTGGGCACCAGTAACGTCTCCATTGTGAGATTCGTTGTCATTGTTTTTGGCATATTGAATACACCACAGGTCACTCGCCAGGCTCTGCCGTGCAGGCGGGATACTCTCAATAGATTTGCCAATCTCTCCGAGAGGGACAGAGGAATCAAACCCGGGTCGGTATGTGTAAGGCAAATGCCCTACCCACTGTGCTATTGTTCTAGTCCAGGGAAGACACCATAATCAATATATGTGAATACAATACAAAATGATGGTGACAGATTTAACTTTATTAACCACATCAATAGACCTATTTTGTTAAAAACAATTGGATACTTGAATATAAAGAGTGAGAGTACATTAATATGTTCCCGAGAACAAGACCCAGAAAGAAATATCTCAAAATCTAATGAGAGGCACTGTCAGAACCATCCAAACCAGTTCCTTGATTCTGACTTCTAACTCCCATAAGAGTGAGAAAACAAAGTCCCTTTTTCACATACCATGAACATTATATTTTGTTTGGACATCCCAATCTAAGAAAGTAGCCCTTAATATGATCACAATGTACAACTTTTGTTGTTTTTAGTTTTCCCATCTTGTATGAAGATAGATAAAGAGGTATCAATACACGTACAAATATTTGTGTGTATTCATGGATATATGTTCTACAACATATTAATAGTTAATAACAATGTCTAAATATATTTTGTAAAATCAAATATGTGTTTTCTGAAAATATTTTTTTTCAGGATGGAGAGATAATAAAGTGGGTAGGGCACTAGGTTTGGATACAGCTGACCTGGAGTTTGATCCCCAAAACTATTGTAGTTGGCTGAGGACTACCAAGAGTAATCACTGAGCACAGAACCAGGAGTAAGCCCTGAGGACTTCTAGGTGTGACTGTCTTTCCAAAACACCAATTGTTTATGGTAAAATATCAAGGACATATAATATATTAAAATTTTCTCCTCAGAAAAATTTGACTGTAATAAGAATTATTTACATTGCTGATGGAGAAAATTGGCTGACAGGTTATCTACTTGACAGGATCGTCATTATAGTGAAAAACTCATTTTCATATATGGAACTTTGTTTCACCTATATAATATTTTTTAGATAATAAAGCCAATTAGTGTAATATAATAAGAGTACACTGAGAGGACAAGTTGGAGCGATAGCACAGTAGGTATAGCGTTTTCCTTGCATGTGACCATCCTGGCTTGGATTACTCCCTCTCTCTTGGAGAGCCTAGCAAGCTACCAAGAGTATCCTGCCCACATGGCAGAGCCTGGCAAACTACCCGTGTCATATTTGATACCCCAAAAAAGTAACAACAAGACTCACAGTGGAAACGTTACTGGTGCCTGGTCGAGGAAATCAATGAACAATGGGATGACAGTGTGAATGTGCAAATTACATAAATGAAATCACAATGAAATATTTCTATAGACCTATTTTAAAAACAAGTCAGATGATGAGAAGAATTGAAGGAAGTTTAATTCTCATACTCTGCTTCAGGTAATGTCCAATTGCATGAGCTCTTGAAAAATACATAAACACAAGCTTGTTATACAGCTCAGCAATTATAAACCATAACAATTACCCACAAAAAATGAAAATTCATAACTGTCACTGTCACTGTCATCCCGTTGCTCATCGATTTGCTTGAGCGGGCACCAGTAACGTCTCCATTGTCAGACTTGTTGTTACTGTTTCTGGCATATGGAATACACCACGGGTAACTTGCCAGGCTCTGCCATGCGGATGAGATTCATAACCATATAAAGTACTTTATACATTTTTTAAGCAGCTTGTTTTTCATAGCCAAAATCTATGGACAACTTAATTGCTTCTTAACAAAAAACCATAAGAAAACTATGATGTATGAGTATATTAAGTGCAATGTGATAATTAAAATAGTAAACTGCTGCCATAAACTTCAATATATACAAATTTAAATATGAATATGTTTATCTAGGGAAAAGCCAAAGAAATATTATATTCATAAAATATCTAAAACACACAAAGGAATCTCTATTTAAGAAAATATTGATAGATATGGCACTGGAGATATTAGGTAATAGAATTAAATAGCTTTCTATTTACAGGCATCATTTACTATCATGTTTCTTCTGATTTTATAATATGTAAATATAATATTTTGCAATATAAAATATATTTATCTTATCAGATGAAATTTTCTATTCTAAATAGGTATATAATTTATGTTTATGTCAATAAGTGTATAAAAGTTTTTCATTCAGTAAAACAAATAAATATACTTGTTAATACTCTAGTTCTATTTATCCCCATCCATTTTCTTTGCAATTGTAAAGGTGAGTTTCCTGAATATAGTCTTTGTCAACTGGTAGATATATGGTTTCTATTATACACAAATTATTCGATAAAACTAAGTTAAAATAAAATGAAACAGAATTTACTAAAGGAGAATTTATTATATGAATTAGCCTAAATTAAGTTATAAAACACACTAATAAAACAAATATAATTTTAGTAGTTATATATAAATTTAAACACAATAAAGGGGAAAACTCACTAAATTCAGGAAAAGCAATTGTACGTATTCATTATGTAATTAAACTTTTACAATTTTGGGCAATTGTAGGATAACATTTACTTGTTCTTTCTGCCTTGCCACAGGGAGCTTAGATTAATTGGGTTACTCCCATCGCAGTGCTCCCATGTATCTGTTTATTTGTAACTTCTTTCTCTGTGCTGTTGATTTGTAAATATTGTTTTTCTCTTCTCCTTAAATCCTTTGCACAGTTAATTCAGAGCCATGTTCTTTTCGCATGGACACAGGAAGACAGTTAATGCTATGCTTTTGTAACTTGGGAGTTAATGGACTCTCAATGATATTTTCCTCCAGGGTATCTGTTCTCTCGACCTAATCCTTAGCTGCTCTTACTTCCTAGCACCCCAAAAGCAGGGTCCTGACAAGGAACTGGGTGGGCCCAGGGCAAGCGGTGAGCTATATCCTACCCTGGCATTGAGATGGGCCTGCCCAAAGTGCCTAATACTTAGCAATAAGGTAAGAGCATGGTCATGGGTCAATTCTGTCATGATCCAGATAGTAATAACTAGATTTATACCCTGCTCTGGTTAGGAATGATTAATCTGGCCTGAGCTCTGTAGTCTGAGTCTGTGGCAAGATGCTCCCAAGAGAGCTGCCCTACAAGCCTCAATGTATCTCTTACTGTGTCCATACAAAATAACTAATATTATGATGTTAAATATTGTAAGTCAAGTTATTGGACTAAGGAGAAAAGGAACACTCCTGGATGTGTTTCTGACGTTGAGCCTGATGGGCAATTAGGAAGGGCGCTCAACCTCTTATAGCCTAGTTCTCCCTCTCAAAGAACCTGTCAAGGTGCCAGTAGCATCCTTCCCGCTCGGCAGAACCTGGGAAGCTTTCTGTGACGTATTCAATATGCCAAATACAGTAACAGTGATGTGTCTCATTCCCCTTAGCTTGAAAGAGTCTCCAATGTGGCATCACTGGGGAGAATGAGTAAAGAGAGGCTGCTAAAATCTCAGGGCTAGGATGAATGGAGATAATACTGGTGCCCGCTCGAGCAAATCAATGATCAACAGGATAACAGTGATACAGTGATACACTGATTACCTTACTAACTCTAACATGAATCTGGAAATATGGTAGCTACTTTTTCTACTTTAAATTTACGATAAGTATGTAGAAATTTTCACATTTATTTTACAAGTTCAGAAGCAATATAAATGTACTAAATTCTAAGGCAAAATACTAACAAAGTCCCTAATTATGCTCTTTCTACTTGGACCCACTTTAACATCTGTAAAGCTTCATTAAATTCATGCTGTCTTTCATTCATAGAGGCTTTACATAGCAAAAGATGAGGAAGTGTAATCTATTAAGTGCTCCATGAGCTAATATTCTATTCTCAAATTATGTCTTAAATTTTTTGCTACTTATTTAGGAAAAAAGAGCTATGATCTAGTACTTAAAAAATTATCAATCTAAAGAAATTAATTAATATAAGAGAAAACAAAGAATATATAGGCTGATTAAAATATTTAGTCAGAGATTGGAAACCATGTCTTATTTCCCTCTTGCTTTTTATTAAAATAAATGAAAAATTTGTGCAAAGAGTAAATTTTTAAGGTAGAAAATTTTTATTACACTTCATCTGCACATTTGTGTGACATGCAACAAATGTGCTATAAAGAATGTGTTTGTTAGATATTTACATTATCGACTTCTTATATCTTCTCAAAACATTATATTTTGCTGTGCTGGTTCTTTATTTTGCTTGATTTAATATATGGTACATATATAGGCAAAATTTTACTTATATAGGCAAAATTTTTAAGTTTTTAAATAATTGAAGCGCAATTATATTTTTTATCCATACTTTATCCCAACACACAGAATGTGAAAGAGAACCTTACTGCAAAGCTCCAAAAATTCAGTTTTAGAGATAAAAACTCTAGTTACTGTATTTCTCTTTTATTCCATATACAAGATATTTTTCTGAGGTTTAGTGACACCTATATAAATAGGTAAATAGAGCTAATCTCCCAAAACCCACAAAATAATAAAACAATAAGTTGATAAAATACTTTTCCAAAAGGCATAATCTTTTATTTTTATGAGCACAGAAATTTCAAAAAGTAAATATTATGAATAATTCTGTGTCACCACATTTTAAAATATACATGAAATAAAATAATCCGACAAAAGTAAATTTTAGTAAGAGTGAAAAGAATTAAGAGCATTTTAAAGGGCAAATCTGAGTATGCCTATAAAAACATAAAATTGTGTTTTATCCTAAGAAAAGGAATAATGTTTTATGTTTAAAATATTAAGTTTTAGCTGTCTTAAGAACCTACATAAATAATGACAATCATATTAAAAGTTTCTATGCATATAAAACACTGATCAGGCAAAGAACATTAAGTATATGTGACACATTAATTTTATATTAAGAATGTTTAAAATCCTTTAATAAGCTAGGAATAGGCAGAAACCTTTCCAAACTTCTCTTATGATAAACACTATCAGTGAACACCATCATAATGCCAGTACTGAGAAATTTGCCTTGTCTCTTAAAGAAGCTACTTTAATCTTTCTTGCACAACTGATTACAATGCTATGAATTCCATAAACTGTTGTCTGTCTGTGAAGCTATGCATCATTTATTCAAATGTGAATGAAATTTTAGCTTAACAGAGTATTCTCACTGCAGTTTTCATTTGATTGAGAACTTTTTGTTTTTATTTATTTATTCATTTATTAAGTAACAACATCCTTCCATTATCTTGTAGCTCATAGTTCTCATTGGGTAAATCTGCTGTAAATCTTAAGAGCCCTTTTTCCATGTGACCTCATTTTTTTGGATCTAGCTGCTTTCAGTCATCAGTAGGAAGAATATAAGAATCCTTAGAGTCTTAATAACTGGAAGATGAGTTTCATGAAGAAGCAAAACTTAAAGAAACTGTAAATAAGATTTTTCTGGAGTTGAAGAATACAGGCCCTCAGGTCATAGAGACCTCAGGGCCCTAGGGAAAATAAATAGAAAAAACCAAAGACATACTGTACTCAGAATACAAATACTCAAGATTCTGACATATTTTATTCTAAGTATTTCATTATAGTTGAGATAGAATGGTCAAATTACTGTTTAAGTATATATCATCCATATATAAAGTTATTGCACAACACTATCATTATCATCACCGATATATCCATGGCCATGGTCCCCTGTTTTATGTTACCTCTTGCAACCTCTGATTTTCACATCAACTTTCCTCCTTCCACTGTTAAATTTTTTAACCCTAGACCAAGATTTTGTCAATGTTGTCTACTCTCTATTTCCTGTTGTCTCTCTTTATTTCACAGATGAGAGAGCATTTAGCATTTGTTCTTATCCCGCTGATTTAATTTGATAACATGATACCCTACAATTCCATCAACATGAAGAAACTTGCATGATATGATACAATATTTAGGTTATTTTGTCCTTATTGCTATATAATATTCCATTGTGCATCCATTCTCCAACTTCTGTATCCATTCATGTCATATCTTTGGACGTTTTGTTTGTTTCCATGTCATACCTATATTACTGAACATTGTTAAATATGCATTACAATTCATGTATTTAGAGGTTGCAGCTAAGAAGTAGACAGCTGAGATTTCGTTAATCTTCATAGCTAATAAGTGCCAGAACTGAGATTTGAACTCGGAACTACTAGACCCATTAGAACTATTCATTCTCTGGCACAAAAGATCATGCATATGCACATATTCTTTGCATTTTGTCTGAAAGTAAAAGTAGATGAGAAATTTGATTAAATCCTTGACAAAGGTGTGAGAGTGTGTGTTAGGTGTTGCAGGCTGAGAAAGCATTTTATGGATGAAGATATATAGGTGGTTTACAGTGATATCCCACAAAAATCAAACATTTCTAGCTTTCCAGAACATTTTCCTAATTAGCAAATATATATAAGCTATGTATGAAAATAACCAAAAGTTGAGACAACAGACTATTTCTTTTTGTATAGGATACATTAAAATTGCCAGAATTTTGTGATTGCAATCTCTACTTTCAAAGGTGCTTAGCAACGCCTCCCCCAAAAAAAATTCTTGTTTTATATATCTAGCAATACAATATTTAGGTTATTGTTAGCTTATACAAAATTAACACAAAATGGGTAAAACACTTGGGTAATAGATCTAAAATCATAAAATACATAAAACAAAGTAACAGTACACTCCATAATCTTGATGTTGGAGGCAAATCTGTTTCTATTACCAAATAATATAAAATCAAGAATAAATATATATATTAGTTTATGATGCATATGCACAATGAGAAAAATATTACCACAACCTAAAAATCAAAATAGAGAATAGAAGAATATATTTGCAGATCATGCATCTATTAAGGTTTTAAAATACTTTAACAAAACTCCCTTAACTGAATAACAAAAATTCATGCACATAATCAAAACATAGACAAAATAACTGAATTGAGCAGCTTTAAAGAGCAGTTTTAAAGAGGACCCTCTTAAAAAACTGTGAATAGTAAATAACTAATAGATAAATGTAATTTAAACCAAAATGATATTATATAACATCAGTGAAATTTCCAATATTATATAATACAATATTATAAAGATATATCATATAATATTTGATATTCATTATATCAGATATTATATATTCATTATATATGAATATATATTATATAAATATTATATAATATATTATATATTCATTATATATCTGATATAATGAATATCGGATATTATATAACATCAGTGAAAATATATCAAAAAAGATGGGAAGTAATGTATCATGAAGGATGTTGGGAAAACAGTGAAAATCTATGGAAAATAATATGATACTCATTAAAAAAGTAAACGTGGAGAGGCCAGATGGTGTCTCAGAGGTAAGCGCTTACCAAACACGTAGCCTATGTTGATTTTATCCCTCACCCTCTTTGCACAGAATTGGCAGTAGCCCCTGGTCATCAGCAGGTATGCCCTCCAAACTCACAAAGAATACAATGGAATTGTTAAATCTACCAATATCACAATAGGGTATTATGCAAAATACATGAAAACATAATTTAGATAGTAATCCTACTTCATATGCTTCTAGAAAAATTGTATAAAATAACATAAATATGAAATCAAAATTAAAGGCGCAAGCAATTGTGGAAGATATGCTGTGTTATTTATACTAAATGACATACTGTATCACTGTTATTGCGCGATTTGCTCGAGTGGGCACCAGTAACATCTCCATTGTGAGACATGTTGTTATTGTTTTTGACATATCAAATATGCCACCGTAGCTTGCCAGGCTCTGCCATGCAAAGGAGATACTCTCAGTTGCTCACAGGGCTCTCCTACAAGGATGGAGGAACCGGGTTGGCTGCGTGCAAGGCAAACACCCTACACGCTGTGCTATCGTTCCAGCCCAAATGACATACTTTTCTTCGATAACAAAATGCATTGTATATGCTGCACCAGCCCATGTGCTGATTGTGACAAAGTGGCCGAACACATGTGGTGCTTAACACATGTATCTCCCGCCTCTTCCCTCTTGACATGTGAACTTTTATGCTTCCTTATCCAATACTGGGATATGTGTAGGGGCTTGCTCTGTCCTTGGAAAGGCCCAAATTCTCTGTTGGGCACATTATCTTCCACTCTTTCCCACTTTTTCTTCTTCCACCTCTTCAAAAACTTCCAAATAAAATCTCTTCAAAATTTTAAATAAAAATAATGTCTCTGGATGCTGGTCGTTGGTGGGATTATACAGCGCTGGGGACAGTTCCTGGATGTGACCGCCTAGCTACTGGAAAAGGGGAAATCTGGGTGGAAGAGGTCCAGTCCCGATCCAAGCAGGTGTGGAGGTCTCAGCCCTGGATCCCACACACCTGGGTTCCTCTGCCGGCATCTTCATGCATGAGGCTCCTCCCAACGTGTGGAGAGAGGCTTTGAGCATGGCTGTGGCTAGGCTCCAGAGGTCTTAGGCCGAGGGAGCTCTGCTCGGGCCCATCCCCTGCTAGGGGCCCTGGGGAAGACAGCCAGGCACATGGGAAAGAGATTCTCTGCTATGCTCAAGGCTTCTCTCCACACATTCGAATATCGAATATCTCCATATTCGAATATCTCCAGTATTGATATGAGTTATTCTCAAAGTACATTAGGATTGTTACATAATAATTTTATCTATTCATCAATAGTAAAGAAAAACAAAAATATATTTATATAAATTATTTACCTCAGCATTGATAAGGAAAATCTGAGATTTTGATGGCTTTTAGAAGATTAAATAAATTAATATAATCATAATAAAATTAAGAGTTTTATCTCAAATAAAGGAAGATAAAGAAATAAAGTTTACAGAAGCTTGTGACTGCTACATGTCCCTTAGTATTTTGAATTTTAGAGTTAAAATAAGAATAGATTTAATTTCCCAAAATTGTCATTATTTTATTGTCATAAAATATTGAGTTAACAAAAATTATGTTTTATAACTCCCATGGTATTTTTCTCTGTACCCAACTTCTGAAGTCAGAACCCAGTGGAATTAAGTGACAAAATTATAATTTACGATAAATTATTGAATCTCCTAAATAAGTTTCAAAGAAAAATGAGTGAGATCTCAGTATTTTATAACTGACTAAATTTTTAAAAAACAGATTTAATGCCTGTATCTAACTACTTAAGGCAGAAGCTTCACTAGAAACTTCAAAATTTAAAGATCTCCTGACCTGGTATACATCAGGCGATTTACCTCTTCCTAGGATCTGTAATAAATCACAACTAAATGGCAATTTGTTAGTAGCTGCACCTTCAGCTTAGCAAATGGCTTTTCTTGTCCTTGCAGGACAAACATAATAAATAAAATTTGAACTCACTCTAAAATTACCCCAGACAATATTTTACCTCTTTACAAAACAATATAGATACTTCTTTTTTCAAGAAGGTTGAAATAAATTATATTACCATGTAGTTTATTCTACTTTAGTATGTAAATCTGTTTCAAAATAGGTCATAAACCATTTTTGTATTACCATAGGTGTACCTGGATTTGAATTCAAACAAAAGTTATCAAAATCTGGGGCTGGATAAATAGTACCGCAGGGTGCATTTGCCTTGCACTTGGCGACCTGGGTTTGATTTCCAGCATCCCATACGGTCCTCTGAGCACCTCCAGGGGTGATTCCTGAGTGCAGAGCCAGGAGTAACCCCTGTGCATTGCCAGGCAGGTGTAACCCAAAAAGCAAAAAAAAAAAAAAAGTTATCAAAATCATATTTTTCTAAGCTAAAGTAACATTTACAGCCACAGAAATGTTTTTTAAAAGTAAATTAAAACTAATTATGATCCAAAAGTTCTAAAATTATAGCCATAAAACTATAGTATGAATTTTCTACTCTCTTATTAGTTGATTAATAACTCAAGAAGATATTTAAATATTAATACTTAACTTGCCTAATTGTTGTGAATCTCCAGTCTATTAACTAACTCACATAGCTTTGTGCAGCTCATTACTTTAATTATAAAAATTGCTGATAGGATTAAACAATCTGATTAATAATAGGTAACAATTATATATTTTACTATATCACACCACAAATCAAAAAATACATACACATAAAAAGTAGAGTATTAAAGTACTTGGTCCCCAAATCCCTACTAATTGCAGTATTCTTTTAAAATTATTAAGAAGCTCTGAATCTTAGTTATATTATGGAATCACAACTCAGAAATAACAGATAAATAATATATTAATAAACATTATTTTTAACCATTTTGGTACACATAAGGCCCAAGAAAACAAAAATATTTGGATGGTTTTTAGTGAGAAAACGATGACCAAATGAAATAGATAATACAAAAAAATCAGGAAAGTTGAAGCAGCAATATTCGGGATAGTGGGTAATTTTTATAGATTTGTAAGAAGTGGTATTAAAGGTAAAAGATAGTATTTCCAGTTGGAGGTGTTTTCTAAATATTTTTGTTCTGGCTTAGTTTTATAAAGAATGAAATACTTAGCAACTAAGTCAAAAGATATGTATGATGCAATATATATGCTTTAGTAAGACCTCCTTAGAAAAACTTCCTAAGTTATTCAGGTGAGTATAAGCATCTGTGTCCCTCAATGATTGTACATAACTATGGATGCACCTCTATTTAAGAAGTTATAACTGGGGCTTGAGCAATAATAGCACAGCGGGTAGGGCATTTGTCTTGCATGTGGCCAACCAGGGTTCGATTCCCAGCATCCCATAGGGTCCCCTGAGTACCGCCAGGAGTGATTCCTGAGTGCAGAGCCAGGAGTAACCCCTGTGCATTGCCAGGTGTGACCCAAAAAGCAAAAAAAGAAAAAAAATGTTATAACTAAGTGCGATTTTCCTATCACTGTGTAGTTAATGCAAACGATATACATAAAAAAATAATTTAAAGAAACAGTGTTACAACAGATGTTTTCAAAAAGGGTTTGAAATAGGTATTAAATATATTTATATAATACAAATATAAAAATGTGAAGAAGTTAATCACCAACACATTATTAGACATAAATCAGTAACTCCAAACACCATAATTTCTCAACCATGCAATCTCATAATAAGATCTTATACTACTCATATTCTTAATGATTAAGCGCAAAGGATATGCTTCTAAAAAGATCCATACTTTTTTATGTCTAACTTCCTCCACAAAAAAAAAAATAAAGCCAATACAATCTGTTGATTTTAAAACTCAAGTGAAATTACGTACTAAAATTACTTATAGCTCACCTAAGGTGGACAGCCAATAATTTATGTGCAGAAAGAGGTCAGATCCAGGATATTTTTCAATTAAGAACAGATCACATGGTACATGTACATTAACCTACATACTCTATCTGAGCTGGTGTTCTTCAACTCAGATGAATCACTACATCCTTCTGATTTTTTTCTATCCACTTCCTCCTCTCAGATTTATGAATCAGTGACAATTATAGTCCAATCCTTTACAACCCAGGCCTTCCCAGTCATGCAGGCAAACAACACATTAATCCAATAAATTTGTCCCTAAGTCAAGAGTTAATGAGCTCCTTCACCTTACCAAACCTTTATTTTCTGATAAATCTTTTTGCTTGCTTGTTTTAAGGGTGCATGTTGTATTAATCTAGTTCTTCATTACTTTTGCCTCCTTAGTTCAGTTCAATTAATGTTTACAAATTGAACTGAGGCCAATTAATATATTTTAAACATTGAGAATGAAGTAGCAATCTAGGGAGCAGAAAAAGTAAGATATAAATGAAATAAGTGAAGTACAATGTGCTCATAAAATTAGCTAGCATTCAGTATAAAGATAGCAGAGTAGGAAACAACGAGATAAGTCAAAGGGAAATTTGAGGAAAAAAATGTCAATTCTAGTGGTTTGTCACAGTATGTAGGTATTACATACTCTAAATAAAATGTACAGTGTGGAAGATAATCAGTGAAAAGGAACTTTAATTAAAACCAAAGAAAGAATGCATAATGTTCAGAAAATAAAGTATTTAGAAATGTGGAGAACATTTGCAATTAATTTAGAATTATATTTCAAAGACTATTTTTAATATTTACTATTTTTTTCTCTTAAAGAAATATAATTATCCATTTGTAAATATACCCTACTTTTTCTATGGATTTAGGCGAACCAAAAGTCACGTGTGTCATCACTGAATTAAAATAGCTTTCTTAATGAAGTTGTTAAGAAGTTGGGTGGGGGGCTGGAGAGATAGCACAGCGGGTAGGGCGTTTGCCTTGCACGCGGCCGACCCGGGTTCAAATCCCAGCATCCCATATGGTCCCCTGAGCACGGCCAGGGGTAATTCCTGAGTGCAGAGCCAGGAGTAACCCCTGTGCATCGCCAGGTGTGACCCAAAAAGCAAAAAAAAAAAAAAGAAGTTGGGTGGTTTGAAATATAGGAGTCATGGATCGAATATGCACACGGAAAGAAGGTCTTTTCTTCAGTGAGTTGTGTCTCCAACACATGACACTTCTAAGTAGGCAAAAAAGGATACATGATTGATGTACAACAACATGAGTAATGTTATCAACAGCAAATATGCAAGACATTCGAAAGCACATGTTAACTCTTTTCCTTATTGTTAGCTTGGTCCTATTCACCAGTGAATAGGATGCACTTATAAATCTACCCTGATTGGAACACTTGGTTAAGAAAAATATTCATCCTAGACACATAGCTTAAATTATGCTTGCTTGACACTATAACCTCCAAAAAAGAGTAGTGGAAGCTCCTAGAATGAATTGGGGGCTGTTTCTCCCTAACAGGATGGTCTAGATGTCTATTTTCTAAATTGCTTCTTTACAAAACAGAAATATAGGCACCTCAGCAATTGCTAGTTGAAAACTCAGTTTTTATCAGTTTTAAACAAAACATCCATATGTAAATAAATCCCAAATAATTAAATCCAAAGGCCCAAACTAATAGTTGTATTATTTTAAGTCTCATTATTTTATAGTAATAAGGATAAAGTACAATAAGTGAGGAGCAATATAATCCCATTTTACAATTATTTGCTGTTGTATAATCTACCAAAACCCAAATGGTTTTATTTTACTCGCCTTCTGTCAAATAATGTTCATTTTTGTGGGGTATTTTGAGTCTAAGAACACTCACTTCCTGGGCATATTGGATATTAGTGTATAGTAATATCATGGGGTTTTAATGGCTTCATCATTTTCAGCACATTAAATAACATATACAATTAATTGTGGGGGCTTTTGTAGGCATCCTCATGCACCAGACAGCTTCTCTGGTCTCTCTGAGGATCATTATGTAATGCCCAGAACTAGGGTTGGGCACACACAAAATAGTGGCCCAATCCCCAGTACTATCTCTCTAATCCATAATTGATTTATTATTTATTTATTTATTTATTTGGCTTGTTGGGTCACATCTGGCAATGCACAGGTCTTACTCCTGGCTCTGCACTCAGGAATTTCTCCTGGTGGTGCTCGGGGGACCATATGGGATGCTGGGAATCAAACCGAGGGTGGTTGCGTGCAAGGCAAACGCCCTACCCACTGTACTATTGTTCCAGCCCCCCATGACTAATTTTTAAATGCAACCATATAAAGAGTATTTTCTGAACTAAAGGCACACAAAAATTAAACCAACAAAAGCTTGTGACTACTACTGGTGATGACAGGCAATACATCCTAATTATTTATAATACAAGTGCACGTTAGCATTAGCAAAAATCTACAGAATGTAAATCTATCTCATGCAAAAAGTAAGAGTAAACATTAGAAAACTGTCAAGTAGTTTGCAGTATCCTTTTTTTCTCTTGTTCTAAATACAAATAAAATCAATTCATTGAAATGCTATGAGTATATCTCAGTGTCAATCTGTATAAATTAGGTACTTAACTTTGGTTCATTTAAATAACTAAAATTTTATGTTCGAACCAGATCATTTATCCTAAATTAAAAGATATGCAATGCAGAGCTAAGTATGTAGTTTTTGTTTTCATCCATTAAACATAGGTAGGTATGTTTGAAATTTTATTTTAGAGATCATTTAGTTCATCTGAAGTTGATATCAGTCTACTTCAGATGAACTAAATTATCTGATCATTGTTTTCTGATGAAATTGCAGTGGAAAAGTTTTTGTCTTAATTTAGAGCATTTTAACTTAAAACCATTTTCTAAAATAAAAGCCCATATCCTTTACATATGTTGCAAACCAGAGATTGTTTTTTAAGGTATAGATGAGTACAATTACAAACGTACAAGAAAGTGTGCTTAAAAATTTCCTTTTTCAAGGAAATTGATCCCAAGTTGTCACTCTTTACAGATATATTGTCTTTATATTTAAGCCCCACAGAAATTATTTTAGTATATATTTCAAGAATGCCTTACAAGTGTCTATTTAAGAGAGCTTTTGTACAAAAACCAAATCAAGGAATTGCTTATCTGGCAGAGGCAATTGATGCAAAAAATGCTCTTCTAACTTTCTCAATTTTTTCCTCCTTATGTACTCAAAGTAATGTTATATTTGGACCAATGCATTTTTATTAAGTTCACATACATTTTGAAATTTAATCACCATGAAATTCACATTTTTTATTAAATCAAAAAGTTACTTACTTAACAACAGTTTACTCCAACCTTTAAATTGCATAGAACTTTGTTTAAATTTGATCTGAAGTTATTGAAACTTGGACTAACATAAAAAGTAGGTTTTCTTTTTATCTTCTAAATACTAAAATTTATAATATCTGTAACATAATCATTTCTGTATTATAGAATTTAGTTCCCACATACTAGGCAAATGAGAGTCTCTGTTAAGTTCTATTTATAATTATCTACAACTTGAAAAATGTAAAGCGAAATATAAACAAAATAAATATTCAATAGTGAATTATGCATTAATATTTAAGTTACAAAGTTATTCATGTTTAATTCACATCCTGATGTGTGAAAATTGATGCAAATATTTTGACAAACACATATACCTTTATAAACACACTTGTCCTATAATGATAAGGTATATTTGTGAAGCTAAGTTAATCTTGTTTATTTATAGTCATTAATTTATTGAATGTTAAGGTAATTAATTCATATATGTCACAGAATCTTTCATAGCACAATTTTTATTCTTCATTATTATAGTCCTTAATTTCCCTGAACACAGAAATTCATTTCAAGTAAAAATCATCTTACAACACAAACTTCTAACGGTATGTTATATAAATTTGCTGAGGGTTGCCAACATAATCAAGTATGTGGTGTCTGAAGGAACTCAGAAAACATAAAAATGATGGAAATAAGTATAATTATTGAACATGGAACTTTGAATCAAAGGAATGCAATTTAATATAATTTGATTATTTGCTTGTGAATTAAATATATTATTTCAAAAGCAAATTCATATTTAGATTCTTGCTGTTTTCCTACAAAAATAAAGCAATATATTATAAAATACAATTTGAATTATAAAGTAACAGATGCTTTTAATGTAAACATTTCAAATGTTTCCATTTATTTCAAACAGCAATACTAAGTACAACTATAGACAAAGTGTGAAGTTTTAAACAGAATAAAGCAGCACTTCTCAATTCATACGTGCCTCCTTATACTTCATGTTTTTGGTTGAAATTCAAAATTCAACTATTCAAATTCTTTAATGCTAGACTGACTCATCAAAATCCACCTACTTTAGTTATTGCTTCTAATTGCTCTTAATATATCTTCTTATTTCAAATATTTATATATAAATGTCTTTGTTTTAATAAACCTCACCGATTAGCTATTACCTGTATAAAGTTTAATAAATATTCATAAATATTTATATATGAAGACTTACATTTCAGATATGTTAAAAAACATAAAGTCTGCATTCATGAGAGATACACAACTGGCAAAAATGTAAGTGAGAGGATAAGTAAATCAATTTTGTTGCATATATATTGGTCTTATGTATGTATATATATATCACAAATATAAAAATGTATGAAAAAGTTTTAAATTAGCACAGCAGTTGGGCATTCGCCTTTCATGCGGCTGACCCAAGTTCGATTCCTCCGCCCCTCTCAGAGAGCCCGGCAAGCTACCGAGAGTAGAGAGCCCGAGCAGTAGAGCCTGGCAAGCTACGCATGCATATTGGATATGCCAAAAGCAGTAACAATAAGTCTTTCAATGAGACACGTTACTGGTGCCCGCTCAAAAAAATCGATGAGCAATGGGATGACAGTAGCATTTCATTATCAGTAAACTATTTGGCGTACTTATCCATGATTTAGTTATGAGGTTGTAAGGAATTGGATATATACTCGTTGCTTGCTCCTCACTCTGTTCTCTGGGGTCACCTCAGAAACCATATGATCAAACCAGGACTACCCATGTGTAATATGACCAAGGACCAAACCAGGACTACCCATGTGTAATATAAGTGTTTTAACCACTGTACTATAGTTCCAGTCCAAAGTTTATTTTAAGAACCTTTAGAAGACCTATAAATGTCAGCCAAGTCCCAATGTACAGTAACTGGTTCTATGACATTTGGAAATTGTGTTTCAGTGAAAGAGTTCCAAAATTCATCAGAAACTATAATGAATGCAGAGCTTTTAATCAAATTACTTTTTAAAAAAATTAGAAAATTGTTCATCCAAACTTCCAAATAGCTTAGTTATAAATAAAGTTTGAAAATACCTTCAAGACAAACTCTATGGCAACAAATTTGACATTTTCAAAATACTTTTAAATGTAACAAAAATTAGAATAATTTACCTTAAAATTCACTCTGCAAATGTTCGATGGTAAAGTTTTTCTCTTATATATTACTGTGATGGGATTCTGAAAGGGATAGAAAAAACTTTGTAATATATTAACATATACATACTTTTAAATACATAAAACAGCTAATATAAATACCATCATATAATTTAAGCATCTGACTTATATAAACTGAATGAGAATAGAGAGTTTGCACTCCCTTTTGAGAAGTGTAAATCATTGAGTTATATGAAACAGATTATGCTTTTATGGCATGATATTTTTAGTCAGCGTCTCCAAACAAAATCTCAAATTTTAGTTATTATTTATTCTGTGATTTTATTTATATCCCCTGATCTGCTTCTACAACAACTGCTTTAGAAAGAGATAATGTACCCTCCATAGCAGTCTCAATATTGGTTTCAGTGCTATAACAGACTAAAAATACATTGCTTTTTGTCTAATATCTACTGAATACTTGAATAAAAAATATTAGTAATAGAAAAAAGAGGATATGTGGAAAATGGTAGGTTGGAGAACCAGAGTTCTTCTTTCTTTTAACTGAATCACCATGAGATACAGTTAGAATGCTTTCATGGTCCAGTTTCAATTATACAGTGTTCTAAACCCTGTGGTAGGCACATGTATACCAAAAAGGCAGGGTGTGTGTGTGGGGGGGGGGCAGAGATGAGGGTGGTGGTGGTAGGAATAAAGGGCACTGGTGGAGGGATGGGTAGTCGTGACTATTGTATGACTGAACCATGATCATGAAAGTGTGTAAGTCTGTAATTATGTCTCACAGTGTTCCATTAAAAAATTAAAAACAAAACAAAACAAAAAACAATGTTCCAAAACCCATCTCTTCACCAGTGTAAATTTCCCACCTCAGTATTCTCAGCATTCTTACTGCCGCCAACCCCAGTGCCTCAGCTCTCCTGCCTCTATGACAGGCTCTCTCTCTACTTTTGGGCATTGTGGTTTGCAGCACGTTTACAAGAGGCCATCATGGTTGGTCTTTTACCCACTTGAAGCACACATCTCCCATGTGGAGCATTTCCTTCCAACCAGCATTGTCATAGTGGTTCCTTCTCCATGCCAGCTGCCCTCTTGCCCAGCCTTTGAGGCAGGATTTTCAACTGTGGACTAATTAATCCTCCTGGCCCGTGTTTCTACTGTTCTTGGGCATTAATCTCATACTGTAGCACCGTAGCACTGTAGCACTGTCATCCTGTTGTTCATCGAGTTCCTCAAGCGGGCACCAGTAACGTTTCCATTGTGAGACTTGTTACTGTTTTTGGCATATCGAATACACCACGGGTAGCTTGCCAGTCTCTGCTGTGTGGATGGGATACTCTCAGTAGCTTGCCAGGCTCTCTGAGAGGGACGGAGGAATCAAACCAGTCTAGTCTCATACTATGTTTATAAATACCTCACAATAAGTGCAGTCATTCTATGTCTGTCCGTCTCCTTCTGACTTATTTCTCTTAGCATAATATTCTCCACATCCTTGCATTTATAAGTGAATTTCAGATTTCATTTTTTTTCTAGGGGCCCCATGATAGGCTGTTTTCACTCGGAGAGCCCCAGAGGTGGGTGGGTGAGAATCCTCCCTGCCCCAAGGGACCCAGCCCTGGCAGACGGCCTCCACTACCGAACCGCTGCCACGCTCTAGGCCTCTTTCCAGACACATTATAAGACACTTCCTACTCATTTTTCATAATTATCATGCCATACTTGATGAAGTCCAGACAATAGGAAACAAATCATAGAAAGTAATATTGCATATATGTATGTGTACACACACACATATATATATATATACATACATATACATATATACACCTCTCAGAGAGCCCAGCAAACTACCAAGACTATCCCACCCACACAGGCAGAACCTAGCAAGCTACCCGTGGCATATTCGATATGCTAAAAACAGTAACAATAGGTCTCATTCCCCTAACCCTGAAAGAGCCTCCAATCATTGGGAAAGAAGAGTAAGGAGAGACTGCTAAAATCTCAGGGCTGGGAGGAATAGAGATGTTACCATTGCCCGCTCCAGTAAATCTAGGAACAAAGGGATGGCATACAGTGATTTTTTTTTCTAACAGATACATATTATTCTGTTGTCTAGACATATAGAACTAGTCCATTGTTTCTATAACCAGTTGTCCATTCTCAGACACTTGGATTGTTTTCAGATTGTGTCTATTTAAATGTGCTGCAATAAACATACAAGTGCAGATGTAATTTCTGTTGTGTGCTTTTGCACCATGGGGGTATAGTTGCTGAAGTGATATTGCTGGGTCATATGGAAGCTCAATTTCTAGTTTTTTTGTTTATTTGTTTTCAGGAATGCATATATTGTTTTCCAAAATAATAGTGAACCAGTCAGCATTCCCATCACCAATAAATGAGTCCCTTTCTCCCTATATCCACACCACAACTGGTTATTATTATTCTTTCTGATGTGTGCCAGTCTCTGTGGTGTAAAATGATATCTCATTATTGTTTTTATTTGCATCTCCCTGATGGTTAACAATGCTCATTTTAGATCAAACTTATCTGGAAATAGACCTCAGTCAGGTACTTCCCAAGAAACCGAGAGGTGAGGTAGGTGAGGTAGAGGTGAGGTTGGGAGTGTTGAATGTGAAGCGAGTGTTGAATGTGAAGCATCCCACAGATCCCAAGCTTTGTGCTTTAATTCATCGAAAGGGGAGAAGTCTCAGAACTAAGCAGGGAGTATGCTGACCATGTGTTATCTGTGATGGTGCCTGGGAATGATTTTCTGGTAGAAGTAGGCACCTCATAAGGTCTGCAACTCATAAAGATCTTGACTAACTAAAAAATAATTAATCAATGCTACTGACTTAGTCCCACTGAGACTTGCTGAGCCAAATGTGTTAACTTGTCCCTGATCAGCTTCCCTTGATGGGCTACCGGCCAGATCAGTCCTGCCCATTTGCTGTCCCTGAGCAAGAGAACTGTCCTCTGATCAGTGGACTCACGTTTTAGTCGGGCAAGTCCTGCTGATAGGCAAGCGTTCCCAACATATTCACTGGGGCATACTGAACATTGCTGATCTAAAATCTAATTTCCTAAAATTAAATGAAACTCACTTATCATTCTCACTGGACTTTAAAAAAGCTTAAATGCCGGGATAAGTTCCACTAAGTTTCTTTAAACTAGTGAACAATCAGCCCATGTTCAAGTAAATTCATACGGCAAGCAACACAGGCGAACTCATCAAACTCCATAGACCTCTCACGGGGTACCAGGAACAGAGTCCTTTTGTCAGGTCTCCAACCCATTTAAATATAGCACTTAAGCATCTGAAGATGCACATGAGTTAACTCATCTAGCAACAACAACAACAAAAATGCAATTTTAAACAGGGTGCCACAGAGCTACTAAACAGTAGAGCATTTTAACTCAGATTACCACAGTTCTACTGAATTTAGGCTTTGCCATTGCAGCAAAGTATTGAGACACAGGACTCCCCAGTGACTCCTAACACCACATCACTCTAGATATGTTAATGGTTATTGTGACCTAATCCTCTAGTTGCTGTTCAGGCAGGAAGGACGTTGACGCCACGTTACTTGCCAGATATCAGCATCCTTTAACCCTGCATCCGAGCACAAACCAGCTAGATCTTGGCCACTATTGCAGCTGCAGAGAACTGATCATTAATCGACAGTGGCCAAATACACCTAAATGAACTTAAGAGGGGCAGACTCCCATTTAGTTTCTTCAACCTGAGCAGTAGCTGACAGTTGCTCAAGTCAATTTGGAGTTTGAACTCAACCCCAAGCCCTCTCTAGTACCAGGTATAATGAAAAAAAAATAAAATAAAATAAAAAAGCATTCAGCTACATTGTTGGAGGGTGACAAAAGCCCAGGGGGATATTCAAGGACTTTAGAACTTTATAAATTGCCTGAGGAAGACTTCAATGCAGTTATCCTTTCACTGAAAATAAATCAGGAAAGTGGCCACCAATAAGTTCAGAGTATGTTTGAGAGGAATAAAGGTGGAAAAACTCACTTCAATAGCTATGAAGGTGTTTCAGTTATAGAAGATGAGCTAAAGATACATGAGCAGTTAATGACAGTAGAATCGGAGCTAAAAAGTGAACTATTGACCTGATGAAAATGTACTAGTTATTATTAATAAATTTGCAGAAACAAGAAAGAGTTTTTATAAAGCACTGAACAAAGAAATATTTGAGGTGGCATTAAGATAAATGACCTCTACATGAAAAAAATTCCAGGAGAGGAAAAATGGATAGGAGAAGCATGATGGCACAAGAGATAATAGAGAACCCCAATCTGAATAGTTATACCTATGTTCTAATCACAAAATCCAAAGGCCCAAACTAATAAAGCAAAACTAAAGATCTCCACGGCACACTGTAACAAAATGTAGAAAAAGAATGGATTCTGAAAAGCAGTAAGAAAGAAGCAAAGACTCACATATAAAGGAAACCACATAAAACTCACTTTGGATTTCTCAAATGAAAACTTCAACGCAAAAATGGAAGAGAGAATGCAACCAAGTCTTGAATGAATTAAGCCTCCTACCAAGAATTCTTTATTCAGCCAAGTTATAGCTCAGATTTGAAATAATGATAAAAGCACTTTCAGAAAAAAGTTAAAGGCATGTTTGGTCTTTAAACTACCTCTGCAAGAAATAATAAATGGTCTTATGTAAATGGCCAGATCCTCTCTTAAAAAGCACAAAGATATGAAGTGATATCATAAAGTGAGCAAAGGAAGAGGAGAAATTAAGGGGATTACTGAATTGAATTTCATATCAATTTCTTTTAAACCTTAAAGCACTTAAAATTTTAAACCTTAAATCTTAAAATTCAGCTGAGTACTTTCAGGTATTAACTGCCTAGTAATAGTAAGGCAATAATACTTAGAACAAAGTAGAAAGAAGTGTAAAATTGAAACATATCACTACATAGAATACCAGTACCAAAATGCTACTAGAAAAATAAAGAAAAATCAATGGATACAAGCACATAAAATAGCAATGAAGATTCCATTTCAATTATTTCTGAATATGTTTATGAATTTAATACCTATAAAAAGGCAAGGTCAATGGATACATCACAAAAAAAATTATACCCTCCTCTTTATGAATCTTACTTTTACTCACAGTTTTAACATTGGCTCAGAGTAAAAGGTTGAAAAACAATCAAACAAGAAAGCAAAGAGTTTAATGTACTTTTATTGGACAAAGTAGTACTCACAGTAAAGAACTAAAAAAGGTATATGCAAGGATATACGTAGGACATGAGTGCTAGAAAAGTAGGTATACTTGACTTGCATACAGTCGATTTGGGTTTGATTCCCAGCACACCATATGGTTCCCCCACCGGCCTGCCAGGAATTATCCTTAAACTATGAACCTGAAATAAGCCCCGGACATGAGGAGTGGTCCAAAACCAAACAAACAAAAAATTAAAACATGCTTTCTAATAATAAACCTGGAATACTAAATATGTATTTTGTCCTTATTTTTGTCTTTGTCCTTTTTTCTCAGGTTATTTAGTTTTTCTTATTTAAAATTTGTACACAGGTTTTAGAGATACCTAAATATTTTGGATGCTAATATAAATGGGTTTTATTGTTTATTTGGGGGCCACAGCAACTTTTGCTCTAAGAGATCATTTCTAATGTTGCCAAAAAGAGTGGAGTTATAAAACAAGTACCTTAACATTTTGTATGATTTCTCCAGTTTTTAATATAATTCTGGGAGACAACACTTAGAGATCAAAATAATTAGTAAATTGAGAGCTCAAATTCATGAGAATATATTCAGTTATAACAAATTTTCTTATAAAAAGTTATTACTTATCAAATTAACTTCTGAACAACAAAAGTGACCTAGTTTATATAATATACGTGCATATAAATTTCTTGTTTATCCATTCCATAGCTTAGCTAAAATATATGTCGGTAGTATGTTTCTATTGTTTAAACATATAAGAAAGATATTACAGAATGCTTTTCCAAGGAAATTCATTTTGATTATTTTAAGTAATGAAATAAACTACAGTGTTTGGAGAATTGTAGCTATAAATGTTAGGGAAGGGCTCTTAGATGATGTAGTATTAGAATGCCAACTTATCACCAAATTATCAGTTAGATTGCCAAGTGAGAATTTTTATGAATAAAAAACTCATATATATAATTGTTGGAATATTTCCCCTTTTCCAGCTGCCTTCTGGAGTTTTGTCACAGAAACCTTTTGTCACAGAAACCTAACTGATCTTTGACCCGCAGATCTAAGGTGCTAGCCAGGCTTGATTTGACATTGTAGATTCCAGGCTGCAGCCCAGCCTGGTCTTTGGGATATAAATCCGAGTGCTTTCAGCCCAAAGAAGGCTTTGGTTTTGGTTTTGTATCTTCTTTCCGGGGGGCCTAGGTTAATGGCCTTCGATACAAGAGATTATGTTGCCTCAACATTCGTCCTGTAAGATCTTTTGGTGCCTTTGGTGACGTCAATGTATTGCGCCCTTTGGAAGGGCCATGATCAATAAAAGGGGTTCGGAGAGAAGGTGAGGGGGTGGAAAGTGTATAGAGGTGGAAAGTGTATAGAGGTGGAAAGTGTATAGGGGTGGAAAGTGTATAGAGGTGGAAAGTGTATAGGGGTGGAAAGTGTATAGAGGCGGGAAAGTGTATAGGGGCAGAAAGTGTATAGAGGGCGGAGAGTGTATAGAGGGAAGACTGGAATAAACTGCAAGTGAGACCAACCATCATGGCTCCGTTCCTTCCTTCGCCTGCCACATCTTCGCCATCAACCTCCCCGGGGTGGGGGAAGCGGCCAGAGGCTACCGAACTCGAGTGGCGGGAGAGACAGCTGCTGACCTAGGCCCTGTGCCTGGCTCGGTGCGGTGAGGCGTCCCTTCCCTCGCCCGCGCCTTTTCTTTTTATTTTTATACATATGATAAATATATTATGTCTATAAATTTTTCAATGGAGAAGAAAGAAAAGCTAAAATATATCCTCATCAACTATTTACTTATTCAATTTGTTACCTGTATTCACTACATCATCCATCATTTATTTCAGTGATTTCAACGAACAGAATGGGTAAATACATTATGTGGAAACACTGCTAAGTATGTGTAATGTTGAAACTACTTGTAAATTTGGTTTATTTTTACTTTGATATTCATAGGAAATTAAGGATTAGTTAATGTATTGATTTTTATATAATGAAACCAAAAGTAAACATTAATTAATCAATGATCAAAATCCTGCTAATTTGAAATATGTAAGATAGCACAGAAAATACAGACATGGATGGATGGAAATTAAGTGATACTGTTAAAATCATGAAAGGAACTTTTTAGATGTGTGTTGGTATAAACTCGGAATTAGTAAAGATTAGAAGTATTTAATAAGCATGAGAGAAAAGGTCCATATTTCTTTCAATACACTGTTGGAATTATGAGCTTGAATGATACTACCGGGAAGAATTTATAAGGAGTTAAGGAACACAGTTCTGAAAACTAGAACAATAGGGACACCTGCAATATAGTGACAAAAACTGAGGTAAGTCTCATCATGTGGGAGTCAGAAACTGATCATGAAGAAGGTGTTAATGTAAATATGGTAGTTAAATACAAATGTGCTCACTTTTCTTTGCTAATTATAATAAAATATTAAAGGAGAAAAGTAATTATGAACAAAAAGTAAGCATAATGAGCTGTTTTGAATATCACTTATTAATACAAATGGAGAAAATTGATAAAAAACATAAATGGTTCCTAAAATTATGATATGATTAAAAATACACGATTACCTATATATACTTTCATCAAACTTTAGAAAAATCAAAGGTTTTGTACTTAGTCACTGTTTTTCTTTAAGGAGATTAATCCTCTGTCTTATGACTATTTTTAAATCAAATACTGAGTTAAAAAAAATCTGTTTTCTCAAGCTCTTGTCAACCAATTTCAGATTTTTATGTGCCAGTTTTTCCTGCTACAATTTTCTCTGGCAGTCGACCCTGATTCAATCCTCGGCATCCTACATGGTCCCCTGAGCATCACCAGAAATAATTCCTTAGTGCAGTGTGGGAGTAACCCCTGAGCATCGCCACTGGGTATGACCAAAAAAAAAAAATGGTTTATTACTATTTTCCAGTCATTCATACTATTGAAAATCAGGAATATTGGCAGCTAACAATATGTTCCTCTATTCCCCCAGGTTTATAGATGGAGAAAGAAGGTTCTCTTTCCAGAGCTTGACTTAAGAGCATATTCTAACATTTCATGACATCTGGCCCTAACTTAGATTTGACTTTGCATTGACAAAATAAACCTTTTGGGATCTTTAGGAATGGCAAACATATATTTTTTCTTTTATGATAGTTAAAATATTTTGGGGTGAGGTAGCAGATTTAGACCCCCTGACATACATGTTATTTTAAATTTCCCCTTGTGTGTAGATAGAGCCTTAAAGATAATCAGTCATTACTTCATAATTATTTTGTTACATAAGAATATTTTCTAGAAGAATAATGTTCTTGAATATTCAGCAAGTTCTCATGTATGATTGGGATGTAAATATTAACTTCAGGTTGCCAGAGAGCAGACGCCTGTCCGTCAGAAAGAAGAGGGCGGTTTTAGGTCAACAAATGCACAGATCTAAATTCAATCAACAAATAATGACATAAGTAGACACTGGATCTTAGGGGCACACCTTACAAAGCAGTAGAAAGGGAAACAAAGACACTGTAAAAATGATATTATGTATCACTAGATTAACACTGAATGCCTTTAGTAATCTACCATTATATTTTCTCCTATGGTATCCATTTTCAAATAGTATTCAGTGAATATTAAAAAATAAAGTATCTTAAAAGTTTTCATGTTAAAATCTAATATTTTCAATGAAATCAAATAGAGCACCTAGAATTTTAAAATTGGACTTACCTATTGAATGCTTTTATAGACTCTTTGTATTAATTATTGTTCATCATCTAGCATTTACAATCTAAAGTGACTACACTGTAAACAAGGAGCTAAACAAAAAGTCCCACTGTACAATTTTGCTTTATGCTTCCAATATTTAATTATAATTAAGATCATTTGACTGTATTTGGGAAGTCATCAGCAATACAACTCACGAGATAAAATAATTAGAAGTGCAATAAGTAAATAACCCTTTGCTCTTTGATACAAGGTGTTGCTGGTTCATTAGTAGAGGGTCATTTGTAAGCCACTTTTGTTGTTATTCTGAAATGACATTGTTAAATTGTGATAAAGAGGAAACCATAAATTGGGAAAGAATTTTAATGGTCATTATCTTCATTAGCTAATGAGATGTGCTAATTATGTGCTTAAGTGACAATGATTTAGTAGTGTTGATGATAAAAGACTCAAAAAGCAATAACTAGGAGAGCCCCTTCAATGTGTTTTCATAAGGTTAGAAGGATATAATAATAAAGACTCATTATTATGCTTGGTATATCATTCTTCATTTAAAATGTATGTACAAGTTATGCTAGATTTTATGTCATATTTTCTACATTGTGTATTTGAAAATTCTAAGGTGTGGGAAATGGCTTTGAGGTTATACTTTTTGAAGTGTGGTTTCAAGACCCATGAAAATTTCCAAAACCCCTTCTGAGGTATGAAAGGGTTTTGTTCTATTCAGTTATAGAATGCCACATTAATTTCCTATTCATAGTAATTGGATGCCATATTTATATTTATTGTTTTCACTCTTCATAGTGACACAATGGTAGAGGAAAAACATAGATACAATGCTCGTAATTATTAACACATCAAGGCAGGGGCTCCAAATTGCGCTTTGAAATTGTATTATTTAGTACTGCATACTTATTTGGGGGGTTGCGGAGTGGGGTATAAAATAGAAAGGAGGAAAAGAGAGGAAGAGAGATAGTGGGAGAGAGGGTGAAATAGAATAAAAGCAAAATTAGAATTTTTTCTTGATAAAGATATATATATGTGAATAAGTATACATTCTTAATATGATTTCTATAGTGAGAGCGAAAGAATAGTAGATACACAAGAAGCCTGTCTGTAGTCTAATTGTGATGCTTCTCTTTGCTAAAAGTATTTTTCTCCGTAATAAATATGTGTGGTTTGAGCTGGGAGCTGAAGGTTGAACAAGCTGTTCTACTCACAGAGTAGAATCTGAATTGTATATGGACTCCAGCATCTGTAGCTCCCCAGTCTGGCTATTTGGAGTAAGCATTTCCTTAAACCAAGAACAGAAGCCTGTCACTTCAATGAAAAGAACTGACATTGTTTGTTTCCAGTAATTCCATAAATTATGCTAAATGTATAAATCTGGACTGGAACAATAGCACAGCGGGTAGAACTTTTGCCCACATGGTTGACCCGGGTTCTATTATTTTGTTTCTCCCGGAGAACCCAGCAAGCTACCGAGAATATCCCGCCTGCACGGCAGTGCCTGGCAAGCTACCCGTGGTGTGTTCCATATGCCAAAAATAGTAAAAAGTCTAACAATGGAGACATTACTGGTACCCGCTCAAGCAAATTGATGAACAACAGCACTACAGTGCTACAGTGCACTTCAAAGTGTTGTGCTTAGGAGAACTGGGTATTACTCCCTGCATCACTTGGCCTTTTGACCAGCTATTCCATGCAAAAGGCCTAGGATACATTCATTGCTGCTCAGTTTTTGCTCTGCAACTTGCTACCAGCATAGCGCTATTAGTGCTATGGGACTGCACTTGGTGGTGCTTGAAGGCCTTGAGGCTACACCAGATGATGTTCACAGGACCAAGTGATACTGAAGATGACAATCCAGGAACCCCTGTATTATGTAAATGGCTCAGCATTCCAATATGTAAATACTTTTCTGATAAAAAATTAATAATGTTAATCAGTGTGTTTTATACAATGATCTGCATTTATCAGCAATATTGCATTTACCAAATGACTAACACACAATGTTGCTCATCGATTTGTTTGAGTGGGCACCAGTAACGTCTCTCATTGAGAGACTTATTGTTACTGTTTTTGGCATATCCAATACGCATGGGTAGCTTGCCAGGCTCTGCTGTGTGGGCGGGATACTCTCGGTAGCTTGCCAGGCTCTCTGAGAGGGGTGGAGGAATCAAACACGGGTTGGCCGAGTGAAAGGTGACTGCCCTACCTCTGTGCTATCACTCCAGCCCTAACACACAATGTTATAGAATTAAATTTTTCATCTGAGGAAATTTATGTAGCACTGTAACACTGTACTATTAAAAATTCAAAATTATCTGAAAAAATATAAATTATTATATATACCTATACATTTGAGTGAGGAAAGTTTTTTTTCCTAAATGCATTTTATATGTCATATGTTATGACAGGTTGATTCAGATTAATTACATATCTTAAGTCAAATATTGGATATGCCAAAAACAGTAACAATAAGTGTCTCAATGAAAGACGTTACTGGTGCCCGCTCGAACAAATCGATGAGCAATGGGATGACAGTGCTGTCAAATAAAGTGATTAAGGAATGAAATGTTTTCAATATCATCTTACTTACAAAATTATTTTCTTAAAAATCTCATTATTCACTTCTAGTATAGGACATTATCATAATCATCTTATGTAGATTATATAAATAAAATATTTTAATTTTAAGATTTAGAAATCCTTCCCTCCTAACCTTATTTGTAAATTGGTCATTAATGAGAAATATTAACATAGTTATGATAGCATTTTCACTTGTGTGATCATTAAATTAAGTGAATTTAATTCTGAAATGTATTAATCACTAGAAATACAAGCTTGAGAGACAGTTCAAAGGGCTGTCGCAGGTGCTCTGCAAATGGTATGAATTCCTATTTCCATTAGTAAGTCCATAATTCAAGTTAATACCCAATACAAACATAAAAGTACATGAAATATCAAAAATGATGTAGACAGGGGCTGGAATGATAGCACAGCGGGTAGGGCATTTGCCTTGCACACGGCCGACCCGGGGTTCAATTCCCAGCATCCCATATGGTCCCCTGAGCACCACCAGGAGTAATTCCTGAGTACATGAGACAGGAGTAACCCCTGTGCATCATGGGGTGTGATACCCCCAAAAAAGCAAAAAAAAAATGATGTAGACAAAGCATCAATTGTATACTACTGTTTATATTGAGCATCTCTACTTATACGTGGGGTAAAAAATTGATATCTGTTTTGATGATGTGTGAAACTCTTCACCTAAGATAAATACAGACCTATAAAATAATATTCCCTCAAATGAAAAATAAATAACAGGAATAAATATATGAATTTTATCACTCAAAATGGTTACTAATATTACCTCTATACACCATACTTTTAAAAAAGCTGTTATTTTTAATTGAATACACAGTTGCAAAGCTTTTCGTGGTTGGGTTTTAGTCATACAATGTTCCAACACGTATCCTTCCACCAGTGTTCATTTCTCATCATCAATATCCCCCCACCTCCCATCCTGCCTCTGCGAGAGGCACTTTTCTTTCTCGCTCCCTCTCCTTTTGGGCATTTTCATTTGCGATACAGGTTTTCTTGTCCAGAGTGATCACTTCCAACTATCATTGTCATAGTGGCCTCTTCTCTATCCCACCTGCCTTCTCCCCCCTCAACTGAGGCAAGCTTCCGACCATGGACCAATCCTCCTGGTCCTGTTTCTACTGTCCTTGGGTATTATTTTCATATTATGTTGTTTTTTTTAATACCCCATAAAAGTTTACTTCATACTTTAAATCCTAAAAGAGACACACAAAAAAATCTTAGAACCGAGCAGCTCACTGCAGAAATGCCTCGGGAACTTGCGCCAGGATGATTTCACTGGGGTGCCTCAGACGGGAACAGGGGTTGTCCCTCCACCTGCCCCTTAGGAATCCTGGAGGTTGCCAACTTTTAGAACCCAATGCAAAGCCCAGATACATGGGAGCAATGAGTACAAACTTCAGGCCTCAAGGGATAGGGGAGGAACTGGTCCTTCCCATCCCTCCATCCCTATGGGACTCTGGATGTCAGGCTGATGAGTTTCCTCTGGGAGCCATTTAAGCATATTAGCAGCCTTGATCCAGAGACACACACAAGAATCTTGGAGCTCATTGCAGAGATTTCTCCAGAACCTAATTATCTAAAATTTTAGAATTCTATTATGCTATTCATAACAAGCAGTACAAAATAAATTATCTATCATCTGCCTGTTCTGCCTGTTGGAGTGTTGGTGTGAAAATTCAAAATAATGGTGGTGGGAATGTGTAATGGTGTGGGACTCATGTCAAAATATTGAATGTAATCCATTATTGTGAACAACTTTATAAAATAAACAAAATTAGTCACTGGGTTGCTCATACATTTAATGAAAATAAAGGTTGGATATGACCAATTATGCCATCAGCATAAACTAATTCTGGGACTAGAAAAGACACTTCACTAAAAGTTGCATAAATTTTGCTCTTGATGTATATTTTTAAAAAATATGCTATTTAGAAAAATTTATTTTCATTATTTACCACCAGAAATATTTATACAAGTTCACCAAGACAGAAAAAGCAGTTTAGCAGTTTAGGTAAAAAACAGCTAGATGAATTGTATGTTTATATCATATCAGTCACTAAATGCATGGCTATACGAAAAATTAATACATTGTACTTATACATCAATATAAAAAAGAAAAGATTAACAACGGATTCTTAGTCTAATTTTCTTACATACATTTTCAAAATATTGACTTCACATATTTTTTTAAAGCCTATAGACACAAACAGGCATTACTGACAGACTCTAGTTTACTGCTTACTCAGTGAAGATGAGGGAGAGTAAGATTAAAGAGAAGTCTTTAGATTCAGTAGGTAAGTGGATATGAGAATTACCACTTTAGTGTTCTTAATTATTTTGTTTAAGGTATTCACTTACATATATTTTGTTTGAAAACTTAAAAATATGAGTGGGGGCTGGAGTGATAGCACAGTGGGTAGGGCATTTGCCTTGCACGCGGCCGACCCGGGTTCGATTCCCAGCATCCCATATGGTCCCCTGAGCACCGCCAGGGGTAATTCCTGAGTGCAGAGCCAGGAGGAACTCCTGTGTATCGCCAGGTGTGACCCAAAAAGTAAAAAAAAATATATATGAGTGAATGAGTTATTGCAACATAATTCTGAATATGAAAATTATCATGATTAATTTCTAAGGATTAGAGATAGGGATTTCTCTTAACATGAATATTAGATTCCATTAAAATAATAATGCACCATAGAGTGTAGTTATTTCCAGAATGTTCCTTTTTAGCTGAGTATATTATAGTGACTTTATTTGGGGTTTGAAGTAAAAACACAGTCAAGCACCTTCATTTTCTTTTTTTTTTTTGTACTGAGTTCCTATAATTTTTAAAGGTCAAATTCCAAGGAATAATAAAGAAAAAATAAATAATGATTTAAAATTGTATGTTTAAGGGTGGCTTTCAATACGACATAATGTTGTTAAAGTTCTAGATGTTTTGTGGTCTTTGAACCAATTACTTTGCCAAAATATTGTGGTCAAGTTGACTCTTCACTTTTTAGTGAAGATACATAAGATAGTTTAAAAACTAAGAAAGTAGAAGTACTCATGCCATTTGAAGATAAATACTCTCATCATGTTCCCAGAAAGCCACATTTTAGCCAGATTTTCCTTTTTATTAATAGTATAAGAACACAAAAAAACAATTTTGATTATATATCATAAAATTTCATCTCCTATAGTTAGCAATATTTACATTTCTCTATTCACCATTGAGACACCATAGACACTTATTTGTTAAACATATATGTTAAAAATTATAACAAATGTTCATGTATTTCTTGCTTTTCCTACTTAGTATATGCTGATCTTATACACTGTTTTTTTTTAAAAATCAACCAATTAATTTTTTAAATGATAATTAAAAATTCTATTTCTACAACTGCTCCCTCTTCTGTCTTGATTATTTTCGATGTCTTTAAATGCATTTAAGCCCCTGCCCGCCGCGGCTCGGGGCTTCTCCTGAAGCCCCTGCCTGGCACCTGTCCGCCGCCGCCATCGGATCCCGACCAATCTCCATCCTGCAGGTAAACAGGCAATCCCTTGGAGAGCCTGCCTCAGCGCGGAGAAGTCCCCTCCCCGCCCCCTGCCCGCCGCGGCTCGGGGCTTCTCCTGAAGCCCCTGCCTGGCACCTGTCCGCCACCGCCGTCGGATCCTGACCAATCCCCACTCTGCTGCTTAGGGGCGTGTCCTCATCTTAGGGGGCGTGGCCTAAAAAGTGGGCGTGGCTTCTTTCCGGAGCGGCCAACGCTAACGCGGCCGCAGATATTCTTTGCTACCTCAGCCCAATCCGTACTGTGTATTCCTTTGAAAACTCACTTTTGCGAGCTCAAACATTTACGCAAAATAGCCATTAGCTTAGGCTGACACTATAAAAGCTATCAGTGAATAAGGGAAGTTTAGCACAATCGGAGCCCCTTCTTCCCACAAAAAGGAAGAGGAATAAAGAACTACAAGGTGCCAACTCTGCACTTCCGTGACAATATGAAGAAACAGCGAAAATCCCCTCCACCAAGAGAGGGAGAACAAAAGATACTAGAAACCTCAAAACAGTCTCCCAACATCTACGACCTCTCAGATAAACAATTCAGAGAGGAAATATGGAGGAGAGTCGACCTACTCCAAGCAAATATGGAACAGACATCCAATAAATTAAGGGAGGAGATGAATCAAGCGCTGGAACGGTCTACCAAGAAAATACAGGAAGAAATGAGAGCAGAAATGAGAGCAGAAATTTCAAACCTTCGAACCGAAGTCTCACAAATAAAGCAATCGGTAGATGAAATAAAAATCTCACTAGATGCCCTCAACAGCAGAATGACTACAGCCGAAGACAGAATCAGCGAGCTTGAGGATGAGCTGCAGAAAGCTTACAGACAGCAACAAATCATGGCCAAAGACCTCAAAATGGCTATAGAGCGAATCAGAGCCCTGGGGGATGACTTCAAGAGGAACAACATAAGAATCATTGGAGTACCAGAACCACAGGGAAGTAACCCCAATGAAAAAAACATAGTCAAAGACATCATCGCTAAGAAATTCCCAGAGCTGGAGAAGGCAGGCGTCCAGATACAAGAAGTCCGAAGAGTGCCAGCAAAAAGAGACCCAAATAAAAAGACTCCAAGGCATATCATAGTCAGAATGGCGGATGCTGTAGATAGAGACACAATTCTACAAGTAGCAAGGTCAAAGAGGGAAATCACATACAAAGGAGCACCCCTCAGATTTACGGCCGATCTGTCAGAAGAAACCCTCCGAGCCCGAAGACAATGGTGGGACATAGTGAAAAAACTCAACGAAATGAATGCCTCACCAAGAATACTTTATCCGGCTAAACTCTCACTCAAACTCGAAGGAAACATACACTACTTCTCGGATAAACAACAGCTCAGGTCCTTCATAGACTCAAAACCAATCTTGAAAGAAGGTCTAAAGGGGCTACTGTAAGGCAAGGAGGAGCCCCATAAGAACAACAAATCCCACAGAAAGATGACACAAAACCACATCACAATAATCTCTCTCAATGTCAATGGCCTAAATGCACCTATCAAGAGACACAGAGTAGCTAAATGGATCCGGAAACTAAACCCAACATTCTGTTGCCTGCAAGAAACACACCTGAACAAACAGAGTAAACATAGACTCAAAGTCAAAGGATGGAAAACAATCCTCCAAGCAAACAACCCCCTTAAAAAAGCTGGAGTGGCCATCCTGGTATCCGACAACATAGATTACAGGATGAAAAAGATCAAAAGGGACAGCGAAGGTCATTTTCTGTTTATCAAGGGATATGTACAACAGGAAGAAATCACACTCTTAAACGTATATGCTCCTAACGAACGACCGGCTAAATATTTAAAACGACTCCTAACAGACTTCAAAGAGGACATCACTAACAGCACAATTGTAGTCGGAGACTTCAATACGGCCTTATCACCTCTAGATAGATCCACAAGAACAAAACTCAACAAGGAAACACTGACCCTGAATGAAGAAATTGAAGAGAGAGGCCTAATAGACCTATACAGGGCCTTACACCCCAAAAAGAAAGAATACACATTCTTTTCCAGTGCACATGGAACATTTTCAAAAATAGACCATGTACTGGGCCCCAGAACATACCTCAATCGAATCGGAAAAATAGAAATTGTATCAACCATCTTTTCAGACCACGATGCGCTGAAGATAGAAGCTAACCACCCACAAATACGGAAAATCAAATCAAACACCTGGAAATTAAACAATTCCATGTTGAACAATGAGTGGGTCAAGAAGGAAATCAAGGAAGAAATCAAAAGATACTTAGAAACAAATGAGAATGAAGACACGAGCTACCAAAACCTATGGGACGCAGCGAAAGCCGTGTTAAGGGGAAAATTTATAGCTCTCCAAGCATTCCTCAGGAAGGAAGAAAGGACCCACATAGATAGCTTGACTTTACGACTCAAGACCCTAGAAAAGGACCAGAAAAAGGACCCCAAACCAGACCAAAGGAAAGAAATAATAAAAATTAGAGCAGAAATTAATGACATCGAAACCAAAAAAACAATCCGAAAGATCAATGATACAAAGAGTTGGTTCTTTGAGAAAATAAATAAGATTGATAAACCGCTAGCAAGTCTCACAAAGAAAGAAAGAGAGAAAACTCTAATAAATCGAATCAGAAATGAAAAGGGGGACATCATAACAGAAACCAGTGAGATTCAAAAGATCATTAGAGACTACTTTGAAAGTCTTTACGCCACAAAAAAGGAGAACCTAAAAGAAATGGATGGATTCCTTGATTCCTACAATCTCCCAACACTGAAGAAAGAAGACCTGGAATACCTGAATAGACCCATCAATGTTAAGGAAATTGAAACGGTAATCAAAAACCTCCCCAAAAACAAAAGCCCAGGCCCAGATGGTTTCACTGGCGAATTCTTCCAAACATTTAAAGAAGACCTATTGCCTGTTTTCCTCAAACTTTTCCAGGAAATTGAAAAAACAGGAACTCTCCCAAACAGTTTCTATGAAGCACATATCTCCCTAATACCAAAAGCAAACAAAGACACCACTAAGAAAGAAAATTACAGACCAATTTCCCTGATGAACACCGATGCGAAGATCCTCAACAAAATACTAGCAAATAGGATCCAACAACTCATCAAAAAGATCATACACCACGACCAAGTGGGATTCATCCCAGGGATGCAAGGATGGTTTAACATTCGGAAATCAATCAACATAATCCAGCATATCAACAAAAGGAAAGATAAAAACCATATGATCATATCAATAGATGCAGAGAAAGCATTTGACAAGATCCAACATCCTTTCATGATGAAAACCCTCGCCAAAATGGGGTTTGGAGGAACTTTCCTCAAGATAGTCGAAGCCATCTATCACAAGCCTACGGCAAGCATTATCCTCAACGGGGAAAAACTAAGGGCCTTTCCTCTGAGATCAGGCACAAGACAAGGATGCCCACTCTCACCACTCCTCTTCAATATAGTACTGGAAGTACTTGCGATAGCTATTAGACAAGAAAAAGAGATTAAGGGCATCCAGATAGGAAGGGAAGAAATCAAACTCTCACTATTTGCAGACGACATGATACTATATCTAGAGAAGCCTAAAACCTCTACTAAGAAACTCTTAGAAACAATAGACTTATACAGTAAAGTTGCAGGCTACAAAATCAATACCCAAAAATCCATGGCCTTCATATATGCAAACAATGAGGCAGAGGAAAGGGACATGAAAAAAGCAATCCCATTCACAATCGTGCCCCAGAAAATCAGGTACCTCGGAATCAGCTTAACCAAGGAAGTAAAAGACCTTTACAAAGAAAACTACATAACGCTACTCCATGAACTCAAAGAGGACATGAGGAAATGGAAACATATACCCTGCTCGTGGATAGGGAGAATCAATGTTCTCAAAATGGCAATACTCCCTAAAGCATTATACAGATTCAATGCGATCCCTATAAATATACCCATGACATTCTTCAAAGAAATGGATCAAGCAATCCTAAAATTCATATGGAATAACAAACGTCCAAGGATAGCTAAAACAATTCTTGGGAAAAAGATGATGGGAGGCATCACCATCCCCAACCTCAAACTTTACTACAAAGCAGTAACAATTAAAACAGCATGGTACTGGAACAAAGGCAGAGCCATAGACCAATGGAACAGGGTGGAATATCCCTACACACAACCCCAAATGTATGACCATCTAATCTTTGATAAGGGAGCAAGAGAAGTGAAGTGGAGCAAGGAAAGCCTCTTTAACAAATGGTGCTGGCACAACTGGACAACCACATGCAAAAAAATGGGTTTAGACCTTGACCTGACACCATGCACAAAAGTCAGATCAAAATGGATTAAAGACCTCAACATTAGACCACAAACCATAAGGTACATTGAAGACAAGGTCGGCGAAACCCTCCACGATATTGAAGATAAGGGTATCTTCAAAGGTGACACGGAACTAAGCAATCTAGTAAAAACAGAGATCAACAAATGGGACTACATTAAACTAAAAAGCTTCTGCACCGCAAGAGATACAGTGACCAGAATACAAAGACTATCCACAGAATGGGAAAGGATATTTACACAATACCCATCAGATAAGGGGTTGATATCAATGGTATATAAAGCACTGGTTGAGCTCTACAAGAAGAAAACATCCAACCCCATCAAAAAATGGGGCAAAGAAATGAACAGAAACTTTACCAAGGAAGAAATACGAATGGCCAAAAGGCACATGAAAAAGTGTTCTACATCACTAATCATCAGAGAGATGCAGATCAAAACAACCATGAGATACCACCTCACACCACAGAGACTAGCACACATCCAAAAGAACAAAAGCAACCGCTGTTGGAGAGGATGTGGGGAGAAAGGGACCCTTCTTCACTGCTGGTGGGAATGCCGACTGGTTCAGCCCTTCTGGAAAACAATTTGGACGACTCTCAAAAAATTAGATATTGAATTCCCATTTGACCCAGCAATACCACTGCTGGGAATATATCCCAGAGAGGCAAAAAAGTACAATCGAAACAACATCTGCACATGTATGTTCATCGCAGCACTGTTTACAATAGCCAGAATCTGGAAAAAACCCGAATGCCCCAGAACGGATGACTGGTTGAGGAAACTTTGGTACATCTATACAATGGAATACTATGCAGCTGTTAGAAAAAAGGAGGTCAAGAATTTTGTAGTTAAGTGGATGGGCATGAAAAGTTTCATGCTGAGTGAAATGAGTCAGATAGAGAGAGACAGACATAGAAAGATTGCACTCATCTATGGTATATAGAATAACAGAGTGGGAGACTAACACCCAAGAACTGTAGAAATAAGTACCAGGAGGTTGACTCCATGGCTTCGAGGCTGGCCTCACGTTCCGGGGAAAGGTCAACTCAGAGAAGCGATCACCAACTACATTGTAGTCGAAGGCCATGTGGGGGAAGAGAGTTGCGGGCTGAATGAGGGCTAGAGACTGAGCACAGCGGCCACTCAACACCTTTATTGCAAACCACAACAGCTAATTAGAGAGAGAAAACAGAAGGGAATGCCTTGCCACAGTGGCAGGGTGGGGTGGGGGGGAGATGGGATTGGGGAGGGTGGGAGGGACACTGGGTTTACGGGTGGTGGAAAATGGGCACTGGTGAAGGGATGGGTTCCCGAACTTTGTATGAGGGAAATATAAGCACAAAAGTGTATAAATCTGTAACTGTACCCTCACGGTGATTCTCTAATTAAAAATAAATAAATTTAAAAAAAAAAATTTCTATATCACTAATCATCAGGGGAATGAAAATCAAAACAATAGATACCACATCACACCAGAGACTAGAGACTGGCACTCAAAGAATGTGTGGAAAAATAGGGACCCTCATTCGCTGCTGATGAGAATGTTGACTGTTCAATCTTTTTTTGGAAGACAGTATGGACATCCTCAAAACACTATGGATTGAGCTTCCATATGACCCAGCAATTCTATTCCTTTGAATATACGCCAAGAGCCAAAAGACACAAATCAGAAAACCATCTGCATGCCTATATTCATTGCATCACTGTCTATAATAGCCAAATATGGAAACAACCTAAATGCCTAGGAACAGATGGCTGAACAAAGAAACTATGGTATATATACACAATGTAATACTATGCAGTCTTAAGAAAAGAGTGATAGCACAGCGGGTAGGGCATTTGCCTTGCACACGGCCAACCTGGGTTCGATTCCCAGCATCCCATATGGTTCCCCAAGCTCCTCCAGGAGTAATTCCTGAGTGCAGAGCCAGGAGTAACCCCTGTGCATTGCCGGGTGACCCAAAAAGCAAAAAAAAAATGAAAAAGAAAAAGGAAAGATATATGAAATTTTCTGTATTGGAAATATAGCAAATAGATCTGGATGTATATACAGAGTATCATGTTGAGTCATATCAACTAGAGAAGAGGAACAGACTCAGAATGAGCGTTCTCATATGCGGGATATAAAGAACCTTATAAGGAAATATCAAATGTCCAATGGCAATAGAAATAAAGAACAGGAAAACAGAGCTTCAGTAGGAAGCTTAGCGCTGAGGCAGTGGAGGGTAGCAGGCAAATCAAGGAGGAGAAAAGTGCCTGTTACAGAGGCAGTCTTGGGGTGGGAGTGAAACTGAGGCCATTCGTAGAGGGTATTGGGCACTGATGCAGAAGAGATTGGTGTAGGAAAAATATATGCCTGAAACTCAAAAAAAAAAAAATGCATTTAAAATATAATCTCTGTTTTACTCTACACATATGATTAATATCTTTCTGATGCTCTTTCATGATTAGGGAGTCATAAAACTACCTTCTGATTATCCAAATTCTGGAAGAGGAGACTTTATAATTTTTATCAGATATGATTCATTTCATGGTCTTTTACTATTGCATAAGGAAAAGACAGATCCTTTCATAACTATGTAAATAAAAGATTAATATTACATAAAACCAATTACACATTAATCTCATTTACTAAAAGCTAGGTCCTGAAATTGCCTATCTTTTAAAATTGACTATGTCTTTTATTAAATAAATTTAAAGTCTGGGACGAAATTCACAAAATTCCATCAAATATAATAATTCTTCCTAAATTTCATTGATATTTTAATTTCATATAATGTTATTGTCTAGACTAAACTAACATCTTCTTTATACATATAAAGATTTAGATTAATAAACAAATACTACTTCATCAATAATTTTTTTAATGATAAAACTTTCAGCTAATCACAGATATGATAATCTTCATGCTTGAATGATAAAACCAACACATCAATATTCAATTAAATGTGAGTATCGTCAATGATGACACAGGTTTCTTGTGCATTTGTTAATTTGCATATTGATGTTTTGTAGTTTATAAGATAAAATTTAATTTAAAATCTCAGAGAAAATTTTCTGAACATGAATATAGGCATTACATGATTCTTAGCAAATATGGCAGTCAATAATAAAAAGCATTAAAGAGAAAAATCAGATGGGAGTACATATTAAAATGCTCACCTAAGTTATGCATGCATCAATGTAACAATAAAAAGTAACCATTCTTAATTATTTAAATCCCATTAAGATTTGACTCTTCTTGTATCACATAATTTTAACAGTTGTCAATAAATTTTAATTGTTATGTATCATATCAAAGAGATGTTAAAACCATCAAAAAATGGAACACTCTACAACTCTCTAAAACTTTCCAGGACAAATTCATAATTAACTATTAATTATAAAATATGCAACAAAATTTGATGAGTCCTTCATTTAAATCTTAAAATGACAGCGTTAAAAATGTGTGGCTTTACAAAGGCACAGCTTACCTGTCTTAGGGGCATTTGTATGCTCAGCAAGGATAGGAGTTGAGATATTCATCTAAAAGTGTCTCAGTTCTCCATTTCAGTGGCTGACAAATTTATCCGGATATCTAATTCTCCTAAGAATGATTTGCAAGCGATATGAATAATGATATAGAGAAATGATTGATAGGTGGATATATTTGGAGAGTGTTGAAATAAAGAAGTGTTGTGACTTAAAGATAAGATCAAAGTAAACCCAGTTAAATCTTAGTCAATCTCATTGTTAGCTTAAACATACCTAAAGAAATACAGTATTGTTTATATTAGATATTATTTAACAGGAAAGTTTTTCTTGTATTTTTAATGAATCACCCTGATTTACAGTTATAGACTTACAAACTTTCATGATTACGCTTCAGTCATACAATGATCCTGTACCCATCCCTCCAACAGTGCCTATTTTCCACCACCAATGTTCCCAGTATCCTTCCCACCACACCGTCCCATCCCCCATCCCCCATCCTCCCACCCCACCCCTTTTAACTTTCTTTCTCTCTCTCCTTTTAGGTGTTATGTTTTGCAATCGGCAAAACCCTCCATAAGGTTGAAGTTAAAGGTAACCTCAAAGATGAAACGCCACTGACCAAGTGAATGGCAACAGAGATAAACAAATGGGACTATCTTAAACTAAGAAGCTTCTGCACCTCAAAAGAAAGTGACCAGAATACAAAGACAGTCCATATGTATATATATATATATATACATATATATATATATATATATATATATATATATATATATATAGACTGGAGTGACAGCACAGGGGGTAGGGTGTTTGCCTTGCACGCAGCCGACCTGGGTTCAATTCCTCCATCCCTCTCTCAGAGCCCAGCAAGCTACTGAGAGTATCCTGCCCGCACAGCTGAGCCTGGCAAGCTTCCCGTGGCGTATTCAATATGACAAAAACAGTAAGAACAAGTTTCACAAAGGAGACGTTACTGGTGCCTGCTCAAGCAAATTGTTGAGCAACAGGATGACAGTGATGACAGTGATGACAGACACACACATACACACACATCTGTACATGTATGTATATATGTGTATATATATGCATATGTATACATATACATATATATACACATATATACATATATGCATATATGTATATGTATATATATATGCACAGGCCCGCACTGTGCAGTCAGGCAGGGCTGGCCCATAATGCACTTGCCCAGGAGATCCCTTCACCGTCAAACAAAGCAAAGTAGGATGCCCTAAAATAGAATGAAGCAAAGAAGGGGAGAGGCTGAGGTATGTTGGGGCACTTGCCTTTAAAGTGCCAGGCCCTGAGCTAGATCTTCTCCGTCAACACCCTACAATAATGGGACCAGTCCTGGAGGCTCAGAGCACTTTCCCTCACTCTACCCCTAGTCCCCGCAAAGAGAGAGAGGGCTGAAATAGATATTTTGCCAAAGAGGACACACAAATCAGCAACAGGCACATAAGAGGTTGCTGACATTTATAGTTAGCAGGGAGTTGCAAGCCAAGAGCCACAATGCACGGGAACGGGTGGCTAATGGTTGTCAGGACAGTCAGCCTCTGCATGAATGAGGAGGTACAGGAGCACTGTGTGCCGTTGGTGCGAATATTCTCTGGTACCATCACCAGTGCTTCAAAACTTTAAAAGTAGAACTATTACAGTACCCAGCAATTCTCCGTGCGGATGTTTATCTGAAGGAAATGAAAAAACTAACTTAAAGAGATATCTGCAGGCCGGAGAGAGCTCGGCGGTGTGAGCAAAAGCTTTGTCTGCTGGGTTTGCTTCTCAGCACTGCATGGTTCCCTGAGAATCTCTGGGAGTGAGCACCAAGTATGGAGCTGCCTCTGAACCCTGCCTGGTGTGTCTCCCACACCCCCAACATACACACAAGATACCTACAAGTCCATGTTCACTGAAGCATCATTTACAATACAAAAGACACGGAAGCAAGCAACGAATCCACTTCTGGATGAAGAGATTGTGGAATGTGGTACGATCAAGTTCTGCTCTGCCATCAGAAGGGAAATCTAGCCATTTACAACTGCATGGATGGTTTCTGTAGGATTATGTCATGGGAAATAAGTCAAAGATACTGTCGAATCTTGCTTATGGATTGGGGGGGAACGGTGAATCCAAAGACAAACCAGCACCACCATGAAAAAAAAGCCAACCACCCTCAAACTCACAGATCACAGAGCAGTGCCTGGGGGTGGTGGTGAGAAGAGTGTGTGGCTGGGTGAAGGATTAGCAGAATGGGTGAAGGTGTTCATGCATAGCAAACAGACTAGAGTTACTAAAACTCCGATGTGTGCCTGACAGTTGTGAGGGCCAATCTTTCAGCTTACCATCAACACAATCTTTCAGGTTACAGGGAAAGAAACTATAACTCTGTGAAGAGGTGGTGGATGTGAATCAGCCTACCTGGTGTTCATTTCTTACATAAACAAGTCAAAACAATGTGTCTTAGTAACCAAAAGCCTGTGTGTAGACGAGGAACTAGCTGTACACAACCAAACAGGATGTGGCTGCTTTCTACAGGAAATAGCTAGTCTAGTGGGAACAATAAACTGCAATACACTGTTGAGAGTCTCTAGCCCACGTGCGCCTGGTTGTCTTCCCTGGGGCCCCTAGAAGGATATGGGCTCCAACTTCCTTCCCCAACCCAAGCAGAGCTCCCGGTGGCCGAAAACCTCTGGAGCCTAGCCACAGCCATGCTCAAGGCCCCTCTCTACACATTCGGATGAGCCTCATGCATGAAGGATGCACAGAGGAACCCAGGTGTGTGGGACTTGGGGCTGACATTTCCAAGGCTGCACGGATCGGAACTGGGCCTGCTCCTCCCAGATTTCCCATCTCCCAGTAGCTTGGTGGTCACACCCAGGGACTGCTCCCGGAGCCATGTAATCTTGTCAATGGCCAGCATCCAGAGACTTAAAACCAAGCTCCCTGAAGCGCGAAGCCGCTTCTTATAGCATACTTCTCCCTTTGGGAGAACCTGGCTAACTACTGGGAGTTTTCTGCCCACGTGGGAGAGCCTCGCAAACTCCCCATGGTGTATTCATATGCCAAAACCAGTAACAAGCTGGGTCTCATTCCCCTGATCCTGTAAGAACCTCCACTATGGCATCGTTGGAAGAACGAGTAAAGAAATTATTCTAAAATCTCAGGGCTTGGACGAATGGAGACATTACTGAGACTGCTCGAGAAATTCGATGATCAACAGGATGATGATGATGATGATGATGATGATGATGATGATGATGATGATGATGATGATAATGATGATGATGATGATGATGATGATGATGATGATGATGACGACATGTTGCTTAAAAACTAGACTCACATTTTGTGCCAGAAAGATAACCCAGGAGGTAAGGTGTTTGCTTTGTAAATGGCCAAACCTCGTTCTGTTGCTGGCACCACATTTGGTCCACTGAGCATCTTCAATTATGTCTCTGAGTCTCCCACCATGGCCCAGGAATTTAAAATTTAATCCTGATTAATGTGGGGAGATCAGGCACGTTCAGGATAGTATTACTGTAGGGCTGGAGCGAAAGCACAGCGGGTAGGCATTTGCCTTGCACATGGCCGACCCGAGTTTGATTCCTCTGTCCCTTTCAGAGAGTCTGGCAAGCTATCGAGATTATCCTGCCCGAACGGCAGAGCCTGGCAAGCTAGCTATGGCGTATTTGATATGCCAAAAACAGTAACATCAAGTCTCACAATGAAGATGTTACTGGTGCTGCTCTAGCAAATTGATGAATAATGGTACGACAGTGCTACAGTGCTATTATATATATGTACATATACATATATATATTTCATTAATGCATATAATTTCCCTAAATAGCCCTCTTTTAGACTGATATTTCTTTATAACGACAAATATTTACAGAGGGCTTACAAAGAAAAGAGCAATTTTTGTTAATAGAATAATATTTCTAAGCCAAGAGGAAAAAAGTTCAAGGCAAATGAAACCTACTTGCATTGTGAATTCTAGCTATGTTTCCACTTTTCTAGAATGAGAAATGAAATATTATAGAAGGATCTTTTTATAGACAATTGTGCAATTTTTTAAAATACTCTGGTATATACTATTTCTATTTGACTGCATATTCGAGATAAACATAGCAAGGAAATAAATGAAAAGGATTGCAATAGATTACAGGAAGTAAACAATAAGGACTTGGTCAATAGCAGGATGTTGGTAAACTTTTTTTTTTTAGTATGCCCAATACATAGAAAATCGAGTTTAAATTTCTAAGTAATTTGTGTATTACACTTATAACAATTAAAAGAAGAAAATAAGAGATAAAATCTAGTTTATCTTGCCCTGAAGGATAGTATAGCCTTGCATACACTGACCTGGGTCCAAGCTATGACATCCCACTCAGTCCCTGAGCACATTCAGGATTAATTCGTAAATATAGAGTCAGGAGTAACCTCTGAGCATTGCCGGGTGTGAACGAAAATGCCAAAACCCAAACAAATTCTAGTTTATCTTTAAATCACAGTAGGTGAGATAAGTAACTTCTAGATTATATCAACTTCTCCTAGTCATCACCTTTTTGGGGAACAAAAGTTTAGAGAATGTTTATGCAGATAGATATTAAAGCAATTTTCATCCTAAAACTTTTTTCCAGGTGGTAACAGTTGAAGTTTTATTGAATAATAAATGAAGAACAAAAAACATAAAGTAATTAAGGGATATAAATTAATAAAAGCCCAGACTAGCATCATGTTACCGAAAGTAAAACATCACTTTAAAAAACTATAGTGGTGGATTTTGTTTGCAGATAAAGTCTGCAGCCATATATCTGAGGCTGTATTTCTGCACTCAAATGTTACAGTATTCTTAACCAACAGGTCAGTAAAACTTCACTTAAAATACATTTGTGCCCACATATGCACATATGTGCCATGCTAAAAAGAAAAAGAAAAGGAAGAACTCATGAAAATATATAAAAATAACGTTTATAGAAACTGTTAAAGAAAAAAAGACCTCTCAGTTTAATAAAATATAAGTAAAAATGAAAGTAACTCCAAAGATACACAAAAATAGAAACAGAAACATCAATATTTAATAACATGCAGATATCAGCAATGATTACTATAATTATATTTATATCCATATAACTAAAACTAAAAATTTGTGTAATGATATCTGTTGGAAAAGATGCATAGAAAAAGAGAATCTCTTACATTATTACTGGGAATGTACAAGAATAAAAACAGTCTTTAATACAATTAAAAGTTTGTTAAAATGTGCAAAAAATCCATCCTGGGAACCAATCCAAAAGAAATAAAAATGAATGTATGTTTGTTAACAAATACTTACGAACACATTCATAGAATTTTATGTGTAATAAACTGGAAGAAAATATATGCAAAAAATAAGCAAGAAAACAAATGGCCCAGAAGAATTAATTTCTAAATGTGTACAATTCAATTTGAAAAATAAGGTATGTGATATAGATGAGAACAATTGATACACAAAATGTAAACTGTAATTTTTGGGGATACTTCATGTTAGAGAAAGTTGCCCTAAGTTTCCTAAGAAATATTGAATGAAAAAATGTTCAAAATAAATGTGTATTAACTATCTCCTAAGACTATTTGTTGATACAATTGATCTATTACATGTTCATCAAAATAATGGTTACTCTCATGAAAACCAGACTGTGAAGAATCTCAATAGACCGGTGTGGTCTATTGGTCTCTCTGTCTCCTGCTTCAGCCCTGCTAGTAAAGTTCAGGATACAGCTCACTAAAGCTTAAGATGATATTGGCTATTCCATAAAAAATATTCTGCAGTGTATGTGCGTTGAGATTGTTCACTAAACATTAAACAAAAATACAAATCATTCACTTGTCTCAGTATTAATCATAAAAGTTCCAACCTGTACTAAACCCTAATAATTAGTTACTACAGTGAGACTATAGTCATTTTAGACACTTTGTTCTCACTTAAACTGAATATATTTCTTGCAATATAAATTTACTAAATTCCCATCCTATGTCTTGCCTAGTATGAACTATAATTTCTGGAAACTTCAATTTACACTTATAATATATGATCTGTGATTCTCTGTCAAATGATTTGATATTTGTACTAAATAAATTCTGAATGTCTAATAACTTTTGAATTTGTAAAAAATCTTGTCAATTAAAAATATTTTTAAAATAAATTAAACTCCTTTTATAATTTACCATCACCGAGCCCAAATTGAGCATAGTATATGTCACACACTTTAGAATGAAAGTCACAGAAAAAGATGGAATAGATGTTTAAATATTTAATAAAATTTACATTAAATATAAAATCATGCTTCCTACACATTGCTTCTAATCATATTTAATTTGTTTTCTATTTAATTTGAATTTCAAAATTATTCAGGAACTTTTTATTTATTGACACTCTAAATATTTTCTTAATTTGTGTAATCCAAATATTGCAAATATTACAGAGATGTTAAAAGCTCACATCCTTGATTTCATTTAAATTTTCTATTAGAACTTGCATTTTCAACTCAGAATTAGACAGTCTTATACACACACATGCACACACACAGGCACATACACACACACACCAAAAGAAACTAAATACACACAAACAAATTTGAATTTTCAGGAGTATGTAAGAATAATAAAAACAGTATTTTATAAATCTGGCTGGTAATATTTTATATTTGAGTTGTAATAAATATTTCTTACTAGTATCAACACAAAACATTTGCATAAAATAAATCATTGCTATGACTTCTCTTATCACATTTAAAATACAATAAGATAAATTATACATTTCTCATGCCATGGAATGATAGAAGAAAAATGGCTTCGGTGAAACTGACCTGAACCACATTTGTTTTTGCAAATTTATCCTTGAGCAACCAGCTGGAGTCCTCGCAGCAGTTTGCGTATTTGATGTATAAAATGTTGCATAAGCAAGAAAGCATTTCACAAGGTCAGAAATAAAACATCTGAACCCGCTGTTAACACTCAGCAAAATATACTGCGGATATTCTGGAATCATTTTTTTCCTCTGTCACTGTGAATCAGATGCCTTGCAACCAACATAGAAAGTGATGGTATAAATTGTGATTCTGTAAGAATATACTTTGCAATAATACAAGAATGAACTGCTGCCAATTCAAATGCAGAATCTCACTGCATTGCATCTTCTCACACGACTGAAATCCTTAACTCTAACAGAAATCATTTATAAGAGTTTGAACGTGTCTGTGAAAGTGAATGTATAAGGAAAAAATATGGTAGAGAAGATTTACTTGGAGTGAAATGCTGGGTTTTTTTTGTATGAAAACAGTATTTTTACTTTAAATATAGAATAAAATAACTCTGTCCAGCAAGGCAAAGTAACTGCCACTAGGAAATTAGTTTTCCCTCATGATTAGATTTTTAAAAATGTTATGTCAATAGTACCAAAATTTGGGGCTGGAGCAATAGCACAGCAGGTAGGGCATTTGCCTTGCATGTGGCCAACCCGGGTTCGATTCCCAGCATCCCATATGGTCCCCTGAGCACCGCCAGGGGTGATTTCTGAGTTCAGAGCCAAAAGTAACTCCTGTGCATCTCCAAGTGTAACCCAAAATGAAAAATAAAAAAGAGTACCAAAATCTAATTTTAATTTTATATCATATAAATTGGTATATTATAACATTAAAAGATTTGTTATTTAAAAAAAAGATGTTCAGGGAACCAGAGAGATAATACAGAGTACTTGCCTTGCATACCACTGATTAGGTTAAATCTCAAGTCCCCCACATCGCCCCAAAGTCTGCCAGATCTGAAGCATGAGCAATGCCTTGGAGTGACTCCTGAGAACAGCTGAGTGTGGGCCCAGACAACATTGGAAAAAAACTTAAGAGAAAGAAAGAAGCATTCAAAAATAATTTTACGTGGCGAAAGGGGAAACATTCCTATTATCAATATTTTATCTTTAAATCAAATTATTTAGGGTCTATAAAAAACTATACACTACACACATAAATAACCTTACAAATTACACATACACATAAATTCATACTGGCAGCAAATTTTAGTTACCCATAATAGTTCATGTTACATGGAAAACCTAGAGAAATACAAACCAAAACAACAATGATACACTATATCACCCATATCAAAAAGTTCAAAATCACTGTTGATAGGAGTAAGGGATGAGAAGAAAATTATTATTTTACAGAAATTTAAACTAGCTTGGTCTCTATGTAAAGCAGTGTAAAAATTTCTCCCCCCCCCTTTGTTTTTTTTGCTTTTGCTTGGGGGCCACATCCAACAGTGCTTCGATTTACACCTGGCTCATCTCTCAGAGGTTACTCCTTGAAGGTTCAGCAGACAATATGGGATGCCAGGAATTGAAGCCAGGTCATTTGTGTACAAGGCAAGTGCCCTACCCACTGTGCTATTGACTGAGCACCTGTTCAAACATTTTAAAAGGGAGATCTACCAAATGAACTAGGAATTTCACTTCTATGTATTGTTCCAAAGACTGCAAAATCATTCTTAAAAAAAAATATGCTTGTATTTTATGGATGCTAAAACAGATGCCATTCCCGCCAACTGTGGGTGTTGATTAGAATTGCCATATGATCCAGCAATAGCACTTCTTGCTATCTATCCTCAAAAGACACAAAAATATGAATCTGAAAGGATATGTTCATACCAATCTTCACTGTTGCACTTAGTACAGCAGCCAAGATAAAGAAAGAACCCAAATGCTCAACTACAGATGAATGGATCAAGAAGCTGTGCCATACATACACAATGGAATATGATATAGTTTTAAGAAAGAACAAAATCATACAATTTTCAGCAACATGAATGGAACTAGTGGATATATGCAACTTGTAAGCCAGTCAGAATGAAAATGACAAATGACAATGATCTCTGTTATACGTGGAACCTAAAGATACACAATGAGGAGCTGGAACAATAGCACAGAGGGAAGGGCATTTGCTTTGCATGCAGCCGACCCGGGTTCAGTTCCCAGCATCCCATATGGTCCCTTGAGCACCGCCAGTAGTAATTCCTAAGTGCAGAGCCAGGAGTAACCCCTGTGTATAGCTGGGTTTTACCCAAAAAGAAAAAAAAAATACACAGTGAGCCAGACACAGAGATCCAAAGACAACATAATGCGCAACTGATTCACATAAGTGAGTTAGGAACTGTGAGAGGGAGAGGGAGAGGGGGAGGGGCTCTGCTCCTTAGGGCTTGGAGACAGGTACACTGGGGATGGATGTAGTGTTCAAATTGTACCCATGATTAATCACTATTCATACCTGGATATAAATTTTAAATTTTATGAGTTTTAACAAATTATCCAGTGAGGGGCATAACTGTAGTACAGCAGGTAGGGTTTTTGCTTTGTACTCAATCAATCGAGGTTTGATCTTTAGCATTCCATATTGTTCTCCTTAAGCATTCCAGAATAAATTTCTGAGTGCAGAGCCAGGAGTTACTACTAACCCAACACAAAAGTGCAAAACAACAAATAGTCTAGCGATGCAATATAATTATCACTGGGAGATTCTTTTTCCCAAGATATGTTTTGATCTTAAGTACCATGTCTAAACAAACAGTATTGCAAATGTAAACAAAAAATGAACAAAACTATATATGCACACTTAAGTTCGTTAGAATGCTATTGACTATGGCACATCACAGAAACAGGCCAAATGCCCAATGGCAGAGGGTTAGGAGAAATACTGTTCTATCTGAGCAGAGACATTATTCAGTTGTAAGAAAAGAGGAAGTTTTATCTTTTATGACAACATAGATTGAACTAAAGGGCATAATTGTAGGATGACATTGCTTTTTTCTTTACCCCCTTACCACAAGGAGCTTATCCTGGTTTATCCTGGAGTTTAGGCTTTCCCAATCACACCCATCAAGGAGTTCCCGAGTCACTCCCATCCCTTTGTTTAGCTGTAACTACTTCTCTATGCTCTCTTCCCCAAAACGGCTAATCAGTTTTTCCCCCTAATCTGACTCTGTTAATTTATAAGGTCAGACCTTTCTAGGACACTGAACTCTATTATAAGTTGATATTGCCTTTCTCCTCTCCTTATGGCTTTTGAATAATTTACTTTAAAGCAATGTCCTTTTTGTATAGACACAAGAAGATAATATTATGCTTTTGTAACTTGGGATTTAATTGGCCTCAAATATTATTCCCTCCTGGGCATCTGCTTTCTCGACTTAAGCCTCAGTTGCCCTCAGTTCCTAGCACCCCAAAAGCAGCGTCCCAATGAGGGAGGGGACGGATCCAGGGCAAGCAGTGGGTTATGTGCTACCCTGGAACCAAGATGGGCCTGGACAAAGTGCCTAATTCTTAACTATAAGAGCTTGGTCATGGACAGATGCTGTCATGATCCAAAAGCAATGACAGGAAAGACTAATCTGGCCTGAGCACTGTAGTCTGAGATCGAGATGGCCCCAGGAGAGCAATTCTATAAGCTTAATGCATCTCTTGCTGTGTCCATACAAAATGATTATTATTATGAATGCTTATATGTTTGCTGGATGAGGAGAAGCGGAGAGGAGAAACACACCCATGAGATTCCGCCCTTGGGTGGGTTGTCCTGCTGAAAGAGAATCTGTCCTAGAAGCAGCATCCTCTGAAGAGAAAGAACTTTACTCCTATTGATGGTGACCACAACTATGTGTAAGCCCCAACCCCCTCATGTTGGGGGGATTTAACTAGGCTGGAAGAGTAGGTTGGGATATGAGATCCGAGAGAGAGATCCAGAGCCTTGAGGGAGGTGGAGAGATAGAGAAACAGGAGAATGGAATAAACGACAGCTGATCGAGCACTCGGCTTGGCCCTCGTTTCCTCCTTGGTCTACCCCATGACCTGGGCCACTCCTTCTGGAAGAGCGGCCTGAGACCGAACCCCCATCGAACCCGGCGGCAGCCTACCGGGAGAGCTCTTCCCCGGTCGCCCCCTGGCAGATAGTTTTTTATAGCATAATGTTAAGAGAATGAAGAAAAAGACACATATCCAGTGATCATACCCATATATGGAACAGAAAGTAGAAAAACAATGAATAGTTCTATACAAAAGAAAGACCTCATACTCTGATCCCACAAACAAGATATTTATAGGAGAGAGAAAACAATCCAGTAGACTGTGGGGAAATGTAATTCTATTTTCATGGTGTACAATGTGTGGTATAAGAGGTGGCATGAGTGTTTGAACTGATTCTGTGTCCATACTTGACAGTTCTTTGTGATTGCTTCCAAACTTTACACTCAGTTCATTCCTCCTGGTGCTAGGAAGAGATGTCAAACTACCACCAAAACATCTATAGACTTATAGAGTAACATTTCTCTAAAATAACAAGAATATAATATAAATATGAGCTCAGTTTTATTCAATATATACACATATATATTATATCTGAAGAGAATGAAAATTGGTATAACACATATTTGAAAATCAATACAATTAGGACAGATTTTAAAGTGTGGTTTTTTTCACATTTCTTAAACTCAATTTTACTTTTTCAGTTTAAACAACTTTCTTAATTGAATGTTATCAAAAAACTTGTTTTATCAATGTCACAACATTTCTGTTGAGTATAATATCTGCAGTGTGCTAATTTTATCAACATTCTATCTAATTAGCACATTTTATTCTCTCAATTTATTACCCTCTTTCCTTTTTCCTATAAATTATTTTCCTCTTTCTTATTAATGATTACCCATCGTTGCCTAATATATTCTGGTACAAGAGCTGTATATACCACATTTCAATATCCGCATAACTAATCTGTCATTAACAACAACCTTTGTTTTCATTAAACGTGATAATTAACAGATTATTGTCATACGACTACTAGGACACTGCCTGTTTTATAACTTGAATCATTTTCTCATTCTGGAAACAAAACACCAATTTAAAACCCTCTGATTTAGAAATAAATTATAGAAGTCAAAAGAGATGGTACAAATATAAATTATAGAAGTCAAAAGAAAGGTTTGGGTTCACTCCTTGCATGTGATCACCTCAGTTCAATCCCTGGCACTACATGGTTTCTGGAGCATCACTTGGTGCCAACATGGAGACTACTGGCCCTTCGCAATTATGACATGAAAAACCCTGGCCACACAGCTGAGGCAGCCCTGAGTAGCACCATATCCCTGGGACCACCTTTGAACCCTCTGTTTGGTACGTCAAAATTGCCAGTCATGGTCCCCAACCTATCTGACAAACACTTGAGGGGCCAGAGCACAGGGGACAGCAGGTAGGGTGTTTGCCTTGCACACAGCTGACCTGGGTTTGATCCCCAGTATCCCATTTGGTTCCCCAAGCACTGCCTGGGAGTAATTCCTGAGTGTAGAGCCAGGAGTAACCCCTGAGCATCACTGGGTGTGACCCAGAAAGAAAAAAAAAAAAAAGAGAGACACTTGAGAGCTCCCCAGCCAAAGTAGGTTAAGTAAAGCAAAATAAAGCTTTGTTAATGTGTGGTTATATGTGCTCAAAGCAGAACAGTCCTGGGCTGGAGCGACAGCACAGAGGGTAGGGCATTTGCCTTGCACGCGGCCAACCTGGATTCGAATCCCAGCATCCCCCCCCTGAGCACTGCCAGGGGTATTTCCTGAGTGTAGAGCCAGGACTAACCCCTGTGCATCGCCAAGTGTGACCTAAAGAGCAAAAAAAAAAAAAAAAAAAGCAAAACAGTCCTAAGACACTTGTCAAGGCACGCACTGATTTCAAGGAAGCTTCATTTTCTTTTTTGCTATTTAAAAATTCTTCCAATATTTATATTTCCTCTATCTCTGTTGACTACTTTTCTGGTCTTATTTCCTATGCTGACTCAGCTCAAGAATTTGACCTCTCCTCTCTGTAATTTCTAGTGGTACTTTCTTTCAGGACTGGAACACTAGCACAGAGGATAGGCCATTTGCCTTGCATGTGGCTGGCTCCGGTTTGATTCCTCTGTCCCCCTCAGAGAGCCTGGCAAGCTGCTGAGACTATCCCGCCTGCCAGGCAGAGCCTGGTAAGCTACCTGTGGTGTATTTGATAAGCCAAAACAGCTACAACAAGTCTCACAATGGAGATGTTACTGGTGCCTGCTGGAGCAAATTGATAAACAACAGGACAACAGTGCTACAATGCTACAGTGCAGTGCTACTGTATGTAATCACATCCAGTTTAGAATACTAATTTCAGTGTCTTTGTGAAGATCTTAATAATCTCCTAAACTTATATGCACTGAAGTCAGTACTAAAACACCAGCAAAGGTCCAGATAAGGGCTCTGATATGAATACAGAAGTTGTTTTCAGAATATGAATGAACTAACTTTTTTTTAGCATTTTGGGTGATGCCCAGCGATGTTTAGGGGTTACTCCTGGCTCTGCACTCAGGAATTACTCCTGAGTAATTCCCAAGGGGGAATCATATGGGATATCAGAGATCAAACCCAGGTCTACCTGAATGTAAGACAAACTCCCTACCCGCTGTACTATCTCTCTGTCTCCAGAACTCACTGTTTTAAGGAGAAATTAAGAAGATATTGTTTGGATGGAGCGATAGCACAGCAGGTAGGGCGTTTGCCTAGCACGTGGCTGATCCGAGTTTGATTTCCAGCATCCCCGATGGTCCCCCAAGCACTGCCAGGAGTAATTCCTGAGTGCATAAGCCAGGAGTAACCCCTGTGCATTGCCAGGTGTGACCCAAAAAAGAAGAAACAAACAAACAAACAAGGCTCTTTGGGGGCCTGAGCGATAGTACAGCAGGGAGGGCGTTTGCCTTCCACATGACCAACCTAGGTTTGATTCCATATGGTCCCCCAAGCACCACCAGGTTTAATTTCTGAATGCCGATCCAGGAGTAACCCTGAATACCACTGAGTGTAGCCAAAACTAAGCAAACAAAATTAATTAATTAATTAAGAAATTATTAAAAATCAAGAAAAAGAAGAGGTTGTTTTGAGCCTGATAGCCTAGAGTGTATAGTGGATTGTCTTGCACGAGGCTGACCCAGGTTCTACCCTGATATTCTGTATAGTTTTGTCAATTATGCCAATAGTTATTTCTTATCACAGAGCCTAAGCAGGTCAGACTGTGCTCCCCTCCATTGCTCCCCAACAGATGCCATTTTGTTTTGCTTTTCATTCTGATTAGCTGTGTGTGAAATGGAAGCAAGAATATGGACAAACAGTAAGGAATCCTCCGTTGCTAGATTGATTTTTAACATTGGGGAAACATTTTTGCAAATTTTAACTGGGGTTGAGGGGGCTGGGAAATAGCTGATATAGAGAAGGAAAGACCAAATGCACTGCAAAAAGTGGGGTAGAATAGTATCCAATTGCCTAGATTGCTTAAACGAATTGTGGTGAAAGTCACTCTGGTTTGCTGTGCCATTGTTTTTGGAAAGGGTCTATGTTTTGATTGGTGATGTATTGACCTCAGTGGAAGTTACATTGGTAACTTAGGTCAGGCCATCATTACAAAGAACCTCCAGTGGGTGAATTGTAAAAACAAGTACTGACTACCTTAGAATAATAAACCAGAGATAGAAGTTGAATACTAAGTGATCAGAAGTGAATTGTCACGCCATTTCTGAAGGCCCTTGAGGAAAATATCAGCCTTTGTATCTTATTCCCCATGGTTTTATAGCTCACAGTCCTTGGCATTGCTTGTAAAAACATTAAAACTATATTATCCTTTGTATTTGTTATCATACGCTATCAGTTCTGTTTATATTATATCCTCAGTATTTTTATTTTCTTGTTATTATGCAAGCATACTGGATTAAGTTTTATCTTTTTAATTTATCATCTAAAACTGATTACATGTACGAGACTATATTTTCAAATTAGGTCACAGTCAAAGTAATCGAATATTTGGACATGATATAATTTGGTCTCTGATGTAAAGATTAAGTTAGAGCTGGGCAAGGAATTGGTGGAAATGCTTAAAACAGAGAAACCAATACATAAAATAGCAGGAAGCTGTTCTAAAGAACAAATAATGTTTTTATTTTATTTTTTAAATTTTATTATATTGAATCACCATGTGAAAAAGAAAAAAAATACAAAGCTTTCAGGTTTGTCTCAGTTATACAATGATTGAACCCTCATCCCTTCACCAGTGCACATGTTCCACCACCAAGAGCCCCAATATACCCCCCTCCCACCCAGCCCCCACCTTAATAGCTAATGATCTTCATTTTATTCTCTAAGAACAAATAATGTTTTAATAAAGAAGAGGAGTGAACTCAGTGAAGAAGAAATAGTGTTAACATATAAGAGAGAAAACCTTGTCATAATAAATGGAGATGTACAATTAAAAGCCAATATATCAATGCATCCTATTTTTGCCTTGGAATTCAAAATTTCATAGCAAATATAATCTTAACATTTTTTTATCCAATGAAAAGCAAATAGAAGAAAATTCATTAAAAATATTTCAAGTCAATTTTAGAAAATAAATTGATGTACTTAAGTAAATGAGTAAATATTGTTGTAAAATATTGGGCTTTAATATAAAATTCCTGAATAATTAATGCATATGAACCATTTCTTTTGATGGATTTTATATTATGCAAATATTGTTATAAAATCTAGCTGAAGACACACAAAATCCATGTTTGATGGATTTTATATTATAAAAATATTATATTATAAAATTTGAGTCTGAACATTCAAAATCACATGCATTATCAAGCCCAACAATATTCATCAGTTAACTGGAAATTGCTGTTTGTTGATTTATGGTGTTCTAAGTTAAATTAAACATTTTTAAATATATACCTGCTTTCAAATCTTTAATGCATAGTATCTCCATATGAGTGGCATATTACATAATATCAATAAGTATCACTTGTATCACTTGTCATCCCTTTGATCTTCCATTTGCTTGAGCAGGTGCCAGTAACGTCTCCATTCGTCCCTCTCACATGCTAGTGTAGTCCAATAGCGTCTACTCGCTCCAGGAACACGAAGAGCCTAAAACCATTCATTCAGGGTTTTGATGAAGAAATCTGACCATCTTGTTGGAGGGGGGCCAGGCTTTCTTTTGATGTCCCATGGAATCCAGTTGGTAACAGCTCTAAACCAGCAGTTGTCTCTAAATGATATTACGTGTCTGGCCCATCTGATTTTTGACACCTTGGCAAACAAGAAAGGGTCCCTGATTCTTGATCATCAAAAGATGTCTGAACTCCTGATTCCTTTTCTCAACTGAGTTAAATGTGATATTCCAAGCATAGCTCTTTCGATTCCTCTTTGGGATGCCCGAATAGCGTTCTCATCCTGTTTTTGAAGAGGTCTCTGAGGCATATGTTAGTGCAGGAAGAATGGTGGACTCAAAAAGATGTGCCTGGAGCCAGAGGTTTTTCATCCTCTTAACAACTTCTTCAGTGCTCCTGAAGGCATTCCACACAGCTCTCTTTCTCCTGCACAATTCTGGTGCCAAGTTGTTCCTCATGTTGAGTTCTCGACCCAAGTACACATAGCTACTGCATTCAGAGATGTTTGTTCCGTCAAGAGAAAATGGAATGTCAGGGACTAGGTTGTTTTACATGAACATTGTCTTGGTGAGATTCATCTGTAGTCTGACCTTTCCACACTTGCAGTCAAAGTCGGCCAAGCATTTGTGCCACTTGGCTAATGTCTGGTATTATTACAAAGATGTCATAGGTGAAGCACAGGTGGTATAGTCATCAACCATCTATATTCACTCCCATTCCTTCCCATTCCAGTCATTGCATGACATTCTCGAGGATGGCACTGAAGTGTTTTGGTGAAATGGAATCACCTTGCCCAACCCCTCTCTTTATATCGATGAAAACTTCCCTGTAGAATGGTGAGATCCTGATGGTGAATTGGTAATACAGCTTGCAGCGGATCCTGATGCATTGAGTGAACATCCTATTTGGCTAGAGGGTCAATGACTGCTTTAGTTTCAACAGAATCAAAGGCCTTCTTTAAATTGACGAATGCTAGGCAGAGTGGCATCTTGAATTCTCGCCAAATTTCAGTAAGCTTGGTCAATGTGTGGATATGGTCAATGGTGCTGAATCCTCTGGGGAATGAGGCTTGCTTGCATGGCTGCCCTTCGTCTGGTGTTCTGCCTATTCTATTCAGGATGACTCGAATGAACAACTTGTAGACGACTGACAGCAGGCAGATTGGGTGATAGTTGCCGATGTTGTGGATGTCCCCCTTCTTGTACAACAGAGCGGTCCTGCTGGTTTTCCACTGGTACGGAACCTTACATTCAGATAGATAGCATGTGAAGAGCCAAGACAGTATACTGACGAGTACTGGTGGCAGATTCTTCAGGTGTTCAGTGTAACCTTGGCTGGTCCAGGTGCTATATGTGTCTTTACCGATAAAATGATGTGTTGGATTTTGGAAGGGAGAACATTGGGAACGACATATCTGTCCTGTGGAATTTGGCATGTGAGCAGACGGATGTCGCTGTCGGAGAGATCCGAGTAGAAGTCATAAATAATCCTCTTCATTGCCCTTCTGGAAGATGTGATTGATCCATCGGGACGTCGGAGGACAGTCATCTTGGCCTTGTAGTTGGCGAAGGACAGGGGAGTGTTGTGAATACCTTTCCAGGCTTCTGCTGCATCAGTCAGCACTGCTGCTCTTCTCTCTTTGAGCTTTTCCTTTATACCTTCTCTGCACAGCTCTGCAAGCTTGGATGTTAGCTTGTGATTCCCTGAAGCTCGTGCCACACTATGTTGTCGAATGAGCTTGAGAGTGTCTGAAGACAGGCGTCTGTTTGTGGCTTTCCCACTCTAGGCATTCCTTACATATTTGTGGAGGTGCTGAACCAGTCGATCGCATTCTTTGTCAATGTTGTCAACTACAGCATCTTCCCACATTGCTGCAATATAGCCAAAGAGCTTCCAGTTGGTGGTCATTCTGGGAGTTCTCTGAAACTTAAACTTTGTAGTCCTTTCTTCCCCCTCTGTGAAGTAGAATTTTGCATCAAGGTGACTGTGGTCCAATCCCATTTGGAATTCCGGGACGGGACAACAGTGACATGGGTCAGGCAAAACTGTGGATTGAATATGATCTGTTCAATTTCGTTGTGGAATTTTCCACCGGGAGACTCCCATGTCCAGCATTTAGATTCGTCCTTCTGGAACTGTGAGTTACCATGGATGGTCTTGGTCGACATGATGATCTCAGACAGTCTCTCACCCTGTTCTTTCCATTCTAGGCCATGGGTCCCGATGTGGAGTTCTTCGGGCCACCTTCCTGGACCTATTCCCAGACCATTGGCATTATAATCACCGACAATGATCTTGTAAAGGGTGTGATCTTCTTTGTAGAACTTCCCCCGCTCCATGTAGAACTTCTCAATTTCCTCTTCAACGTAGTTGGATGCTGGTGCGTAGACGACAAAGATAGAAGCTCCTGGAAATGAACCACATCTATTCAAGCGCAATCATCCGATTCGTTTTGTTAGGCATTCGTATGAATCCATGCTCATGGACAAGTTCGTGTTGAGAAGGGCACTGACACCACTTGAGGCTCTTTTCCCACATCTTCCAAGGAACAATTCTTCTCCAGTGTCAAAAATGGTCTGATGTGATCGATGTCTTCTCATCTCGGTCAAACCAATGATGTTGTACTTGAGCCTACCATCAGGTCCTCGATGAATGCTTCCAATGCCAGACAACCTACCCTACCCATGCATAGAAGACGGTCAAACTTCTTATTCTAAACCCTGAATGAACTGTTTGAGGCTCTTTATGCTCCTGGAGCGAGCAAATACCATTGGGCTACACTAGCACAAAGCAGGGATGAATGGTGATGTTATTGGCACCCGCTTGAGAAAATGGAAGATCAACAGGATGGCAAGTGATACAAGTGATTGAATACTCATTTATATTTATATTATGTTATTTGTTTAAAATGAATCTCATAGGAATAGATCAATCTCCTGAAAAAATTCTAATTGGACTGCAACTTAATTTACAACTTTCCCATAAAGTTTTTACTAATAGGTTATAATATTACTGATTATCTCAAATTCAAAGCAACTAATTTATAATTTATATGCCATATGCTATTGTGTGGTGATATTCAAACATTTTAAATTCATTTATACTTTTGTTTAAAACATTTATTACCTACAGTATAATTTATAGAATAGTACTTTCTCTCCTGGTTTGAGTAAAACTGTGTCCCCCTATATATTAAATATTCATCAACTTGCTTAAAGCAAGATAAGTTAATACATTTAAATTATATAAACACAAAATCTATAAAGGATTAGATTGCTTAAATAACTATTAGTAATTCTACATTCGAAATTTATGGTCACATGTGATGGATAGAGGATTAGGTGAATAAGCTGATAGATCCAGTTATATCCATTCCATTCTATATTTTGATTGATCCCTTTATCACCCAATAGAACCAGATAGTCTTTTAACAATAAAATGAGCACATATTTTCATTTATAGTAAACTTCTGAAAAAAATATTTTTAAAGAGGTAAAGAGAGCAGAACAAGTAAAAACAAAAAAGGTGGTATATTGTTTTGAAATTATTGTTAAGATACAAACTGTAAGATAACGACCTTATATATTTTCCTCCATTTTCATACTAATAAATTGTGATTGTAGCTCTTATAATGAATTTCCACATATTCCCCTGGCAATTTCCCTCCTAAATATGGGTTATCCTCCCTCACCATGAAGAAAACAAAACATAAAGATGCTGAGTCATGGAGATCCAGCCAATAAATGACAGAAACTGCTTTTAAATTCATGAAAGCTTCCTTCAAAACATAACCTCAACCACTACAAAAGGTTTCAAATATTTTCCTCGGAAGGAAGTGGCACAACTTTAGTACTTTAGTTTCTTTTATTAATTTATTTATTTAATCACAGCAAAAAGAATGGAATTCACTTAATACACAGTATATGTGGTAATTGAGAAAGGCAATGTAGACATTTTTGAAATGTGTGACAGATTTTGAGTTTTCCATAGAGATGGTAACAGTATTTTTTTGTTTGTTTGAGCAAAACAACTACCTGGCCAGAAATCAGTTTAGATGAAACAGCAGGACAGCTATCAATATTTGAAAGGAAGCAATGAAGAAAGTTTATGGGTCCATTAAGAGGAGGCACAATACTTTAGGTGAAAAATTCTTATGATGTCACTCTAGATGGACTTCCTGGAGTATGTACTGTTAAACTGCCTACAGATCGGATATGGTTTGGTTAGGATATTAAACAACTAGAAATGATTTTAGGCCGCTTGACAGAACTAACTGTAAGAGAGGACAAGAGTTTGTAAATTAAAGGTCACCAAATTCCCACAAAAGTCACATTTTTAAAGACAACAAAAACAAAGAAAAAAATTAAGTTAGTTCTCATGTATTTCTGTTCAAGAAAACATTGAAAAATTTTAGCATAATTCCTCAACCTTTTCCTTATGAGACAAAAACTTGGGATCCCTGGTGGTCATACATGTTTAAGAAATAGATTTTAATTGAAATAGCATATAAAACTTGGAAACCATACATGTACAAATAGTAAGGAGTATAGTTTATTTGAACTATCATAAAAAGTATCATAGTTTGGGTGGGGGATAAAAATGTATTATTTACAACTGGAATTTTTTCCAGAATAGATTATTACTTGTGATTTGAGAAACATTCAGTTGTAAGGAATTATAATTCGCTGTTTCATAAAATGAATATTTAAAAATGTATTTTCAATTTTGTGCTTCTGATGAACTCTGCAATGTAATGTTGTAAAGCGTCACTGGTCTTTTCCTGTTCTGGTAATTGAATCTTAGTTTCCAACCGGAAAATGTGAGCTCCCTGGTGAGCAATAGACCTTTGATTCCCCAAAGTCATTCATACAAGTTTCAGCACATAAAACTGTGCATAGGAATCAGAGTCGCTCATACATTTTTTTTTATATAGATTAAATTGTGTGTCCACACACTTCTCTACAGGAAATAAAATATTTGAACACCATTCATTTCCTTATTTATTTTCTGGTAGCAAAACCTGAAAAGGTAAGATGTGAGCATATCAGGAAACCTTGTGACGCTTGTCATTATAAGGACAATCATTAACATGATTGTCTTTTAACATATGGTGAGAAACACAGCTTGTTTTAAGTTACCAATGTTGAAAAAGAGAGAAAATATTTTTATGCAATCCTTCCATGATGGTTTTTTGTATATTTTTAAGTAAAACTAGGAAAATTAGGTCAGTCATAATATATCTATATCAAGGGGCTGGAGAAATAGCACAGTGCATAGGGCATTTATTTGCCTTGCATGCCATCAACACAGGTTCGATTCCCAGCATCCCATATGGTTCTCCCAAGCACCACCAGGAGTAATTTCTGAGTGCAGAGTCAGAAATAAACCCTGAGCATCGATGGGTGTGACTCAAAAAAAAAAAACTATACCAAATCATCTTAGATTGCATTTTCCCTCAATTCCAATCTTTTTGGTCTAACAAATAGAATAAATAAGCTAAGAAATGTCAGAGCAATAGATGTGTTCCTTACCAAAGACCTTATTTTTTTTTTTTTTTTTTTTGCTTTTTGGGATACACCTGGCGATGCACAGAGGTTACTCCTGGCTCTGCACTCAGGAGTTACTCCTGGCGGTGCTCAGGGGACCATATGGGATGCTGGGATTTGAACCAGGGTCGGCCGCGTGCAAGGCAAACACCCTACCCGCTGTGCTATCGCTCCAGCCCCCCAAAGACCTTTTTGCATTTGCTTAGTCTGACACTTATGACTCTCTTTCATGGAAATAATCATTTTTAAGAAAATAATTCATTTCAGAATTCTTTTATCTTTTTACACATAGACATGGACAAAGTGTCCCTCCATTAAATATGTACAAAAATAAAATTTATATCTCTAAGATTCATGTTAACACACTTTTTTTTACTTTTTTTTTTGGGGGGGGTTCACTTCCAGTGATGCACGGGGGTTACACCGAATCTGCACTCAGAAATTACCTTTGGTGGTGCTCAGAGGACCATATGGGATGTTGAGAATCGAACCTGGGTTGGTTGAGTGCAAGGCAAACGCCATACCTGCTGTGGTATTGCTCTAGCCCAAACACATCAATTATTTAGATAAAAAAAAAACACCTTTTTTTGGAATACAGGTCAAGACACTGAGCACCTACTTTATATATAAGTGGTCAGAGTTTGATAGCCATTTTTGCATGGTCCCTTGATTTCTGCCAAAAATGACCACCAGCATAAAGTTTAGAGTAGTTCCTATGTACAACTGGCTACAGCCAAAATACCAAAGGAAAATTTTAAAGAGACGAAACAAAACAAAAAACAAAATAACTAAAAAAAAAAACCCACAAAAACATTAGAAGACTATGTTCGGAGGCAGATCATAAAAGAGAGTAAGACAATATGTTAATTCAAGATAGGCTAAAACTCTGATGGAGGATTACCCACTCCACTTCCAGAAGCTTCTTTTGAGACACACCATACTTCATTTTTTATCCAGGACAGAGTCAGTGCACAAATAGGTTTCCAAAAGGATTTGAAAAAGCATGCTAAAATTTTCCACTGGGCTATCAAAACTAAATAAGTATATCAACACATATTCATATCAATTCATGTTTCCAACATTTCTATTTTGGTCTCTGCTGTGTAATTTCCAAAATATGTTAGGATAACCATGCATATATATAAAATTTATCATCACAAAATACACATATATTGTGGACCCTGTTAAATCTCTTGCTGATTAAATGTGAGAGTGAGTATAATCAAATATTTCAGAGCCCACTGTGGAGCAACTTGGTTCCTGAAATTTAATTCAGACATGTAGTAAACCCTGCTCATGAGGAATAGGAAGTAAAGAAAAAGATACAGAACACACTCAAACTTAGAAAACCTCTTTTGCAACTAAAATGAGGCCAGAGGGCAACATCACACCCCCTTCACTTCCCTACCAAAAATGTCTGAGATTATTACAGAAAATTAGTGTGACCCTTGTAAAGGACCACAGTTAAATGTGTATGATCCATTATCATAAAAACAACACCAATATTAAGAAACGAAGTGACTTGACAAAAACTTATATATATGTATATGTATATGTATATATACACATATATATATGCATCACTAATAATATTAGTGATAGAGAGTCTTGCTCACGTGCCTGGCTGTCTTCCCCGGGGCCCCTCAGAGGGGATGGGCTCCAGCTTCCCTCCATGCCCCGAGCAGAGCTCCCAGCAGCCGAAGACCTCTAGAACCTAGCCACAGCCATGTTTAAGGCACCTCTCCACACGTTCTGACAAGCCTCATGCATGAAGGTACAAGCAGAGGAACCCAGGTGTGTGTTATGCCATCAACGGCCAACATCCAGAGACTTAAAAGCTCCCAGAAGCGATATCTTATAACCTACTTCTCCCTTTGGGAGAAACTAGCAAGCTACTGAGACTTCTCTGCCCACATGGGAGAGCCTGGCAAGCTTCCCCTGGTGTATTCATATGCCAAAGCAGTAATAGTGCTGGATCTCATTTCCCTGACCCTGAAATAGCTTCCAAGGCGGCATTGTTGGAGGAGAGAGGATTCTAAAATCTCAGGGATAGGACAAAAGGAGAGGTTACTGAGACTGCTTGAGTAATTTGACTATCAACTATCATATGATGATGATATATGCATCACTGTGTCACTGTATCACTGTCATATATCACAGTCATTCCATTGTTCATCATTGGCTGCAGTGGGCACCAGTAACATCTCCATTTGTCCCTGTTGCATGCTAGTGTAACCGATAGTGTACTGGGGTCTCTTTCAGGATCAGAGGAATGAGTACTGTTTTTGGCATATGGAGTACATCATGGGTAGCTTGCCAGGCATATTATTATGCATTTATGTATTTTGACCTATGATTGTGACACTAGCAATGCTGGCTGTTAAAAATGCTCGAATTTGGGGCTGGAGTGATAGCACAGTGCGGAGTACATTTCCCTGGCACATGGGGCAGACCCAGGTTTGATTCCCAGCATCATATTGATCCCCTGAGCACCGTCAGGAGTAACTCCTGAGTGCATGAGCCCGGAGTAACCCATAAGCATTGCTGGGTATGACCCGAAAAAAGAAAAGTAAAATGCTTGAAATTATGAGGTATTGATCATAATCAAGAGATTGCAATTTTTATACTTTAATGTGTTACCTAGCCCGAAATTATTAGCAGTGGCAGTAACATTTACCATAGTAGTAGGGTAAGAACAATTCTTATACTTGTTTGATCAATAAAATCACACATTCCATGCACACTCACGGAGCAAACATCTTTTAAGTTTTTTTCGCCTACTCTATCTTTCTTTACACATTTAGATTTCGATAATCGGATGATTCCCTTCAATCTAATTGCTATGTATGTTTAGAGAGCAGGCACTTTGATTCAACACTAAATTATTTGGAGACTTGAATGATATGAAGTGTCAGGTAGAAGAATCACTCTAATCAATCAAATACAAAGCCTATATTGATGAAATCCTAATTGGGGAGACAACAAAAATATGGGTGCTTCCAATGTGCCTGCAGGGACAATGTTGCAGATACCTGCAAGACAAATGAGAGGAAAACAAAATGTGTATTTTTGGTAGTGGTTGCTAAAAAAACTAAAATATAATAAAATAGAAACATTAAATTCCATCTCCTTTATATGTTTTGTTTCTTTGATTGTGGTTTCTTTGATTTCTAAGCTACAATGCAAAGTTCAGATGCAAGGTCAGGTACACAAGTGGCAAAGCTTAAGTAACATCCCCCATTGTTTTTGTGCAAAAGCAGATGGTGCAACAGTATTTCAAAACATAAACAGAAAAGGTTATGTAGAGTAGGTTTGGAACTATGAACTTGCTACCTTTTGACTCTTGGTCTGATCTTAAATACATATGAAAAACTCTGGGTCTTGATATGCTATGTGGTTACCTACCTGATTTAAAAATCACAAAACATATTTTGGGGGAAGTTTAACCTTTTCTATAAAAACCGTGTGATTTCTATACTTCTTATTTTTATCCTTGGTAGTGTAAAAAGTTCTCGGGTGAAAAGGGGTAGTAAGGGAGTTAGAATCTAAGTAATTCTGGTTTAACCAAAGCTCTTGTTAGTCACAGTCGGAACCCAGAAAGGGGCTCAGAGAGATGGCAAGAGAGACAGGAGGAGACCAGAATGAGGGGAGTGTGAGACTAGAATGGGGAACTCAGAGAGACTGGAACAGGTGCATGGAGAGAATGGAATAAAAGGCAACTGATCAATCAACCGGATTGGACCTCATTTCCTTTTCTGTCTGTTCCATGGCCTTGGCCGCCTTGGCTGGGCAAGGAGTCCAGGACCACCCCCGAACCCGGGCATCGATGAGAAGAGCCGCCTCCTGGGCTCTCCCCCGGCCACCCTGGGAGATTTTTTTATAGTACATGACAAGTTTGAAAATAGAAGAGAAGGAAGCTCTGCAGTTGGAGATAGAGTATGGGAGTGACAGTGTTTTCCCTAAGAAAATGTTCTTTCTTAAGGAAAATCTAGCACGGAGATTTGGACAGCAGAGCAATTCCTATAGATTTAGGTTTTCAAGTGATCTTTTGGATCTTTATACTTTATCTTTATATTTATACTGAGAACGGATCTCCAGGCACAGACTTGTAGCATGGCAATCTCTCCCTAAGTACCCTGTTCAGGATAGATATGATAGTAGCTTAGTCTCGGATATTTTATCAATGTGAGAAATCTGACATGGGTCTGAGTTTTACAGATTTACTCTCAATGCCAAGAAAACAAAGCCCTAAACAGGCTTACACATGAGAGAGGAGTACTGGGAAAGACCTTATCAAATCCACATATGTTGAAAGTGAGGAAAACAATAGTTCTGAAGGGCTGAAGTCAACTGTTTGCAATGCAGTGCATTCACATGCATACATGTAGGAGAACAAAGTTATGTAGGCAGAAAAGCCAGAAAGACACTCAGCAACATGACCTTTTCCTTCACATAAAATCAAAATCATGCTAAATAGTGAATGTTTCAAGCTTTAACCAGAGAAAGATAGGATACTTGGTGAAAATTACTTAACATTTACTAATACCAAATACTCTTTTCAGAAGCAGTTATCACTGATAAAATCTAATGCGGTTTGATCTTGACTTCTGTATTTACAGTGATTAATTTCAGTTCTACATTATCCACAAACATTCATATTTTTGCATATAAAGAACAACAGAACTGACATGTATTCAATTCAGTGCAAAGCACTTATTTCGAGTGTGTTTGAGAACTGAGATTTTTAGATAAAATAGGGGTTGGAGTGATAGCACAGCGGTTGGGCTTTCGCCTTTCACGCAGCCAACTCGAGTTCGATTTCTCCGCCCCTCTTGGAGAGCCCGGCAAGCTACCAAGAGTATCGAGCCCAGGCGGCAGAACCTGGCAAGCTACCCATGTGTATTGGATATGCCAAAAACAGTAACAATAAGTCTCTCAATGAGAGATGTTACTGGTGCCTGCTCGAACAAATCGATGACAATGGGATGACAGTGATGCCTATTAGGATGAAAAGACATTTCTTCTCTTTACGTTCATAAGTACTTGGATGTTTGTTTTCTTTTTTGCAGAGGAATGGTTGTTTTCATTTTGTTTTTGCCTCTGAAGACTTTTGTTTTTGTTGACTGATCTTCAGCTTTTTCATAATAAATTTTTACAGAGGTTAAGTCTCTTAAATATTTGCGGTTGTAAAGTCAAAATGAGAATTCCAGTTCTATTACTAGAGATTTTTTTTTATGTGTACTGGGAACCAGAATCCAGAATTCTGGAGTCTGATAATGGAACATTCCCAAGGAGTATGGCCTCTGGCCAGTGATATCCTTGAGAGTTTCCCCATATAGAAGCCCTTTATATCTATGTGCATGTTTAGCCAATGCCCGCAATAGAAGAAAGGCTAATCCAATCAAAGAATGCTTGTTGTTTCCAGTCTGATGGTTCCTGGTTCTAAGCAACAGATACTACAGTATCTTACAATCAGAGGAATGTTGGAATCTTAGCCCAGAGGCTCTTAGCACACAACCCCTGCTTTCTCTCTTATTTCTGTCTCTTTTCTTAAGTCTCTTAGGTCAGATTGCAGCTGATTCTCAACAAGATGATGTTCATGAAAAATAAACTGGTCCCTGAAGCTCCATTTGCTCTCAATGGAACGAACATCTCCTAATGTGTACCTGGGTCGAGAAATCAACATGAGGAATGACTTGGTGCCAGAACTGCGCAGAAGGAAGTGAGCAGCATGGAATGCATTCAAGAGCGTCGAAGAGGTGGTTAAGATAACGAAGAACCTCCGGCTCTGGGCACATCTTTTCGATTTCACCATTCTTCCTGCACAAACATATGCCTCAGAGACCTGGGCCCTACGCAAGCAGGATGAGAATGCTATTAGGGTATCCCAAGGAGGAATCGAAAGAGCTATGCTGGGAATATCATGTCTCACTCACTCAAGTGAGAGAAGGAATCTGGAGTGCTGACCTCCGTCGACGGTCAAAAATCAGGGTTGCTGTCTCATTTACCAAGGCATCAAAAATCAGATGGGCCGGTCATGTAATGCGATTCAGAGACGACCGTTGGACTAGAGCTATTACCGGCTGGATTCCATGGGACGTCAGAAGACCTCATGGCCGCCCTCCAACTAGATGCTCAGATTTTTTCATCAAATCTCTGAATGAATGATTTGAGGCTCTTTCTGTTCCTGGAGCGAGCAGGTATCAGTGGGCTACACTAGTTCGCAACAGGGACAAATGGAAATGTTACTGGCACCCGCTCGAGCAAATCGAAGATCAACGGGACTACAAGTGATACAAGTGATTTCTTAAATCTCATGGTGAAACCTTTGTCAGGCTTGTTCAACCAGGGCTGGTGCCTGGCATATGTGGAAATGAAATCATTAAGGAAAATAGTTGCAGTGATTTAATAAGTTTAAAAGTAAAAAATATATTTAAAATAGTATGAAAGTACTGGGCTGGATCGATAGCACAGCAGGTAGGGCATTTGCCTTGCATATGGCCAACCCGGGTTAAATACCTCTGCCCCTCTCAGAGAGCCAGGCCAGCTACAGAGAGTATCTTGCCTGCACGGCAGAGCCCGGTAAGCTACCTGTGGCATATTCGATATGCCAAAAACCGTAATAAGCCTCACAATGGAGACATTACTGGTGCCCGATCGAGCAAATCAATGAGCAATTGGATAACAGTGACAGTGACAGTGATGAAAGTACTTAAATAAGCAATGCTTATTATGTGAGAGTGAAACTGATGCCATGACAAGCTGCAGCTAAAATGAAGTCTCAACTAATTTGATCTAATTAAGTCTCAACTAATTTAATCTCAACTAATTGACAGTTTCTGTTTCCCTGGAGCAGGACTTGCAATTTCTGGTAAACTCCCAGTTGAATAACTTACCAAGATAAGGAATTGGGCAGTTGGGTCTGACCAGTCTTGAAGGCTCACTGTACCTTTCTTAGAAACTGTTACTAACTATTATGGAAAAACTATTGCCAAATTGCTGAGCACTGTTGTACTAGGGCTGAGGCTACAAATAGACCAGTACATAAAATACTTCTTAACTCTGAACCCAATATAAACTGCTTGAGATTTAGATTAGAGGGTCCTTGTCAAGACTCCATTGCGTTGGATGAGACTTGGAGCCTCGCTCAAGCTAGTGAGGCCCCAGGCTAGTAATAAAGTTCCTTTGCTTTTGCATTATCATGTGTGGACTTGGTCTCTCTACATTTGGGGATTTGAAACTCAGGCACAACAATTAAATAGCAAATAAATTAAGGTCCAGTAATTTTGCATGTGGAATCACTTTCCATTTAATAAAGAGAGTGTGGCTGTACTTTGGCTACAGGAATCCATAATCATATCTACATTTCTGTGTATGTATGTATGTATGTATGTATGTATGTATATATATAATCAGCTGTATTTATCTCATGATCTGACATTTTCTTATATCTGAAAAAAAATAATGATCAGAGTGATAGCCTTTAAATCACAGAGGGCTTCAACTGTGATAAACAGGAGAAATTAAAATGGGATACTTATATAATTCATTGATACTTGTTAAAGAGATTTTAATTATAAAATACTAAGTGCCATAAAAATTAAACACCCTTGGATATGTACTCACAAGCATTAGCTGCACAGGAAATATATTTAAAAATAATGACAGGGTAACTTTCCTGATAATATTTTTTCTCACAGTTTTATAAGGAAAAATTTTGTAGATTCAAAAATAGGTATGGAATAAAAGAGGGTATTAATGTGGACAATAGATATCCTTCCACAATGCATTAATTCTTACCTCTTTACCTTCTTCAACTTAAGTCTGGATATTAGTGTTTAAATAGTCTAGAAATCTTTATTCCCCAGTTTTCATTATAGTTCATCAATGAAATAACAAGAGCAAAGAAGTCAAAAATTAAATTTGTGTCCTTGGTACTATCCATGATAAAATATATGTTTTTGAAAAATTTATATATTATATACATATTTTTAATTTTAAGAAAAATACTATATAATCAAAATCCACATCTGACTTGATAATTTAAAGGTGAAGATGATTCTGAAAAATATTTATTTTGACTACTACCATACACTCATTGCCACTGCTATCCCATTGCTGATCAATTTGCTCAAATGGGCACCAGTGATGTCTCCATCGTGAGTCTCCATTGTTGTTACTGTTTTTGGCATATCGGATACGCCACAGGCAAGCGACCCATGGCGTATTAGATATGCCAAAAACAGTAACAACAATGGAGACTCACAATGGAGATGTTACTGGTGCCCGCTCAAGAAAATCGATCAACAACAGTATGACAGTGTGTGTGATACTACCATACATTGAGCACAGCAATAATGCTGCTGATATCATAGAGACCAGTTTAAATAAATTATCCCTCTGCAGGTGAAAGGCATGTGCCAGATAGAACAACAGAAACTACATCGTTTATTCAACTAAATCAAACTTTTCTCATGTACGTCAAGAGATTATGGCTGATTTTGAAACGTATTGCTAGTGTATCAAGAATGTTATCATTTGAACTTGCATCCTTTAATAAAACATATTATTTTAACGTATCACTAACACCAATTTTGGTGTGTCTTTACTTTGAGCTTTAGAATAATCAACAAAAATGCTTAATTTACTGATTTCAAGGATGGTTTGCTTCTTTTTGTTGTTTTGTTTTTTGATGAAGGTGGTAGGGGGGGAATACCCAAAAATGATCAGTGATTACTTCTGGCTCTGTACTCAAGAATTACTCCTGGGGTCCTTGGGGGTGACTGGAATAAAAAAAACAGGTTTGCCGCTTGATGGCAAACACCCTACCCACTGTAATCTCTGACCTCAGCTATCTTCATCGTCATCCTATGTCACACAATATGTGTCGGTCCTCCACCCAAGTTAAAATACGACATAGTGAAAGAAAAAAAATCTGTGCTATGAAGTCCAAGAGATCTGGAAATAAACTGTTACTTTATTATTATTTTTTCTGAAAATGCAGGAATTTATAAGATTCTTCAGTATAATAACATAATGGATTGATTTTTCCAATGAAACAATGTAAAATGTACTTTCTCTATTCCTGTCTTTGTTCTTTCACTATCACTGTCTCTGTCTTTGCTAACTGGTTCTTTTACAATGTGTTTTTTCTTCTATGAAATAAGACAGATTGAAAATTTTCAACCTTACCTTTGTATAGAGTCAAATTAAAAGTAAAGAATCTATGATATATATTTTATATATACAAAAATATACTATTTATAAAGATATATCAAGATAAAGATATACTATGTGATATATATTTTATATATACAAAAATATACTATTCATAAAGATATATCAAGATATATCAATTGGTGACTCAATAAAAAATAAAAAAATATATATCAAGATAAAGATATACTATATCTTTTCAATCTTGAAACTGGCCAAGGGCATAGATTAGTATTTATTTCCATGATCTATTTATCATTATTAATAAAATACTTTGTTTCTCACTTTAATTGGGGAAAACTCTTAGTAACCCACAAACCACTGTGGAATATGTATCATGATTAAAAGCAGATCTAGATTGAAGAGTGAAAATACCTGCTTGATGACCTCTAGTCTAATCTTTACTGGCCATATGATACTTTTTATTTCTGATAGTTTTATTTTTCTGTTTGGGTAACACCCAGTGGTACTCAGGCCTTACCCCTATCTCTGGCCAGTTTTAAAACTGTTAATAAATGTATCAAATAGCAGACACTAAAATCAACATTTTTTTATATCTCTTATCTCTGAGATATCAAAAAATCCCTTCATGCATCACATTTCTTTTTAAGCTGTCTTTTTCTCCTTGTAAAGTTTTGGAAAATATTTACAGTCCCATGTGAACTGAATAAATAGTGGTATAATGTTTCCCCATTCCTTATGTAAGAGTGTTTCTGTCGAACTTGCTGTGTTTCAAATTTTGAGTAGATATGACATACTGTAACTGATTGTCACTACTCTCTTTCCCAGCGCTATAACTGTCAACTCTGGAGTTAATGACTACACCATTAGCACCAGTAAAAACAGAACAGAGAAATCTCAGTTCTCAGCCAGCACCATGCTACTCAAGTGAGCAAGATACAAAACATTGACATTAGAGTAAATTATTGAACCATTGATGTTTGATTGAGCGGCATAATAACAGGTTACCCTTTCTTGACTTTCATTCTTTTTGACAGTTTCCAGTATTGAATGGCAAGGTGCCATGCTATTTTACTTTTACATCATTGTTCAAAACAAACTAAAAAAAAAAAAGCAGAGGGAAAATAAAAGAGTTACTCAGCCTGACAGTGGATTGCTACTTTTTGTTTATTTGTTTATGAATTTGGATGAAAGAATGAGCCCTTGGTCACTTTATATTCATGGTGCATCCTTTAGCATCTCTGACTTTGATGTTTCACCTTTGTTCTTTCCAACACTGTTATAACCTAGTCCTATATCAGAAATTTCTAATTTCCGAGAGATTTTTTGAGTGAGTCTTACTCCACTGACTCTACTATGGAAAAGCATATTCTTCTTCCCATTTCATAATTCCATCTCCTAAATTTATTCAGAGTCTGAAACAAAACATTCTATTCAGAGACACTGAACAAAAACTCTTATTTTTTAAAATGTCACACATTTTTAGTATCTAAAGTTTGTTGGTTACATCATATATGCCTCTGAATTTGACTTACCCTTCACATCATGTGTGCTTACATATTCAGCAAATTCTTCAGGGCAAGCCTATGAGTGAATCACTTATAGATAAATATTTATAGTATATATCACTAGAGCAGTAATATACATTTATGGACACCTACTCAAGGATCAATTCATACTATTCTTTAGGAGACTAGGTATATGAATATGTACTTATAAAATATTACTAATTTTATACTGAAAATATTTGATTTCTTAACCTCACTGACCAAAGCTTTCATCTTAAATACTTTGTAAAGGCAAAAATTATAATTTATAAATATTAATAAGTTTAATTTCTCAAGAAAAGCATTTCCTATTTACTCATCTTATCCAGAAGGTTGTTCTACTAAGAAATGTTGTATCTAATTGTTGCATCTATCCTTTTATTTAAGTATAGATTTCTGGGGCCACACAAAGAAGTCTTCTTTCTTACTCTTGACTCTGCACACAGGGACACTCTGGACAGTGTTGAGGTCCCATATGAAGTGCCAGGATTCCAGCTGGGGTTAGCTAGGGCAAGGAAAAGTCCATAACCCCTGTACAATCTCTCTGGCATCAAGCCTCTCCTTTTCCTAAAACTTCTTCTGTAACATTAATAGCAGAACAAGATCACACCATTTTTTTCTATTTTTCATTCTGACAGGCCCAAATAAGTTTTACATTCATTATTTTATCAAATTAAATAATCTCAGTTTGTTCATATTACCAACCACATATCTGGTGTTTGCAAATCACATTAAAAATAAATCACATCACAGATCTTGAAGAAAAATTATCACTGGCGATTAGATTTGTTCTGAAATTGTCCATTATATGAAATGGATCATACTTAATGTTTTCAGGAAAACAGCATGAAACATCCCAAGAGAAGATTCTGAGAAAGGCTTTAGCAATATGATATGTGTATGTGTGTTTGTAAACTAAAATATTTTAACTTAGAAAATAAGAGAGGAGATAGAACAAAAAAAAATCCTGTAAGTTAAAGAAATAATATGCTATATTTTAGGATGTGTAGGAGACTTGAGTGGATGCTAAAGGGGAGCATGAAGAAAGGGCATTAAATTGTTTGCAGGGTTAATATTAGGATGCAAGGAGTCTGAGATGCTCAGCCCTATGGAGTTTGGGATCACTGTTGTCATCTTGGAGGCTCATAAAACACTACAGTATAACATCTGCTTATGCTTAGGATCCAGCTGTGCTCAGACTTAGGCTAAGTATAGGCCCTAATCCCTGTACTACCTCTCCAACCCTTGCAATTTGATTCTTAGTATTCGCCCTACACCTGAACCAAGGAAGGGTGCATAGGATTATCATTTTCCTTAATCTTTCTGATACTGTGTCTATATCATATCTATGTATGCATATGTATGCAAAAATGTGAAAGCATTTGTGCACACATGAAAGTTATATATGTAGTGCATATATAAACATGTTATATTTGAATATAGCACTGTAGCACTGTCATCCTGTTGTTCATCTATTTGCTCTTTCAGGCAGCAGTAACGTCTCCATTGTGAGATTTGTTACTGATTTTGGCATATCAAATACACCACGGATATCTTGCCAGGCTCTGTTATGTGGGCAAGATATTCTCGGTAGCTTTCAAGGCTCTCCGAGAGGGACAGAGGAATTGAACTCAGGTTGGCCGCATGCAAGACAAACGGCCTACCCTCTGTGCTATCGCTCCAGTTCATATTTGAATATATTTTATATATATACATGTGTATCATAATACATGGATATATTATACACATGTACACTATGTATAAACTTTCAAATTTTCTTTTTTTTAATTTTCCTGCAGTTCTTTTTTTTTATTTTATTTTTTATTGAATCACCTTGTGGAAATAAACTTTCAAATTTTCTTAGCTAACCACCAATATTCAAAGACAGCTGCCTTGTATGTTATAGAATATGAATTAGGGACTTTTACAGGCACCAATGTATTTGTGTTCAGTATAAAGCAGCATAGCTTACTTAAAAAAAAAAACTGATAAAAATAGAAACATTATGATAAACTATGTTAATTATATTAAAACATGCACATTATGTTTACATAAGATTTCCAGAATTTATATACAATTACTATTGTCATATATAGGGCTCCTATCAATTACTATTCTAGGAAGACATTTATTTATATTTTAGGGAGAGTCACACTTGGTGCTGCTGAGAGTTTCCTCCTGGCACTGCACTCAGAGATCACTCCTGGGGAGTCTCATTATATAGTATGTGGTGCCAGCAATTGAATCAAGGTCAGCCACTCACAAGAAAAACACGTTACCCAGAGTACTATCATCTTGTTCCCATAAGAAGATATTTAATAATAACTTCATCACTATTTTAGAAATTATGTGACTTCATTGATATAAAATCCAGTCAATGCTAAATTCAGTTAGTTTCTTTCTCAGCTTTGTAAGAATGCACATGGTCATTGGGTGGTGAGGGGGGCCCTTATTATTTTTTCTTTCTTAAGTTTATTTAAAAATATCAGATTATCATACCAATTTCAAAATTTGCTTTTATTTTCTGTAAATTCTCTGTTAATTTTTCTGTGTGAACTAAAATAATTTTATTAGGATATAGGAGAGAGAGTGAGATTAAGAGACAGAGAGAAATAGAAGCAGAGACAGAGAGACAGGGTGGGGGGAAGAGAAGCTATTGAGGAAAAGTGAGAGATTTATACACTCAAAAGAGAATGTGAGTTTCTCCAGAAGGGAGAAAGATGAAGGCACCATAATGAAAAAATTGTACCACGTTGAGCTACTGCTATTTCAGATTGGGGATTCACTCTATCATCTTTAATTTTTCTATATAAGTATTATTTACTTAATTTTTGACAACTTAAAAAAATTAATTATTTATTTTCACTTAATTTCAATTTTGGGTGCCACTGGCAGTACTGAAGAGATAATTCTGTTGACTTTTGAGGACGCATCTGCTAGTTCTTGGGGTCTATAAAGTGCTAGTGGTAAAATTGCAACCCACTGCATGTGTTGTAGGCAAAAATAATATATATGTATATAAACACACAAGGGCTGGAGTGATAGCACAGCTGTTGGGCTTTCGCCTTTCACGTGGCCGACCTGAGTTCGATTCCTCCGCCCTTCTCGGAGAGCCTGGCAAGCTACCGAGAGAATTGAGCCCGAAAGGCAGAGCCTGGCAAGTTACCTGTGTGTATTGGATATGCCAAAGACAGTAACATTAAATCTCTCAATGAGAGACATTACTGGTGCCCGCTCAAACAAATCAATGAGCAAGGGGATGACAGTGACAGTGAATATATACACACACACACGCACACACACATATATATATGTATACACACACACCACACACACATACATATATATGTGTATATATATATACATATATATATATATTTACTTTGAAAACACTTCACATCAGTCTAAATTGCAGTAGAATAAATGCCCAAAATTTATTGAGGTGATTATATTTTGCAATATTTCAAGAGAGCTATGTTTATTGTTGTTGTTTTCTTGCTATGGTTCTTTTAATTTCTTTTCTTTGTTTCTTTATTTAAGCACTGTGGTTTACAAAGTTGTTCATAATACAGTTGCTAACGACATAGGGTGTTCCATCACCATTCCCACCACCAGAGTGACCTTTTCTATACCATTGTCCCCATTTTCCCAACTGACCCCCACATAATAATTTATTTTATACTGTTTGTTACAACTAAATCGCAAATGGAACTATCAAAAATATGTGAGCAAAAGAAAATTTGTAGATATTATCTTATCTTATCATAGTTGTTAAGTCTATCAGTGGACTTACTAAGTTGTGTGTTGCTAGTTGAACCTTTGGTGTTATTGTTTTTGTTGAGTTGAGTTGCCTTCTATGATAACTTTCCCATCTAATTTGGCCTTGTGACAACTTCAATTTCCCCAAAACTTACATTCTGGTAGGAGACACCAAAAGTTAGCTACTCTAAGATATATGTAAAATTATAAAACATTTGGCTGGAGTGATAATAGAGAGAAGAGTAACTAAGGTGTTCGACTTGCATGTGGGAGATACTGGTCCAATAGATACCTAGCATCACTTGCAGTACCCTAAGCTCAACCAGAAATGAACCCAGAGTACACAGTGAGGTATAACTCCTGAACAGAGCCAGGCATGAACCCTCCAAAGGAATAAACACTAAGAGAGAAAGAAACCGATTTAACCTCTTAAAATATGGAAACTGCATTATCAATGGGCTTTAAATTTACCTTTGTATCACTGTATAACTTCCTGAATATATTAAATTTAACTCTACTAACAAATATGCAAATACAGCATTCAATTACTATGTAGTGGTCCCTAGAGAATTTACAGTAAAATGAGAAACAGAGGAAGAACAACAGTATTTTACAACATTATTCTTCAAGGAAAATGTCTGTTCACTTCACAATGTAATGTGAATCACAGTAGTATTTAACTTTAGCAATAGCAAGTGTGCCAATGCAAACGTAGTCATAAAAATTTACAGGAACCTTGCACATCAATGTGCATATGTGAAATTATTTTGGCATGTTTAGGAACACAAAAATAGCAAGAAATGAACAAATTTGATTTTTTGTTTTAAACTCATTTGCTTGCACATCTTATTCAACCAGCACTATTAAAATATGAGTACTTATCCAGTTTTTCTCTGGCAAAACCCCAGGTAATCACCACTTCTCTTAATCTACCAACTCACACTTTCTGAGAATTCCCTTCCAACTTCTATTCTAACCTTCACCAGTACTACCGTCCACGAAAGCTGGCATCAAATTCCAGTCATCCACAATGATAGCTTTTAATTGTCTCCTTGACCAATATAATTCTACTGAGAAGTCACTCTGCTAATAAAAGTTTTTCTTGCACAGAATAAAAAGCAAAACAAAATAAAACCACTTTTATTGCCTTGCTCTGCAGTCTGTATTTTTACTCAATACTAGATTGTTTAACTCTTATGCCCTCACTTAGCATAAAAACTGTCTAATATCTCTCTCCAACCCACTCTGCTAGAGTTAATGACCTTTGTTTTTTCTGAAACCAATATACAACAACCACTCCTAGCTCACAGCTTGCAATTTTCTGTGCTGGCAACCTTCATCCCGTGATCTGATATATTTTTCCCAATTCTGCTCTCAAGTAGCTAACATTTCCTTATAGAGACTATTTCAATCACCCGTAATCTGTGTCTGACTCCCGCTCGAAATGTGTCTACATAGAGATACGCTCCTGAGTTTTCACTAAAACTCTCTAACAGCATTTTCGTTGTTCATCTGTTTATTCTAGATCTTTGCCTCTGGCAAGAATGTTATCTCCTCAAGGGCAGAATTTGTATGTATTTTTATTTTGCTTTGTTTTCCCTGATTCTTGTTCCAAGAGCTGAGGATAGTATCTGGCACTATATTAAAGTCTCAATACGTACATGCCTCGTGAATAAATAACACGTGGGAAAACGTCACACTGTGATGAGGTGACCCAAATTTAGCAGCAAAGCACGTGTCGGCTGATTGCTTTGAAGCAGGGCGAGGAACTCCAAGGACATGGGGACAGGATTCTCCAGAATAACAATAATTTAGACAAATGAGCTATCCCGCATGGCTCTTCTCAGGTCCCAAGTTAAAAATTTTAACCATTCGGGCTGACCACAGGGGTCCGGCTTGATTACTTGCTTTAGCTAATGAGAAAGTTCATGGGTGGAGGTGAACTTCATGTGATAAGGAATGTTAAACTTTGCCTGGATTTAGGTTCAAGGCTAGCTACATTGAACTGAGACCCTGGCTTGCAGGCTCAGGATCCCATGCATATTAGTTAAGACTTTTCAACTCTGCAAACTAGTACTTTCAAGATTTCCTGGGTAGTCTCTCAGCCCGCATCAGGAGGCTTTCTGTCAAACTCGAAACTTCGACCTGACAGCATCAACTTTGGCAAAACACAGGGACTCTCCAGTCTGTCAATTGAATTTTCAAAAAGATGCGATTTTTGATATAGATGCTTTCAAGACTGAATAATTTTTTTTGAAACAGTAACATGTTTTTTAATCTTCCCTTCTCAAAGTGTCTACTCATTATGCTTCCAATGTTATTAATCCATATATGATTAAAAAATATTAATGTATGTTATATTAAGAAGTGACAAAAGTTACACATGATATTAAAAGATATCTGAAAATGCCAATTTGGTTATCAACTTGTTGCCCAGTAATTACAGCATTGTAGTTACAAAGAAATCTTGTAATACTATTGTATTTGCATTATCCCCAAACTAGCTACTACTTTCTCTTTAAGAAGTACATTTTAATTTGCTAAGTACACATGATCACTTAGTTTTAATGAAAAACCTGGTGGTAAAATATTATAAGAAAGTTTTCTTCATAGGATCTGTCAGATTTATTAAATTTGGTTTACTGGGGGATAGTCTGGTTTTTATAATAAGTTAAGAAGGTGATAGTTAGAACATTTTTGTGTGCATATTTGAACCTGGAAAATAGAGAAGAGAAATAAAAGAAAGAAGATGATAGTAGAAAAATATAATAGAAGAAAGAGCATGAGTAAAGAAGAATGAAAGAACAAACAGAATTTATTTCTGAACTTTAAGATTTTGCCTGTTATTTTGAATATGCATTTGTGATCATCATAAAAGAGAATATTAGGAGCTTTATGATATTTCATTTTTACTTACATCACGATCACAAAATCCCATTAATCATCAATTTCTCGAGTGGGCTCAGTAACCTCTCCATTCGTCCTTTCCCTGAGATCTTAGAAGTCTCTCTCGACCCGGCCCTCTCAATGATGTTGCACTGGAGGCTCTTTCAAGATCAGGGGAATGAGATATAGCTTGTTACTGGATTTAGCATATGAATAGACCATAGGAAGCTTTCAAGGCTGTCCCATGTGGGCAGGAAACTCAGAAGCTTGACAGTTTCTCCCAGAGGGAGAAGCAGGGCTACATGATATCTCGCGGCTACAAAGCTTCTGGGAGCTTGCTTTTAAGTCTCTGGATTTTGGCCGTTGATGGGATTACACACACCTGGGTTCCTCTGCTGGTACTTTCATGTGTGAGGTCCATCTAACATGTGGAGAGGGGCCTTGAGCATGGTTGTAGCTAGGTTCCGGTGGTCTTCGGCTGCTGGGAGCTCTGCTCGGGGTGGGGAGGGAGGCTGTAGCCCATCTCCTCCGAGGACCCCCGGGGAAGACAGTTTTGGGTAAGGGGTCCTAAACTGTGCTCAGAAGGGGCTAGGAATCACTCTGGTGATACAAAGGCCAAATGGATATTTATATAATCTAACCAGTGATGAAGAGATACTTGTGTCTCACCATATTTGATGCTACCATGGACTTATCAAGAAGTATCCAGGGGTCTCTAGGCTGATACTCACTGTTGCTCTGTGGTCATGCATTGCTGAAATTTGCAATTGGATCACTGTGCATACAAGGCAAGCACCTGTGACCACTGAAATCTCTTTAACTCCTTCAATTCCTGCATTTGTTTCTCCATAAGGTTTCTTATATGCATCATTTATCTTCCAAATTTCATCTTTGATATAATATTCTTTACTTACTTGATGCCTAGGTGTATGATTGTACTATTCACTCAAATTCCAAAATTAGCATCTTATTCCATTATAGTTACTGAGGTAACATGGACAGTGTAGAGCCTTCTTTGTTGGGAATTGTGTTCCATTAATGAATCTTTATGTGCTGTGGTGGCTATTATTAAAATAGCATGATTCTACATTCTTTGACTCCCCCTTAGAATCTAAACATACTTCTCGGTAGAGTTAGTGTTGGTGGAAAATAACATATAAAGGAATCAGAACCTAGACTGATGAGAAAATTCATTAGTGATTTTTTTACTTGCAGACTATTTTCCTTAAATATCTTTAACTTTCTCTAAGTATTAGAGATGCAAAAAAGAATAGGTGTCCATTCTCACAGAGAAAGTACTTTGTTTAGATGGGCCTGGATGTACTGAATATCTAAATATTAGATAGATGAACTGCACAGACATAAATATAAAGTTTGAAAATTAAACTTGTTTCAATAACAGAATTTGATTTTTAGTGATCCCTTTCTGTATGTTAGGGAACAGCTTAACATTGCTCTGTAAGATAATCTGATCACTCTCATTTGAAATTGATAAATCAGGTAAAATAAATCATCATCCTCAGGGATTATTAAATGACGCTTCCCTTCCTGAGCTTTGTTGGCTTCGGAAGGACCACACCTCACTAAGACATCTGCCAGATAGTAAAGGTAATGTTTCTTGCAAATTTGTGCTTCCCGCAATGTCCATGGCCAGTGCCGCATACAAACAGACATCTTTTGCTTTCAGAGAAGCCCTGTAATTCTGGTGGGCCTTGGGGCCCAGAGAGATTGTATAATTATTAAAGCACTTGCTTGCAAGTATCCAATTTGGATCAGTTTTCTAAATTCAAGATCAAGTTGTTTCTGATGAGACACCAGATCAGAAAAAGTAACCTTATGTCTTTAATCCTAAAACTTCCTTACCCACCGATAAATACAAAACTAGCTGGCCTATCCAAAAGTGTCCAATGAGTTTGGATTTTTTTTTCCCTGCAGACAGGGCTAATTTAGCATCCAGCTAATTTCTGTTTTCTATTTTACAGGTCAGTTTCTTATATTGCCAATAACATTCGGTCTTCTATTCCACAGTTTTCTTAGGAAATATTGTTTTTCTCATGAAGAGTTGAAGACTTTCATTGGGTCATATCAATTCTCTTCTTTACTTATTATGTTTAGCAGCAATAGAAGCATACAGTTCATGGAACTGCCTGCTAAGAACCTATGGGTCAATGAGATATGCACTCTCTGAGTTCACTTTTTCTCTTGTCCTCAACCACAACATAGCTTGCTCTTAAATTTAAATTCACTTATCTTGTGGATCTCTCCAACAATAACAAATTCTGTACATAATCCATATGTGTATGTGGGCTTTATAATAGCTAATAATGGGAATCCCCTTGGGTCAACTGAAGGCCTTGAGGAAGCCCACAGTAGAGATAGCTAGGGTAAGTCACTTTGGAAAATGAAGGATGACAGGAAATTGAGACTCTCAAAGCTGTCAAAATGAAAATTGAGATAGTAGAAACCCAGACAATTAAAAGCCCTTAAGATACCCGCCTCTGTAAGGAAATCTTCCAGTGAAGGAATAATTTCTTAGTTATTACACAGAATCTCAAAATCAGAGACAGAAAAATTGAAAGATTGGTCAAATCCTTAAAAGTCTTTAGTATACTCGAGAAACAGACCCTCTACTCCTAAAGACTATGATCCAAGATGTCTTCTTACCCATTTTGGCATCCACAGCGGCTTCTTACAAAAATGCATCTAGACTGTGAGCTGTGCTACAACTCTGTGCCACCCAGGGAGGGATTTTCCCTCTTTGCCCTTGCCCTGTTTTTCTACTCGGAAAATGGCGGTGGCAGCAACAATCATGTGGCGAGAGCCACCTTATAAGACCCCCAAACCAGAGGCAGGACTTTTCAGTTATGTAGCTTGTAGGTGGTCCTGGGAGGGAGGGCATTACCGGCACGCCTTGTACCCCAATAAGATCTGGAGCTGCAGCACGAGAAACAGACCCTCTTCTCCTAAAAACTATGATCCAAGAGGTCTTCTAACCCATTTTGGCACCCAGAACGACTTCTTACAGAAATGCATCTAGACTGTGAACTGAGCTAAAATATCAGAAATCCAAAACCGCATGGCCGCAACAGCAACTGCGGCCACGCCAGCTCATAGAGTCTTCCCTCTCAGCAATGAAATTATTAAATGATGCTTTTTAGCAGGCCTGATTGTTGGGGGAAATTTTCAAACAATAATAGTGAGTTCTCTATTAAAATATTGAATGTATTCAAAGTATAGAGAGAATAAAGTGAAGATCGTTAGCTACTTAGGTGGGGGGTGGTTGTGGGGGGTATATTGGGGTTCTTGGTGGTGGAACATGTGCACTGGTGAAGGGATGGCGGTTTACTCAATACATGACTAAGACTTAAATCTTAAAGCTTTGCATTTTTTTTTCACAGTGATTCAATAAAATAACAACTTTTAAAAAAAGTCTTTAGTACACTCAGCACATAATGCTAACATTTTTGAACTAAAACAAGTTAAATAAGCACTATACCATCTACCATTTTCACTAAAATATGTATATGGAATGTGGTACTCTGTATGTCAAAAATATTCACATCTCTTAATTATCTATTTATTTGGTTAGGGATGGGTGATCATATCTAGTGGTGCTCCAGGCTTACTCCTGGCTCTGTACTCAGGATTTACTCCAGTATTGCTCTACTCAAACTGAACTGAGGTCAGTAGCATGAAAGAGAAGAACATGATTTTCTGTAATAACTTATGTACCCTTTTGATTTCCAGCTGAAAATCTTCTCCCCTATGCAGAAAAGATAACTGAAAATGATGCAGTTAAATGTATACTTCTCATAAGAAAATAGGTAATTACACGGGAACAAACCAATGTGATGTTTTCAATCTCTTTTTCCATATTTTTATTATTTATATAAAGGCTTCAAGCCTTCTGCTTCTTTTTTGTAGTTCTTTGAGAAAGTCCAATTCAGGCAATGTTTTTTTCTTTATATCACCAAAATTGACTTCATTTATCTTTTTTTGTCTATTTTTAATAGGGTGTTGTGACGGAAGATTGTAGATTTTTGCAGTTAGAATGGTACTTTCCCAATTTTTTCATTGTTCCTCTTTATTTATTTATTTTTTGCTAGCTTACTCATTTGTGCTGGAAATGAAAGAGGGATTTTCAAGGTAATAAGGTTCTACACACTCAGCAAATAATTCTTTATGTCTAGAAATGTATTCGGTTAAAGTAAGATTCCCCCTGGAGCATTTCTCCAGCAGAGAGCAGGAAGAAACAGCTTTCTGAAACAGTTCCCTTGGCCTGCTAAATACTCAATATCCCATGATCCCCTGCCATTGTCGACATACTTTGGAAATCTAGATAAAATCAGGAAATCTGACTCTAGGAACAAGTTGATATTTTGGATTTAGTATATTTAACCTTAACTGTAGGCTACCTCCTGCTACCGACTGCCATTGCATTAGGACAAATGGGAAAAAGAAAAGTAAAATAGAAATTCAGGGATAAAGAAAGTGTCCCTTCAGAGAGAAGTGCTATCTCTTTTTAATAAAAAGAGCTTTACAGCAAAGGGAAAATGTAAAACCCTCTATGGTATCATTTTCTGTGACTGTCACTGTCACTGTCATCCGGTTGCTCATCAATTTGTTCAAGCGGGCACCAGTAACATCTCTCATTGTGAGACTTATTTGTTACTGTTTTTGGCATATCCAATACACCCCAGGTAGCTTACCAGGCTCTGCCAGGCGGGCGGGATACTCTCGGTAGCTTGCCGGGCTCTTCGAGAGGGGCGGAAAAATTGAACTCACGTTGGCTGCATGAAAGGCAAATGCCCTACCACTGTGTTACTGCTCCCTACCTTTCTGTGACTACTATTTTTTTTTCAAATTTCCTTTCTCCTAAAAAATTGAACCACTGCCTTTCTTCATCTCTCTCCATTTTTTTCTTCTTCATTGCTACTTTTCATTCCTTTCTACCTTTTCCCTTTAGATATGTACTTGAAAGATTCATAACTACAGTCCCCCACCCTCTAGAGAAAGCACAGGTAAAATATTTGTACACAACAAGATTAATACCAATTTTATTAAGTCGCTGAATATTTAGCGGGTCTCAACTTTTTCATGCATCCTCAACACCATGAAATAAATCACTACCTTTATCAATTCAAACAAACATTGCATCCAAACATCCAGCTTTTAAAATGCATCAGATGCACATCCCATACTTCCTCATTTGTAATAGTATCTGTACGGCTGGTCGCATCTCTGGTGAGGGGCATGGCCTCAGAGATGCAGACACTGAACAATATAGATGAAAGAAAACAAACATCTGTTTGGATGTGGGTCTACCGGGAAGAGTCAAAGGTTATAATGCTCTATCTTTAATAGCCTAATAGAAAATTTGAGTTAAGTTCACATCAAAAGACTCAGGCGGCAGAAAGACTTGATAGTCACAGCAATACTAACGGTTATTATAACTATTTGATGCCCAATTTAAAGGAGAAAGAAAACTAAAATTTAAGCCACGTACAATGCAAAAATAGACGGAATTCGCTCACATAGAGTTCCCTGCAACCTTCACTTCCATTCTCTGATGTTTGCAAATCGGTGGCTTTGCATGAATTTCAGTTATCCCAGACAGAGAACATTACTTACACACAATTATTTTCAGAGATAACTAAGCCACATTTATGTAATTTTACAGATATTATAATTATGTTAAGTTGTTTTGTTTCATTTTATTTTTGGTAAATATTGGATGATTATAAATTTTGCTTTAACATAGATATGTGTAAAAATAAAATGCATACATAGACTTTGGTACACTCTATGGTTTCAGCTGTCCTCTGACCATCTTGGAACAGAAATCTGGTGGGGAACGAAGAGAAGTATACAAACTGATTAATGTAATTTAATGTTTGGGTAATGCTCAGGTATTACTCATGAGTCTGTGCCCCACTCCTGGAAGGACCTAAGGGCCCACATGCGGTGTGGAGTAGCAAGCCAAGGTTAACTTCATGAAAGAAAATTATCTTAATCCTTGTATTAGCTCTCTCTTATAACTACTGTATGCGATAAAGTTAAAAATCTATTTCCGTTTTATTGTGAAGAACATATGGCAGAAAGTTGGGTTTGCAACTGATATTCTACACCTTTGAAATTTCCATTTCTTTCTTTGTCAGGGGACAAGTTGACATTACAACATTGTGACATGATCAAGATAAAATGGAATGTTTAAGAAAGTGTTAAGTTGGCTTTTGCATAAAATATCTCAATATATTTCATCTATTTTAATCAAGTAAGACTCCCTGGAAATTTCTGAGCTATTAATTTGAAAATTCTACACTGAGTCTAAGGCAAAAAGAGCTTTTCAAAAACTAAAATGAATTGACAGATAGTAGCTTGCTAAAGTTATGCTAATGACTCTGTTTTGCTTATCGTGACACTTTGAAATTACAGTTTTCATAAATAAATGTGTTGTATTAAACCGTGAATCATAATAAAAAATTGAGACCATTTGAGAGATGCTTTTCCATGAACTTGATTACCCTGTAACACTGCAATGCCAAAACATTAAAGGTAAATCTTTATTTTAATTAATATGAAAATGGAGAGAGAAGATCTTTCGCCATAAGGATCATGGTATTAATAGAACAGGTTAAAAAGAAAAGCAGCCTGAAATGATAACACCGATGATCTTTGTCATAGAGTCTTGCATTCAATCTCAGATGTGCATAAGCACTTAAAAGTAATTCATGTGCTGAATGGAAAGGATCAAGCACTTGAAAACAAGTCAAGCATGGGAAAATTTAACATATTTTAAGATTAGCTATACTCATTGAGATGACATATCTTAAATCCTAGATTTGTTCATTAGAATAAAACTTTGCAGTACATCTTGAAGAGCATTAAGCCAGTATTACACATGTGATGCACCCAGTCAATAGACCTATGAATTAGATATAAGAGTGCTATTTGTGAATGAAATTTCAATACCTATATTTTTTTGGTCCTTAACTCAATTCTTCTTGTATAATTCACCTGAATGGCAAAGATTTGCCTTTAAAAAGAGATCATATGCATTTTTTAAAGCATGTGATTTCATTCTGTTTCATGAGAATGCACTCAGCAGTAAATTGTGCATGGACTGATTTTACTAGGAGTTGCATTTTATTTGCTTCATGTGCTTGCAAATCAGTGTGGTGCATTGATATTAACATTTTCTAACTCAATTTAAATTTAAAAAATTACACCCACTGATCACATTCCCACACCTTGGCTAATTGATAGACTGAAATTCAGAGAGAAGTTTTTTTTTCTCTCAAAAAACTTTAATGACATATTTTTGCAATAAACTAATCTTACATATTTATAAATTTGATATGCTTCCACATATCAAATGCTTCCTCACTTTTTTTTTCTAAATTCTACATGCTTTCTAAATTCACATGCTTCCTGACTTTTTTCTAAATTCTATTTTAGGCAATAATTCTCAATATTTCTGTAATAAGTTTTGTAAGCACTAGAGACTCTATAACATATATTTAACGCAGGTGTAAGAACTCACTTTTCTTTCAAGTACCTACTAGACTTGTAGATCAGTATTTTAATTCACCTGAGTATTCATAACAGAAAATTCCATAGAAATTCTTATACAGCTGAACTAATGGGGAATATGTCAATTTGTCCCCTTGAGGTCACATGCTAATAAAATGATGTGGCAGCATTGACCCTCATGCCGCCCTTTTTGAGTTTTGTCAATGAAACAGCTCTATGGTAGATGATTTCATGCTTAAAAACAACTAGTTAGTGTCTACATATATTACATCAATTTAAAAATAAAAGTCAAATCCTTTATCCCTTAATGTGTATGGCAGAAAAGCAATTCAAAGTTGAGTGAGAAATTTGCAGATTCTAATTTGAATTTTGGAATAGGTCTCCCAAACAGATCCCAAGCAGTTAGGGGGTTACTCGAAACACAGACAACCAGGCAGTGCAGTTCAATGGTTGGAACTATTGATGCAGTACTGCTTATGGCCCACTAGTGAGATGTGACGCCAGGACCAAAGCCAGCGTTTTTGGGGCTTCTAGGGCCTCCTGCATTTGAGAGGGGGACCACATATGTCCAGCATCAAACCCAGGGGCTTGCACTGATTTGCATACACCCCTGATGCTAAGTGACCTTTGTAATATGAATCTTTAACATTTTTAAATTCCAGGAGAGACCTTCAAATTTCTGAACACTGGTTAATATGTGTCTAGAAGGAAAGACATGACAGACTTCTAAAGAAGCCCAATTTTCCTATGGAAATCTAGCACAGTATAATAATTACTTTATTTTATTGGCTGGAGTGAGGGGAAACTAGGTAGTTCATATTGCAAAAGGACATGATTTTTTCTGAGAGAGGAAGAATCTGCCAATGAAGAAGATACTTATTGAAATTAAACAAAGTCAAGTTAGCAAATACAGTTATTTCTAAGCTCTTAAAATATGAATAACGTTTGATTATTTATGAAATAGTTGTAACATCTTCTATTCACTCAGAAACAAGAAAATTTCTTAGGGGCCAGCAAGATAGTACAGCTGGTAGGACATTTGCCTTGCATGTGGCTGACCAGGGTTTAGTTTCGTGGCATCCCATATGGTTCCCAAGCACTACCAGGAGTAATTCCTGAGCACAGACCCAACAGTAAACTCTGAGCATCACTGGGTGTTACTCAAATATTCACTGTATCACTGTCATCCCATTGCTCATCGATGTGCTGGAGAGGGCACCAGGAACATCTCCATTGTGAGACTTGTTACTGTTTTTGGCATATCAAATATGCCACAGGTAGCTTGCCAGGCTCTGCTGTGTGAGTGGGATACTCTTGGTAGCTTGCTGGGCTCTCTGAGAGGGACGGAGGAATCGAACCTGGGTCAGCCGAGTGCTAGGCAAATGCTCTATCCGCTGGCTGCGATATCTGTCACCTTATTGATCACCAGGGTTGATTGGGCTGATCTGTCTGGCTAGGCGAGTATCCCCTCCCTCCCTCCATGTGTGTCCCTTCTGAAACTGCACGCTCGAAGAGGACGTCCTTCCCCCTATTTAAAACAACACCTTAAAAATCCAAAGATGGATCTGATATTCTCTATAAGCTGAGAATGATAATATGTACAGCATAATATTGCTTACAAAATACATATAAATTCTAGTTCCTTGTTGAAATTAACCAAAGAGTTATTATTTTTATCTCTGATAAACCTTATTCTGTGAATTAAATCTGTGAAATGCTTATTTTATATGGCTATATTTTACACATTCTTGAATTGAATCAATTCATTTTCTTCATTCATTTTTCAATATTAACACTGGTTTTTAATTTTGCTTAGTATTCTGTCTCATAGCGTCATGCTTTATCATCTGTTTTTACTACAATATGATCACTCAAAAAGTATATTTTCCATCCACCACTATTATATTAATGGCCCCTACCTATTGTACCGAGTTGCCATTCCACTTTAGATCTTACTTTTTTTTTTGGTTTATTTATTCCCCAGAACTCAGCGGACAAGTTTTCAGCAGTTACTTTGAGCTCTCTCTCTCTAACAGTTTTCTTTTCCATTTATTAAATTTCTATGTTGCTGTTCTTTGTCCTTTCATCTAGAAAACATTTCTTTTTTTTTCTGTTCTTCCAGTTGGCTCTGTTGTACTATCAAACTAGCGTAGGCAAGACAACTGGATTTATCATAGAAAGGGTCCTGGGAAGCTACTTCATAGTATAGATGCAGAGCTCTAGGAATAGGTGAAATGCTTAACAGGATTTGACCACACTAAGACTAAGAGAGACTAAGAGAAAATTCCAAGTTCGCAACAGGAAGCTCGATATTTTTAACGTCTATGAGGTAGTAAAAGGGACTCACCAGTGTTTTCAAACCAGAGATCAACTCTAAACACAAAAGGAGAGAGAACAAAAAGGAATGCCCTGTCACAGAAGTGGATTGGAATGGTGATGGGGAAGGGGGGGTGGTGTGGGTGGTGGGAGGGATATTGGGAACATTGGTGAAGGAGAATGGGAAATGGTGGAGGGATGGTTAAAGGATCACTGTATGAAATGCAAACACGAAAATTCGTAAGTTTGTAAAAAATAAATAAATAAAAATAAAACAATATCTCTATAAACAGCAACAACAACAACAATGATTATTTTCTATTAGGAATGCTAAGTGGCCCTATTTTACTTCAATTATGAAATGTTTTTCAAACAGGCATTGCAGTCTTGGTTTCCCTACTGGATGAATTTGTGTAGTTTGCAGACAGGCTAACTGGTATCACAGTTTTTTGCTATTATGCATATTACTTTAATATCTCTCAAATACTAGATTGTAAGGGATCATCTATGCTGTGAATAATCTCTGGGTTCAATGACCAGTGCAAGAACAGATAAAGTTTCCCTCCCCAGTGAGTAGTTACCCTACATCTAGAATGCTCATCCGTCTGCCTTTTACATGTCTTATTTCTTTTTTCTTGGCAACACCTAGTGATACTCAAAGACTACTCAGAGTTCAGTACTTGGAGTTCACTCCCAGCACTGCTCACGAAACTCTATGATGATTAGAATTGAACTTATGGCTCCTGTATAAGATCTGGGTTTGATGAGCTGTCCTTGTATCTCTCTTTCTTTAACTTTTTGTTTTGGAAGCTATGTTCATCCAGTATTCAGATTTTCTTTTGAATAATTTTCTCCATGTACGCATACATATTTGATATGCTATTGGAAGTAAGAGTGCTTATATATTCCTACATCATTATCAATATTTTTCCTTGATTTCTGTTGTTAAGGTATTTGTATGTTCTAGTATATTATATAGACATGAGACAATGTCTCTCTTTTATTTTTTTCTCTTTTGAAAAATATTTCTCATTGTGTTTACAGAGTCTGCCATAGATAGATTAATATTCAATTAGTGAAACATTGAAATGACAAAAATAAGGGCCAGAGCAAAATAACAATTTCTCTATTTCTAAATTTATCCATCACAAACATATATCCATTTGTTTTATTAGGATTATTTGTACTATCATGTTTACTTTCCTTTCTTTTGTCTTTGCCTTATTATAACACTTCAGCATGAAACACAATTTTTCTTTCCACCTTTAAAGTAAAAATTGAATATTCAAAATTCAACTACTTTCTCAACTGATTAGCATGTTATTTCCTCCATCCTTTTACAATAGACTTTCTGGAAAGTTGTCCATATGTGCTAATCAATTGCCTATTACATACTTTGCAATCCTGCTTCTGTTCCCAACAGTACAGTTATCGCAAGGTCTGTTTATATTGGTGTGCTTTTAATAGCATTCTTGCAGTATTCAGCTCTGATAAATATGTTTAATACACCTCTTTAGGTTCCTGAGTGCTGTTCATAATGATTTATTATGTATCACTAAGAATAGTTTATTCATCTTCAGTACATACTTATTTTCCACTACACATATTTCATATGTTCAGGAACATTTTTAAGTATTCTTTTTTAATTCTGTATGTTCTTATGGGATCTCGCTAAAGTCAAAGTTTTTATTTCTATGTATAATATCACCCAAGTAAAAGGGTTTTCAACGTTACCTAAATATTGGAATTATTTGACATGTCTTTTTTAAATTATTCATGGTTTCATTAAGACCAAATATATAATGCATTTTATATTTTTAAAATCCCCCCAACAGTTCAAATATGCAAACACATATGGAAGTCCTGAGTTTCAAAATTTCTATAAGAAATTTAGTTAATATTTACATATTCAATAAGGCCACCTGCATTTTCTAAAATAGAAAATTTAAGTGAAACAGTATTTAACTTATTTTAGTACCACAACCAATCTCCAAATACACATTTAACTTCACTTGCATACTAATGTGGTACAAACAAAGAAAATATAGTTATCTAGAAAATTCTGAATCAATCCAATAATTCTTTAGTACAAAAAGTGATAGTAGTAATTCTCATAGATAAATACTCATTATCATTTTGATTTTGAAAGTGAAAATAAAAAGTAGGCTGTTTTAGAAAATAAACGTAAGTTCAAGTTCTATAGATGGACATCTGTGATAACAAATTAGTGCATATTAAATCGCATTGGAACTAGTATGTTTAATAGATTGGATACTCATTTACTATATATTATGAATTAATGTTAATACACTATACTTACTAATCCACAAATAATAAATTTACATTTTATATCAATATTTGAAGAGCTATGGGTATGTATAGCCTATTTAATTTTTAAGTAAAGATAGATTCAGTCAGCTAATTTTATAATTTTTAGAAATAGTGACAATAACTATTCAACTTTTAGGGATAGAACATTTATTTTTAAAACTATAAACCGTTTCAGTAAAAACCCACACACACACAAAAAAAAAAACACTAGAAAACATTGAGGATTTAAGTATTTGCAAGTACAATTAGGAATAAATAAGCAGAATAAGACACACTGAACACATTACATTTTTATAATAAAACATGAATAGACAAATAAATACAGTAGTTATTAATGATCTACTTCCTCTTGAAATAGCAGCAAATTTTAAGTAATTCAATATCTTTAATTCAAAATTTTCAAATCAGTAAAGTTCGTTTGATTAACCTACTTATTCTGCAGACCATAAAGAAAACACTAAAAGGAAAAATTGATACTGAACTAAAAAAATATACTAAACCTTCTCCAAAATAGCGATAGTAAATAATACTGTAAAAGAGTAAAGATTGAATTCTGAACAAATGATAATTATGAACATTTGAGAGTAGTTATTATACTTTGCAATGCTAATAAATGCATACTTCAGATAACACATGCTGCTTAATTCAAAACAGATTCAAGATATTTGTTTAGTGATATCTGTTAAAATTAATATCACTTGTGAACAATTCAAAGCTTTCAAATACATTTTCATTAGAATAATCAAAAATAACAGTGCCCAATCACTCTTCAAGCAAAAATTATTTAAAACACAATTATAAATAGATATCTTGACTTTGTCTATCACACAACATCAAGATTTATATATTCCTATACAAGTAAAATTATTATGTTTTAATGTTTACTTACATTAAATGTTCGAATTTTTCAAAGAAGTCCTATTACTAAAGTGTCTTAAATAGGAAGAATAGAGATGATTAAAGTTCCTTCTTTTTTGGGGGAATTATCAGTATATCATAAAGTATATTTGGGAAATCAATAATTACGTGATATATAAGCTTTCCAAGAATTTTCCACACTGCTTTATGTGAATATATTACTAATATCAACATATCATAAGTCATGCTCTATACAGTGTACTTTGGGAATTTTTGGCCCATTGATAATCAAAGCTTGGGTTAAGTCTCACAATTAAGCATGGCATGGAATAAGTGAAAAATTTAAGTCGAGTATATATTCTTTTTAATATTTACATGGTTTTGGGGGGCATTTAGACAAAGTAGAATAAAATTTTAAGTTTAAAAATATTTTTGGTTCTTTAGTGTAAAAAAAGGACCTATCTCTTGAATTAGTGTCTTAATGTTTTTCTTTGTTTTCCCCAATTTTCCACACTAATTTTGATTTCATATTCTGTCTCTCTGAGATTTCATTGACAATCCAAAAGATAAAAAAAGGAATGTCTCACTGTCTCTGCTCTGACAGTGATATGGCCACCTTTTTCAAGGTTGTTCACCTCTCTGAACCTATAAAGGTGTGAAATATATATCTTTTGAAAGAGCTGTCAAAAATTTGACATTCCATAACATAACACCAGTGGCTTTCATCTGCATTAATTACCAATTATCAAGTAATTTCTTTTGACATTTCTTAGGAGGTGCTTAGTAGATTAATGAAAAGGACTTGGTAGATTGTCCAGGAAGAACTACCAGAGAATTTCCTTGACAATAAGATAGCTGAAAATGGAACACTCTCCTCCTTTTATTGAAAAACCATAAGAACTGTACTTCCCTCATTCTCGTAAAACAAAGCATTAAAATGAAGACTTATGTTTCAGATATTATTTTGTGTAATGTATTTGAAAAATGTTTTTGTCTCAGTTCAGTATATGTGGTACCCAAATGCATTGTGTCTTGTCTTGAGTCTAAAAACTCTCTCAAATGTGCTTTATAAAAATAAAATGGTAAAATAAAAGAAAATAAAAATTGTTGAAAGACATGCCAATTGAGTATCTCTCCTGTAATATTTCCAGTGTTGCTATACATCAAACACAGGGCTCTAGAAACTGAGCTTTGGGAATTCCCAGTCCTTGTTCTGCAGCAGCTAGTTTGTAGTAGGTGAAGTTTATTATTACTTACTCAAGTTTTTTAATGACATTATATTATCTAAATTTACATAAAAGAAAAACTACTTTTTTATCGGGGGAGGGGGGAGGGGCGCTCACCCAGTTGCACTCAGGGCATATCCCTTGCTATTTTCTCTAGGAGATCTTATGTAATGTTGGGATTATACTAATCCATTTACAAGCCAAGTACCATATCTTCCACCCAAACTAGTCTATTTACAAGCCAAGTACATTATCTTAACCCAAACTTTGGTTATCAATGGGTCAAAATTTCCAAGCCAAGTGCTATCTCTTCAACCCCAATAACTGTTAAGTTTGGAGCTAGAGCAATAGTACAGTAGGTAGGGCATTTGTCTTGCAGGTGGCTGACATGGGTTCAATTCCCAGCATCCCTTAGTGTTCCCCACACACCACCAGGAGTAATTCCTGAGTGCAAAGCCAGGAGTAAGCTCTGTGCATCACCAAGTGTGACCAAAAAAGCAAAAAAAAAAAAAGAAAGAAAGAAAAAAATGACTGTTGCATTTCCATCTATCAGACTCATTTTAATTATTCTTAGAATGTGATATTTAAGTGCACACATTTAAGCTGAACTCTGCCAAAGGTCACATCTTCAAATTTGGTCTTAATAGCATTTAAAACTATAGAACATTTTATACTTTTAATATCATAGTGAACACAATCGCCATCTCTCATAGTTCTTGCAATTTTGTTATCTAGTTTGTCTTTTCATAATTTCTAATGTGGTTATTGATTTTGTTTCTTTTTGACTAAAGTTTTTTGTATTAAGACTAGGCATTTAATATATTTTTGTAGTAAAATGCAATTTCTGGTAAACACTTTGGTGTATAATTCCTTTTGATAAGGGAGTGTATTAGTTAAGAAAAACAACTTGCCATGATCTTTGGTTATAGCACTATATAACAGATACAAGTATTCATTTGAGATATAGTTACAGCCACTGTAGCAGTGTTTGCAGCCTTGTTGTTCCATTGTTCATCAATTTGCTCGAGCCGGCACCAGTAACACCTCCATTGTGAGACTTATTGTTACTGTTTTTGGCATATCTAACACGCCATGGGTAGCTTACCAGGCTCTGCTGTGTAGGCAGGATACTCTTGGTAGATTGCCGGGCTCTCCAAGAGGGGTGGATGAATCAAACCTGGGACGGCCATGTGCAAGGCAAACGCCCTACCCACTGTGCTAATTTGTCAGTATATGGATATACCCATATGCATATGGAATCAAATTTGCAATCCTTGTCTGATTAGTGATATGGAAGAATAATTACTTCATGAAAATGAGGCAAATAAGTATAAAAATAGACCGGAAGTAGTATCACATTGGGTACGGTGCTTTAATTACACAAAGCTGGTCTGCGTTTAATCCCCAGAACACACTGTGCTCCATCACACTAGCAGGAGTAAACCCCAAGCATCACTACTTGGTGTGCCCCAAAAGCAAATCCCAAATATGAACAAAAATCAAACAAAAAGACAAATGCACTCAATATTTTAAAGGATTGTCAGGCTTAAGTAAACTATTGTCTTAAACAGTGTTTTCTATAATGTTAGGAAGCAATGTAAATATGACGCAAAATCCATTTATAGCTGAAAGGATGATCTTTTCGAGGGAACCAGATCTTCTCTGGAGTCAACTATTCTTAGTATGTTAAAACTCAGACACAAATATTATTTAAAAATTTAAATGATAGTTTGAGTAGAATATGATTACTTCTCATGGGTTGCAAATGTCCTTAAAAAGAGGCAACCAACCTTAGAGGGAAATATACATTTATTTTTTACAGATGTATGTATACAAAGCACACAAGTCTCAACATTTAACATCATGTAGATGATCTCTTATAGAAGGGCTTAATGGCCTCTGGGTTAAATGCAAGAATCTCCAAGATCCTTCCTTTAAGGATACTTTTTGTAGCATTTTCAGAGGTTTTTCATAACAAACAATACAATATATTTTATTTAGGTTCTTTTTGGGGGGCAAAGATTGATGTTTGGGATGAAAATATCCAAAATATGGTACTGGGAATGTGTAATGGCGGTGGGATTGCATTTGAATATTAAATATAATGAAATATGGTGAACTAATTTATAAAATAAGAATTAAAAAAGAAAGTGAAGGGAAAAGTCATTTGCTCTTATTGCAAGAAACGCCATTTATACCATCTTATTCCATGATGAGTTAGGGTGTCAAGTGAATTTGAAAATAAGAGAATGTACAGTAGACACTGGAACCCTTTGACATCTTAAGACCCAAGATAGGAAATAGTGCTGAGAGGAATGGGAGGAATTTATGTCTGGGATGAACATTGATGCAATCGCTTCTGCAATTCAAAAGGAGTCACCTGATGTCAGGGACTGAGAGGCACTGAATAGCTTCAGAAAGTCTTGTAACAATTGATGCAGGAAAGGCTGAGGAGTGATGTCAGTCAGTGAAAGCAGAGAGGAGATGGTTCCAGAGATAAAGAAAATGTGAGCACAGCAGAAACTGACATCTAAAGGTGTATGGGAGGAGTAAGGGTGGCAGTCCAGACTAGACAATCTAATAGAGATAACAAGTAGACCAAGGTCATCATTTATGACATTTATGAAATTCTAACAAGACCTACACACACACACACACACACACACACACACACACACATCACACACACGCACACACACACACACACACACATGCGTGAATCCCTCTACATCTTAATAAAGAGTAAATCCATACTTCCCTTTTACCTGATACAAAAGCTGATAGATATTTCCAGAACTTCTTTTTCTTTCATCAGTAATAAATTCAACATATAATATACATGTTCTATCTTGCAAATACAAAGATAATTTGTCTTTGTCACTGATTCTACTGTCATTGGGTCAATGTGCTTTTTCTGTTTCTCCTGACCTCCGATTGTAACAAACTAATGCTTTCCTTGCTACTTCTGTCTTGTTGTTCTTTACTTTCTTGATCAGATATTGGTAGATGACTGTACTCAAATCTGCCTCTGTCTCCATATCATCACAGTCAGAGTGTCACAGTCAATGCCGTAGACTTCCTCCCTACATCACCCTTCTCACCTACGAAATGATTCTGACTTTATTTGTGTTGATACTCCGTTGTCATTTCTATGCTTTGGGGCCACACCTGGGAGCTCTCCGGGCATACTCTTATCTCTGTGCTTAGAGAATCACTCCTCCTGGGGATCAGCGAACCATATGGGGAGTTGAGGATGAAACCCTTGTCAGCCACATGCAAGACAAGTGCCTTACACACCTTATTATTGGCTCCAACCTGTATAACTGCTCTTACTCCCTGCTAAGCAAGGCTGCTGTTGTGCAAATATGCCAAAATACCCAATTCCAGACGACATCTTCACTGACAGTTTGGTTTCCAGTTTCATTTTCCAGAATATATGTATCATTCTTGTTTCCCTCAAGATTTTTTCAATATGTCCAAACCTGTTTGGATCTTTATAATGGCATGCACTTATGATCACCACCAGTGTGTACTAGAGAACATAGGCAGTGTGAGAGGGTGACCTGGGCCAGTCCTGTGATACAGGGTTCAAGCGACACATCATCCATAGGTCCAAGTGTCAGAGTGCTAGCCAGAGTGGCCACCATCCCAGGAAATGGTGTCCAGGCACTCTGAACATTATTTGGAGGATCACTGTCGCTGTCACTGTCATCCTGTTGCTCATCGATTTGTTCGAGCGGGCACCAGTAATGTCTCTCATTGAGAGACTTATTGTTACTGTTTTTGGCATATCCAATATGCACAGGTAGCTTGCCAGAATCTCCGAGAGGGGCAGAGGAATTGAACTCAGGTCTGCCACGTTAAAGGCAAACGCACAATGGCTGTGCTATCACTCCAGCCCATTTGGAGTATATTAAAAGAAAAAAAAAATGAAAACACTAGCCCCTCATCACTCTCTAAAACTTATAGCCACTTATTATTCAGTTCATCATGTGTTATCTGCATCATTCAACTTAGGTTTATAAACATATTTTTCTGAGTCTGATGAATAAACAGGAATTTTTTCATAAATTTTCAGCCTTTCACTGATATGTTCTCATTCCTAGAAGAACCTAGAATCAATGGGAATATTAGTAAATATTTGTTCAAAAAACAAATGGGAATTATACTATGTACCCAAGAAAAGAAAAAAAAAAGAACCAAAAAAGGGCTGGAGTAATAGCACAGCGGGCCTTGCACACGGCCAACCCGGGTACGATTCACAGGGTGCCATATGATCCCCCAAGCACGGCCAGACATAATTCCTGAGTGCAGAGCACCAGGAGTAACCCCTGAGCATTGCCATGTGTGACCAAAAAAGCAAAGATAAATAAATAAATAAATAAACAAAAGAAAAAACTATGTAGGGAAAATGGCAAATAAGAACCATAAGAAAATCTATTAATAGCTGTTTCTCTTTGCATTTTATTTTATGTCATGACATTAAATTTTAGATGAATAAAATTATTGTCATTAACATGTCCCTTGTCACTTGTCATTCCATTGATCTTTGATTTGCTCGAGCGGGAGCCAATAACATTTCCATTTGTCCCTGTTACGTGCTAGTGTATCTGCTTGTTCCACGAACACGAAGAAACTCAAACCATTTGTTCAGGGTTTTGACAAAGAAATCTTACCATTTCTTAGGTGGGCAGCCAAGCGGTCTTTTGACGTCCTGTGGAATACAGTCTGTAATAGCTCTAGTCCAGCGGTTGTCTCTGAATCGCATTATGTGTCCAGCCCATCTGATTTTTGATGCCTTGGAAAATCGGACAGCATCCCTGATTCTTGACCATCAACAGAGGTCAGAACTTCTTATTCCTTCTCTCACTTGAGTGAAATGCGATACTCCAAGCATAGCTCTTTCAGTTCCTCTTTAGGATACCCAAATAGTGGTCTCATCCTGTTTTCATAGGGCCCAGCTCTCTGAGGCATATGTTAGTGCAGGAAGAATGGTGAAGTCGAAAAGATGTGCCAGGAGTCGGAGTTTCTTTGTCCTCTTAACCACTTTTTCAACACTCTTGATGGCGTTCCACGCTGCTTTCTTCCTCCTGCACAGTTCTGGCGCCAAGTCATTCCTCACATTGAGTTCTCGACCCAAGTACACATAGCTGCTGCATTTGGAGATGTTCGTTACATTGAGAGGAAATGGAACGTCAGGGACTAGTTCTTTTTTTATGAACATTGTTTTGGTGAGATTCAGCTGCAGTCCAACCTTTCCATACTCAAGGTCAAAGTTGCTAGCATTTGTGCCGCTTGGCTAATGTTTGGTATTTTTAGAACAATGCCATCAGCGAAGCGGAGATGGTGTAGTTGCCGACCCTCTATCTTCACTCCCATTTCTTCCCATTCCAGTCATTGCATGACATTCTCGAGGGTGGCACTGAAGAGTTTCAGTGAAATGGTATCACCCTGCCAAAACCCTCTCTTTATGTTGATGATCACTTTCTTGTAGAATGGTGAGATCCTGGTGGTGAATCTGTAATACAGCTCGTGGAACTCTTCCAGGTATGAAAATGCTGAAGCACTGAACTTAGAGAACTGTCAGAGAGCCTTGCTAGAGAGGGGAGGATTAAATACAATATATAATAATGTTAAGTACAGCGAATGAGATGATGCATTGTCAATGTTTCCTTGAGCACAAACGTATCCCTGTGGAACAAGAGTGAAAGGAACCCCCACCCAGTTACTTTAGACCTGCTAAAAATATGTGACTTCTAGCAAAGTACACATTATATGTTTCTGACAAGGAACCTCCTTTTCTAGCAAGCTTTTGTAAGAAATGATATGACAGCATGGAGTGACAGTTTATTAACAACAAAAAATATCTACCAAATGCTTGATTCCAATAGTCAAGGAAAACACCTATGCTAGTCTTTGTGTTACAGATAATTACAACTTAAGCGAAAATGCTGCTGGCAAAATGGATTAGCAGGACTACATCAGAACAGCAGATCTATTCATGGAAAATCAGTGGAGTCTTCGTGCCTGTAGGAAGGAATGTAACATATACTTTCAGTTTACATCAGCTGTGGGCATGAAACCATTTTGACGGAAATAGGTGTTTAGGGGGAGTTGGGAGAGGTGGAAAGGATTTGTTTCTGTGACAATAAGAGAATAATCATGAAGTTCAATCAATGTCAGTGTCATCACGTTGCTCATGGATTTGTTCGAGCGGCACCAGTAATGTCTCTAATTGTGAGACTTACTGTTACTGTTTTTGGCATATCCAATATGCCACGGGTAGCTTGCCAGGCTCTGCCGTGCAGGCAAGATACTCTCAGTAGCTTGCCGGGCTCTCCGAGAGGGGTGGAGGAATCGAACACGGGTCCGCCACGTGAAAGGCGAACACCCTACCACTGTGCTATCACTCCAGCCCCACGAAGTTCAATAGCACTAAGAAAGAAATAGTTTGGATAGAGCAATTGTACAGTATGTAGGGCACTTGCCTTTCACTCAGACAACCAGGTTTGATTCCCTGAACCCCATATGGTCCCAAGCATCTTCAGGAGCAAAGCCCAGAGCATTGCACTATGTGTCCCCAAATCAACAAAAACAAAGCAGTAAAAGAAGGAAATGTTGAATAAGTGAAAGTTTCATATGTTGTATGAGCAGTTATGTAATTGAGTAGAAGGTAGTGAAGAAAGAATGTGTATTATTCAGGGAAAAGAGTTTTCAAAGATGAGTATATACACTAAGAATAGAAGGTAGTGCAAAGGGGGAGAAGCATTAAGGAAAGAGAAAAGAAGTTGTGAGGACTTGCTAGCCTGCAGATGAAGTACCTTGTTTGGAAACAGTATTTGCCATTCATTTACAGGCTTCTCTTACAGAAGAAAACTAGCAGAGAAACATTTTATCTTCAAAAGTCAAAGAATCAAAACCAAAACAAATAGCTCTAGCTGTTACATATCCCCTAAAGTCTCCACTGTTTCTGATATTGGGTCAAAGAAACAGGGCTTTCTTTAAAAGAATAGAATTATTTTGCAGAGTGCATTTCTACAAAGTGACTCATTGAAATTCACCACGGAAATAGCAAAAATTAGTAGTTAAATATTGATATTTCAGTATGGACGAGCGATAGCACAGCGGGTGGAGCGTTTGCCTTATACCGGGCCTGACCCGGGTTCGATTCTGAGAGTCTGGCAAGCAACTGAGAGTATCCTGCCCGCATGGCAGAGCCTGGCAAGCTACCCATGACGCATTCGATATGCCAAAAACAGTAACGATAAGTCTCACAATGGAGACGTTACTGGTGTCTGTTTGAGAAAATTGATGAACAACGGGATGAGTGCATACCAGGATCACAATAAAGAATTAGAGTCATTTTGTGTTTTGTTTATCTTGGGCTGTATCTGCAATATGCAAAGCTTACTTCTGGCACTTCAGTCAGTGTTTGGTTAATATGGGTGGCAAAGGTCAACACTGGCTGATCACACAGATTCTATTTGATCCTACCGGAACAAGATGATTCAACCTGATCCAATTTTGCCAAACCAACTACTGTCCCCAGCCCCTTAGAAGTGAGTATTTATTACTACCATGAGGGCAAAATTTAGTTTTGAATAATGCCATTGAATTTTGCTGACAAACTGTTCCTGAAATTTTGATTCTTTATTGTAAAAAACTAAGGATCGCCGAAGAACGAGTGCACTTGTGGCCTCTCCGGGCGGCTCTGTCTCACCACCTGCGTTCGGTGCCCTGGAACAGCAGTGTGTGGGCTGGATCTGGAGGGCCGGTGGTCAAGGGCAGGTGAAGGAAGAACAAGGACCAAGCTGGTTGCTGATTAGTTACCGTTTATTCAATCTTCCACCTTTCTCATCTCCCGTACTCCCAGCTCCGGCCTCTCTCTGGATCAACTGCTGCTTCTTTCTGGCTTCTCTGTCTCTTTTTCCTCTCTCGCCCTTGCCCCTAGGTTACACCCAGCCAGGTAGCAAAATCAACATAATAAAGCCCTTCCTGAGGGCTGTCAGGTTTAAAGGGAACATAACCTAGGGGCATTTTAAAGCCCTTCCTGACAGCCAGTAGGCAAAATACCTCTTAAGGGTTTTTTCTCCTCTCCCCATTCCAAACACTCATTAACATCTTAATACTAGTTATTTTTGCATGGACATAGCAAGGGATACATTGAGGTTTGCAAGGCAGCTCTCCTGGCAACATCTTGCCACAGGCTCAGACCACAGCACTCAGGCCAGATTAATCTTTCCTCACCCTAGCAGGGTCCGGATCTAGTATCACTGTTTGGATCATGACAGCATTTGTCTATGATCAAGCTCTTAACTTATAGTTAAGCATTAGGCACTTTGGCCAGGCCCATCTCGATGCCAGGGTAGCACACAACTCACCGCTTGCCCTGGGTCCTTCTCGTCCCATGTCGGGGACCCTGCTTTGGGGATGCTAGGAAGTAAGGGCAGCTGAGGCTTAGGTCAAGAGAACAGATGCCCTGGAGGAAAATATCATGTAGAGTCAAATGACTCCCAGTTTACAAAAGCATAACATTTGTTAAGTCTTCCTGTGTCCATACAAAAAGGACTTGCTCTGAATAAACTATGCAAAGGACTCAAGGAGAAGAGAAAAACATTATTTACAAGTCAACAGAACACTAAGAAAGAAGCTACAAATAAACAAAGAGGAATAGGAGCACTGTAATGGGAGTATCCCAATAAACCTAAACTACTGAGGCTATGTTATCCTACACTTTATAATCATCATTAGTACTTTGAGAATAATAGTTTTCTTTCTTTCTCATTTTGTCTTTCTCAAAGCACAAGTATCATGAGTTTCAAGCTCATAAACAATATGAAACCCTGACTCATATTCAGTACTCACTGAATACTTCAGAATATCTACCTTTTGATTCTAATTTTCATATATATTTTTTTTCTTAACTTGGAATAATACCTGTAGAATATTTTCATCTTACTGATGAAAGGAATGTTTGATCCACCTGGCATTAGATTTCACATGCACAGACAAAAGATAAGACATTAGATTGCAAAAGAAAAGTTGTTGGGCTATATAGTCATCATAAGTAAAAACACGAAAGCACTGTCACATTGTCATCTTGTTGTTCATCGATTTGCTCAAGCGGGCACCAGTAACATCTCCATTGTGAGACTTGTGACTGTTTTTGGCATATGGAATATGCCGAGGGTAGCTTGCCAGGCTCTGCTGTGTGGGCGGGATACTCTTAGTAGCTTGTGGGGCTCTCTAATTTGGACAAAGGAATCAAACCCAGGTCGGCTGTGTGCAAGGCAGTAATATCAGTATAGCAAGCATTTGGGAATACAAGATGATTATACACAATGATTGTGTTGCTTATCTATCTTGTCTATAAATTTAATGGATATTAATATTTTATACATCACACTCCTTTGTAAACGCCCCGCCATTCAAAAGATTAATCAGTACATTGTCACCTAACTAAGGAAAAACCTATAGTAAAACTGTTGAACTAGACCTGTTAGTGGTCATATACTCTCCACTTGTATCCTGAGCCATTAATAAGAAATGAGCTTAAGTCAATATAACAAACATTTAAATCATGAAAAGTACATTCTTACATTCATATGTTTTAATATAAAACACCATAGGCAGTAGTTCCAGTAAATTTAAAGAAATAGCTGCTCTAGCTGGTGGTCAAACAAGAAAGCCTGACGAACCCTCTCCTCTGAGCTCATCGAGCATTTGAGCACAGACAGTGGAGTCTGACTGCAGCAAGAAACAGAGTTTCAAGCTCTCATAGTTTTTGCGAAGCACAAGACTCCATTAAGGGTTTCGTCTTTATTGAATTATAATTTGATGCCTATAATATAATTTCTTTTAAATAAAAAAACACAATTTTGGGGGGCATAGGGAGTCTCACCAGAAGTGCTAAGGGGCATAGGGCCCCTCATGGCAATTCTTTGCCTACCCAGCAGGCAGATACAAGCTGCTCAGCCAGGTGAGCCACAGGATGGTGCAGCCCATGTCAGGTGAGGACATTGGGGGTCGCCTTCGTGGAACTCAGGGGTCCCCAGGGCTTCATCCAGAACTCTCATGATGGTTGACATATGGTGCTAGGGTCCAACCCAGGGTGAGCTGCTTACAAGGCATATACCCTATAGCCCCATACTCTGGCTCAATCCCCTGAAACATACATCTTAGGGCAGCACCTTTGTAAACAGTCTACATAAGATCAGGTGTTTTACATTTATTTATTTTGATCAACACTATGGACAAAATTTATATACATGTACATATATATGGCAGTGCTATTATATATGTGTGTATGCGCATATATGTATCTTTATATTTTGACTATATGCTTGTACATATTCAAAATTAACAAAAGGGTCATTTTTCAGACATACATTCATCATTTGTATTACTTGTCTTTCAAATACAACAAATCAAAGCTCAGGAAGAATTTATTTCCATCAATTTTACTAATAGTGAGTTACAGAAACAAAACTAATTTCCATAAGTAAAAAATATTCTACTTCCCATCATCAAAGTTAACAAAATCAAGACCGAGTTTCTAATTTCACAATTGTACTTAGGTTTTGTTAGTGTAGCATCCCTATCTCACCAATTTATGCAAACACTGTGTGTTAATTGGCCAATGTAGATATTTGCATTACAGGTATTTCTTTTGCATTGTGGCAAGTTCACATTGACAAATTTCATGACTTCTTTAGGTTCAGTTATAAAAGAATATCAGTTAAAATATTATGTATATTCCTCTGAACACTCCCAAGAGTGATTTCTGAGCACAAAACCAGTACTAAGCTTTAAGCACAGATGGATATGGAATTTGGAAAGAATTAAAAGATAGAAAACTAAATTTTTAGTTGAACAACTACCTGAGAAATTAGGAATATTATTCAGCTTTTAGTCTTATCCTTTCTTTGCAATAGTTTAGCTTTAATATAATGAGACAAGTTAGAGTAGCAGAAAGAAATTTGGGCTATTTGAACAAATTCCAAATCTATCCATTTTAGAAAAGTTAATTTAAAAATTGAAGAATGCTCCAATCTCATTTGTATCAATTTTTTATAAAACTATTACTTTCTCCAGTGAGGCATTGCGTGAACACTCAAATCTATATGCAAGCCCAGAAAGATAACTCAGGATGGAGAGCACATTTTAAATGCAGGCAGTCCTGGTTTGCTCTCTGGCATTGCCGGCTACCCAAGAATCCCCAGACATGCTCCTGTATACTGAGTCTGGAGTAGTCCCTTGGCAATGGCAAAATTTGAAATCCCTCATATTAACTTTGCCATACTCTTTATTTTCTGACATTATTCTGTTCTAATCACCGGATCACTGTCATCCCGTTGCTCATCGATTTGTTCGAGCGGGCACCAGTAACATCTCTCATTGTGAGACTTATTGTTACTGATTTTGGCATATCCAATATGCATGGGTAGCTTGTCAGGCTCTGCTGCGCGGGATTGATACTATCGGTAGCTTGCCAGGCTCTCGGAGAGGGTCAGAAGAGTCGAACTTGGGTCAGCCACGTGAAAGGTGAACGCCCAACCGCTGTGCTATTCTGTTCTAATATACTTATTTATTTTTTAGTGGAGAAACGTGTTTAAGTGTATCATTGTACATATTTTTATACTTCATTTAAACACATGTTTTACAAAATCATTCATGAAAATTGGCTAGAGGCATTCAACACTCCAACAATAATCCCACCACCACTGTCACCTTCCCTTACCATTGTCTCCATTTTCCCAACCACTCCTCAAACCTGCCCCCCCCACCATACAGGCCCATGCTAGTATATTTTATATCATTGTTCCCATTAAATGGCTAACAAAATTGTCAAAATATATTTTAATAAAAAAAAATTTGTGAAAATTATATTTCACCATGGGGTCATTAAGTTTTTCTCTGAGAGTTTATTAAGCTATGTTGTTACTAGTTAAGCCATTTGTGTTAACATTTTTGATCGTTGGGGGTGGAGTGATAGCACAGTGGGTAGGGTGTTTGCCTTGCACGGGACTGATCTGGGTTCGATTCCCAGCATCCCTTATGGTCCCCTGAGCACTCCAGGAGTAATTCCTGAGTGAAAAGCCAGGAGTAACCCCTGTACATCACCATGTGTGACCCAAAAAGCAAAAAACAAAACAACAACAACAAAAAAAATTTTTGATCATTGCCATCGTTAGCTTCTGCATTATATCCATCTGATCTGGTGTGCTACTATTCAGATATCAAGTGTTGTAGAGTTTGGACATGTCACACAGCTATTTTTGCAGCTGTGTATCACCAATATATTTAACTGCAAGAAATTTAGAGAGGTGTGACTGTAGGGTAAGAGAGAAATAAATGCTCTTCTCCAAAGTGGAAAAAAAAACTTAGCATATTAATTTTTATTCCTCATATCGTTTTAAATGTGCGATATTTCTGTATTTTTTCTCTCCTACAGGAGTAGGAACTCGATTAGCAGAAATATAATTTGCTATATATACTGATGTGTCAAGTACTAAGAACCATGCCTAGAACACAAAGACTTACACAGTAAATATTTACTGAATGAATTAATGAAATAATACAAAATAAATTGGTAGCAAATATTTTCATTTGTACTAGTAGCCGCAGTAATGGCCTGGTTTTAATTTAAGCCATCACGAATGCAGAGAAGAAGAGGAGGAGGAGGAAGAGCAGAAGGAGAAGGAGAGGAAGGAGAGAAGAGGAAGGAGTGGAAGGAGAAGAAGCAAAGAGGAGGAGGCAGTGAAGAAAAGTAAGAAATGATGGACAAAGGCAAGGAATGTTCCATTCACCAGGGGCATTCATCCATACCCAGCTCCCTACTGGCCCACTGGCTGAACAACTGGGCAGAAGGTACCAAAGGGTACCATATTCGCTCAGACCATGCAGAAATTCATTACCCAGCCCTTGAACTGAATTGACATGTCACTGTATCACTGTAATCCCATTGCTCATCGATTTGCTTGAGCGGCACCAGTAACGTCTCCATTGTGAGACTTGCTGTTACTGTTTCTGGCATTTCGAATACGCCACAGGTAGCTTGCCCAGCTCTGTCATGTGGGCGGGATACTCTCGATAGCTTGCCGAGCTCTCAGAGACGGGCGGAGGAATCGAACCTGGGTCGGCTGTGTGCAAGGCAAATGCCCTACTCACTGTGCTATCGCTCCAGCACATAATAGAGGAAAAGTGTATGTGTCGGAGGTGGAAGAAGAGTGAGGCACAGGTGGGGGGGGGGGGATAGGATATAGAGGACACTCAGAAGAGAGGATGCTCTCTTATAAAGGAATTTTATTCTCTTTGACTTATCCCTGCTGTATGGGACCCAGAGTTTTGCAAAACTGATAATGAGAGTGGACAAATTTGTGCAATCAACCTTGCAGTCACAAAGCTGGCCCCTTAGGGTGAAGCTTCTTTGAGTCCAAATTCCTCAAGTGACTTGGTCAAAGCAAGAAACCTCAGGAAACTGCTGGTCTTGTGGCAGTTTTCTCATTTCCTCCAGAATTCCACAAACACATTTGTCACCCACACTCAATGACTTCACTTGGTGACAGCTTTCATATATTTAACCCTTTGCTGTGATTGCATTGCTTTCCCCAAGAACACCGTGGCAAACACAACAGTCAAAGACTTCTTGGAGAGACAGTTTGGTGAAGAAGGTTTGATTACGGAGGTGGCACTGGACTTCTTGTCTAATGGTCCACAGAAAAGCAGAGTGGATGACATGGCCAACTTTAACTGGAGGGATGTATTCAACATCACTGATCACACTCTACGGCTGAATTGATATGGGATCCTAATATTTTTTACTAAGAACCCAGTACCTTGAAATTAAACAAGATATATATATATAGAGAGAGAGAGAACAAACATTTAAAAGTAGAAAGGATGTCACAAAAGTAGGTATTTGATAGACCTCTCTCTCTCTTTCTCTCTCTCTTCCCTGAGCTCTTTTTAGAACTATCTGTATAAGTAATACAACATCTGTCTTTGAAAGATCATTTCTGATTGTGAAGTGCCTGAGGAGATGGAAGCACAGGCCATGAGATTGAAGAGGACAGTTTGACCCTTTCAGCAAACAATTCCTCCATATGTATATATATATGTATATATATATATATATTTTATTCTCAATATTGCAAACTGTATGAGATCTATGTTGATTGATCATATCTTTAGGCGATATTACAAAATAGCTTTTAGACCAGCTGATCCATGAAAGCACAATTTGGACAAATAAAAGATAAAAATTAATAGTGTCAACATAATACCAGTGCCAGTATAAAAGCCTTCATTAAAAAGCATGGACTTGCTGGCTGTGACCTGGCATTCTACTATGTCATAAATGTATAATGAGGCGATATCTCTTTGTTTTGTCTTTGTTCAACTTCTGATATAGTGCTCAGGGCACCTGGAAAAATTTGACCAAAGGGGCTAAAGGTTCAGAGCTTTCACTTATGAATGTATTACGATTCCAACCTTAAGATTCTGGGGTCTAGCAGAGCTACCCCAGAAGTGCTCAGGCATATCTGAGGCTAAACTGGAGATGATTGGGAGGTCATGTAGTATGGAGAATTGATCTTAGTTTTGGTGTTGAGCTATCCACTATCCTAACGTTGTGTTCCACGGGACAATAAATTGATAGATTTGGTGTCACATCATTATGTAATTGCACTTTTTTTGTAATGCAACACTAAATAGTATGCAAACCAGCAAGGTCACTGATGCAAACTTTCCTAAAGATGCTAAAGCAATAATAAGAGGAGAAGGGGTGCGGCATTCCTTACCTAGCTTACAACTCTAAAATCTGGGATGGTGAGGAAGGCTCAAGGGGCTTGCACATATGTTTTCTATATCAAATACCCAGGTTTGAATTCTGACCTTGCATAGATGCCCAAGCACTGTAGGGAGTAAGCAAGCACTAAGCCAGAAGTAGCATCTAGCACAGTTGGGTGAAGTTGGGGGAGGTCCCCAACCCAATCATTCTGAAGGTCAACCACATAAGTGAACTCGAGAGTTATTCCAAAATAAGCTTATAAAGTGGCGGCAGGTGGGGTGGGTTGGGGCTGGGGGCATGGAATTTTGGAAAATTGGTGGAGGAAGATAAACACTGGTGGTGGGATTGGTGTCAAAATATTACACGCCTAAAACTCTACAATCAATAACTTTGCAAATCAGGTTCTAATTAAATTTAAACATAGAAAACTAACATTAATATTAATAATACAGATTGGCCATAGATGGAGATAACTACTATCTACTTAACTACATGATAACTGATGCCTTAAAATTTGAAAGGATTTTCTTCTAACATCTACGGTAATTGTTTAAATTATCCCCACAGGATAGATGGGCAAGAGAAACTTGGAGAAACAGAATTTTAACAAGATTCACATGGAGAAAAAAACAGGACATAGAAGAGTTTACTGTACACCATGTTTACCTCAATAGCATAGGGTTTAGTTTCCTTCCTTATCAGGTTGTGGAAAATAGGGGCACTTGTGAGCTTCTTGTGAGTATGGTCACCTATACTCACCTATGGTTGTGTTATGCTGCCTGTGCCCCTTCCTGAAGAAGGCAAAGACATCCTGACCTGTGAGAGAGGGGGAGAGAGAGAGAGAAAGAGAGAGAGACACACAGAGAGAGAGAGAGAGAGAGAAAGAGAGAGAGAGAGACACACACACACACACACACAGAGAGAGAGAGAGAGAGAGAGAGAGAGAGAGAGAGAGAGAGAGAGAGAGAGAGAGAGAGAGAGAATGCTAGCTGGTGAAAGGACTCAGAGTAGATAGAGATGAGCATATGGCAGCTAAGGATGCTGCTGGTGGTACAGGTAGACAGCAGCTAAAGGCAGCCCAGGTGGGTTAGGGTGCAGTTGTTACTGAAAAATGATGCTCAGAGCCCCTAAGACAATGCCTGAGTGAATACAAGCACAGGGCAAGTCCTGAGCCAACTAGTCTAACAATTAAAAGCTGTCCAGCTCCAACAAAGAATGTTCCACCCCTCCCCTCTGGCAGGTCTCCTTTGATTTTGACTCCCAGCTTTGAGTCCCAGTTCTAGACTCTAGGGTTAGACCTATTGGCTGGTCCACACATGGTAAAGAGAGAGAAGAACCCATGAGCTCCTGGGGTATACTCTCACAACAGAAGCCACACAACTGGCAGCAGCCTTGAAAAGATGAACTGGGGCCAGCCAATGTTAGATTTGTATGTATTAAATGATTAAATGAGCATAATCTCTATTTAATAGAATTAAAATATAGTGTGTTATAATCTTCATTTAATATAATTTCCACATGACAATCTGAGACTGATATTCTTATCCTGATGCTATTGACAATTTGCTTTTCAGGCATTATGACTGCTAAAATTTGCGGATATAATCAGCTAGAATTTCGAAAATAAAAAAAAGGCACCGAAAATATCTAGTTATAAGTGCTAATGTGAATCAAACTTCTTACATAAAAAAATCTCGTGGCTTTTTCCCTCTGTGAATATACAGGAAATAGTAATAAGATTGTTTCAGAGTTTGACATTGTTTCCCAATCACTCAAAGTTCATAGATAATAGTATTGTGATTTATCCTGGCTTCACATGTCTTCACTGAATGTATCCATTTGCCTCTCATGCTAGCATTTTTTATAAATGTCTCCATATTTCATCTTCTTTATCCAATTTCAATTTAATTTTCCTTTGATATGTTGTTACTTTCTAAATGGTGACACGTGTGTGTTCAATATTCCATTTTGCAAGTATGAGGCTTTTCAGACACTGCCATTCAAGAAGAAATATATCTGACCATCTCATATTTTAAATTCCAATAGAGCATATTATACCCCATTCTATTTTAATGCAAACATATGAAAAAGTGAACCCAAAGTTAATGAGACAACATCAGTCTCCTGGAAATAATAAGAAAATAACAATTCATTATATAGCGCATTAATCTTAAATTCTATTGACTTTTTCTCCCCCTAATCAATCAGTCATGGCCTCCTGGAGGAGAACAGGGTCTCCATTTTGCCAGGAATCCACGCTGTCACTCAGAAGTGCTCCCTCATATTCTCTCCTTAGTCTGCAGGCTGTTGGCAAGGATGCTCCTCTAGAGTTTTTTATCACAAAACAATCAGCCATAGCCACCTTCACAAGGGGGATGTATTTCTGTGACTCTTTCCCAGCTTTTCAAAGCTATAATTTGTCTTTTCCTGCCTGCTGGAGCATCTGAGTCTCAAGAGTTTTCTGCTGCCTCTTTGCCTTCCTCCCAGGGGACAGAACAATGGGCACAAAACCAAACAGCCTTCCCTACAATGAAAGCGTCAGTCCCCTAACCACCCTGATTAGAAGTCTCTTGTTCTTAAAAGTTTCTTGGTCAATGCGCTTTAAAAAAAAAAATCATTCTTTTCCAGGAGAAGCCCTTTTAACTTCTGCCTTTCATCAGCTGGAGTGTTGAAATTCTTATTTAAAAGCAAGTCTAACTACGTTCTTGTCAGATGTGAAAGTGGCTCCCAGACTTTGTTCCTGAGAGTTTCCAGAGTCATTTAAAGAGTTTCTGAGAGAGTTTGAAATCCTCAGCCAAGAACGAAGCATTATAAATAATACATTAAAAAGAGGTATCTTAAACTGTAACATAAAAGTGGATTGTGGCACTTTGCTACCCAATTAGATAAAGAGCTCGTACTTCTGCTTTTTTTTTTTTTTACATTATCTGATTTAAATTGAGGTGATTCTCTTTACTTGGTGGAGTGGACTTCTTTCTTGATTTTTTTTTTTAAAGCACATCTATGTTATATTTATCCAAATGATGGATTACATTGTTCAAACTCTGGAGGAACTTTAATCATGTAATATCTCTCCGGGTCCCATACGCAGCCAACTTCACCAGGGTACCACAGATGGAGCAGGTGTGCTCACCCTGCCTACTCCAGATGGAAACTGGCGACCAAGAGCTTCCACATGCAAGGCCCAGGTATGCCCGTTGCAGGATTAAATCTCCAGGCCACATGGTGGCAGAGGAGCAGGGTTGTTCCTCCCTGGCTTCTTGTCCACCCAGTGGACTGGCTAGCAAGCCCATAATTTGCCTCCGGGTGCCATCTTAGCATACCAATAGCCCTGGTCCAGAGACTCCCAATTAATCCATTTTGAATCCCAAAATGGATTAGTGCCCTAAAGAGATGTGTCTAGAACACAACCATTTGCAATCTAGAATCCCAAAAGTGCACGACCGCTTTTGCAGCCATGCGATCTCTCATGATATTCAACATGGGCAAGGGAAAATAAATTATCTAGCACCTGGCAGGTAGATTTGAATAGCGGTGGGAAAATTCGAGCACCACACAATGCCCAAAAGTAGCGAGAGAGTATTAGGGAAATTTTCTGCCATAGTGGCAGGGTAAGGACTCTGATGGGTGGTGGCGGTGGTGTGTGTGTGTGTGGAGGGGTGTACTGGGGATATTGGTGGTGGAAAATATGCACTGGTATAGGGATGGGTGTTTGATCATTGTATGACTGAATCTCAAACATGAAAGCTTTGTAACTCTAAAAACAAAACAAAACAAAAAACTCCAAAAAAAAATCACATAGTATCGTATTCTGTCTCTCTCTCTTAGCTACTGAGGTCTTTAGCCTGACTTTCAGTAAAGAATGTGAAATTCTCTATAGAAAACGTACTGAAGATATCCCCTTTGGAGGACAAATCTGGGGTAGAATGCCTTAGTTACCATAACAAAAAGCTAATAAGCCTATCAGATCTCTCACATAATTAACCAGAGGTCTCCATCACTGATCTTTGAGTTCTAGAACCAATTTGCATGGCAGTTCTGCTTCCCACAGCTGTTCTCAGGCAAGCACTTTCCATGGCAATGATGCTTGTATCACTTGTATCACTTGTCATCCCGTTGATCTTCTATTTGCTCCAGCAGGCACCAGTAACATCTCCATTAGTCCCTGTCGCGTGCTAGGTAGCCCAGTGCTTCTTAGCATCTTAGCAATGATGCTAAGAAGGGCCATAAACAATTCTCTGAGTGGTGACATTGGCTGAAGGATTCTCCAATATACTTGCTAAAACGTTCATTCTTAACTCAGAACTTGCTGTGTGGTCTTTGTGAGTTCAGATCTCCTTAATAATGGTACTCAAGACTTCATAGTTCTTTTTTTCTTTCACCCAGACAAATGCTCTGCACATTTAATTTCCCATTGATGCTTATATTGCAAACAATCCGGACAAAATAAGTAACAGATTTTTGTGGCGGTAACATGATTCATCATGTAAGAATGAGAAATGGAAGCTGGGGAAAGCTCGTAAAGTACTGCTGGAATGTTTCATATATACTGGAACCACAGCCCCCATCTCCGAGATCACGTTTTTCTGGGCACTGTTGATCTCAGAGCACCTAGCGAGGAGAAACACTGAGAACCAATGAGTGTGGCCTCAAAACCAGCCCAGAAGACTAAATTAATCGCTTATTTAAAGATCCTGAAAGAAGAGTGAGAAATAGTGAGGCAGTATAGCAGATTAGGCTCTCATCTCGAATGTGACCAACGTGGGTTCGATTCCTGGCACCCCGTATAGTCCGGAAGTCCGACCAGGAGTGATCCTTGAGTACAGAGTCAGGAGTGTGTTCTGAGCACTGCAGGGGGTGACCTCCAAACAAACACTAAGGAAAAAAAATGTGAGAACCAGTTGTATTTGTTTTAAAAATAGGGGAGGCTGTGAAACTCACCCAACAACCAACAACACACACACTTTTCTCCAAGAAAACAACTGCGTGTCCGTGATAGGTTACACTTTGCACTCTGGTCTTTACAAACTTGGCAAAGCTTCTTCAAATGTGTCGTTTTCATCTGTTGACTGCATTTCACATGGGGAATTCAGTGAAACCTGTACGTGAACTACAGGTTATTTTTCTTTCAATTACAATAGCCTGAAAGGCATGCGTTGGTCCTATAAAATTTACACTTATTTGCCTTGACATTTTGTTCTTTTTCATGTACACTCCTGTCTTGGTCTGCTAGAGCAGGCTTCGGTAAGTTCATGCTGCCTGTTAATTATTGCTAAAATGATTTTTGCTACACAAGAAGGGTTGCCTACAATGCATTTTCTTGACAGGAAGACAATGTCCTAAAGAAATACAATTAATTTTGAGGTATTTAGAGCTCAATGTATGTAGCTATAGTTTTACCTATAGTCAACAAGTGTACTCCTACAAGTCATTTCTGATCTATGCATTTTAATTGTATTTAATTTAATTATTTCGGTTTGGGGGACACTTCCAGTGGTGCTCAGGGGATGATTTGGGGTGCCAGAGTTGACCACAAGGCAAGATTTTAATTGCTATATTACTGTTCTGGCCTGAGCCAGTGCATTTTATATGATAAATAAGCAAAACTATATGGAAACTTATGAAAACACAAGATTCATATTATTTTAAATAATCAGAATTCAAAAGAGAAATTTTAGTAAAGATGCACTTGAAAAGAATATTTAGATGAAACAAATGTGAGCCGAACATGCTACCTAAATATAAAACAGGCTTTTCTTGCAAATATATTCCCATATTTATGTAAATAAGGATTATTAGTGCAATACTTGTCAAATCAAAACATTGTATTTTGTTTAAAAAGTGATCGAGAAATTAAAAGTCAACCTCCCAAATAAATCTCAAAACATATAGAAATTGAAATGGTCAATAAATCTAGAGAAATGCTTGTTGGAGAAGAATTCAATCACAGTTTATTATAAATTTAAAAGTTTTAGATCAGTGTTTCTCAAGTTTTCTGACCATAAACATTGCCAATCTATTTTCTATTTGTGCTTCCCCACGCTAACAGTTGACTCACTAGTTTCATATCTTGGCCCCTTTTTTGTGATTTTACACGCACTCACTTCACATACCTTGGGAACACTTAGACCCCTCTATATGGCTCCTGATTAGAACAACTGATTTAAGAAATGAAGATAAAAGACAAGGGTAAAAGATTATTTGTTATCAGAATGAAAATTCATCATCAATACAGCTAAATCTCAATTGAAAAAATATTCAAATCAATAAAGCAAGAATGAGCCAAATATACCTAATCATTTAAAAGTACTTAGAATTTTAACATACATATTATATATATATACACCTGCATATATGTACCTCTCTATTCACATATGTAACACACATATAGAGATCATTTAATATAAAATATGTAACTCAACTTCAGGAAAAAGGAAAACATTCATAATGTTATAATATTAAGAAATTATGAAGGATAAAAACATCTGTGAAATTTGTCATGAGAAATTTTCCAGCTGGAGTTTCATAAATATGTATGTGGATATGCATGTATACATACAAAGAAGAATGAGTAATGTCACATTAGCATAGGGAAAATTCAGAGTTGTTATCATGGTTCCAGAATCAGAAATAGAGTAAGCCATTTAATAAAACATATTCAAAAACAAAAATCAGAGATAAATAGGAGAAATAAAGGCAGACAAAATGCTATAAACACATATCTAATGATTAGGAAAAAAAATTCCAAATATTGTAAAATATGCATAAAGAAAAAGCTTATTAGAATACTTTATAAGTTCATAGTGTTAAATATTTAATAAGTTCATAAAGTTTAAGATGAGTACTCTGTGAAACAGAAATTGTTTTAAGTTTTAGAAATAGAAATCAAATAAAATAACCTTCCAACTACTGAGTTCATATGAAACAGGACATCTTAGATAATATAAAATTGTTCAGTCAAACCCAGGTTAAATAATTCAAATGTATTTTTAGATCAAAGATATTTAAAATGAAACTTGCCAATTGCTTATCAGATTCTTTCTGTAGCAAGTTTTGGGTGGGATTTTTTTTTTTTTGGTATTGCCAGGACCTTATGTAACTTTTAATGCAAATTTTTATATCAACTAACTTTCCAGAGTATAATTTGGAATAGTTTGAAAAATGTGCAGTATTTGGTCAGGCAACACCAATTACAATGTCAGAACCAGAATAAACATACTTACACATGCTTTTTACCTGTATCTTAAAATAAATCCACAGTTTTGTAAGGTGTAAAATTGGAAACAATTTAAATGTTCTGAAATAAACTATTTACTTGAAATGAATAAATATGTATGTGCATATACATGTATACATACAAACAAGAATGAATAATGTTACATTAGCATAGGAAAAATGCAGAGTTTGAAATGCATTGAAATGCATAGATGCATTAAAACCTTAGGAGTCACACTTTATTCTAAAAATAAAGATAGATTTTAGTATTACATATTGAAATATGTGACCTCAACTTAATGCACATATCACATTCACAACTGTGTAGACAACATTTTAATTTTCAGCTTGATGTTTTATTTTTAATCATTTATTGGATATTTTTCTGTGTTTACATTTTAAGTTCTTTAATAGTCTTATAATAAACTCCGTCTTCGTATTTAATAAAATCACAAAGTTACTGATGAGAATTGTGTTTTACGTTCGGCTGAATTGATGGTGCAGTAGGCAGGTAGCAAGCTTGCCTTGTATGCAGCCAACATGAGTTCAATCCCCAGCACCCTAAATGGTTCCCCTAGTCCACCAAGATCGATTCCTGAGCTCAGAGGAAGTTACCTCCTAGCAGAGCTGGGTATGGCCAATAAACAGAAAAATATGAGAGAATTGTATGTTGTGCTGAGGCAAACTAGTAAAAAGTAATCTAGAGATTAGACTGATTTTCATATGTTTTACCAATTATTTGAAGCTTTAGTTTTAAGATTTTTTCCCCTCATTTGAGAAGTGAAGTTGCTTTCACCATGGAAATAGCAAAGGTATTCTTACACTTATTATTCTTACATTCCATTTTTTTATAAACTGTGGTCTTTAAATACTTAGCATTCCTTGAATTTTGTTGGCACTGTCATGTGCTAAGAGGAGAGTACACCATGCTGTGTTTTAACTATTGTAGGGAGCCAAGGTCAATTGCAGCAGGTTTTATAGTACATTTATTATTAAATATCATATAGACATAAATATATACTGGTCCTTTTCTGTAAACCCAGTGATTTTGCAACAATTTTCTCTAAAAGCTTCCCCTGTTACATATCAAAAAGTGACCCCAAAACTTTTAGAGACCATATATTTCAGTAGCAGAATAAAATGTTCACAATTTATTCATATTGTGCCTTTTAATAGTTGTCAGTTGATCTATTAAAATATCAATTTTCACTAGCTTATAGAATTCAAATAAGTTAATATATGATATTGAGTCATGAGTAATAATACTCAATAGTAGTCAATAGTACTCAAAAATAACTATTGAGTCATAAGAATATTGTTAAAATCAGCGATCATCTTCCTTACAAACCCATCCTTATGTCATATCACTCTATCATTCATAAGCGATTATTTTACATTGCTGCTTTAATGTAAAATTTTGAGGGGATTATACTGAAGTGATTATCACTCTTGTAAACCAACTGACATGCTACATACAAGGTTTGGGCTATTAAATGCTTGCACACAACACTACCAATTCTTTATCCAGCTAAAATCGATACGAGACCTTTGTGTCCAACTTGCAATTCTAAAAATAAATTCAAGGTTAATCTTTGTTTGAGATGGATTAAAGATGGGGGAGCCTCTTCCTTCCTGTTGGCACAGTTTTTCTGAACACATTTGAAGATTTATAACTGGGAATCCTGCCCTGAGTAAACACATTTGATATGTGAACATGAACTCTTGGCTTTAGACCTTTCTGCTCATCTGTTAAGTTGGCATCATTCCTACTTACAATTTGGTTGGAATTCTGCCTCAGGGCTTAGGTGCCAAATGGCAATATTTTAAATAAGACAGTGTATATAATGTCTCCTTGTTCTGGGTATAATTTCCCTTATCACTCAATCCAAGTAATAGGGTAAGCCTGGCTTGATCCTCCATTAAGACAGCTGGGCAGTTGGCCAAGATGACAAAATTAACAGAATAAATATGCTCACATCATGTTTATAACTGTCAAGGTATTGTCATTGGTAGAGTGGACTGTTTTGACAGTTACATTATTACTATGTGGCTGCTTTATTGATAAAGCTATTGAAACTGCAAGATTTTTGTTTGTTTGATAAAAATCAGCAACAACTTCATATTTTTCATAGGCCCTCCAACTTCAGGAATTTAAAATCTAAAGGGATATAACATTTTCAAAAGCAAATCTTGTTCAAAATATAGCTATGGATTACTTGAGACATAATCATTAAAACAAGTATTAATATGTTTTAGTGTTCATCTATAAATTGAACTGTACTTAAAGAGTAAATAAATGTCAATACTAATAAAAAAGCGGTGATATCAAACTGTATTACTGTTGTCCCATTTTTCATTGATTTGCTCAAGAGGGCACCAGTAACATCTCCACTGTGAGACTTGTTACTGCTTTTGGCATATCGAATATGCCATGGTGAGCTTGCTAGGCTCTGCCGTGCAGGCAGAATACTCTCTGTAGCTTGCCTGGTTCTCTGAGAGGGACAGAGGAATCGAATCTTGGTTGGCTATGTGCAAAGCAAATGCCCTGCCTACTGTGCTACAAGTCCAGTCCATGATATCAAATAGTACTATATTTCTTCTCATGAATGAAAATGAAACTTCAGTACAAATCCTTTCTCATTCATGGCTCCCTTCTTTATCCTTCCTAATTTCTTTCTTTCTTTCTTTCTTTCTTTCTTTCTTTCTTTCTTTCTTTCTTTCTTTCTTTCTTTCTTTCTTTCTTTCTTTCTTTCTTTCTTTTTTTCTTTCTTTCTCTCTCTTTCTCTCTTTCTTTTTCTTTCTTTCTTTCTTTCTTTCTTTCTTTCTTTCTTTCTTTCTTTCTTTCTTTCTTTCTTTCTTTCTTTCTTTCTTTCTTTCTTTCTTTCTTTCTCTCTTTCTTTCTTTCTTTCCTAATTTTAAATACCAGTAAATCTGACTTAACAATATTATCAAATTATAAGAATTTTATAAAGAAACAGAATGACTCACTAGTGTTTTTTGCTCCAATACATTGTATGACTGAAATCAAATTATGAACAACTTTGTAACTGTGTGTCTCATAGTGAATCAACAAACAAATTAAATTAAAAACACATAAATCTCTGTTTTGAACTTAATACTGAAAGCCAAGTAGTAAATAAAAACCAAAAGTAAACTTAATTTTTAATTTTACATTTTTACCTATTCTTTTTTATTTAGGGGTTACACTTGGCAGTGCTCAGGGGCTACTCCTAGTTTAGTGCATAGTAATGAATGCTAGCTGTGCTCAAAGAACCAGTAAGAATGATGGGGATTAGAAATAAAGACAGTGTCATGGAAGGCAAGTACTTAACCCCTCCACTCCTCTCTATCACTCTTTTTGTTAACAAGTGGGGTTTGGGTAACACCCAGCATAACTCAGGACTCATTCCTGGTTCTTCGTTCAAGGATCACTCTTGTCAGTGCTCAGGAAACCATATGGGATGCAGGAATTTAACCCTGGTTGATCACATCCAAGGAAAGTGCCCTGTGCACTGACCTAATGTTTCATAACCCTCTCATCAAATATCACTTAAAATTCTGGTCAGTATTATATTGCATTTCATGTGCTATACCCTAATATACTATCCTAGGCTAGATATTTTGCTACTGCCATATGTTCAGTTATTGTGTTAATAGTTCAAAGATTTCCATTTAACATGTATTATCTGAACAAAAAACATGAAAATTATATATAATTATGTTGAAGGTGTTAATCCTTGGTAAGAATAGAATTATTTTTAAAAATATTTCACTTTTGTCTACTTGAAACAAATGACTAAAACACTTTTAGATCATTTTATTTTTTAATTTTCATTTTTGGAACACACGTGACTGTACTCAGAACTTACTCTTGACTCTGCACTCAGAAATCACTCCTTGGCAGCCCAAGAAACCATTTCAGCCTATCACATGCAAGGCAAATGACTTGCCTGCACTTTAACCACTGTATGTCTCTCAGGCCAGGAACAGCTTAATTTTAAACCCTCATGCATAAAACTGGTAAATGGAGAAAGTCAAAATAATGATGAGAGAGATCTGAGTAAGTACATTTTGCTTCTCATTGCTGAAGCTATATTGCCCAGTTCACTACTAAGGCCATTAGCAGAGTGTTTTGGGTTCTGAGAGAACAATGAATAGGGTCCTTGCCTTGGATGCAGCCAAATAAGTTTTGGTTCCTGGTATCCAATATGGTTCCTTGAGCACCACCATGGTGATTCCTGAGCGTAGAGCATAAACTGACTGATCCCAGAACACCACTGGGTATGGTCCAATCCCCCCACAAATAACAAAGCATTGTTGTTTTATATGTAACTGCATAATTTTTATGTTATGAAGGTTGTGATGAAGCTAGTTTGAATGAGGAATAGAAACACACACACACACACACACACACACACACACACACATATATATATATATATATATATATATATGTGCTAGTGTACCCCGATGGCATATTGGGGGCTCTTTCAGGATCTGGGGAATGAGGACCATCATTGCTACTGTTTTTGGCATATCAATACAACACAGGTAGCTTGCAAGGCTCTGCCTTTTGGGCGGGATACTCTCGGTAGTTTGCTGAGCTCTCCGAGAGGGACTGAGGCTTTAGGGGAGGCCTCTAATCACCTTTATAGGTGTTACCAAAATGGAGACGTTATTGTTGCCCACTCAAGCAAATCTATGAACAACAGAATGACAGTGACAGTGATATATATATATACTTATATATGCAAATATATACATATATATGCTTATTTTATATGCATAGTAACTATCATTAGAATTAATGAGCTAAACTAATGCAAAATACCAGTAATACATCTACTAAATTTTTGGTCCAGAGAAAGACTACTTAAAATGAACTGAAAATCAAGGATGTGGGGGAAATAAATATTAGTTGAATCTATGCCAAAGACAATCATGTAGATTCCATAATCTATCAAATAAAATAAATAGGTTACATATTCTTCCCCAAAGAAAAATTCACAAGTGCATTTCAAGGAAAGAATTAAGTTAGACAGAAATCATTCACTGTAATTTTCTTATTTGTAAGATACCTTTCTTTTTTAAGAAATATACATACCAGAGTTACTACTCTAGACTATTTTTCTCAATGTAAAATATAATCTGCCCTTCCTTAGAGATCTTATGTCATGTTGTATACCATGTTTTATGAATATTTTTTATTTCTCTTTCTCTGTAACTTATTTGTTTTCCATAGCTTCACTTGATATTCTAGCTCAGACTTCTAGTCAAAACCAAATTCCTAATAAAACTTAACAAATTAATTTAAAATAATAAGCTCTAAAACTTATTTGAATCTTCTAACTTAAGTATATTTTAGTGCTATAAAAATTTGCTCTTAAATTTTTTGTGTCCAAAATAAAATTAATGATTTTTCAGTTATATTTCTTTTTTTCTCACTATCTGACTTCACTGGGTGGAAAAGAAGAATAGTGATTTATATGGTCCTCTTGATTACCAAACAAAACCTTTTGGTCACTAATTCGTGCTCATTCAATCACTTTAAACATCTCTTAAATCTCTCTACTCTTTTCTGTTTCAATGATGTATCCACATCTAAGTCATACTATTGCAATAATGTCCTGTGAAGTTTTCCACTATCCAGAATACAAAGTGAATTCAGGGTAGTTAAAATCAAGGGTGTAAAATTTAGAGCCACACTACCTAGTTTGAAATCAACGCTCAGACGCATTCATACCTTGTAATCCTTGGCTACTTCCTTTAGTTGTTAATGCCTTTTATACTAACTTTGTAATAATTCTGTTTCTTATGATTGCAGACTAATAAAACATTTTGTAAATACTTCAAATGATTCCTAATAATAAATATTAAGTAAATAAATCTCTCAATGAATGTTCATTATTTTTTGTTACATTGTATAGTCTTTAATTGATTTATGATGTTGTCAATTTTTATTTGTACAACATACAAATCAGCATTTTGAAGCCTCACAAGATAATTTAGGAGGTTAAGACTTGCTTTCCTAGTGGCTGATCTAAGTTTAAATCCCAGACACCACAGTCTCTACCAGCTATAATTTCTGAGCACAGAATCAAAAATAACCCTTGAGCACTGCAAGGTTTTGCCCAAGTAAAGTATCTTAATAATAATCATAATGAAAATCAAAATGTTGAGAACTAAAGAGATTAAGGAAGTATGGTGGAGTCCTTGCAAGTAACTGATCTGATAAAGTCATCAACACCACCAGAAGCATCCCCTGAGCACCACCAGGAGTGTCCGAAAAACAAATGTGAAAAATAAATTCATTCTAATACATTTACATCCTTCATAAAATGTATCCCTTCTCATTTTACCCATTACCTAATCTCCTTCCCATAGGAGGTGTCTTATAATAAAAATACACATTACTGTTTTCCAGCCTGTTGGTTTCATTTATTTCATGCACTACATATGTGTGAAATAGTAGAATATCTGGCTTTGGCATGTCACTAAGTTTAGTAAGTGCTATTACTAAACTTATTTAGTAAGTTTAGTGCTATTGTAGGTCTACACATATTTTTGCAAAAAGCAAGATTCCATCTATTCTGTATTTGAGTTGTGCTCCATTGTACAGTTATATATATATATGACATATAAATATACAATATATTCAATTTACCCAACATTAATTATTTAGTTCAAGTTTTTATTTAATGCCTACTAGCAAAAAAAAAATATTTGAATAGTATCTAAATAAGTGCTACAAAAAAGCTTTCCCTTCTCTCAGATGAGTTAAGATCCCTGGAAAAATGCAGTTTTCTTAGATCATGATTGTAAGTGCCTATTTTCCTTTAAGGTTGACATCTTTATACTTCCAATAATAGAAGATGCAGGTACATAAGCATTATCACAAATTTGTCTTAGATCTTAGGTGTGCAGGGTCTCTATCCCCAGATTGCCATTCAACTAATTATATGGCTTCTAAGATCTCTCAAATTCTAAATGAAAGTTAACCTGACAGTGTCTAGGAACTAGATTGCTAATAGGTGTGGTATGGTGTTTTCTTAAAATGAGAGCCATCTACTGAGTAATGATGAGTTAGTAGCTTATTTCAGCTTACTCTTCTTAATAGCTATTCCATAAAGAACATTTAGCAGGTTCCAGGGAAAAACTAATGAAGTCTGGAATTCAAAATAATCAGTCTTGGCTAAACTTTAAATATCTCAGGATCTCTTACCGGGAAGAGAGGTTAAGATGCCCGCACTCTGGGTAGTGTCAATAGCCACCATGGGGAGTCACATGGCACATCATGGGGTGTGATCACGTGGATTAGCACCCAGTGCAAGACCAAAGAAAAGGTTAATGGTGAACCTAATATCTAGTACTGGCTTATGAAGATAGGGAACATCAAGTCTGTTTTAGGACACATTACTCTTGTGGCATTTTAAGACAAAAAAAAATAGAGATTCTTTATAGTCTCCCTTATTCCCATCTTGCAAAAGCTTGACAAGGGACTGGAAGAGTAATATGGCACCTTTCCTTTTAGAATTAGCAATTTAGGATTCCTCTGGACTTGACTGCACATCCCCAGGAAATTCTTACTTGCCTCTGCAATACTTTTAGTAGAAGAGCCTTCCTGATTCTAACTGCATTAGCATCAACTGGGGAGCTTTAAAAAGCATTAACCTATAAGCTCTACTTTCAGACAAAATTGGTCAGAGGTGTGGCAAGGGCAAAGGTACTTAGATTATTGTTCCCTAGATAATTCTCTGATCCAACAAGAAAATGAGAACTGCTGACACGGAGTTTACAGCTTCAGAAATATAACATGTGAGCACTTAACAAGTATTTCTTATAAAGAGCACTAAAAGTTTCTATGCATTAGGTGTGTGAGCCTAAGGTAATCAGTGATGGATGTGGAATGAAAGGACAGTAGAAATGAAGGCCAGGAGGTCTTGGGTCCATGGTTGGAAGATTTCCATAAGCGGTGGTTGGCGGGGGCGAGGGGAGAGAGTTAGGACAAAGAAGAGAACACTATGACAATGATAGCTGGAAATAATAACGGTGGGTGAAGAACTGGGTGCTGACAGGGGATAAAAGCACAAATATGATAAACTTGCAGTACCTGGATTGCAAACCGCAATGCCCCAGTGGAAAGACAGAGAGCAAGAAAGTAAGAGAAGGCAGACTGAGGGTGGGGGTGGCAAGAGGGAAACTGGGGACATGGTTGGTGTGAAATGTGCACTGGTGAAAGGATGGGTATTGGAACATTGTATGACTGAAACTCAATCATGAGCAACTTTGCCGCTGTGCAGCTCACGGTGATTCCATAAGTCTAAGAAAGAGAGAGAAAAATTAAAATGGATGTGCAAAGTCTCCAGGGCTAAAAAATTCAAAATAATCTTGTGTCCATGGGATGGAACTGAAGACTGTGCTTCTGACTTTTAAAGGAATCCCAATTTATTCAACTGGCTAGAGATTGTTTCAATAAATATGGCCTGTGTTTTTCCTTAGGAAAAGTGTCTTCGTTAAACTATGTTTGAAGATCAAGTGCTACACTTAGTGTCTTGGACAAAGAACAAAGCATACCTTAAATTTAATACCGAAAACTGACACAGTGCCATGCTACCCAATATAAAAACAGAAGTTGACAGAAGAAGCTTCCTAGTATCTTTTTAAATGAGCCCATTGACAGGGAAATGTTTTAGCCAAAATTTTTGATGAGTGTGAATCTATTTTAATGTGGCAGCTCTACTTTTAAATTGACTTTTTAAAAAAGTAACTTTTTATACCATTACAATTTGGCTTTGGAAAGGCAGTGCTAAAACTTGATAAATTTTAGCTTTCAAATCTGAGCATCTAACTTTGGCATGAAAAGCAGAGTGGGAGCGTGTAGTACTGGCATTAGAGCAAACAAAGCCCCAATTTTAGTGCCAACAGCCAGTGTACATTTCAAGTCCTATCCCGGGAGCTGGCACACAATTTCATAAATTCATTGCCCTCCATCTGTGTATTGTCGCTCAGATCCCTAGTCAAGCAATAGGTAGAGCTTCAATGACACAGACAATGTCCTATGTTCTCTTATAATTTATTACTCTGAATTTTCCGAACAAAGGTCACATTCAGCTCAGCCCTATAGGAGTTTGCTTTTTCTTACTTCCCCATTTCTCATTATGTTTGGCTTTTTCTTTTATCTTGGGACTCAGCTTTCACTAAGTTGAAAATAAATCTTTTTTTTTTTCCCCTCCTCCTTCTCAGCTTGCCCTTGACTGCTATGGAAACCAAAAAGAAAAAAAAAAACTGCTTTAGAAATCCCACAAAATTGATTTTTTTTCCCTTTGGATGAGACTTAGAACTTACAGGTCTTTAAAACCCTAATGTGGAATAAAATGGCTAAAGTTGTAAAAGAGAAATACAACTTTGACTAAATTCAATGCAATTTATTTTGGCTTTTATACTTGGATGTGAAAGAAAAAGAGTCTGACATTTGTCTCTCAAAATGTCAGTATAAATGGCCAATATTAATTGCAACCAAATGAAAAGCAGGGGTGAAACTCAGACAAATGCAAGATGTTATCTCAATAGAAGGCCATAGGACTGTCCACTTGACATCTTTGCACAAGTGAGCTATTGCTTGTTTTAAAGATAATAGCACCTTTCAAAGTCAGACACGAGTTTTTTTCATTTGTTTCATTTATTGTGAAACACACTATTATTATGCTATTTTTTAGACGGTTAATGCCATGTCTGTGTGCCCTCTGTATCCGGTATGAGAAGGAGCTAAGTGTGGAGGAATCATTAGAAGAGATGATTAATCACAGAATGGAGAGTTTATTTTTTCAAACATTTCACCCAGAACTCCAGTTCCTACCCTCTCTTAGATTAGAGCTTTTGAAAACTTCTTGTATGGTGCACGTACCTGGTTGTTAATGAACCTTGTATTTATCACTGATTGGGAATAACTAGATTCAAATAAGACTTTGAATCCAATAAATGCACTAAAACAATTTATGAAAAACTAAAAGATCCTTTTCATTTTGACTTTTCTATATCCAATAAAGCTTTTTAATTATAGAGAGGTTTTTAACTTTCTAATAAGTAACTATTATTCTTTTTAAAACAGCATAAAAATGTTTATATTATAAGTTTCAGATCATAAATATTATAATCACCACTACCATCATTTAACAAGTGTGACACTAAAGTATTTGTATCTAATAATGCATTCAATTCACATTTTAATACATGATAGGGCATCACAAATTTATTTTAGAGATATTACTTTATCAACTAAGAAACCAATGACCAGGAAACCAAAAAGCCAAAGTAATGAGAGGTATTGTTTGTTTGTTGGTTTGTTTTTTTAGCATTCAAGGATCATATAAATAGTCTTACTTTTAACTATGTCAGTAAAATAAGTAACCACTTTACTTACACACACATAAACAGTAATCTTGTACTCATTTCTACACATTGCGATGGGTATAAAATGCTACATATGAAACTTACATCCAATAAATAATTTCCATAATACTTACGAATAATATACTCGAATGATATTTTCTACATATCATTCAGACAACTTTGTGGAGGAAAGTCTGGTGAGTGATGAGGTAGGGGACGTTATGAGATCTAGTGGACTAGAAAACTAGTCCATGTTCCATAGATAAAAGTTAAATAATAATAATTATTCAGGAGGTTGCTCTCAGTGACATATAGAAGGAAGAAAACTGTCTAAATGTTTAAAGGTGGTAGGAGGAGCAGGGAATTAAAATAGAAAAAGTAGAATCCATAAATATGACAGGGATATTGCCTACAGAATTATGTGTTGGCTCATTTGTCCTTTCTGATTGTACAAATTTCCTATTTTTGAGACATCTTTCCAAGTTGAGATGTCAATTATGTGGTTTGTAAATTATCTTGAACACCTGGTGAAATATAAGAGCTTAACACATATTTGCATTTTTAGATTATGAGACAACGCAAGGCAATCTTTCAATTTAACAGGCTGGAAAATGACAAGTATGCCCCAGGCCACTCTCCATACACTCAGGCCGAACCTCTCACATGAGTGAAGTCCCACGGAACCCAGGTCATGCAGAACTTTGTGATCTTGGACTCTGGGCTCAACGGGATGTGGGAGCAGAGGTCCTCTGCCTGCTTCCCCCAGTCTCTGGCCACCCAGGGGTCACACGCATAAGCCACCTCCTGCCAGGGCCAGATAATCTCCTCATGGGCCACCCTCCAGAACTCACGGCTGCTTCTCCTGGAAGGGAGTATAAAATAAGGCCCCCATAACCATGCCACCAGACTCTGCACCAGAGGCTGTTTCCACTTGGGGCGCCCCAGAGGGGAGCGGGAGAGAGCCCCCCTCTGCCTCAAGGGACCCAGCCCCAGCAGTCCCCACCACCGCCATGCTCCAGACCACTTTCCACATGCTTGGCCAAAACTCACACATGAGTGAACATATTCCTGAACCCTGTGGCTGTGACACTCCCTATCCATTTTCCATAAAATTATAGAAGAAAAATATATATAATATATTATATATTAATATATAAAAATAAATCTTATATATACTATATTATATACAGTATATATAACTATATAGAGATGAAATATATATATATGTACCCGCTCGAGCAAATCAATGAGCAACGGGATGACAGTGATAGTGACAATGACATATGTTATATATCATATATAATCACATATGATATATATGCCCTAATGATATATATGGCTCTCAGAGAGCCAAGCAAGCTACTGAGAGTATTCCACCCACATGGCAGAAAGTAGCAAGCTCCTGTGGCATATTTAATATGCTAAAAACAGTAACAATAATGTGTCTCATTCCCCTCACCCTGAAAGAGCCTCTAATCTTTGAGAAAGATGAGTAAGGAGAGGCTGCAAAAATCTCAGGGCTGGGACCAATGGAGACATTACTGGTGCCTGAATCAATGAACAACAGGACGACAGTGATGACAGTGACAGTGATATGCTTGGATAAACTGTGGATGAAGCCTGATTAGATTGGTGCGATTGATATTTGCAGGCATGGGGAACACTCAACCAAGAGTTCTAGAAAGAACTTTCTGGAAAAGTACTTGCCATGGGAAGCAAAGAAATGAGGTGAGTAGAGAATAACAAGAGTGTGTGATGCTAGATATAAGATGGAAAACAATAAGCTCACACACACTAATGAAAGAAAAACAATTTGGTAGAGTAGAAAATATATGCATAACATAGAAAATTCTTTTTGCAAAATAGGGGGCACCTTAGGGAACAAATGTTACTGGCGTCACAGGGCAGAGTATGCATATAGCATTTGACAGGGGGATTCTTATGATAAGAAACCAAAGACTAAAATGGTGCATGTGGGGGCTGGAGTGATAGCACAGCGGGTAGGGCATTTGCCTTGCACGCGGCCGACCTGGGTTCGATTCCCAGCATCCGACATGGTCCCCTGAACACCGCAAGGGGTAATTCCTGAGTGCAGAGCCAGGAATAACCCCTGTGCATTACCATGTGTGACCCAAAAAGAAAAAAAAATGGTGCATGTGAGTATATTTTAAATTTTCCATGAATAAAATATGAGGCAAGCTTATATTCTGTCAGTAGCTAGTATTTAGTAAGGAGCACTATGGTGAATACTTGCCACATTGCAGTCATTTATCTAAAATACTTTGCAAGCATTATCAACTGTACAGGAAGATGTTTGGAAAAACTTCCTTCAATCAATTAATAAATTTGCACCGAAAATATTAGCTTTTCAAGATTACAGAATTTTATATCTATGGGAGATATATCACTTAATTAATATCCAAAACTATTCAATACATGACTTCCAGATAAAAAGGAATTTTCGGGCAAAGAAAATATTTGAGTTTTGCTTTTTATTTGGCAGAGAAGGGTTGGCCAGGCCAGGTGGTGCCAGGGAGTCACTAACAGCTCAGGATTGTCCCTAGCAATGCTTACAACTGGAGCCAATAATGAACTATATGAATAATATGAACAATAATGAACTATATATATGTCTTACATGAAGACATATGCACTAGCAGTATGAGATATCTCCCTGACTTATATTTGGAGCTTTTTAAAAGTCACAGTGACATTTTAAAATAAAATGATAAGGCATTAGGCTTTAGTACAAGTTGTTGGAACAAGCCAAAAATTTGATTTGAATATCAATTAATGATTCAGGATAGTGATGATTACATGTAACACATATATGCATCGATATATTTTTGTAGGCAACATTTGTTATATATTTTATAGACAATATTTGTATAAAATAATTGATTTGAATGAACTAAAATACATAATTAAAACAGTATATAATCTTACATAATATTTATCAATTTTTACTATCAATGGTGTTTAAACTAATAACACACTTTGACATTTTAAAAAATGTTGACTTTGTTTCTTATTTTACCCTGGGTTAACTTCTCTCAGGTTAAATCGGAACTCTCTTCTATGATATCGCTATACTCTAGAAACATTAGATAGATATTTCATATGCCAATGTTTCCTCTGAGATAATAACATAAGTTTAGCACTACATATCTGTAATATTTAAATGACAGTCATTATAGGTAGGTATAAAAGTGTATATTGTATTTGAAGATAATAAAATTAGACTTAGGCTCTAGTTTTTCTATATTTGGTCAGTCCTCAATTATTTCTCTTAAACAACTTATATTTTATAAAGTTACATTAAATTCATAACCTCTATACCTAAAATAATTTAGTGGTTTCTTATTGGTGTCAATCTAGAATCCAGAATAAGTATTATCTATCAGATATTTGACCCAATCTACATAGGATTCTAATTACTCTCTTTTCACAGTAGCCATTTTAATCCTGATAAGTATCACGTTCCTTAAACCTCCAGGGCCTTTTATAATCTATGACTTAAGTACAGAATGTTTTACAATACTTGGATTCCAGTTGTTACTATCATTACTATTTTGCATATTTTATTCTATCTTTGTGAACTTTAAATATACTAAGGTTAGATAACATACAATGATTCTTTCTGTCTCATAGTGTTAGTTGCCCTTTTATAGCCCTAGAATTTCATCAATTTTGATATTCAGCATTCATTATTTCTACATTTAAAATAAAATACTACTTTTATAATAATTCACACAATTTACATCTCTTATAAAATAAATAAAATCCCAGTATCCAAGACTGGAATTCTGTTATTTGCTGTTATTTGCATGTCTTTACTAATAAAACACTTGTGAATAAATAAATAAATCCAGATATTTAAGGCCAGATCAATCAATATCTGATTGGCTCTTTCATAATTATATAATTGATAGCTGGTATAATCTGTTTAAGAGCATTTAAGTAGCCCTAAACACACATTACAAAATAATATTATGAGGTTTAAGAAATATTTATAAAATTAATTTTCAACTAGACAAGTCAGAGGTGAATAATTAGTTCCTGAATTTGAGAAATGTATGAAATAGTGTATAAAGTATGCTAAGAAAAAACATTCATATCTCTGGTATTATCATCATGTCAACTGTACAGTCATGTTGTCTTCCCATGTTCCATGCAGTGCACCATGCAGTGTGCTATATACTTTTATACATGAGAGGAAAGGAAAAAGTAAGAAAGGAAAGAAAGAAGCGTGGAGAGGAGGGGAAGGAGAGAGGGAGGGAAGGGGGTGAAAAGGAGGGGAGGAAGGGGAGGGGGAGGGGAAGAGAAAGAAAAAGAAGCCCAGAAGCCAGAGAAGGAGGAGGAGAAGGAGAGGGAGAGGGAGGAGGTGGAGGAAGTGAGAGAGGAGGATAAAGAGGAGAAACAGAAAGAGGAAGAAGAAAAGAAGAGGAAGGAGGAGGAGGAAAGGAACTAGGGAGGGAAATTAGGAACACTAATGTTGGAAAATTGCACTGGTGAAGGGATGGGTGTTAGAACATTGTGTGACTGAAATCCAAGAATGAACAATTTTGTAACAGCATCTTCTGATGCCTTAATTAAAAAAAATATTTTTATCTACAAGTGAGCTATGAACAACTGATTAATTTATTGGAACCATAAGGGTTGCTGGGGATGTAACTCAAGTTCACTGCATATATGGCAAATTCCCTGTCACCATACTATTCTCCAGCATATCTTAGTCCCATTCATTCTGACTTCAAAGTCCAAAACACAGTTCTTTCAATGTCTACTTTTATAAAGTAACTTAACCACTCTCCTCTGCAGTTTTTGAACCTTGTCACTAGGCAAGATAATTCAAATGGATCTGCACTCATTTATTTCACAGGGATTGCTATGTTGTTTGGTAAGCAAAGATGAGGCATATAATTAAAAGTGTCTAATCATAGTTAATGAAAACATTTATATATTTTTATTAATAATCTTAGACTGTCGTTACTTTGCAGAAAAAAAAATCTCAAAAATGTTTACAAGAGGTTTGAGACTATGACAAGAAGAATCAAAATGTTGCTTATCAGAATTATCAGGAACTTTATTCTGTTTTTTTAAAACAAATTGTATCTGGGGAGGTGTGCAGGCTTTTCATCAGTGCTCAAGGAGCCCTGCTCCCTGCACTGCTCTTCCCATGCTAGAGAGATCAGTGCAGACCCTGGGGACAAAGCAACATACTCTGCTCTGCTGTGGACAGACAGGTGCTGTCTGTCTTCACTCTGGTTCCCCTAAGAACAACTGTTGGATAATTAGGATTAGTATGCACTGAAGCATTGATTTGCTCGAGCAGGCACAGTAACTTCTCCATTGTGAGACTTGTTGTTACTGTTTTTGGCATATCGAATACACCACAGGGAGCTTGCCAGGCTCTGCCATATGGGTGGGATACTCTCGGTAGCTTGCCTGGCTGTCCGAGAGGGATGGAGGGATCGAACGCAAGTGGGCCGTGTGCAAGGCAACGCCCTATCCTCTGTGCTATCGCTCCAGAAATTATATTCACTTGTATCACTTGTATCACTTGTCTTCCCATTGCTTCAATTTACTTGAGCGGGCGCCGGTAAAGTCTCCATTTGTCCCTGTTGCATGCTAGTATAGCCCAATGATATCTGCTGGCTCCAGGAACAGGAAGAGCCTCAAACCGTTCATGAAGGATTTTGATGAAAAAGTCCGATCATCTCGTTGGTGTGGTCTTTTGACATCCCGTGGAATCCAATCGGTAACAGCTCTAGTCCAGTGGTTGTCTCTGAATTGCTTTATATGACCGGCCCATTTATTTTTTTTCCCTCTGAACTCAAGTGATAACTTGCCTTTTTTGTTGTTAATATAACTTCTCATTTTTCTTCTCTTCTCTCAAGGAGAAGTTATATTAACAACAAAAAAGGCAAGTTATCACTTGAGTTCAGAGGGAAAAAAACAATAAGGAATTCTGAGACAAATTCTAACAAGTGATAAGGATTAGATAAGATTCAGAAACCAAGATTGTGTTTTGCAAGTGTACACTATACCTGGCAGTGACGGTTCTTAGTCCTAAAGTGGAGATGTCTGTCTACAATTTGTATAACATAAATTTTCCTGGCTCAATACAAACCAAGATCATTGTTTTGAAATGCTTCTCTTTTTTATTTATTTTTTAAACCAGTCTACATTTTAATGTCAGTGAAAACTTAATCCACCAGAAAGCACCTGGCAGAGAGATACAGGAGACCCATTCTGGTGATTTAAAGAGAAAAAAAAGACAGGATGCCTTTGAGCTTGATTAAAATTTAAGAGGGGCGGTGAGGAGGCACAGGCTCTCCTCTGTGTTCTACAATAGTTTCCTCACTGTGTTCTTTGGTGGTTCTTGATGCCATGGGTGTTTCTGCAAATGTCACCCTTTGCAGAAGGCACACAAGATTGGCTCTTTCTCACGTTCTTTCCTCCCGATTAGGACAGTGTTTCCTCTCAAGGATACAGCAGGTGGTCATCACAGTTCAGCATTTTTAAATGTTTGTCCGCCAGTTTGATGTTGACAGTCTACTGGGGGGGAAAATGGTAAAATTGAGGGGCTAGAGAGAGTGTAGAGATTTATTGTTTGCTAGCACATGGCTACTTTTGATTAATGTTCAACAGTGCCAGGAGCAAACTGCAGCATGGAGGGAAGTAACATATCAAGGAGGAATACCAGAGCACTGCCTAGTAAGCCCACCCAACAACAACAACAAGAAGTCTAAAAATTGATTCCTAAACATATGCCCTGCAATAGTACATGTATTTAAACCTGCAAGGTACATTTGCTTTATCCTTCTTTGTGCAAAGACAGTTGAATATAAATCCAATCTTATAGAAAATATAGAAAATAGATTTACTACAGTAGTTGACTTTCCAAGGACTACTCTTGGTTGATGATTTTTCTTATTATAGGCATGCTTTAATTTTAATTAATTACAGTTGAGTCTTGACTTAGATGAATCAAGATATGTTCCTCATATTTGGGAACATGAAAATGTTAAATTAGCACCATGATTCAAATGTTTAATAAATGCCAGAAGATACTATTTGTAAGAAGAGCAGTTTTGTGGAACTAAGTTTTGTGCTGAAGATTTGCAAATGTATTAGCTGTGAGCAAAAAAGAACATCAAACCTGAGTTAGAAGTTACCACAGTGAAAACTGCAGTGTGCCTAAGAGTATAACATTTCCATGTTTGCAATATATAGATGGAAAAATATTAAAATTTAAAAGGAGCATTCCGAATTTATATTATTTTAAAAATTCCAGTGAAGAACATAATTACTAAGCAAGCTGCTATGACTCAGTATTAGATTAATATTAAGGCTCACAAATCACCATATATTAACATTTCAGTCATAGATTTTTTTCCTTTCCATTCTCTTTTCTCCCTTCCCCCTTTTCTCTCTGCTTCCTTCTGCTCTATCCCATTCCCTTCCACTCCCTTTCCTCCCCACCCTGGCCCACTCTCACAATCTTATAAAAGTTGAGCATCTGTATTAGGTTGAAATTATTATGTTTGCTTTGAATCATAGCAATGTAATTGATTCTTGTGATAAAAATTCATAATCTGTCACTGTCATCCCATTGCTCATCAATTTGTTCGAGCGAGCACTAGTAACGTTTCTCATTGTGAGACTTACTGTTACTGTTTTTGACATATCGAATACGCCATGGGTAGCTTACCAGGCTCTGCCATGTGAGCACGATACTCTCAGTAGCTTGCCAGGCTTTCTGAGAGGGGCGGAGGAATCGAACACTGGTCGGCAGCATGAAATGTGAACGCCCTATTGCTGTGCTATCGCTCAAGCAAAAAAAAAATGCATAATATATTCAGTTAATTTTACAAACCCTCAGTACCACCCCCAAGATCCTGGACATTAAATACATGTGGGTAATTTTAAATGTTTATGTCATTAAGAATATAACAATATACTATATGAAGATTCATGAAAAATATGATTAGATATTTTTTTTATAATCCATCAATTCTACATCTTGGTATCTATTCCTAATACATAAGAGAATTAATTAGAATTGGAGTGATAGCACAGAGAGTAGGGTGTTTACCTTTCTTTCAGCTGACCCGGATTCGATTCCTCTGTCCCTATTGTAGAGCCTGGCAAGCTACCAAGAGTATTCCGCCTGCAAAACAGAGCCTGGCAAGCTACCCGTGACATATTCAATATGCAAAAAAGAGTAACAACAAGTTTCACAATGAAGACATTACTGGTGCCCTCTCAAGCAAATTGATGAACAACATGGCGACAGTGCAGTGCTACAGTGCTATGTTTATGTTGCGGTTAGTACAATAGCCTGAATATGGAAATGACCTAGTTGTCAAACAACAAAAGACTGAATAATGAATTATGGTATACATGCAAGATGGAATATTATGCAGTTATAAGAAATGATGGAATCCCACAATTTGTTACAACTTGTACAGAGCTAGAAGATCTATTAAGTGAAGTCAAAAGGACAGGGACATGTATAGAAGGTTTTCACTATTCTGAGACATATAGTTTAACATTTTGGGAATGAAAGTTATAAAAGGCATGAAACCATTACCTTGGATTAAAGAAATGAAACTATGAAGGGAAGTGGAATGGAAAAGCGAGTCCAAATGTGGTTGTCTGGAATTAATATAAGAGCTATAACTACGGACCTTGGTTGCGTCTGCAGTATGAAACAAGGTAATTGTGTCTATCTAACCAACTAGAGCCAATACTGCTCTAAGAATAGGAACCAAACTACAATAATTGAACTTAAAAATATATCTGTAGAAAGACAGGAGGTGATGGTATTCTGGGATCATTAGTGGATGGACGTAGTCACTGGTGGTGCAACTGGCAATGGGAAACTGTATGCTTGGAGTTTATTTTCAACAACTTTATTAGTCATAGCATCTAAATATAAGCAACATTTAAAATAATAATATGTTATAGAATTTGGTACTACAACAGTTATGGGAATTTAGGTCTCCACACAGATGCAGATCTAAGTTGGTACCACGTCTTAATAAGTGGGTGTCTTGTTTTGCTCCAGGCTATTCTAGTAAAAATCCAATAAATGATGTTGAGATGACCTATAACACTCTTAAAAACAACAGAAACTCTTCTTAGCTTATCTTTCTCACAGCATCCAAAATACTAAGCTAGTAAGAGCCTTCCAGGCATGTCTCTTGGATGACACTAGTATGGCTGCTTGTCAACAATGCTTCATTTAATAAATGGGTACTGTGGGACTGGTGTAAGATATTTTCCACATCAAAAAATATTCAATATGAGCAGATTCCCGTTAAGTGCTATTAACTCTGGGGGCATGCCTGATGATTTTGTTTGAAAGATTACTTACATTTTTAAAATCAGAATTTAAGAACTGAAGAAAAAATCAGTGGTAATATATGGGGTATAAGTAACAACTGTTTTTTGGTACTAGGTACATATTTGGGTAATTTTGTTGTACAGATTTATTTTTAATATCGCTTGCTCTAACAACAGTTCTTCTGAGTATAATCGAGTATAATAGTCTTTATATTACATAGTCACATAGTGCTAATTTTAAACAGAATTATTTGTAAGTTGTGCAAGCAAAAACATCTATTTCTGCTGATATATTACTATATTATACCAGAATTTTCAAATACCAAAGACAAGTACTATCAACTCACACAAAAATAACTGCCAAACCGTTCTCTCACTTCAAGTCACGTTAGCATTTAGAAACAGAAACACCCATACATATCAGAGATATGCTCAACACAACCCTGAGCACATAGAGTTAGTATTTATTTAATTATTAATAAAACAATAACATATAAACATATGCTAAAGAGATTACATTAGTGCATCTATAATATTATGTATGTACAATATGAAATTTTAAAGAGCAAATTCTGCAAATAGTTATTAAATATTAGTCAATAAAATGTCAGAGTAGGATTTCAGTGATAGAATTTATAATATACATGCGGATATCAACACTATTGAGAATCAGTATGAGATAAGAAGGAAAATAAAGAGGGGGGAACTAGCCATTCTCTGAGGTGGTGACCCCAATCATTGAAGCAAAATTGGCCTCCTAGGTGGACACTGAAACACCAAGGTAATACGATAGTTCAATTGCAAAATGTTCCAATATCTGAATTCCATAAAGTATCTCAAGTGTTTTATTGTTTTCTTTCCGGGAAAGATGGACTGTGGCTTCTCATGATTGATGGCTAAAAGTACCAAGTGGATATCTGCAAAATGAGGGAGGAAATAACACCAAGGAAATAGTAGAATCTAAAATGTAGCATCTTTTAAAAATATATTTGTCAGTGTAATAGCATTTTGATGGATGAATGGAATTGTGCAAAAAATTAATCTTGGAATTGAAGTTTGAGCCACTGTTCAGCACAGGAGCTCTTAAAAAAGACAAATCAGGGTTCAAATCAGTTTCTGGGAATCTAAAATTAGGAAGCTTTAATCTCATTTGTAAATTAGAATCATGATAAATATCTTGGGCTGGAGAGATAGCACAGAGGAAGGGCCTTGCACGCGGCTGATCGGGGTTCAGTTCCTCCGTCCCTCTCGTAGAGTCCGGCAAGCTACTGAGACTAACTCACCCGCACAGCAGTGGCTGGCAAGCTACCCATGGTGTATTCGATATGCCAAAAACAGCAACAACAAGTCTCACAATGGAGACATTACTGTTGTCCACTTAGGCAAATCGATGAGCCACAGGATGACAGTGATATAGTGAATAAATATCTTAAATGGTTGTTTGGTGGATATACAATACATTTATTTAAAAATACTTTGCAATTATTTTGTAGGATTTAGAATGCTGAAATGTATATTATAAACTCACTGTTTGGTGCAGAATAAAATCTTTACATGCAATTTCTTGCCCTTCATAATTATTTTCAACTTACTTTCTAAAAATATACTGTATTTAAAGCATGAAAATAGCCTTAAAGAAAGAAACTGGTTTGAGCTAATTGTACCGGCTCATCAAACAATCATTAATTGAGAAACGAAACTACTATTTTATTTAAAGATGATTTTAAAAATCTGTTTCTATGCAATTGTTCTAGTCCCTCACCTAATTGCAGGTGCTAAGCACACTTTTCTGATTTATAAACAATTTTGTATTAGAATAATTAAAAATGAGATAAACATACAAAATGAAATAAAAATAAGTCAACTGAAACATTATGTTAATACTTGCAAATATATTCATTTTTATATTATAAACTTAAATTTTGCTAAAGTGGAATCCATAATATGGATGCTTATTCACTCCCCAAATTTAATCCAGTTAAGGAGATGAACAAAATAGCAAATATAATAATGTGAAATTGAATGAACTAATTAGCAAATTACTATCTATTACCTGACTCTTTTTGGCAATATAAATTTCAGAAATTGTCTCTTTGGTTATAATACAATATCATCTGCTGTCTTATAAGAATAAGGTCTAATAAGAATAAGGTCTTATTTCTGGATAAGCATTAAGAAATACTTGGTCAAATATATATGGAGGAGAAAGAAAATGGGCATTATGGAGCAAATGAATCAGATATTCTATGTTTTTTGTTGCATTACTGTTAGTATCTTTTAAATAACATGGTTAAAATAGAGCATTTCTGGTTTTGATGTACAGAGCTTGTGTACCTCACCCCTACCAAGCTGTCCAAGACTCTCCACCTATGTCTTTATGTTACTTAAAGTTCACCATAATCTCCCTCCCAACAGTGTAAAGTTTGAAATCCAAGGCCAAACACTGTTATGGTTAAATTATATAACAGTGTTTAGTTTGTTTAAATTGGAAAATAATGATGTCATATGCTCATTAATTACTAATTCAGGAAAGATTCTGATCTTCTAAATAAAGAATAAAACTTATACATTTTTATTTAAAAGGATAAATTATAGCAAGGTACTATATATACATATATATCACATATATGTATATATATATCACTATATCACTGTCATCCCGTTGTTCGTCAATTTACTTGAGCGGGTGCCAGTAACATCTCCATTCGTTCTAGCCCTGAGATTTTAACAGCCTCTCCTTACTCGTATTTCCCGATAATTGGAGGCTCTTTCAGGGTCAGGAGAATGAGACCTGTTATTGTATCGAATACGCCATGGAGAGCTTGTGTCAGGCTCTGCTTTGCAGGCTTACAGGGCTCTCCTGTGCATTGTTAGCACAGGGGTTGGGTGTTCGCCTTTCACGTGGCCAATCTGAGTTTGATTCCTCTGCCCCTCTCGTAGAGCCCGGCAAGCTACCGAGAATATCAAGCCCGCGCAGCAGAGCCTGGCAAGCTACTGGTTTGTATTGGATATGCCAAAAACAGTAACAATAAGTCTCTCAATGAGAGACGTTACTGGTGCCCGCTCAAACAAATCGATGAGCAACGGGATGACAGTGACAAGTATATGTATGTATATATAGGTACATATATACATTTATATATTTATTTATTTATATGGGTAGGGAGTGTTTAATGATGTGCTGTGTGGCCGCTTTGTGGCTGTGCAATCCAGAAATATGTTCACTCATGTGTCAGTCTAGTCCGAAGTGTGTGGAAATTGGCCTGGAATGTGGCAGCAGTTGGGTAGTGGAGGTGTGCTGCAGAGGCTGGATCCCTTGGGGTGGGGAGGCCTCCCACCCACCCCCCTCTGAGGCGCCCGGAGTGGAAACGGCCTCTCGCACGGAATCTGGGGGCATGGTTTTGGGGTCTCAATTTATGCTCCCTTCCAGGAGAAGCAGCCATGAGTTTTGGAGAGTGGCCTATGAAGAAATTATCTGGTGCTAGCAGGAAGTGGCTTATAGTGGCTTATTTAATATATATTAAATATCATCTTGGACCAAATAAATAGTACAGGATTTAAGGCAAAGCCCTTGTATGCAGGCAATACCAAGTAGTTCCCAGAGCTTTGTGGTTTCATGAGTATTGTCGAGGTGCATCCCTGTGTGCCCCTACAAGGACCACTAGGACAACTACAGTAACCTCATGAACCATGGCAACTGAGGCACTAGTTCCCTGCATTCAATTGATTATCAGGTTGCCGAAGAATCATCAGATGGACTCTGTTCCTCCTAGGCCCTGCTTGGTGTTAGGGACCTTCGCATCCGCTCAATCATCCTTTTGTTATTGTATATTTTAGCAGTGTGTGTGGAAACATTTGGCAGCACTTAATGCTTATTCCTGGCTCTGAACTCAGGAATCATTTCTGTTGCATCTGGGTTCCATGCCGGGTGCCAGGGATCAAAGCTGGGTTGGCCTCTTGCATGGCGCCCTACCTCTGGCCCCGTCATCCTGTCTTACACAAAGGTGAATGAGAATAACAGAAATTAAGGAGTGAAACCAAATCCACTTAATGATCTGCCTCGTGATAGAAGCAATAATGGCAGTGCCTATTTATTGTCCTCAAGATCAAACAATAAAGTGGAGGGCCGGAGCAATAGCACAGCGGGTAGGGCTTTTGCCTTGCATGCAGCCAACCCAGGTTCGATCCGTGGCATCCCATATGGTCCCCCATATGTCAGGAGCAATTCCTGAGTGCAAAGCCAGGAGTAACCCCTGAGCATTGCTGGGTGTGACCCAAAAAGAAAAAAAAACCAATAAAGTGGAGCAATAAAAGCGATAACTTAGAACAGCACTGTTTTCACTGTTTTTCAAACCGTCTGCCAGGCGTGTATATTGCTAGTTACATTAAAATTACAAAGTGAACTGCTGTGATTTTTCTCCTACTACTAGCAACAATAATAAATACTTCCCTTTTGTTTAAATCTCCACCAATGCTAAGATGACAATTTAATTTTCCATCCAAAGAGATACTTCTATTATATTGAGCTTGCAAGTATAAAGTGTAATATCCCATGCAAACCAGAAAACGTGTTTAGCCTATGTCTCATTTCAGATGTTTGTCATTGTTTTCCTCTGAAACCCCTTGTTCTATAAGTCTATATTATACACATATCAAATATATTTTATATCAATTTTGTAAATTTACAAATTTTGTAAAATTGATATTTAAAAAGTGAATTTTATACATTAAATTTATATATAAATTTTCTTATGTATTAATGCTTTTATTTATCCAATTGCAATCACCTTTTGCTATATTATAATCAATATTTAAAATATACACAAGTTTCAAATGTTTTATTATGATAGATAGTGAATATTACTATATATTTTTTGTTCAGATTATCAGATTTAGCATTATAGCATCTTCTTAAAGGACAAAAAGTTCAAATAAATGTTCTGTTTACATTTTTAGTCATTGATGTACTTTATTTTTTTATTTTATTTTTTTTTAATTTTATTTTATTGAATCACCATGTGGAAATTACAATGCTTTCAGGCTTAAGTATTAGTCATACAATGCTGAAAAAACCATCCCTTTACTAGTGCCCATATCCCACCACCGAAGAAAAAAAAAAAAACACAGTACACCTCCCATCCCGCCCACTCCCGCACTCCCCCGCCTTGTAACTGATAAATATCACTTTACTTTCTATTTACTTTGGTTACATTCAATATTTCAACACAAACCTCACCATTATTATTAGGAGCACCCCACTAGAGTCAGACCTGTTGTGAAGAGAAATGAGGTCGCACGGCCGCAGTAGCGGCCGCGTGGTTTTGTATTTCTGTACTTTAACAACTAAGTCCAGGGAGATTTATTCCGGATATTCGATCATTGCAAGCTTGTGGTCGTCATAATACGGTGGTCCCCATGCCCTTCATCCCCGGGAAGGGACAGGCGAGAGAGAGAAATACCTTTCCCCTCCCGGGCGGGCATGGGGTCGCAGCTTAGTTCTCTGGCAGGAAACAATCTGCTAGGAGCAGTCCATGTTGTAGTTGGTTCAGCTGGGTCTGGATTCAAGCAGGTGCAGCTGCGAGGAGCCGCACACGCGTGTGGCCCCCGGGGTCACATCTTGGCAGCTGTCAGTCATTGATATACTTTAAAAACTACTGATTCATATACAAGTGGCTAAAGAGATTCTAAAAAAATGGTGAAATATGAACTATCGAGCATTTCTGTTTTATTTTGTCTCAGTTTTCCAGATGCCTTTCATAACTTTATGGATGAGGGAAAGTTTCTAACTGATCAAGTGATGCAAGTGCTTTGCTTAATTTACTGTTGCATTTCAATGCTCCTTTGTCTCATTACTAGAGGGTAATTTATTGAAATTTATTGACATGTCAAATAATTATGGAATATTATCATATCAGTAATACATTTGTGACATAATAAGTAAAATGAACATATTGGCTACAGTGAGGAAAGAGAAATGTCTCTAGATAACAGAGTTGTCAGTCTGAAAATCTGAAGGAGAGATTAGAAATGAAAGAGGATCGAGGTATTTTCTCTGTTCTCCAGAAGACAGAGATTTGAACTAAACAGTGGCTCTTGAGGCAGCTTTGGTATCCTTTTTACAAACTTTTTGTTGCAAAAGGAGTGTTTAAAAACAAAACACAACAGAACATGCTCAACGTGAACATAGATAACTTTCCAGTGTTGGGTTTCTTAAAAAAAAATAGTCTCAAACCCTTAGTGGGTTGACCACAATATTTTAGTTCACTTCCGGTCAGTGTCTGCTCAGTCTGCTCACTGGACATTGTGCATGTGAAGTTCGTGGCCTCCTACAGGTCACTTGCGTGAGTGAGGCAGAGAGGTGAGTGAGGGTCACTTTCTCTCCATCAGTTTCTGCCACCTGGACCAGCTGGGATGGCCAGAACTGGTAAAGTGATGAGCCCCTGCCGGGCCTAGCCAGCCCCGCAGGGTGGCCATCAAACCACACCTCATGTCCACTTGGTGTTCTTCTCCTAAGAGCTAATCCAGACCCCCCTATTTTTCGGGAAGCCATGGACTCAAGTTGGAGCAAGAAGTTGTTCTTTGCAGGAAAGATCTAGGCCTTTCCCGTGATTTCCAGGTACTTGGTCCAGAAAGCAATTTCAGGGGTAGATAGGCAGGGAAGGATAAACAGATTTTCTTTGGAGGCTTTTAGGAAGGGGAAGGAGGGGGAGAAAAGGGAGAGAGCAATGTGCTCAAAGGAGAACACAGGCTTCTCCAAAGGCAGAGAGAGCCCCAATAAAGCATATACCTTAAAAGGGGGAATGTGGGCGACACATGTGCTAGGGCGTGTGGCCACAAGCAGCACACAAGCTCCAGCAGCATATGTGTGCACTTCCTTTGATCAAGGTGAGTCTATAAGTTTGATCCAACCTGCCCCCACATTGGGCTTCTACCTAGGTAAGTCAGTTGCTAAGATGGTTGCCTATAGGTAGAGTTAGAAGTGGCCATTGTCCTCTTTGAAATGTCTTTCCTGGCCTCCGTTACTGCAGGAACTACACTTGGAGGTGGGTCCATCCTTCTCTGGCCCTGTTGAGGCCAGGTGAAGCTTCTCCACCTTAGTTCTCATTTCCACAAAGCAGGTTATTGGCAGCCTCACGACTATTGGTTTTGATTATTTCCCAGGAATTCCATTCTCCTGGAGGTCCTTTTCGCTCTACCTGCCAGTCTACATCGGATGGAACTGGTTTTATCCTGGAGATGTGAACCCAGCTAGAAACTCACCCCTGGGCCCAATAAAACTAGTTTGAGACTTCCCTTCCCTCTGAAGGAAAGCCTTGTTGTCAGCATGATGTTCCAGAACATGGACCTTGGCCCTGCATCCCTCACAGCTGAAGGGGCGAGATGTAAAGGGGGAAGTGTTGCAGGCAGGAAGACAGAGACCCAAGTAATAATACACATTAAAAAAACATATTGTCTGAAAACTACAGCATCCAGAGGCATGGAGACCTTTGACCCGAAAAAACTCTCCAAGGAGCAAAGAGCATTAAAACGCAGATTTCCAGGCCTAGTGCAAGGAGACACTCAGAGAAGAGAGAAGGATAGAGCCCCGGACGAGACAGGAGCCACTCCTGAAACAAAGGTCACAGGAAAAACATTAAAAGTAAGGAACTGCTCTCTGTTGTCCCAAGAGCCAAGCACCGCAGCAACGGAACAGGCCAGTTTCGGAAAACTATAGAAATTAATTTGACAAAGGAAGAGGCATCTATGTCTGCAGCATCCTGCTCTTGTGATGTGGGTTTTCATATTTTTGGGTATATTTTCCTATTTGGGGCAAGAGGCCTACTGGCGAATCTATGTTTGTCACGTATACTTTTAATTTTTCTTCACTTTTGTGCTCTCTCTTGAGCACATATCTCAATCTAGTTCCCTCCTTCCCTTCCTTTATTTTTCAAATAAACTCATTTTATTTTTTTTAAATCACGGTGTGAATAATATTATGCTCCAGAAATGAAAGTGTCAGTGACAATATCATAAACTGCCAAGACAACCCATTAAGACTGATGAGACGATGTACATAAAAATTAAACTGAAAGTTAATTGAAAGTTTAAATAGCAATGATTTGGGTAGTTGTTTCATTTGAATGTCTGGAAATCATTTTTTCGTTGAACAAGGTTTTAGTCCCTACTGTTATAAGAAAGCCATGACCATTTTACCATTATAAAAGCTATTGTGCTTTCTCTCTTGTAATTGAGTATTAATTAAAGAAATGTTAATTAATTTTTAGTTAATAGCAGAAAAATATAGTCTTTGGAGCGATAGCACAATGGATACGGCGTTTGCCTTGCACACAGCAGACCCGGGTTCAATTCCTCTGTGCCTTTTGGAGAGCCCAGTAAGTTACCGAGATTATCCTGCCTGCAAGGCAGAGCCTGGGAAGCTACTCTTGGCGTATTTGATAGGCAAAAAAACAGTAACAACAAGTCTCACAATGGAGATAATACTGGTGCCCACTCGTGCAAATCGATGAACAACAGGATGACAGTGCAATGCAGTGCAATGTAATATATCTGTATCACTCTATCACTGTCATCCTGTTGTTCATCAGTTTACTCGAGTGGGCGCCAGTAACGTCTCCATAGTCTACATCTTTGACATCTATTTAGTCAGCATATCTGGAAAATAATAGTTCCATATTATATGCCTTTGATATTTATATGCCAGAGAATACCATTAACACATACATTATGATAGTCTAGAAGAGGGAATACATATAAAGGCCTTGTGCAAAATTTGAAATCTTGACGGTTTTGAATCTTCTTATATGAGTCCTGAGCCCCAGGGCCACTATGTCTCCCAAGAAGATTAAGGTGAAACAATTCCCCAAACCTTTACTTCAGCTTAGGATCAGAGCGAGGTTTTTCTGACTGCTTCAGGCAGAGCTAATGGGCTTTTCAGAATCCTAATCCTCACTAGAGTCTTGGTTTTATGGAAGAAGCAACAAAGAAATTGGTGTCTCCCACTCTCTGTTAATACAAGAGGAAAAAACTGTGGCTTTCTCAGGGTTGTGCATAATAGGACTAGGTAAAAAAAATCACATCAAACCATGCAAATTCGAAGGTCAACTCAGGGAAATTTTAGTGAAAATCATTTTTTCTCACTTTTTCACTTTTCCATACACACATATGTATAAAACCTTTCTCATCACATAGAGGACAATTTTGTGAAAATATGACTGCAATTATAGCTATTAGAAATGGTAATTATATGCCTATCTATGTACATTGAACTTACGCAGTTAAATTTTTTCCAAGGTGAAACTTGTGATTTGTTTCCAATTGTATAATAAAAATTCCAAGTATTTAAAAATAGATTAAAAAACAGATGTGCAAAAGTAAACTTTAAAATCTCACTCAATTCAAGAAGTATTTCATACAAAGTTTGAAATTAATTTCCACATATCTATGACTATCAGATTCACTTCAGGTAAGGAGAGTTCTGTCTATAACAGTCCTTGGCTTTCTGCACTTTCTTCCCATTCATTTTCCACACACATAAAAAAAAAGAGTGAAATCTGTCTCACTGATTCTTTGTAATAAAGCATGCAAACATTGGTGTTTAAACTATTTCTTATTTTTCCTTGTTGGAACTATATGACCTGTAGTGATCAACTGTTTCTCTACTGATCTCAGTGATGCTGCCTTTAGGAGCACATAGTTATCCCATATTAGGAATATTATTGAGATTTTACCACCCAACCAGCAGGTTTTGCCCAATTGGAGATCTAATAATAGGAATTCAAATTGATTAAAAATTAGCTAAATTTAGTAATGCTATTTCATTTTTTTTTAAATTTTATTTTATTGAATCACTATGGAAAAAAGTTACAAAGCTTTCAGGTTTAAGTATCAGTCATATAATGATCAAACCCCCATCCCTTCACCAGTGCACATGTTCCACCACCAAGAACCCCAATAAAACCCCTCCTACCTCCAGCCCCCCACCTGAGTGGCTAATGATCTTCACTTTATTCTCTCTATATTTTGAACACATTCAATATTTCAACAGAGAATTCACTATTATTGTTTGGAATTTTCCCCCAACAATTAAACCTGCTGAAAAGGCACCATTTGACAATTTGTTTTTCATTGCTGAGAATGAAGACTCTATGAGCTTGTGCGGCTGTGACGGCTTCCGTGCGGTTTTGGGTTTCTGATATTTTAGCTCAGTTCACAGTCTAGATGCATTTCTATAAGAAGCCGCTAGGTGCCAATATGGGTTTAGTAATGTTATTTCATTTTATTGATTGACTTATTTGTTGTTTTGGGGCCATACCTGGTGGTGCTCAGGACTTGCCTGTTGGAGTACGAGATCATTGATGTGAGTTGAGGTCATACGTGATTCTACTGAATGCAACTAGAGACTGAAGCTGGGTCAGTCACATGGAAGGTAAGTGCCATACATGCAGTTCTAACTCTTTATCCCAGTAGTGTTATTTTTTGAGATAAGTAAAAATATTTATCTACATATCTACGTATATATAACATATCAGATCTGCCTTATTTGTGTGATTTACAATTGGAGCACTGACAAGTACCATTTTGGGGTAACAAAAGTCCTATAATAAAATTTCTAATATAGTGGCCTAGTTCTCCTTACAAATGAGAAATATATATATATACAAAGATTTTACATAATATATAACAGACATGAGTATAACAAGAAACCTTATATTTTTAGATAGAACTGATTTCATATAGCCAATTTCTTCAGTAGCTTAATATTAGAAACAAATAGTGAACCACAGTAGATTACATGCTAATGATAACTCTTATTTTGATATTTTATGCTTTATTGGCAAAACTATCCCAACAGTTTTTCCTTCACATTCATAGAAATAACAATAGCTAAAGTAGATATAATCTATGGTGTTCTCAATATTATATTTCACCTCAAATATGTATGTGTATGTAGATGAAATTCTAGGATTATATAAACTGATTGAGTAGTGTACACATAAATGGAATACATAAGTTAATGGTACTATAAATGTTATCATAATTATTTTATTCATTTTCAACCTTTCAATATTGTATATAATGAGATATTGACTTTTCACTACCAAAGTTTATAGGTAGAATAATTTAGTGTAAATCCAATGGGAGTTATAGTATTCAAAATTCTATTTACATTGTAAAGGATAGCCACACTTAAATGCCTCACAGAAAACTGGTTTGGAATGATATGCTGATGCACAGAAGTCATTAATTACCTGTTAGCCTTCCTCTGCTTATGCACAATAGGAACAAACTTGAATTTATAAACTTTCTATCATTTTATCACTTTCTGTAACCAATCTCCATTCAGTGTGAAGCGCTTCCATTTATAATGACTATCTGTTCAAAGTTCTGCAGCGATGCAGAGCTGCATCAATTTTCAGGGACAGAGAGTAGCAAAAACTATTAATTATTATGATAGTAATAAAAAGTCAGATATCCAATATATTTAGATAGCAAGTAAAAGTATAGCTATTAGATAAACTCCAAGCCAACTATTATCATTCACTTTCCAAAACAATGATGCACAATTTATTGCTGTAAACCACAGTTCTTATATTTGATAAAACATCTTTATATAAAAAAATTCATTATCTTCATTGGAGAGTAACACTACAGCATACAAACATTGTGCATTCTTTTTGCTTTTTTAAAGATCCCTCAAAAAATGGCAACAAGAGATTTACTAAAATGAATAGTAATAGATTTATTTTTTAATTAGAAAAATTAAAAATTAAAAGGACCTAAGGATAAATAAAGAAAGTAAAAATGGTATTTGTAGAACAGACTGCAGCATTTTACAAGGCTGTAGAATATGAATTTTGTGAGATAAATAATATTGCTATTTACATTAAAATGGTCTATTTTTTTTGCTTATGGAACTTTTTTAGTGCATATTTATATTCTGCAGGAAGCACTTCCTCAGATATAATTTTGTGTGTGTGAAAGTATAGAAAATATTAACATTATTTTTATTTTTTATATATAAAACTACTAAAACCTAGAGAAACTAAGAAGAACATATCTCCTTAGGAACGGGGTCAGGACATACATTCACGTTTCCATCTACTATAATTAATTCATTATTAGGAATAAATATGATAGATAACCTGTACTTTTTCAGAGAATAATTTACTTTATTACAGTCATTGTCCAATGAGTGAAAACAAATCATTCCAATTTAAAACTAATGAATCTATTTAATATCAGTTTAGAACTTTTCCTATTACTTTTCATTCTGCAATTATTTACAGCGAAGACTTCCAAAACGTTGAAAGATTAGACATATAGTCACAGTTTTTGCAAATATTTTTTTCTGACAAATTCAACTATACAAGGACCACATTTAATATTTTATCATAAAAATTCAAGAATCATATTCATATAATAATTTTATTGCAAAATCTTAAGTCTACAAGTGTAAATGAAAGCATAGTAGATCTGATGGACATAAAGCATGACACAGAGACTTCAATAGTCAATAAAATAAACAGAGTTTTCAAATAATACACACTCTAGATAATTTGATTTTTACATTTTAATGATTTGTAATCTATATATTTTTAAGTATTAATTATTTTGCACTGCTACTATAAGTGCATTCCATTACATTATGCCCAATGGTTCAGTTAGGAAACAGTTCAATGTGTTTCAAAATAAGTTTTACTGTACGTAGCACACATTAACGAATGACCTTTTCAACATGAAAAATGTTCTAACCTCAGATGTAAATGAGCCCTCACAGTTTTTTTTTTAAATTTAAATTTAAACCTTGCTCAGCCAGTAACTAAGTTGATTTGTTGTGATAGCAAGTTGCTAACTTAATAGACTTAGTCGTAAGGATCTCAAACTTAAAAATCCGAGCCTTCAGGTTCACGTGTTGTAGTGATAGGCCAAAATTCAGCACTAAATTTATAGCAAAATTATAATCTGATAACTTGAATTCAAATTTTCAGAATATTTACCAAAGTGTCTCCATTTTTAAAAAAATAATAATATTGAGTCAGCTGACCAGGGTTCGATTCCTCCACCCCTCTTGGAGAGCCTGGCAAGCTACCAAGAGTATCTAGCCCACAAGGAAGAGCCTAGCAAGCTACCCGTGGCATATTTGATATGCCAAAAACAATAACAAGTCTCACAATGGAGAAATTACTAGTGCCCACTCAAGTAAATCAATGAACATGGGAGGACAGTGCCCATCGTGTCACTATCATTTACAAAATTATTTACAGTTGAGATTCATGCATTTCGTTTTCCAATGCCAATTTCATTATCATGTCAACTTTTCTCTTCCAATATCCACAGTTTTCTCTCTGTTTCCTTGATTTCTAAGTTCGGTGGTTTTAGTTTGTGTCATGAGCTTTCAGTTTGGTTGGTTCTGTGAATCCTATATGCAACTTATCTATCCAAAGAATCAAAAGGAAATTTTTAGGATATTATTTTCTCGATAGTAATTGCCTAGTGTAATTATTTACCACAGTAGTCAGAGCAAGCAAATGTTTGCTAGTTTACTAATATACAAATATCAGTGTCATAATTTAAATAATTTAGCAAAAGCAATGAAAGCCAATATTTTATTCATAAAATGTTACAATAGATAAAGTGTAACACATTCCTAAGGCCTAATGACTTCATGAAATATCATTGTGATGACTGGATTTTCTAAAATAATCATGCAATTTATTTGGGGAATTGCGAATTTTGGATGGTCATTGGGGCCCCTACCAGCTATTCTGGGCCAACCACATTAGTGACTCATTTAAGAATTAGAGACTAATGAACTGTTTGGGCTCTGAGGTTTACCTGAGTCACCTGGTAGAGTTTCCATCAACAAGGCTCAAATGACCATGTGGTGCTGGGTCAGCTGCAAGTAACACATACACCTTAAGTTCTGCACTATTTCTCATAATTCATTTAAAAATAATTTAGAACTTGACCTCAACCAAATTAAGGCTGAAAGCTTTGTAACTTTCACATGGTGATTCAATAAAAAAAATAAAAAAAAAGTGACCTCAACCTTTCTTGTCTTCCACTGGGCATGTTAGAACATGATTCCATATCAGTTTTATATGAAAAAATGCATAGATGTTTTGTTGTGAGATACTTAAATATGACTGCTTCTGACATGTTAGTGAATATACAAATAGAGCTATTTTTATTATTAATTAAAATGGTCCTTATATTATTTGAATTGATAGTTTATCCAGCCTCCGTATCAGGAGAGTATCCCTGGGATTATTTCTAAGAGATAAAAGGAAAATATTCAATCTGTGACCCAAGGGGAACATTTATTACTTTGTATATCTTTATTTTACTATAATATATATTTTGATGTTTTGAGTAAATTTACTCAGGAAGTGGCCAATATGTAGTTTTCAGAACTTAAACTATGTCATATAAATGTATGTGCTAAAAGGTTCAACTGATGCAAGTGGGGGATTATTTAGAAATACTCTCTTCATACTGTCATTTCTTGCAGAAAACTACTGCAAACCAATGAGATTCATCATTTTAAAGAATCTTTTGACCATCTTAAGAACAAACAAGTAAAATGAGTAGTGAGACTGCTTGCAATTGCATTTTAACAACTCTATCCAAGAGAGTACCATTAACATATAAACTGTAAAAAGTTTTACTAAGTATAAACTATTTTATGTTAACTATTTATTTTACCATAACCTGTCATCGTACAGTGTTCAATAATATATATGCCTAGTGTCATTTGCTACTATGCAATAATGTAACATTCTAAAGTAGATAACACATCAGAACATTTGAGTCAAATTCTTAAATTATATTTTAATTTCTAATTTTAAAAAAATCTTATTTTTTTTACTTTTTAAATGCTTTTTACTTTTTTTTGCTTTTCATGCAATTCTCATAATTCAAATAATCTCCCACTTATTATTATGTAGTAATAATCCCAGTGTTTGAAAGGCAGTAAATGTTTTTTATTTTTTAAAAATATACCCTATTTCTACATTGTTAGTTTCTTTTTTTTCGAGTGCCCTACATTGTTAGTTTCTAAAATTCATCAATATTCATTTCAATTAGTAGCCACTATGGTATTTTCTAGTTAGTATTCCTTATGAATTAGAAAAATTACTGTGATTCCAGAATATTCTTCATTTTTTAAAAACATATACAGCTAAGTAATTTTCATTTTTGAAGTGACTAATTTAATTATCTCTGAAAGAATTTAGAATTTATTAACAAAGTTATTCAGAATTTAATCCTCAAGATGGTCACGTTCAGTGAACAAAGGAACACAATTTTAATACTGTAATATCATAGAAGCAGAGAACCAAAAGCCTTGCTTTGTATAAAAAGAAGATTAGTAGATTCTCAGAAGGGAAAATCATAGAAGCTAGCATGAAAAGCAATTAAACAAATCACACAAAACTCACTGATCACAGCATCCCTTTTTTATCAAAACAATACAAGCATTTGATATGAACTCTTTGATTGAAGGAAAAACTAATGCTAAGATGAGAAAAACAGAAAATTAAAACTTAAATAAATGAATATAAAAGTATTTCTGTTTTCATTTCCATTATTAAGTGCCTTCCTGAATTAATTGAACTTCTTGTGAAAAGGCACAAATTGACAGCAAATTATGAAATAAATTTAAATCAGAATAAATGAAAAATAATAGTAGGGGAAGAGAATACATCAATTGAAGAGACCAAATTGATAAATTGCTAATACGACGTGAAGGGACTAGAATATTTAAGCCCAAATTTGATCTAATCAGAGCGTGAAAGGCTTCATGCAGATATACTATGTTCAAAAACTTAAATTATATGAAGGAAAGAACAATTCTGTGGTTCAATTAAAATAGCTGGATTTAAATATTATCTTATATGAGCACTGAAAATTCACTCTGTCTCTATGACTCTACTTATCTACTGCAACTTGTATCAACAGTAATTAGTATGTTGGAAGTAAAAGAATATAGGATAGTGTATATTAAAACTTTAATATTGGTCTTGGCTCCCACAAAAGATTTCTGACTACATATCTGAAATTACTTACTACTGTGGATTCTTATATCTTTTAAAAATAGATCATGAGATTGAAATTATTTGAGACATAAAAATATTATCTCACAGAAAAAAGTATGAAAACAAAATTATCAATCAGACTAAAGCAGGAGCTATCAAATTCAGGTAAAGCTGGGACCGGAGAAATAGCAAAAAGATAATTTCCTGCCTTCCACATTGTAGGATAACATTCGGTTTGTCCTTTCAGCCTTGCCGCAGGGAACTTAGTTTACCTTAAAGCAATGTCCTTTCTAAATGGACACAGGAAGACAGTTAATATTATGCTTTGTAACTTGGCAGCTGATTGACTCCAATAATATTTACTTCTGGGCATCTGCTTTCTCAACTCAGTCACCCTTAGTTCCTAGCACCCCAAAGGCAGGTTCCCGATGAGGGACGGAATGAACCCAGGGCAAGCTGTGAGCTATGCTGGCATTGAAATGGGTCAGGCCAAAGAGCCTCAATACTCAACTATAAGTTGAGAGCATGGTCATAGACAAATGTCATGATCCAAAAGTAACAACTATATTAGGACCTGCTGGAGTTAGGAAGACTAATCTGGCCTGAGGACTGTGGTCTGGAATCTATAGTGAATGTCCTCAGGAAGAACCAAACTTTAAGTCTGATATATCCCTCACTGTGCTCATACAGAATGATATTGCTAGAAATATTAGAAGTAGATTTACTACAACAATTTAAGTGGATTACTAGCTAATGAAGGAAGGAATCAATACACCCTTGTTTGGATCCCACCCTTGAGCAGATCTCCTAGTAATCTGGAATAATCTCCTTAGATGAGATTCTGTTAATCCCCTAGAGAAGTGGTCTTACCCCTCTTTGTTGATTTATTAATGTTCAACCCACCTTTGTGTTACCGCCCTATGTGATTGCTAGATAAACTCAGACTAATAGAAGTAGGGAGAAGACACAGAAGCGTGGAAGAAGAGGCAGAGGCAAGACAGAAGCAGCAAAGAAGACACAGAGGAGAGAAGACACAGAAGTGGAGGAGAAGACAAAGGGCAGAAGTAAGACACAAGCAAGAAGACACAGAAGCGGATAGAAGACACAGAGGCAAGACAGAAGACACAGAAGCAGAGACAGAGAAAGGTCGGAAGAGACCTGAGGAGATACTACAGAGACAGAGAGAGACAGAGTGACAAACAGAAGAGAGCACAGCAGCACATACAGAACTGGACCACAGAGGAGGAGCCATACACAGTGGCTCGAGAGCACTGAACGAAAGCGGCGAGAGAGAGAGCGCCACCCCGAAAGCCAGCAAACAACACAACACACATCACATCGCCTTTTACCCCCTCCCCCCCCACGCAGGCGAGCTTTTATATTTTTTACACCATATGTTGTATGTTGACCTAGTTTAATCTCTGGCATGACTTATGATGTCCTGTGTTCTACCAGGAGTGATCACTGAGAAAAGCATCCATATTAGGGCCTGAGCACCGCTGGGAGTGACCCGAAATCCCAAGAAAGAGATGCAAGCAAAACAAAAGAAAACTTAACAAACCCCAAAAGGAAGCATATCAGAAATCTGATTCTAAGCTACACATCATGATGCAACTGGTAGTAAGTTATTTATTTAAGGGGAGAAACCAGGTCATATCCAGATGTACTCAGGGTCTCTACCTGGGTCTAAGGCCAGAGCATGCCCAGAGGTGCTCAGGGAGCCATAATCAGTGACACTATTTGAGCCAGAATTGGCTCCATGGTGCAATCAGGCTCAGTCTTACCTCCTGTTTAATCTCTCTGCCCTGATGAATTAATTTTTATATAAGAATCATTAATTTTACATATTAAAAAATAAATTATCCTACTCATATCCTAAATACCCTATGGCATATTTGGGGCTCTTTCAGAATTGCCCACTCGTGCAAATCGATGAACAATGGGATGACTGTGATACAGTGATGGCCAAAATGAATATACTATAGAAAATCTATTCTGTAGTACTGGTGAAAGTGGAAAAATGTTGCAGAAAATTTTGATTTGCATATTGTATTTACGCTATAGGAGTCAATGACAGGTGAATTGACGCTATTATTAAATCAATGCAAATAAGATATTCAAAACATTGAAAACATAAATTATTATAAACATAGTTTTTATTTATTTTTTTAATGCATACTGTCTCTCTCTGGGACTGTAACGATAACACAGCGGGTAGGGCATTTGCCTTGCATGCAGTCGACCCAGGTTCAATTTCTCCATCCCTCTCTTAGAACCCAGCAAGCACCCAGAATATCTTGCCTCCACGTCAGAGCCTGGCAAGCTCCCCGTGGCATATTTGATATGCCAAAAACAGTAACAAGTCTCACAATGGAGATATTACTGGTCCGGCTGGAGCAAATTGATGAACAACAGGATTCGCTACAGACAGTGCTACTGTCTCTCTACTAAGGGATAACTTCCAAATCTGTGTGGGGGAGCCACATGGATTGCTGGGCTCAAACCCAGGTTGGCTGTGTGCAAGACAAGCATCTCACCCACTCTACTCTGTCTCTGACCCAAAAGAGCAAAACTTAAGCTATTCTTCCTGATTCTGATGTAGAATATAGCTGTGGTTTCAATAAATGGCCAAGAGTGTTAAATTGATATTAATTAGAGGCATGTTATGTATACGACACATGGAAGTTTGTTGAGTTCAAGTGGAAAACGCACACAGCTTAAATAGGCATCCCAGGACTATTTTACAGGTAGGTTTCAAAACGTTTTCCCCTTCAATCTTAACCTGTGTTTTTCAGAAAAATGTGGCATGCATGCCTGGGTGGTCTCATGTGTCTCTGTAGTTTGCTCTCTCTCCTCTACAGCACTGTAGCACTGTCATCCCATTGTTCATCGATTTGCTCGAGCGGGCACCAGTAACATCTCCATTGTGAGACTTGTTGTTACTGTTTTTGGCATATTGAATATGCCACGGGGAGCTTACCAGGCTCTGCCGTGTGGGCAGGATACTCTTGGTAGCTTGCAAAACTCTCTGAGAGGGATGGAGGAATCGACCTCAGGTAGGCCACGTGCAAGGTAAATGCCCTACCTGCTGTGCTATCACTCCAGTCTCCCCTCCACATTTCTAAATGTGCCTAGTGACAAATCTCAATTTCCATGTCTTAAGTCATGAGCCTTTCATCTATCTCACATATATATTTATGCATATATACCTATACATATAAATATATATATAATATAATTTATTAAATCATGTAACAAGGATTTTCTTCTCTCCTTTTCCTACTTCAATTGTTCTCCAAATTTTATCAATCTTTCTACAGAATCCCCACAGTTACTTGCTAATTTCTTTACCTTGAAAACACAAAGTTAGCTTCCATTATATATCAATTAGACACTCCTCTCCAAAATAGTCTACACATTTCAAATCATTACAGCAAATCCATCTGCTTATATTGCTTAGAGCACTGTATTAAGTTATAAATTAGGTTGGTTTATGCCATTGCTTAGAACCCTGTATGTGATCTCACTGAACTACATGAAACTGGCTCTCTCTTCCTTTGACCTACTCAGTTTTGCAATCTGACTCTGCTTTCTTCCCATCTTCACCTGCTCCTGCTCTCTCTTTCTCACTCTCTTTTACTTATTTTTTCATTTCAAGTACTGCATTCATCTGGGCTTTCTTTTTGATAATAAACCCAGCTCTGCCTTATCTCAAGACTTTGACACTGATTTTTCCTGTCTGGAAAATCCTTTCCCTAAACTCTCTGTGCACAGGCTCTTGTAAAATTTCAGACCTGTGCAATTCACCTGTCATTGACTCCAAATGCACTTTTTAGTATGACCTTATTTATCATCTGAGGCCTCTATGCCATTTTCTTCACAGTTAAATCTCAATGTGAAATGGCCTCTCTCTGTGTCTGCTCATGGTTGCTTTTCTTACTGGATTGAATGTGTATCTGAGATGTATGTCTTCTTCCATGACCTTGGGCGCAGGGCTTGACACCTGGTAGGTTCTACTGCATGCTTGTGGAATTCAGATAACTGGATTTACTTAGAGAATGCAGGATGTTTTGTACAGTGAAATATACAGTCACACAATATCCACAGAAGTACTGCTGCTAATGGAAGTATATTGTGTAACTATAATGCTTCCTACTGACACTATTCTTCTTTCATATTTCCAGGTACAGAAACAGATTCATAAATAACTTGCATTATTTAGTTCATGGTGTGAAAACTTGAATAGAATTTTAAAATAGAAACCAATGTTTCATCTATTAGCAAGTGGATCACTTGTTAAGTTTCCACAGGGCATACAAAAGCAACACTCACTCAAGAAATCAGCAGTTTTTGTTGTCATTATATACTTCAAATGATTTTATGCTATCAGATCAGTTTGCAGTGTATCTGGTGGAAAAAGCCCTTTAAGTCTACTCTGAAGGGATGAGACATTTATTTTCAAACTTCATTCAGGAAAATCTATTCTACAGGTTTTTACACATAACCATTTACTATACATATTTTTTCCTTTTTTTTTTCCTTTTTGGGTCACACCTGGCAATGCACAGGGATTACTCCGGGCTCTGCACTCAGGACTTACCCCTGGTGGTGCTCAGGGGACCATATGGGATGCTGGGTCGGCAGCGTGAAAGGCAAATGCCCTACCCACTGTGCTATTGCTTCAGCCCAACTATACATATTTTCATAAGACATTAAGTTCTAAGCATAGAGATCATGCCAGAGGGTCAAAAAGTAAAGTTTCAAAATGTAACTAGAAAGCCAGAACAAAAGTGACACTGAAAACCATAATATCTCCAGGAACTATGTTCAGAGCTGTCTCTCAATATTTATCACATTTTTATGTCATTTTTAAATGTAATGCACTTATTTTCTAAAAAACATTAAAAAAACACCAATTACTATTGAAAAGACTCTGATTTTTTAAAAAGGGCTGCTTTTGTTTCTGAAAATATACCTACATAAGTAAACATGCCTGTGAGTCTTGTACATTGACCTCAAATGCAGTATGTTCTTTCGCTGGCACTGATAATTTTTTTCCTAATACAACTGCTTCGAGGTTCCTACTTCTTAATTTTGTGGTCAATATAGACGAGCATTTAATTTCTAGAGTAAAGCTGATGTCTACATAACTTTCTCCATCAAGTTATGGTGGTAATGAGAGCCTGATATGAATTAAAGACACGATAGGGATAGGAACTATGAGGATGCTTGGTTTGTAAACAGTTTAACTAAGAGGAAAAGATCGGCTATCAATAATGATGAAAAATCACATAAAAATAAACAAAAATGCTTCTAAGGTTTCCAATAAAATTTCATTACAACTTCTGGAATAAACCTCAAGGCTAATGTTTCCCTCATTTACTGATGCCACAAATGATAGATGTGTTTTATAGCAGCAAGCTTGATTAAAAAACATATTTTTCCAAATATTTTCAAGACTGATTTGAAAAAAAAGCAAAGGAAAATAATTAATTAAAACAAAAAGCTCAAATAGAACACTATATAATGACACTTGTTATTTAAAAATGATAGAAACTATAATAATTGGATACAATTTGTTTTTTTTCAGTTTTTTTTTCTTTTTGGGTCACACCCAGCGATGCTCAGCGGTTACTCCTGGCTCTGCACTCAGGAATTACCCCTGGTCATGCTCAGGGGATCATATGGGATGCTGCAAATCGAACCCGGGTTGGCCGAGTGCAAGGCAAACGCCCTACCCGCTGTGCTATCACTCCAGCCCCAATTGGATACAATTTGGAACCTGAGCAGTAATATAGCAGGTAGGGCATTTGCCTTGCATGTGATCCAGATTTGAACTCTGGCATCCCATATGGTCTCCCAAGCATCTTCAGGAGTAACTCATAAAATAACCAGGAGTAACACCTGAGAATCACTGGGTGTGACCCCCCCAAAATTCAAAATTAATAATAATGATAATAATAATAATTGCTAGGCCTAAAATAAAAATCACAGTGAACAACATTGTGAAAATAAAATTATAAAGATAAAAAACATTAAAAATCACAGCAATTTTACTGTAAAAAGTTTCGAATTTTACCTAGGATAGCGTCTGGAAGTAGCAGGGGCTAGGGTCAGGGACCTTAAGTGCCTCTCTGGTGTATAGGCAAAGTGTTGGAACCCTTGGTCCAACCGTATTGTAAGCACAAGACAAAATTACGTGCAGTTAAACTTTAAAACAGGAGCTGTATAGGAAATAGGGACAGAGGATATTGGAGATGGGAACACTGTATGCCTGAAAACGAGTGTGGAAATCAGTGTCTGAATAAAATTGGAAAATAGGGGAAAAGAAGATAAGAGGAAAAACCCCATTTAAAATCTGTATCGTGACATCCGGGAGATAGCTCAGAAGTCAGGGAGTGAGGAGGGCATGCCTTGCCATGCCCATGGACACCAGTTTGAGCCCCAGAACTTCATGACTGCTCTATTCCAGTAGAACCCCTGAGTGCTGCTGGGCGCGGCCTGAGTGGTTCCCCAGCACCGCTGTCCCTAGCAGCATTGTCCCGGGCTGTCCTTGAGAAGTCAAGTGCTTGGCTGAGCATTGCTGGGAGCAGCCTTTGGGCACCTTCCAACCTTGAGAACATTGCTTGGGAGGCCCTGCCCCCAAAAGAACCCAATAAAATACATCTCAATTGTGAGATGCTCATGTAATATTTCTAAGAAAATTAGGGCTGGAGCTATAGCACAGCAGGTAGGGCTTTTGCCTTGCACGCAGCGCAATGGGGTTCAATTCCTCCTTCCCTCTCCGAGAGCCCGGCAAGGTACCGAGAGAGTATCCCACCTGCATGGCAGAGCCTGGCAAGCTACCCCTGGTGTATTCGATATGCCAAAAACTGTAACAAGTCTCACAATGGAGACGTTATTCGTGCCTTCTGGAGCAAATCTATGAACAATGGGACGACAGTGCTACCTTGCTACAGTGTATAATTTAAGTATATATTATATTTTAGGGCTGGAGCAATAGCACAGTAGTTGGGCTTTCGCCTTTCATGAGGCCAACCCATTGTTGGTTGCAGCCAACCCTTGTTCGATTCCTCCACCCTCTCAGAGAGCCCGGCAAGCTACTGAAAGTATGGAGCCCACACGTCAGAGCCTGGCAAGCTACCCATGAGTATTGGACATGCCAAAAACAGTAACAATAGGTCTCTCAATGAGAGACGTTACTGGTGCCCACTCGTACAAATCGATGAGCAACGGGATGACAGTGACAGTGATTATATTTTATACATATTTATTGAATTATATCAAGTATTAAACATTGAAAATTATAAACAACTATGAAAACAAAATAAGGACTTATTCTTTCTGAAATAAGTAGCACATTTTAAAGGAAAATATCATTGTATCACTGTCCTCCTGTTCATAGATTTGCTTGAATGGGCACCAGTAACCAGTAACCAGTAAAGAGTATTTACAAATACCAGTAACCAGTATTCACAAATAAAAGATCCAGAAATTATCATCAGATTTGGTGAGTACAACTTGTTCTATTGCATCTCTAAATAAGAATTATTTTACTGTATCGCAAAACCATGACATAATTTCACCATTTCAAAGAGCATCCTAATATCTGAAACTAAAATATCTGTTGAAAGTATATGATATATGATGGTGGAGGAAACTAATGAATTTAAGGAAATTAAATAACTCAACTGTGCTTTTAGGATGTTTTTGTTATTATTTTTGTGCATGTTTGTGATGTTGGGAAGGTGCACAACCATGTTTAAAGGGTTACTCCAAACTATATTTAGGAATTGCTCCTGGTGCTGCTCATGGGACCATATGTGATGCTGGTTGATGGTTTGCAAGGCAATTGCCCTACCAACTATACTACAGCTCCGGCCCTTTAACTACACTATTCCAAAGTATGTTTTGTAAATATAATGGGAGGTCTAGAGTTATACATTTCTTATCAGCAGTAGTCAAATTCCTTCCTACATATTAATTTCTTTGGAATTTTTTAAAATTTGATCTTACTCATTAAAATGCCAAACCTTTGGAATAAAAGCAGACTAGTTCAGCAAAGATGGAATATATGGTCATTCAACCATATATGTTTTCAGCTTCAACATATTTGCCACATACCCATCTCCATTGTTATTAACCTGAAATCATTTGAATATATTCCACAACTAAATAAACTATATAAAATTACAACATGTTATTTTTAAATAGCTAAGCAGAAGAAGTTTCTGTTTTTGTAAACTTGAGAATGTGCATTTGCTTTCAATATATAGAATTAAAAAAAAACAGTTGAGATGTTGAGAAGCGTGGCCTGTGACACCAGGAAGCACTGCAGCCTTTATGGTGCCAAAGTCACTTGAAATGGGAGTAATTGCCTGCGCCATCCCGTATCAGAGCTCTGCAGGTGAGAAAGAAAAGCTACGGTGACCTTAGTAATCCAATGTTTAGCAAAATAACTCTTGGAGTATCCAATTTAGAGACAGACACCTAATTTCTACTTTTCCCAGATAATAATTACATAATGATAGTGATCAGAGCTGACTTTTTATGAAGTTGTCAAGATCTAGTAGACTCTATCCTAAGCCCTTTTCATGTGTGAGTACATTAAACATGCACAGAGACCCTATGTGGAGGGTTTTCTTCTTTGGAACACATTCGAGAGGCAGGGGCGGGGCGGGGGGCGTGGGAAGAGAAGTACAAGATTGGAGTTTTTCATGGATGGCTTAGCTATTGTGGATTTTTAACAGAGTTTAACATGCAGAAGATCTTGAGTCTTCAGATGTATATCATCCAAGAGAGAGTCTGTTAAACATAGTCACGCATGTGCACACACACACAATTAGATTAAATAGAAAGTTTTTAATTTTTAGATAGAAAATTATAACAAAATGTTAGGGTTAATTTTACTTAATGTTGCTACTCCTCTTGTGTAACCTACAAAATCACAAGTCAGAAATACAGAACTTTCAAAAATTTTTAAAAAGTTTGTTTTCAGAATTTATAAAAATGTCAACATTACATCATGCACTTTAAATAATCATACCATGACTTGTACTTAACTGCGTATGTGTAGACTTACATGCAAACACATGCTTATGCAAATATATTTAACTGCATGTGTGTAGACTTACATGCAAACACATGCTTATGTGGATATGTATGTGCATGTGTGTATATGGATTATATCTGTGTTGTCATGGCCTTTCCACATTTGTGATGTGACAGACTCAAGAACAAATTATAAAATTGGAAACATGAGCTATACTTTAAAAAAAATTAAAACCAAAAGAAATACCAACATCTGCTTTAGCGTCCAGGATGCTTCCCTCAGATGGGAAGATGAGCTGGGGGTCAGCGGGATTCACAGAGCTGGAAGGCCTCCTTTGCATGAGGGAGACCTCTTTCCATGCTCAGCACCACAGGGTCTGCTGCAATCTGATTTGAGCGATCCTGACTCTTAGCATTATGCTGAGAGCACTCCTGAGTAATTTCACAGACACCCAGGGTGCCCCATGCCCCCCTCCCAAACATCTAGTGCTTGAACTGCCTCAAATAGTGTCCAGCTAGCGCTAACACTCATGAATTGATAGACTGAAATAGAACAACACAATTAGTGCTAGGATTTGAGTGGGTTTTTTTTAAAAAAACAGTATTTCCTTAAATATTTCAGCTTCAATTAAAAAGGGAAGTTAAAATTCATCACAAATGTTCATGGCACAGTTGATTAAAAAAAAATACATGTAGGGCTTGGGTTAGGAAAATAGTAGGGGGCTTAAGGTGACTTCCTGACATTAGTTTGCTCCCTGGAGCCTCATGGATTCTTAGTCATCACTGGGCAGCCCGAGAGGCTCCCAAGCAGGGCCAGAAGCCCCGAGACTACTGATCATGGCTAAGTCTGTCCACCCTGTGATTCTCAGCATTGCAGGGATGCAGCAACGCTATGATACCACGATCCCGGGCCTTAGTGTTGTGGTGGAAGGAGAGTTTAACATTCCAGGACTCCTTCTTTCAGCATCAAGTAGCTTCAGAAGAACAAACTTGACCTCTAAATGCATGTTAGACACCTACTCATGAAGGTAAGAAAATAAGAATGTAAGTGAGAGGAGAGGAATTAGATACTTCAAACTTTTTTAATGGTTACTTAATTTTATTCTAATTTACATTAGTTATTGGGTTACACCAGGTGGTACTCATGACTTAACCCCTGGATCTGCTGTCAGGGATCACATCCAGTGACTTGAGGGGACCATATGGGATGCTGGGGCTGAAACCTGGGATTAACCACGTGCAGGGCAAGGCAAAGCAAGAGTCCTATATACTGCACTATCTTTCCTTTCCATGACTGGTTATTTTAAATCTTACTGACATGGCATTGGCATGTAATCAATGAGATAATAAAAACAGGCAAGGGCAGAAGGGATAGACTGTAGAATATATATTATATATTCATGCATATATATTTTCATAAACATATATACATAAACACCCATGGATTATAAGTTAACCAGGCATTTAGGTGGAGGGTAAGGGGAACCTAATGAGAACAAAACTAAAGATGAGAAAATAATGAGGAATGATCCCTGAACACTACTGGGTGGGGCCACAGACTCCCAAAGTTAAATAAGTAAAAAAAAATGTAAACATAATAACGTATTGCAAGGGCCAGAGCAATAGCACAATGGATAGAGCGTTTGCCTTGCTTGCGGCCATCCCAGGTTCGATTCCTCTGTCCCTCTCAGAGAGCCCGGCAAGATAGCGAGAGTATCTTGCCCCACGGCAGAGCCTGGCAAGTTACCCGTGGTGTATTCAGAGTATTTGATATGCCAAAAACAGTAACAACAAGTCTCACAATGGAGACGTTACTGGGGCCCACTCGAGCAAATCTATGAACAATGGGAGGATCCCTGAACACTACTAAGTGGGGTCACAGACCCCCAAAGTTAAATAAATAAAAATAAAATGAAAACATAATAAAGTATTGCAAGCGTAGAAAGATAGCACAGTGGGTGGGGCTTTTGCCTTGCATGCGGCCAACGCGGGTTTGATTCCTCCATCCCTCTTGGAGAGCCTGGCAAGCTACCAAGAATATCTTGCCTGCAAGGCAGAAACTGACAAGCTATCCGTGATGATGATGTATTTGATATGCCAGAAACAGTGGAAACAGTTCTTACAACGAAAACGTTACTGGTGTCCGCTCGAGGAAATTGATGAGCAATGGGATGACAGTGACAGTGGCAGTAATGTATTGCAACAATGAAGACCTTTTTAAAAATAGGAGTCAAAATTTGAGGACTTTTTATTTCAACCAGTGTCAAATTCACTCTGCTAGTACAGTAGGTTAATTTTTATGTATTCTTTTTAAAACATAACTGATGTCAGCAATATATAAAATCAGTGACAAATCAGAAGTAGAACTGTGTGTTACACTAAATGACAATATTGCAATTACCTGCACAAAAATATTTCACATTTTTTCTTTCTGCAGAATTCCTGTACATGAATAAGAATAATGCATACCAATTTCTTAGGCAATTGATAGATAAAAACTGTACAACACTTGAACATAATACTGATGAGTTACCAGTTAAATTCTAATTATTAAAGGAAATGAGCATGCTAACTGATTTCAAACATTAGATACATAAAATTAGTCCATGGCACCAACAAAATAACCATGAATTTGTATTTGGATAAAGGAGACAAAGTTCAAAAGCTACCATGTCAACTTACAACAGACCTATAGAAGAAAACTTCCAGTGATATTTCAAAATAAAATAAATGAACCTAATTCATAATAACAAATTAATATTAATGATATACAAACTGAAGGCATAGCAACAAAATATACATTTGAAAATTTTAAAATAATTTATCCTCACATGTTTTAATGAAATTTTCAAACTGAAGTACAATTCAATATGAGCTTATTGAATAATTACAAGTTCTGCTTCCTTATTTTATAACCCTTTTCTACTTTTCTTGTTTTGTTCCATTCTTTGTTCTGTTACTATTTTGTCCCTCATACCATCACGGCACCATTAATTTTAGAAAGTACGTAAAATGAAATTAATTTACAAAATCATTAATGTTATTATACAAAGCCATAAATCAAATCCGGTGACACTTTTAAGCAACCATTCTGTTTAAAAATAGAAGAGTTTACTTCAGTAATATACACGTTTCCCTGGCAGTTGAAAATTTATTAGTTGGAAGTTGATTCCTTTATAATTATAAAACTTTCATTGAGGGGTTTTTTTTTGGGGGGTGGGGACACCTCAGCAGTGCTCAGGAGACTTGCAGGACTCTCTCACACTTCTTGCCCAATTTCAGCCAGTGATTCAACGCCAGGACCAAAGGTGGGCTGCAAGCAGGGTTTATGCCTTATCCCCTGCGCTCTCTCTCCAGTCCTGATTGGCAAACTTTCCAAAATGATTTTTTTAATCCAATGTGCAATAGTTAAATGATACAGAAACATATGGATGAGAGATGTGCATTGATATATCTTACTTTTTATGTCTTTTTCTTGACATTTTCCCTCAACTAGAGTGGAAAATAAAAAGAAAGACTTTCCTTGCAAAGCACAAGTTTTAGTAATTTTTTCCAACTAGATGGCAGTTAGAAAATCCTTCAAAGGCAGCAGTGCACATTTTTACTTAGTGCAGAGAGAATCTCGTATCATTTCCCAAGGGAGATTCTTATAAAATATTGATGTTCCAGAGCGGTGTATAAAATAACAGAAAAGCTTTCATTCTAATTGCTTTGCTTCCTTCTTCTGAATGTGCTCTCATCCAATTTTTCTCCTCCAGGGAGATTGTGATAATTTTCTTTGCATTCCCTGACACCCTTTCTTTCTTCCCAAATTCCAGTAGAAGCCTGCCTCTCACTTAAGTGGAAGTACTCTGCCATTTCATTCAAGAACTTTTCCTCTCTAGGGAGGGGGGCTGGGAGGGTCAATTTAAGGCTGGGAAATAAACTGGATTTAATCAGTAACCACACTGGATTTTCAATCACTGTTTAAAGGAAGTAGGAGCATAGTAAGAGGGAAGAATAATAGAAGCCTTTTATGTTACAAGAATGAACTGATTGCATAGCCTACTTTGTGATAAGAACATCTTTCCCTTGAGTTGTTACTTTTGCAACTTATATCAGAGATTTCCTTATAAAATTAAATTGTTTTATTTTATAAGGAAATCTCTGACAATAAGTGATAAACAAATAATATACGTAGTCATATAGAAAGTGAAAGACCTTATGTGTGATGCTACATTTGCACATTTTCTTCACCTTCTTTGAAATTTCTAATAAATATAATATGAGTGGAAGACAAAAAGTTAATCTAATTTGTTTCTCTATGAGTAATATGTATGAAAAGGAGTTAGTTACAAATGGGGCATATTTGGAAGGACAATATGAACTATATTATGCATAAACTTTAACATAATTAGAATTATGTGTGTCAGTGTTTTTATGTGTGTGTGTGATAGCTCAGCGGTTGGGCATTCGCCTTGCACGCGGCTGACCCGAGTTCGATTCCTCTGCCCCTCTCGGAGAGTGCAGCAAGCTACCAAGAGTATTGAGCCTGCATGGCAGAGCCTGGCAAGCTATCCATGGCATATTGGATATGCCAAAAACAAACAAAAAGTCTCTCAATGAGAGACATTACTGGTGTCTTCTCGAAGAAATCGATGAGCAACGGGATGACAGTGACAGTGAATAATAACTGTGATGTTTATTCAAGTAGAGAAATAAAAGAAATTATCCATTGTATAGCCATAGTTGAGACAGTCATTGTATAGAGAACATTTTCTGACATGTTAAAAAAAGCACGAACATGTGAAATACCTGAGTCAGCACAGATATTTTTCATCAAAGCCACTTGATAATAAAGTTGTTTCCTATAGAAATCTGATTTCATAAAAATATTAATTATTAGTTAATTATTATTTTATTAATATAAAATATTAATATTTTGTAGTATCTTCATTTATAGTATAATTTTATTAAAATATCATTTTCAGGACATATAACTACATGGAGAGACAAAATAACCAAGAAGACACAATATTGCAAGGATTTTTAATAATGTGGGTTAATGTTTTTATAGATCAAAATGATTGCACACAATGCAGGGTATGTATTGGTTGTAAAATCATAAGATCAGATGTTTTAAAGTTTGTCAGTTGTATCACTTGTTATCCCGTTGATCTTTGATTTGCTCAAGCGGGCGCCTGTAACGTCTCCATTCATCCCTGTCACATGCTAGTGTAGCCAAATAATATCTGCTCGCTCCAGGAACATGAAGAGTCTCAAATTGTTTGTTCATTCAGAGTTTTGATGAAGAAGTCTGGCCATTTCCTTGGTGGGCAGCCATGAGGTCTTTTGACATCACGTGGAATCCAGTCAGTAACAGCTCTAGTTGAGTAGTAGTCATCTCTGAATTGCATTACGTGTCCGGTCCATCTAATTTTTGACGCGTTGGTGAACGAGACAGCATCCCTGATTCTTGACCATCAACGGAGGTCAGAACTCTGGATTCCTTTTCTCACTTGAGTGAAACGTGATACTCCTAGCATAGCTCTTTTGATTCCTCTTTGGGATAGCTGAATAGTGTTCTCATCTTGTTTGCCTTGCGCCCAGGCGTATGTTAGTGCAGGAAAAATGGTGGAGTCGAAAAGATGTGTCAAAACTGGAGGTTCTTCATCCTCTTAACCACTTCCTCGACGCTCTTGAAGGCATTCCACGCTGCTCTCTTACTCCTGCACAGTTCTGGCACCAAGTTGTTCCTCATGTTGAGTTCTAGACCCAGGTACACATAGCTCCGGCATCAGAGATGTTCGTTCCATTGGGAGCAAAATTATAATTTAAAATTCAAATTTTAACATTTGGTAATTATGCTTATGAAGAAAAATACTATATCACTGTCATGTTATAAAATTATATGGTTATGTGACAAGGGTTATATTAAAAGTTTGCACACATTTCCCAAAGTTTACATAAATGTGTGATATATAACATTATGTTTCATAATTTTACCTGAAATTTGTCACTGATTATCATCTAAGCATTTTAAACATCATGTATGTGGAATTAAACCAGCTTTAATTCACAATACAGACTGATGAAGAAGTAATATACTATTAATATAACAGGGTGTATATATATATATTTTATATTTCTGTGCATTCTAAACTAATGCTAAACAGATGGAAAACCAAAACTGTATATGACATTGAAGAGTAGAATCAACACCCCAAATCTAAATAAAAATCATTTTGGGACCAATATAGTAAAAATAGGGAGCTTGTAGGAACATAACACAAATAGCAGGCACCATGCAACAACCTTTAAGAATGTTCCTTTATTTAATCACAACACCAGCTCTGAGAAGGATTTTTGTCCCATTTTTAAGAAAAAAACTAGGTATATTTTAAGGTGAGACAGTATTACGCTCAAATTTGCAACCCCTGAAATGGCAGAGGCTAAGTATAAGCCATAAAGATGCACTGAACTGTGCATCTGTGACAACACACCAACTGCAATACACTCTGATTTCATTGCACATGTGTGATGCTTAGGGTGTTTGCAGAGCCACACTGAACAAGAAACAGATGGAGGGTTAGAGAGGTAATTAGATAAGGTGTTAGTCCCTTAATTACTAACACTTAATTTGCCTAAACTACTTATTCTTTCCCAGCACTAGATCTCATTCAGCACCTAATCCAAATTTGCCATTGAGAAAGATGCGCAACTTGGTAATCAGGTAGGAAAGTTAGGAGAGTTGCTAATGAGCTTCCAGTAGGCACAGAGGAAAATTTGCTTATTACACACTGGATGTAGGTACAGATTGGTAATAAATGTTTGCTGAATCCCTAAGAAGGGAAATTCAGCAAGCACATTTTCTGGGCTGCCACCATCAATCCTCAAGCTAGCCAGAAAAGAAAATCATTTCCTCACAGTTCTAGAGGCAATCAGCAGGTTTCATTGTAAGGTCCTTTTCCTTGATTGGCAAATGTCCATCTTCCCAATCATGAACAGAGAGCCTCCAACGCACTTCTAGGGACACCAGTGTCCTCAATCCCAAAGCTACTGGGACAATGCAGTGCCACTATGCAGAACTCAGGGGCATTGCAGTGCCAGAGAATCAAACTTAAGATTCCCCGTCCACCTCCCATCTATCTATCTATCTATCTATCTATCTATCTATCTATCTATCTATCTATCTATCTATCTATCTATATTCTTTTAAAACTTCTTTTGACTTGCCGTGAATGACAGTCACAGTTCTTCATGAGGGAGTTTTCAGGCATACACTTTTTCCAAACCAGTCCCATCACCAGAATGCAGTTCTTGCACTAATGTCCTATGTTCCTCCAGCATCCCCGCCTGCTCTGTGACAGGTACTTTCTTCTTATTGTTTGTTTTCTCCCAGCCACTTTCATTTTTGTCATTGTGCTTTTCAATACTGTGACTCAGACAAAACCATGCATGCTGCTTTATCTCTTTTCGGCACTTAGTTCTGTTCCTGATCCTCTTTCCTCTGTCGTTGCCGTTGTGATCCCCTCCCCGTCCCCCTCCACCCAGAGTGGCAAACTACAGAGCTTCCTACTAAGGACGAGCTATCCTTCGTGTCTTCTGCCTTTGGGCTTAGACTGTTTGTGTTCTAATTTGTTCCTATAAAGGCACAGCTATTCCAGATTTTGTAGAATCTGGAATAACTACTTTTTAAAGGGCTATTCTTCCAAAGGTGTAGCAGCCAGAGGAATTGGGGCCAGAATACACACACACATACTCTCACACACACACACACACATGCACACACATGCCAAGAATTCTCTTGATTCTCAGGAGTATCCAGATTCATACTTAGCCATATTCAGGGGTTATGCAGTACTAGGGATCAAACCTGTGTGGTCTGCATGTATGACATGCACTTTATCCCCTGTTATTATCTTTTTCTATGTTTTAGGTATTTGGGGGAACACAACAGCTCACAATGTCAGCCTTATGCTAAGTTACATGTTGAATCCAAATGTAAAATTGCTTCCGGGAAGTTTCTAACTCTATGGGAAAATTACTTCCCTTGAGCAAAACTTTTATTTCTGAACCAGATCGCGCCATAGATGCCTCTGACTTTATTTCTATAATGTGAACTATCTTTTGTGTGTTCCTATAATTTAGATGCTGAGTTCCCACCCTTCATCAGATGATAAAGAACTGACTATTTCCATCTTCTCTCAGTATGGTAGGATCAACTCCCCTGGTACTGTCTCAATCCCCCAGAAACTGTGTCATTTGTCACTCATTCAAATTTTAACAACTCAAAACAACTTCTTTGCCTCCTGTTCTATTACTTTTTTAATCACTTGCATGTGATTCTGTCTACCTTGGAATACCACTTTCCACCTCCTTTGTGTGAGAAATATTTTTCTTGCTATTATACTTCTCAGCTCTTCTTGCAATTATATACAAAATGCACAGTTTGTTCTTCTAATAATGAAAATGGAACTATAGCAGATAAGTTCACATTTTTGTTGTTTTGCCATTTTGATATGTAGGCCATAGCTGGCTGGGTTCACGAGGTACTCCTGGCTCTGCACTCATGGAGGAAATACTCCTGAAATTAGAAGAACAATATGGGATGTTCTCCCAGAATCAAACCTGGCTTGGCCACAAACAAGGCAAGCACTCTACCCTCTCTACTACTCTCCAACCTCAGATAAGGTACATTTCTGCTCCTATTCATATATATATATATATGTATATATGTATATATATGCCGCTATATATATATATATAGAGAGAGAGAGAGATAGAGAGAGAGAGAGCGGCATTGGGATCAATCTCAGGGCATTAGACATGCAAGATAGATAACACTGATTCCATTCTTGTCCCTATACCACATTTTCCCATTTAAAATAGCATTGGTTTATAAAACATAATCTTATAAGTTTTAGCGGTACAATGTAACCACGCCATAACAACATCATGTGCCAGTATGTTGTTTGTTATCACTGTGTATGAACCATTGCAAATTCATCTTTTTTTGCCATTCATTTGCAGATAGTCAGGACTTCAATACTTGTTTTATATAACTGGCCATTTAGATCATTTGACTTTAATTCCCTTTTCCTAACATTTTAATTCCCACTATTGTTCTAAAACAACCAACAACGAAATACGTCCTTAAAGACAAGGCTGCCATTAATCAAACTCAATGAAAGCTGAATTCTATTCTCCTTGTCATGATCCATCAGTTTATGGGGACCAGATGGTTTTTCTAGACCTGTGAATAGTGCAGCTTTTTTTGTCACTGTTAAATTGTGGAGAATATTCTCAATCTTAGTAAGAATCAGTGGGACAGCCCATCTACAACACATGTTTTTCAAGAGCCTAGACAAACAAGCCAGGATCGTTGTACCCATTTCCATTGAACACCACATACATGAGCCTAATCTAAGCAATTGGGTCATGAAGGAGGCATGCCACTGGAAATAGTTTGTACAGAACACTGGTTATGGACATTTGCTCTCAACGGAACAAACATCTCCGAATGCAGCAGCTATGTGTACCTGGGTCAATATGTTGAGTCAATATGTTGAGTTCCTCATGTTGAGTGTACCTGGGTACACTCATGAGGAACATGAGGAACAACTTGGCACCAGAGCTACGCAGGAGGAAGAGAACAGCGTGGAACGCCTTTAAGAGCATAGAATAAGTGGTTAAGAGGACGAAGAACATCCAACTCCAGGCACATCTGTTTGCCTCCACTGTTCTTCCTGCACTAAGGTACGCCTCAGAGACCTGGGCCCTACACAAACAGAATGAGAACGCTATTCGGGTATCCCAAAGAGGAATCAAAAAAGCTATGCTAGGAGTGTCACAGTTCACTCAAGTGATAGAAGGAATCTGGAGTTCCGACCTCCGTCGACGGTCAAGAATCAGGGACGCTGTCTTGTTTGCCAAGGCATCGAAAATCAGATGGGCCGGACACATAATTCGATTCAAAAATGACCGCTGGTCTAGAGCTATTACTGACTGGATTCCATGCGATATCAAAAGACAGTGTGGCAGCCCACCAATGAGATGGTCATACTTCTTCGTCAAAACCCTGAATGAATGAACGGTAGGAGGCAATTCCTGTTCCTGGAGCGAGCAGATACCAGTGGGCTACACTAGCACATGACAGGGACAAATGGAGACGTTACTGGCACTTGCTCAAGCAAATAGAAGATCAACGGGATGACAAGTGATATGAGATATAAGTGATGACACTTCTAAGAAAATTAAAACCCTAAAAATGTTAAATTTTATGTTAATGTTTAATGTTAATGTGAGTCTGGAGTGCAGCACATGCCTCACACAGCTAATTCCCTGTGTTTAATTCCTGGCACCTGAAAAGGAAAAATAGATAATTTATTCCTAATTCAACTAGAATTGATTCTATTGTCTGTCGCTGAGTATTTCAGTAATTCAAATAAAATTGCCAATACTTCCTATTATCCAATATAGCTAGAGTGGTCCATTGTTAACAAGTTGGGGTCTATTAAATTCACTGTTGCTCCATGAGATCAAGAAGTAATATTCTCTCATTTTCTTTGTATCCCCAGGGAAAAAATAATAAGTATAGACTGTATGAGTATAGACTAAGATACTGTTTCCTATCAAGGATTTCTTGTCCAAATACATTAATAGTGAGTTGTTTTTTCAAGCTATCATTGTTTTGTGAAGCAGCCGACTCAAGCATGGCTAAAGCAGGCCTTCATTTGATCATGCTGCAAAGTTAGACAGCTCAGTACCCTTCATTGGCCACAAAAAAAAAAAAAAATGGAAATGCAAGTCTGGAAATCCCTGGGCATACACTCTCCACTAGGGCCCTGCGCCTGGGCACAAGTAGAGAACAGTCTTACCATTCGCCCCAGTCCCAAACAACGCAAATTAAAATCAGGGTGCAATTCTGAAATTTAATGATAGCAATTGTGCAGTCTAAGATACTCAAGTAGCAGGGTGATGTCTCCTCACCATACAGTTAAACATTTAACTATAGCTGTATCAACAATTTAAAATTTTAGAATTCCTGGAGCAATATCTCATACTCTTCCCCACTGAGGTAGCGAGAGTAGTACACTGCATTTGATGGGGTGTGATATAGAAGGCCACTTACACACACACACACACACACACACACACATGCACACACATATATGTATATATATATATGTAAATGCACTTACAGATCAAATAAGTATACTTTTCACACACTTATCTCTAAAGAAAGTTTTTTGGATCATTTTTATCAGCTTATTCACAACAAGCAATGTAAAATAACTTATTTAGTATGTACTTCGGGGGCAGGTTTGGATGGTGGTAGGAAAATTTGAAAAAAACGGCAGTAGGCACTGTAATTGATGTCGGTTTTGCTGCTGGACTAGTAAATAATAAGTTATTGTGAACAACTTAAAAAATAAAATAGAAGCAAAATTTAAAAAATTGTGAAATATCTGTCAAACCAAAGTTCTTGATATATTTTGAAGAATTATTTATTTTATGATTATCAATCCTACTATTATTTTTAAAATTACATTTTACTGAGACAAAACACTCTGATCTTGTGAAATATTTGAAACTAACTGGCACATAGAGAAATGTCAATGTCTGAAAATAACCAAGTAGATATTTTAATTTCATAAATATTTGATAGATGCATGGTACATAATTCACATTTCCTGCTCTTTGATGTTCTATTATGTACAGTTTAATAAACATAAATAATTAGGTGGGAGGAAGAAAGAGGGGGAAGGACCATTTTATTCCACTTCCAGAAAAGGAAGTAACATTTCACATGGCCAGAAACATTTGTTGTTAATTGCTTCCATTGATTATTCCGTTCTGTTGTGGGAATAAGTTCGCCTTCCCATCCCGTCTGCACTGTAAAGTGAGCATTATTTGATTCATGAATTCTTAAATTGAAACTGAAACCAAACTTCCCACCATTAAGCCGCTGTGTATACCCAACAGCTTACCTAAATTCATTTAATTCCTTTCTAGTGTTTCAGTGAAAATAAATGTAGCTAGTACCTTCAAATATAACGGATGCTTAAAGTGACTCAGTGCCAGAGATGGAGAGATTGGGCAGAGAATAAGATGCTTGCCTTTTTATACATGAACTGGGTTCTATCTATGATACCCCAAATGTTTTTTCCAGGCCCACCAAAAGTGACTCCTGAATGAAGAGCCAGGAGTAAGCCCTGAGTACCACCGGTTGTGATCCCCCAAAACCCTCCAAACTGAAACAAAACAAAAAGGACACGATATTCATATGTATTTCATCACACATTCATTCTAAAATAAGATGCTGAGAGCAAAATTATATATTTAAAATGTGCCCATGAAGACAATGATATAATTATACTATGTATGTTTATACATACATACTAATTATTGACAGAGTTTGCGTGGGTTATTTTTTCTTGGCATTTAAATGTATGGCTTTAATGCTATTCTCAGTTTTTCTCAAAATTTGAAAGATGACAAATAGGTTACAAAAAATAAACTTTAACATGCATAACGCTGGAGAAAGCTGTGCTCCTAGAGCACAAAATAAAACAATTTAAAATACATTGGACAATCAAAAATAATATTTATTTCTAAGTTAAACATTAAACGATAAATAAACCTAAATTAGAATAGGCAAATTGCAAAAAATAAATATATGCATATTTGCCCAGATGATAGAAAATCTATCTTTAGTTTCTTGCTAAAAGTTGCCCTGTGAACAAAGCAATTGCAGATTTATATATGTTACATTGGGTCTTTATAGTTTTCCTAAAATCATTTAGACAAAGTGAAAACTCAAGGTTGAAAAGTTGAACTAAAGGTGACCTCAAGGAAGATATTTTATATTTGAAATAAAGATGGTCTTTTGTGATACATATAAACCTTTTCATGATTCCTATTGCTCCCTATGTATAAAATATTTTTTTCCTTTTATGGGTGATAATTGGTGGTGTTCAAGGATTAATCCTCCCTCTGTATGCAGGAATTACTCCTGGTGGTGCTCAGGAGACCTTAGGAGATGTTGGAGATTAGACCAGCATTGGCTGCATGCAGGGCAAATACTCTACTCACTGGATGATTGCCCTGGCCCTAAAGAATCAGTTGTGAATTACTTTATTCTTTCTCCTTTTATTTGAGGGGACTCCCAAGCAGTGCTCAAGGAAACTAGCCATCAGTCCTGTCCGATCAGTATGTGGGCAACCAAGCCAGAGCTTCAGTGTTGGGATGAAAAGATGCAGTGCTGACAGCAATGGTACCTGAGTTCCAGGGAATGCTTGGTGGTGCTGGCAAGAAAACACAAGTTGGGAAAGCTGGTGATTGAATCCAAGGCATGGGCATGCGAACCTGAGTCCTAACCCGGGTACCCTCTCTCTCTCTCTGACTTCTGTCATCAAATACAGGAAAATTGATAATATTCTTGAAAATGTGTCACACAATTAAGAAAATATTAATACATTATGTTTTCTTTTGTACTATAAAGTATTTCATATTTTAAAAGAAGCAGCTGCTGAAAGCTAATTTATGGCCAAGATAATGTTTTAATGCATGGGTGGAATGACTGTGCTGCAGAGTAAATGGAATAACAGATTTTCCTTCTGTCATTTATAATGATCCCTTGTTTACAAGGGGAACTGCTCTTGTCAGTTTCATCAGAATGACATCAGCCGAAAAATGTTGTCATTTGAAACTGTTATTTTGTAAGTGAATTAAATAGAATAGAGTAATTTTTTTAATGTCCATGAAGAATAATGTTGCTAATTTTTATTTTTCATTAAAGATAAGTTTTATTCACATTCCATAGTAGTATGAATAAATGCGGCAGAACATAGAGAAAAGCAGATTAACTACCTGAGGGAAAAAACATATATTTGACCATTCCAGTGTACACAAGCATATAATAGGCAGTTCCCTTAGCAATATCCAATCTGCCTAAAGTTATGCTATGAAAGTATAGAAGCCCTAGGGTATAGGACAAATATAAACATAACTGGAAACAATAGGAGATATCAAAGATATGTCTTGACATTTATTTTCCATGACATATTTCAATTTATTCTAAATATCATTAGCATGTTTACATTAACATACAAAATACAATAATGGTTCATATTGATATATAATACTAATACATAGATTAAGTACGTTCATTTTCCACAATGGTCAAGCAATTAACTTTATTTGTTATCAGGATTCTATAGACTACATAAGCATATACATATGTCTAACTTACTGTATTTATAGGGTATGAACTATTGTCTTAAAATGAAATAAATAGGGCAATGTAAGAAATCATTCATCAAGTCCTAAACTTCTAGGAAAACCTAGAGGTTGTTATGTCATAGTCTTTGGATGTTTTCCTAGCTCATTGGCCTTTGTTTTAAAGTAAAATTTAGAATTTATTTATTTACTTTGTTTCTTAAAACACTTTAAGTTTTTAATGAATCACTGTGAGGTAGACCCTAACAAACCTATTCATAAGGGTCTGTCTCATTAGCTTCTAAAGCATCACAAAGTGCAAATTCCTTAAAGAAGTCAGCAAGGCTTCTCCTTCAACCTTTACATAGTCAAGTTAGTAATGAGTAAGGTCAGACCGTGGAAATGTGTTATGGACCAAGAGATAAGGACTATGACCACCCATAAAGCAGAAAGAGTGAGGAAATGCATGGTGGGGACAAATATAAGATTAGTAAAAAGAAAATTTAACTTCAATTTTCATACTTTATAGATGGCCCTAATTTTAATCAAGCAATAATGCAAAGAATGTCTTATATGTCTTTTGTTACTACAGATTGATTTTTCTGTGGCAATTTTATGTTTTTCACATGCTTGTTAGCCTATCACTCTTTCTTTGATGAATTTTATTTCTAAAACAATATTCATTGTTTTATTTAAATTTACCAAACCTGCACTATGAGAAAATCAGTATGTGTCTAAATAATGGAAAATAAGATAGAAAAATCCTTTGTAAAAGGGAAAAATGTAAAATATATTTGAATGTGCATTTTTCTTTCAAAATTTCATATTTTGTGTTAACAGTTTGATTTATACTGAAACAGTATGAAAACTCTTGATAACTCAATTTAACTATTTTACTATTTTCAGTTAATTAAATAAACTCAATCATTTCTATAGCACTTTTTTTTTTTTTTTTTTTTTTAAAGAAATGTTTTATTATTTTATTTTATTTTATTTTTTTGCTTTTTGGGTCACACCTGGCGATTCACAGGGGTTACTCCTGGCTCTGCACTCAGGAATTACCCCTGGCCGTGCTCAGGGGACCATATGGGATGCTGGGATTTGAACCTGGGTCGGCCGCGTGCAAGGCAAACGCCCTACCCGCTGTGCTATCTCTCCAGCCCCAGCACTTTTTTTGTTTAAGCAATATATTTATATTTTATCAAAATAGCATAGGGTGAAGTATTGATGATCAACATAAGATTATTCCATCAAGTTAAAGATACATCATATTTGCTTGGGGTAAATGACTACACATAAATTACCTGCATCTCCTTATTTCATAGCAATTGAAGGCACTGCTAAGATAAATGTTGTTAAACACAAATTATTATGTTACTATTGAATCAATATGGACTATAGTGATAGCAGAGCGGGCAGGGTGTTTGCCTTGCACGCAGCAGACCCAAGTTCGATTCCTTCATCCCTCTCGGAGAGCCAGGCAAGCTACCTAGAGTATTCCGCCCACATGGCAGAGCCTGGCAAGCTACCCATGGCATATCCGATATGCCAAAAACAGCAACAAATCTCATAATGGAGACGTTAACTGGTGCCTGCTCGAGCAAATCAATGAACAGCCCGATGACAGTACTACATTGCTACTATTCAAACAAAGGACTTTTAACCTGGTGTTTTCTAGGTGCATGCTATCAGTAAAATAACAATTTACATCTATATATTAAGTGAAATACAGTTCTAACACCCAAAATTCAAACAGCTGATACAAAATCTTAGTGAAGCTGATGCATGCCAAAATAAAAATTAAATTAAATTTTAAAAAAACCATCTTAATAATTCTTCAAGACCATGAGTAATGGTTGTATTACTGTATTTGTGGGTAAGTGAAAGAATAAGAGAAATGTCCATGGTGTCATATACTTGATATTATTGGAAACCATTGGAAATAGACACTGAGTAAAGAGAAGAAGATAATCATATAAATAACTTTATAGGACCAGCATTTCATGACTGTTACCATGAACATACTTGCACTACATAATTTAACATTTTAAACAGAATCAAATCAGGATACCTTTGACATATGATGAGAAGCATAGACAGACACTGTCACTGTCACTGTCATCCCATTGCTCATCGATTTGCTAAAGCGGGGACACTGTCATCCCATTGCTCATCGATTTTCAAGCGGGCACCAGTAACATCTCCATTATGAGACTTGTTACTCTTTTTGGCATATCAGTTACGCCACAGGTAGCTTTCCAGGCTCTGCCATGCGGGCAAGATACTTTCAGTAGCTTGCTGGGCTCTCTGAGAGGGGCAGAGGAACCGAACCCGGGTCGGCCGCATGCAAGGTAAATGCCCAACAGCTGTGCTATCTCTCATATACAGACACTGATGATAAAACATAGCTCTCTAGGACTGGATAGAGATTACAGGTGGCCTAACAGATTCCATTCCCAGAACTGTATAAAGTCCCTGAGCACTGCCAGGATTGATCCCACAGCACAGAGCCAGAAATGTGTGCAATGCCATGTGTACCGTCCCTTACCATTACCTCAAAAGAAGGAAAGACTGAAATTGTATGGAACAAAACAGCAACTGCAGAGACACATAGACCTCTAATAGCTTATATAAAAATTATGGAATTTTTATTTTAATGAAGAGATTGAATAATTGCATTTCCAATAGAAATTAACTGGTGGACATAATTCACTTTTGCATCCACTGCCACATCAAATGCAGAGCCAAATGACATATGGTGCTTAAAGCTAAAATACATAGAAAAACAATTTAAGGGATAAAAACGAGTTACATCATCCCAAAGTGTCATTTTTCATAAATGCTGAATGCGAGAAAAGCAAACCAACAAAACTAAACTAAGAACAAGCACTTGCTTGCTGCTTACCAAGGTTTGAGTGCTAGAGCAGTTCTTGACAGTTATGGGAAAGAAGCCAAGCAAGAAAATCTTTATAATTATGATGATTCATGTTATATGAGAAATAATGAACTGGGTGGTGTATGTGGACACATAATCTGATTTAGTCAAAAACAAAACTACTGTTGCTTTTCAATTACATTATACATTTTAAAGAAAATACCTTCCAGGTGAATGCTAATGTGTTAAAGTGCCTCAGAAACCTAAGGGCCAGCTAGGTAGTTTCCTTTTGATTTTGCTGTGGTTTTTTTTGGGTTCAGGCTTAGTAGGAGGGGGCCTTACTCAGAGGTCTGTGCTCTGGGATCCTTCCTAGCAGTGCTTGGAGGATAGAACCAGTGCTGGCCAGTGTAAGTCAAGCCTCTTACCTTGACTATATCTTGGCCCCAATGCTACTGAATTAAGAGGAATTATTGAGAATCATATGTTTGAAAATTGCAAATTACATTTTAGAGTGCATAAGGAAAATAAAATTATCAATGGTCACGTTCAGGCAGGGCATAATCTCTTGCTATAGTGTATTGAATCTCTATCTTATCTCATAATATTGTATATTAGGACCAAGCTAACATACTCAATTGGTTTGTGTGTATGTGTAGTTTCAAATATATTTGATAAAAAAGAATGATAAACATCTATGGAAGCCTTATATTTTATAAAAGATGGTATCAATATTTGAGCTTACCATGGGTAGCTTACCAGGCTACTTGTGGCGTATTCAATATGCCAAAAAGAGTAACAATTCTTACAATGGAGATGTTACTGGCGCCTGCTTGAGCAAACCAATGAGCAATGGGATGACAGTGATACAATGATACAATGATCAATATTTTAGACTATCGGGGCCGGAGCCATAGCACAACGGGTAGGGCGTTTGCCTTCCATGGGGCAGACCCGGGTTCGATCCCCAGCATGCCATATGGTCCCCCAAGCACCGCCAGGAGTAATTCCTGAGTGCAAAGCCAGGAGTAACCCCTGAGCATCGCTGGGTGTGACCCAAAAAGCAAAAAAAAAAAAAAAATTAGACTATCAAGTTGCTTATAAGTGAACAGACATGGTGAGTACCATGCTAAGAGAAATGAGTCAGAAAGAGAGGGACAAACATAGAAGGACTGCACTCATTTGTGGAATATAAAATAACATAACACTGACGCCCAAGGACAGTAGAGACAAGGACCACAAATATTGCTCCATGTTTGGAAGTTTACCTCATGAGCTGGGGAGAAGGCAGCTGGAATAGAGAAGGGACCAGTAAGACAATGATGGTTGGACGGATCGATCAGGATAGGAGATGTGTGCTGAAAGTAGATAAATTACCAAACTTGATAACCTCCCAATATCTGTATGGCAAACCCAAAAGTAGAAGAGAGAGAATATGGGGGAAATTGTCTGCCATAGAGGCAAGGGGAGGGTGGGAAGTGTGAGTATATTGGGGATAATTATTGTTGGGAATGTGCACTGGTGGAGGGATGGGTGTTTGATCATGATATGATTATAATTCAGACATGAAAGCTTGTAACTGTATCTCATGGTAAGTAAAAGAATATATTTTAGACTATCCTTCAGAATCATTGAGAATAATTCCTAAGATTATATAAATTAACAATGAAATATTTTCATTTTCACATAATTCTAGTCCTTTATGTTATTTCATGTCAGTTAATTGTGTGATATGTCTGTCTCTATTTTTAAAACTTTTACTGTAATTACATTATTATATAATCATCTATTATATACGTTAGTAATTATATTATTGAGCATGAGATCTAGAGATAATATTTTCGAGCACTATGAAATCTGTTTCTTATTCTGTCACTTCCTCTTCATCTCTCTCTCCTATAAATTTACATGCCTAAAATCCATGTCTAATTAGGATACAGATAAAATTTTGTCTTCATTTATGAAGCACAGCAGAGTCTGGCAAACTACCCTTGTTGCATTCAATATGCCAAAAACAGTAACAATAATGGGCCTCATTCCCCTGACTCTGAATGTGACAGGGACAAATGGAGACGTTACTGTCACCCGCTTGAGTAAATCTATGAACAACGAGATGACAGCGATACTGTGATATGAAAAACTAAATAAATCTAGTCACTACATAAGAGAATTTATATTTCAGGAGAGAAATTAATTCAAAGATAAAATATTGACCACATTTTTTTAAAATTCTTTTATTGATTCACCATGTGGAAAGTTACAAAGCTTTCAGGTTAAAGTCTCAGTTATACAATGCTCAAACACCCATCCCTTCACCAGTGCACATATTCCACCACCAAGAATCACGATATACCTCCCCCCTTCCCCCCACCTCCCCAGCCACCCACCCCGCATGTGTAAGTGGTAAATTTCATTTTACTTTCACTTTACTTTGATTACATTCAATATTTAAACAAAAAAATTCACTATTATTGATTTGGAGTTTCTCCCCCCTACAGTCGATCTGCTGAAAAGAAAGCATTTAAGTTCGCTGTCCACTACTTTTATATTTGCAACAAGATGAATTATAATTTATTTAGAATCCTAATCAATTCTACAATGGAGACACTACTGGTGCCCGCTCGAGCAAATCGATGAACAAAGGGACGACAGTGCTACAGTGCTATAATGTAGAAGGGGCTGGAGCGATAGACAGTGGGTAGGGCATTTGCCTTGTATGCGGTCGACCCAGGTTTGATTCTTCCATCCCTCTCGGAGAGCCTGGCGAGCTACCGAGAGTATCTCACCTACACGGCAGAGCCTGGAAAGCTACCCGTGGTGTATTCGATATGCCAAAAACAGTAACAAGTCTCACATTGGGGATGTTACTGTTGCCCGCTCGAACAAATCGATGAGCAACAAGATGACAGTGATACAATGACAGTGATAAATTCTAATAGTCTGTATGTTTTTTTTTTAAAGAGAGAAAACATAAATATCTGATTGTAGTATAAGTATAAATGTTGTAGGATTTCTATACAATATTATACTTGTCCATTACATTAATGATATAGAAAATAAAGCTGTATATGTGAGTTTCTAGAATGAATTTTCTTCTGGATTCTAAAGCAAAAAATACCAGAATAACTTTTATCTGTAATTATCAAGAGCTAATGTAAAACAAGAAAGATAATTAATGCTGTATATCAAATCTATGGTAATAACAATTAAGTTATACTTATTTTGCAAGCATCCCACATTATCTCAATTTGAACAATTTCACCATTTAATTAAAAGTAAAAGAATACAGGTTCCCTATGACAAAGCATGCACAATACTTTTTCTCAAATCAAGGAGTTTTGAAATTTGTAACAAGAAGAAAAAGAATTCCAAAGACCCAGTTTGTGTTGGAGATTATAGAAAAATACCTGGAAGCAATCAGATGATTCATTTCACTAAAAGGAAAAGACATAAATCACTGGCCATTTGAGACAGTAGGAACCATTTGGGTGCAATGATAAGAGCCTTTGAGAAAGTGGCAGTGGGGGGTGGGAGGCGAGAGGGAGCAAAATGCAAACAGCTTTTAAGAAAAGGGTTCAAACAGCATTAAATGTTTCTTTCAATGACCACATCTGGAATAGTAGATATGAAAATCCTCCTTCCTTCATTCATAAAGCCTTCAACCTAAATAAACTTAGCATAGCCTTGAATGTAAAAATACATTCAGTTTCAGTACCAGGATGACAGAGATGAGCACAGATAAATAACGAAGGGAAGTAGGATTCTAGATCAAGTATAGAACCCTATCCACCTCAGAAAGAATTAAGATTAATTTAGACATTTTCTTATGTTTTGCTCTGTTAATTTTACATTGAAATTATCCGTTTGAGTAGTCACTTTGTGGTTTAAAGGTAAGAACTACATTCAGATAAAGCACATCTGGATAACACTTTTAATTCACTACGGTGAGAGAACAAATCAAAGTGTATTGAGCTACTGGTCATCCCAATATCTTCTGGTAGACTTGAGGGGCTGTAATCACTGTTGTTTCCTAAATAGTGCTTATGTGTCTTAATAATAAGTTATAAGAAAATACCATGCTCTGTGCAGAGTGTTTAAAAGGCACTGGAGTTGAAAACAGTATCGCTTCATTTATTCAGATAACATCTTTAACTTCTGACAGAATTCCATTTTATAGTTGTCTACTTAATTTCTGAGAAAAGCTGTGAGATTTTGAGATAATCTGTCTGTGAGTGATGAAACTCATATCACTTACGGGTATTTCCTTCCTCAGGACCAACAGATTAGTTTATGATTGAGTTTCTGGCATTGAAATACTTCACATCAAAAATGGATACATTTTAAGAATCTCAAAGCAGAGATGAAAACATGTGATCATCAGGTAAACCTAAATAACTTATTGGAAAAATATCATCAAAAGGTAAATATTGGTTGCATTCTTAGCATAATTAGTGTGGACCAAACTCCTTCCTTACCCAAAAAAGGAACAGTATAATATATATATTTTTTACTTTAGTTACTTGAAATATCTATTTTTTTGTTATTTTTGTTGTTATTGGGTTTTGGAGTAACACCCAGTGGTGCTTAGTTCTTACTCCTGTTTTTGTGCTCAGAAATCACTCATGGTACTAGTAAGGCGTATACTAGTGGTGCTTTGGATCCAATTTGGTTTGGTCACATGCAAGGCAAGCTTCCTACCTAAATTACTTTATCTTCACTAGGTATTTATTAAATAAACTAGTTTGAAAGATGTTTGGGAGCAAGGCAACATCCTTAGATCAATGTTTTAGTACATATGATAAAGCACAGCCTATAACATCTAGTAAAGTGATGTTTTATTTGACTGAATGTGGGATTAGTATTCACTTTGCCATTCAGAATCTTGGAAAGAAATCTTGAGCTGAGGGAGAAAAAAATTAATTTAAATTTGTATTACATGATAAATTTTGTTTATGTGTACAACCTTTCAAATTTAAGTAAATAAATAGACATCCCAGCCTGTGATTTCTCCCACTAAATTAATAGATGTTCTCTGTTTCCCAAGCTGTAGAAGCCACTGCCAAAAATATATTTCATTTTTTTTAATGCATCTGATATACTGAGACATGATCAACATTAGTAGTGATGTGAATGATTGAAAAATGGAAGATGTATCACAATGGAATGGAATAAAAAGTACGGTAGTCTCTACAGCATGCCTCGGGTGCAACAGAATGCCTATCAACAGGACGTTTACCTAGGAGTTGCTGAAGATATTGCCTATTTATTCCCTCAAATGGTCAAGTAGTATCTTGTAGGATAACATTGGTTTGCCCTTCCTCCCTGGCCACTGGGAGCTTGTGTTTACTGATTGGCCCCCAATCTGTCAATTACCTTTGTCTCTTGATCAGACTCTGACTCCGAAATATTGTCTTTCTCTTCTCCTTAATGTCTTTTGCCTGGTTAGTTGTTTCAGAGCAATTGCTTGTTGTATGGATACAGGAGGACAGTTAAAAAGAAGAGCCTGTGGCTTGGAAGTTGATTGACTCCAGATAATATTACCTCCTGGATATCTGCTCTCTCGACTGAAGCTTTAGTTGTCCTTACTTTCTAGATCTCTAAATTCAGGGTCCCTACAAGGGACTGGGTGGATCCAGGGCAAATAGTGAGTTATGAGCTACCCTGACATAGAAATGGGCCTGGCCACAGTGCCCTAATGCATGGACAAACTCTGACATGATCCAAAAGTAACAACTAGATTTGGACCCTGTTGGAAATGATTGATCCATCCTGAGCACTGTAGTCTGAGCCTATATCGAGATGTCCCCAGGAAAGTCACCCTATAAGCCTAAAGAAGAAATGAACAGAAGTTTCCTCTAAAAAGAAAGAAATACAAATGGCCAAAAGGCGCATGAAAAAATGCTCCACATCGCTAGTCATCAGGGAGATGCAAATCAAAACAATGAGATATCATCTCACACCACAGAGACTGGCACACATTCAAAAGAACAAAAGCAACCAATGCTGGCATGGATGTGGGGGAAAGAGGCATGCTCTTTCACTGTTGGTGGGAATTCTGACTGGTCCAGCCTTTCTGGAAAATAATATGGACAGTCTTTCAAAAACTAGAAATATGACCCCGCAATACCACTTCTGGGAATATATCCCGAGGATGCAAAAGGCACAGTAGAAATGACATCTGGATCTATATGTTCATCGCAGCACTGTTCACAATAGCCAAAATCTGGAAACAACCCAAGTGCCCTAGAACAGATGACTGGTTAAAGAAACTTTGGTAGACCTACACAATGGAATACTATGTGTAGCATGTAGCTCTTAGGAGAGATGAAGTCATGAAATTTTCTCATAAAGGGATAGATATGGAGAGTATCATGCTAAGTGAAATGAGTCAGAATTAGGGACAGACATGGAAGGACTGCACTCATTTGTGGAGTAGAGAACAACATCACATGAGGACAGTAGATTCAAGGACAGTAGATTCAAGGACAGTGGATTCAAGGACAGTGGATTCAAGGGCCAGGAGGGTTGCCCCATAGCTGGAAGCCTGCTTCATGAGCAGAGGGCAGATGGAATAGAGAAGGGATCACTAAGAAAAAGATGGCCAGAGGAATCAGTTGGGATGGGAGATGTGTGCCGAAAGTAGATAATGGACCAAACATGATGACCTCTCAATGTCTGTCTGTGTTGCAAGCCATAATGCCCAAAAGTAAAGAGAGTATGGGGAATATTAATCTGCCAAGGAGGCAGGGGGAGGGCTGGAAAGGGGGGGTATACTGGGGATATTTCTTGTGGGGAATGTGCACTGGTGGAGGGATGGGTGTTTGATCATTGTGTGATTTTAACCCAAACATGAAAGCCTGTAATTATATCACAGTGGTTCAATAAAACTAAAAAAAGAGAACAAAACAAAACAAAACAAAAAAAACAGTGGCTACAGGAGAAAGGGCGGTTGTTGGAGAAATGGATTGATTGATTGAAACTTGCTGTGGATTGGGACATGAATTGATTGAAGGAGAAGGAGAGATGGTTACAGAGACAGCAGAGACAGCAAAGAGAGATGAGACAGCTACAGCTGGAAGAAAGAATTGTGCAGTTAGAGAAATAGAAACACACACACAGAGAAGGTTGGAGAGCTGGGAGGAACGAGAGATTGAATAAACTAATCAGCAATGAGCTTGGACCTTGTTCCTCCTTTATCATCCAAGGCAATAACCATCCTGGATGAAGAAGGGGCTCAAGAGCACTGAATGCAGGCGGCGAGAGAGAGCTGCCCAGAGAGCCTGAGAACGTCCTTTCACGTGCAATCTGCATGCATGAGGGATTTACTCAGTTCTGTGTATGGGGTATTAAACAGCTCTACAGATTTTTACGCAGTATCTCATCACTGCACCATCTACTTTGTAGATGGATTTCTTTGGTTTCACATCTTAAGAGGATAAGCAAGTACTTGCCTATGATTGGTGAGTACTCTGGACAGTACAAGGTTAGGAGAATCCACATTTTGAAGTTCTATTTGCCCCGAGGAAAGTACTGGAGAGACAATAAGAATCCAACCTCACTTTTCAGGTGTGCCTTTTAAAGAATGAATGGAAATGCTGATTGCAGTTACCACTGTGGAAAATAGCATGAAGGTACCCACTTATTAAAATTAAAATTGCCAGTTGAAATGACATTAGCCCCTTCAAGCGACATTTGTACCTCCCTAGTTATAACGGCCTTATTTATAATAGTTAAGACAGAGCAAGGAGCTGAGGCATTTCTTAAACCAATGTGGTACAGGTGCATTGCATACTATGGGAAGCCATTGAACTAACAGAAAAGGAAGAAAATCTTTCCTTTTGGTGCTCTCAGGATGAACTTTTAAATCAATTTCCTAAGTGAAATTAGTCAGAATTATGAATATATCGTCTTATGTGTGGATTCTAAAATACTGTGCTAAATGAAAAAAGCAGAAATATTTTCAGTGTCAAGAGTTTAGGGGGAATGGAGAGCTTGTGTTGATGGAAACAAATGTTGACATCACAAGAGAGATGAATTCTGAGCATCTAATGAACATCGTGGTAACTAAAATTAAATTTTTTCTCTTTAAATACAATAGTAATAGTATAATTTAAACATTCTTACTATAAAATGTAACTACATGAGATGATTAATATATTATCCTCATTTTTGAATAGGTATATATACCAAATTGTCATGCTTTAAACCTTAAATCTATACATTATGATTTTATGATTTAATTAATAATAATACTAATCAAAGTAAAATTAATGTCTCCTATACACCAAGATATATAAATTCAAGTTTAATTTTAAATTTAATATTTCCAATGTTAATTAGTTTCAAACAGAACATTTTTATTGCTCTAAATTAGGTCAATAGAGATAAAAATTTTATAGCACAACAAAAGTTACAGCATGAAAGGTCCTTAAGATCATAAAACATAATTGATTGGGTGAACTACTCTCGATTTATTTCTTTGTATACTTCACTAAGAAAGCAATGTAAAGAGACATTTTAGTTCTATTCCATATAGGGCAACCAATTTGCAATGCTTTCAAAGTAAAGGTTATAAAGGTACTAAGATATTGCTCTGTAGAAAATTGGAAATCATTTGGAGTCTCTAAAGAAAAAAAATTCAGAGTTTGAGAAAGCAAGTGCACTTAAAATATATAAAAAATATAAAGTCAATATATAAATTGGTTTCCAAAAGTGGTGAATATTATCATGGGATTAAATCTGGTTAAAAATGTTTAAGATGTAAAGAAGGCTGGTAGATGCACATTCTTAGCATTATTTTAGAATACTCACATTTTCAAAGCCACTATATTTGGCATTTCTCTAAAAAAGTTATAATAAAAATTACCTTAGAGTGAAATGCATCTAGCAAATATGAGACAAGAAGTATTCATAATAACTTGAATATATTAATTACATAAAATAATCAAGCAGGAGTTTTTGAGACATAGGCAGGATTCATGAGTTATTAAATTTTCTAGTGTAACAAATAAGTGTACTAAAAAATTCAAGAAATAGTCATATCTTTGTTAGACAGATTACTCTGTCACCCTAATCTAGTCACATATTTGAGGAAACCAGTTATGACCAAGGATACTTGTGCCATAACTTTAGATTCAAGAGAATGTGTGTCACTAGCTAAAAGATTTCTTACTACAACATCACACTATCCTAATCTCAAAGATTAATACAATAGAAGCAAGATGCCCAATCTTGATGTTACTTCCACCAATCACTGCCCTCATCTTTGTGTACATGTGTGTTTGTGTGTGTATGTGCACACACGCGTGTGTGTAGTTAGGGGCTGGGGTATGGGGATGGGGGTGTTAAAATAAACTAGATAATTCTTCTGGGCTATTCCTATCTCTGAACTTGGAGGTCATTCTAGATACTTCTAAGGATACTACATAAGTCCCTAGATATGGTGCCAGGTTGATTGAATGCAAGGCAACTGGCATACCCATGTAACATTTATATAGTCCCCCAGCCATTTTTATCTCTTCCTGCTGAAATTCATGTGAAAAAAGAATTGTACTTCTTTCTGTTATACTTTCTGGTTTGTGACCTTTGAGATATTTATCATGATGTTCTACTTTGAGGTTATAACCTCAGTGCAGTTTTGTGATTTCTTATAATTATTTATTATTTCTCATGTAAGAAACGATAAGTTTCATATGACATTGGATAAAGAGAGATTGCCCTTTGCTTTAGTTTTAATACAGAGGTAAAACAAGTACTCATTTGGCTTTCTCTCACCATTTTAATGGAAGAATCTCTTCATATTTGTTTTTGTGTTTATTTTTACTTCTTTTTATGTAAAAATATTAAATTCTGCAATCAGGAATTTTATGCTCAATACCCAGCACTATGCTTGTCATCAGATTTTATTTTCTTATGGAAATTAATATCTCTGCTAAATTTTAATGAACTCATTTAAAAAGTGGACGTAATAGTTGATCCAAGGTCCATAGTACTTATAATAATTTCAAAAAAATAATTGCAAAATCCTTAGGAATGAACCTGACTATAGTCACTATAAGCAGTGACTATTATATCAGAGAGAATAAAATTAAATGCTCTTCAATATGGAAATCAATTCAGATTACTAGAATGGAAAAGAAACATTACTTTTGGAAGCCAGACAAATCTGATAAAAAAAATTAATAAACTTTTTTCTCATGATTGGGTCTGTGTAAACTGGACATTTCTATTGACTTTGAGAGCTATAATTTCCATATTTTATTAGGTAAAAGGAAATTTTACTTTATATTGACTCTACATTTTACTTTTCTCCTATAGTGTAAGTTTTGTTGACAATAATTTAGGATTTTCATTTTTTTGACTACTGTGAGAGTTAACTTTGTTTTCAATTTATTTATACTGTTATTATATTTATTTACTACAATTTCCATATGTGAATGGTTGAGTTTTCTTCCACTCACCTTATGTTTATTTTTCAGATGGAACTATGAAGACATTTATATAAATCATTTTAAGTCATTAGAATCACAGTTCTCTTGCAATCTTCATATTTTTTCGGACTTTTGTATAGACAATAATAAATCAATAGTAATAAAATGCGATTTCCAAGGTCATGTAAGTTTCAGAAGTAAGATTTGGAAGCAAGTTAAGCTTTGAAAGCAATATATTCTGTCTTAATCCAAACATAGGAAGAATAAGAACATAAAGAGGATTTGCTATCAAGGAAAATTGCCATTTTGAATATTCCCCTACTGTCTAGAACATAAGCTAGCTGGCAAGTGTCTCCCTTGTAGATGTTGGGCGCAGACATGAGCTTCTGGGAGCAAGACCTTGTGCTTCAGGACACATTACAGAACAGTCATCAGAACTTCACACTCCTAGGCCTTGTTTTCCCCCGTGCCCACAGCAATAACGCAACATCCATGAAAAGCAACTCTCATCTTAGTTGATTCAAGCTAATATTTAATTGCAAAGTGGTAGCTGTGAAGGTCCACTTTTTTGTTCTCACTCTGTTTCACATGCTAAAAACTTCAAAACAAGGTGCTTGATTGAATTCTTGGTGAGAATGTGAGTGGGTTGGTATATTGTATCAATATCTATAAGAGCATGTCATTGAAGAAAGCCAATAAACATCACCAAAAGTTGGAAAATTTGGGTTTAAAATAAAAGCTTGTATATATATGTATACACACATACATATATCACTTGTATCACTTGCCATCCCATTGCTCATTGATTTGTTTGATTGGGCACCAGTAACATCTCCATTCGTCCCTGCCAAGTGCTAGTGTAGCCCAATGGCATTTACTCACTCCAGGAACAGGAAGAGCCTCAAACCCTTCATTTAGGGTCTTGAGGATGAAGTCTCACCATCTTGTAGGTGGGTGGCCAGGCTTTCTTTTGACGTCCTGTGGAATCCAGTCGGTAACAGCTCTAGTCCAACAATCATCTCTAAATAGCATTACGTGTCCAGCCCATCTGATTTTCAACGCCTGGGCATACAAGACAGTGTCCCTGATTCTTGATCTTTGACGGAGGTCGAACTCCAGAATCCTTCTCTCACCTGAGTGAAACGTGATACTCCTAGCATAGCTCTTTTGATTCCTCTTCTTCTCATCCTGTTTTCGTAGGACCCAGGTCTCTGAGGTGTATGTTAGTGCAGGAAGAACTGTGGAGTTGAAAAGATGTGCCCGGAGCTGGAGGTTCTTCATCCTCTTAACCACTTTTTCAACGCTCTTGAAGCCGTTTCACACTGCTCTCCCTCCAGCGCAGTTCTGGTGCCAGGTAGTTCCTGATGTTGAGTTCTCGACCCAGGTACACATAGCTGCTGCATTCGGAGATGTTCATTCCGTTAAAAGCAAATGAAATTTCACAAACTAGTCCGTTTTTCATGAAAATTGATTTTGAGAGATTCAGCTGCAGTCCGACCTTTCCACACTCATGGTTGAAGTCGGCCAGCTTTGGTGACGCTTGGCTAATGTTTGGTTTGGTGTTATTAGAATGATGTCATCAGAAAAGGAGAGGTGGTGTAGTTGCCAACCGTCTATTTTCACTCCTATATATATATATATATATATGTATATATATGCACATATATATGTATTCATTTATTTCAAATATATATATTTCAAAAAGAGGAATGTTCACATAATATGTCAATTTGCTACATATATATCCTGTACAACTGTTAATGAATCCATTAATGTGCCATTTATCTTGATATGCTTTTCTAAACCCTAACATTAGTAAAGTGCTTTAGGGAACTAAATTTAACAAAAGTAAACTTTCCATATTTTTAATCTTTAAAAAAAACTTGCTGCTTTGTTTAAAAATGTTGTTTTGTTTTAATTCTAAAATATAAATCTCTTTTCTAATTTTAGCAACAAAGGGAAAGTGAACGGAATTTTGGTTAGGTAAGCATGAATTTGATATCAATTTAATATATTTTACTAATTAGCAAAACCTAAAATATTGCTATTTGACCATATTTTTAGCGTTGGGGTTAGGATTAAATAATCATCTTGTTTTAAATTCTCATTTGTAGCTGACTGAGAGATCAGTTGTAAGATTTATACCTAGATATTTATATTTATTATTAAGATATATCCCTAGATATTTATACCTAGATATTTTCTACCATGTTCTAAAAATGTTCCATAAGCAATATTTTTTTCTAAATTAGTGTTTTTGATTGTGTGTGTTTGTGCATGTTTGCATGCTTCTGTTTCATTTTGTTTTGTTTCGGTATGCTCAGTGGTGCTCAGGACTTACCCCTGGTCTGCTCAGGGATAACGCCTGGTGGTGTCAGGAGCCAAATGTGGTGTCAAGAACAAACCTAAATTGACCACATGCAAAGCAAGTCCCTTATCTGCTGACCTATCTCTGGCTTAAATGCAGCATTAAATATTAAAAGTGTCTATAGTTGTAGAAAATCTTTGGTCTGAAATGAATTTTAGCTAATAATCTGGGAAAGTATATTTTAGCCATACTTAAATTTTAATGAGTTTTGTTTGGTAAGGAAAAGTAAGCAGAACCCCAAACTTCACTCTATCAGCACAAAATGAGGTTCATTTTGAGTGGACACACTGCGCTGAATCAGACTTGTCAAAATACTCTCTTCATAGAATCAGATATAAGCTATTTATAAAAACTCAAATTATTTTGATATGCAGAAACATTGATTGGTAATAATGTACATGTACAATAGCAAAAGACAACAGTAATCTACCAAAAATAAATGAGTTTTGACATAAGCATACACTTGTACTCATGACTTATTAACTTTAGAGTTTACCTCATACCTTCGGACTTAAAACCTAAAAGCTAAATCTTCTCACTTGGGACCCTCTGCGCCTAAAGACTTTGATTCCAGAGACCTAATACATTCGGGCATCCAGTGCAGCTTCTAACAGCAATGCACTGGGACTGTGAACTGGGCTGCAACTCCGCGCTGCCCGGAGGTGGATCTTTCTTCCCCACTCTGTCTTCCTGCACAGAAAATGGCGGCGACAGCAGCAGCATCCACATGGCAGGCGCCATCTTCTAAGACTCCTAACCCAGAGGTATTCAATTTTTACACTTGGGGCTCCTAGGGAATCATGGGAAGTGGGTGTAACCGGCATGCCATTGGCCCAGATAAATTCGGATTGCTGAGAGTGAAACGGACCCTCTGCGCCTAAAGACTTTGATTCCAGAGACTTCTTACAGCAATGCACTGGGACTGTGACCTGGGCTATGCAATTTCTGGCAGAATTTTCCCTGGACTTTATACAGAAATCCAAAACTCCGCGGCCGAGGCCGCATCTGCGTGACTTAACATCTATAATTGTCAGCAATGTGAAACGGTTCCTTTTGAACAGGTCTGACTTGGGGTGGGGGGAAACTCCAAATAATAACAGTGAGTTTTTGTTGAAATATTGAAGGTTATTAATGTAGCAGCCACCTCTCTGGACTGTGAACTAAGCAAAAGGCACACGCCAGCCGAGAAGAGGAAATATCCCTCTTTCCTGGTTGTTTCCCATTTTCAGGGAGAAACTCGTGTGGCATACACCATACTATGAGGTGCGGGAAGGGGGATGAGGTTGGGGGAGGAAAAGGAAAGAGGAAAAAATAAGAGTTATGTACTTGGAGCAGTGGGGCTACATATCTCTTCATTCTCAGCAATGGAAAACTAATTATCAAATGCTTCCTTGGTAGTAGGGCTGTCTTTCTTGGGTGGAAACTCCAACAATAATAGTGAGTTTTGTGTTGAAATATGGAATGTAATCAAGGTAAAGAGAAAATGAAGTGAAATTCATCAGTTATACAGTCAGGGGTGGGGCGGTGGGGGCGGGGGGTATACTGGGGTTTTTGGTGGTGGAATATGGGCACTGGTGAAGGGATGGGTGTTTGAATATTGTGTAACTGAGACATAAACCTGAGAACTTTGTAACTTTCCACATGGTGATTCAATAAAAATTAAAAAAAATAAATAAAAAGTAAATCTTCTCACTTGATATCATTTTGAAGTCCTGAATACACCTTCAGCTATAGGACTTTCTATGTACAGTAGCTAGATTTCACTATTCAAGTCACTGTAACCATAATGGTTCTTGGAGTCAGAGAGAAAGTACAGGGGTTAAGGTAGACTCCATGTGACCTGCTCATGTAGAACCACTTGTTCATCTAGAAGCACCATTAAAGGTGAGAAATACCACATCATCAGTCACCCATATTGATGCGCTAAGGCCATAGGTGAGGAATAGTTGAACCGCCTGATATCTGCTAGGAGCGCCCTCTACTCTCCCCAAATAAAAAACAAACACAGTGAAGAAAACAAGGTGTTTCATGAAAATGCTGTCACTGTCACTGTCATTGTCAATGACTTCTCCTTGCTCATCAGTTTTGCTCAAGTGGGCACCAGTGATGTCTCCATTGTGAGACTTGTTGTTTATTACTGTTTTTGGCTTATCAAATATGCCACGAGTAGCTTGCCAGGCTCTGCCATGCAGTCGAAATACTCTCAGTAGCTTGCCAGGCTCTCCGAGAGGGACGGGGAATCAAACCCAGGTCAGCCGCATATAAGGTAAATTCCCTATCCGTTGTGCTATAGCTCCAGCCCATAATAATACCACTCATTCAAAATAAATTACATTAAATGTTCTTAGATTTTTTAATAGATGTGTCCATTTTTCTTTACGATAACTAAGGAATGCACAGTAACTTTAATAAAAGCATAAAATCATCTATTAAGTCATCATAATAGTCAACAACAGTTTGCTTAACTTCTATGCATTAAAATATTTACTAGGAAGCAATTTTTGTTTTCTCTGCCTAGAACTAGAAACAACATAATACTGTTTTCCCTTGAGCTGCACACCCACTTCAGTTATAAAAGAAAAAAAATAGGAAAATAGACACATACAGCATACATAATGTATTTATACATGGCACATTCACTTAGCACAAAATCCACAAACAGAATCTGGGGAAGAGGGTGGGGAATAAACAGGTGCCTTAGCCAAAGAAATCATTAAGAATTCCTGTTTTTTTTTCTAAAATACTTGCATATCTTGTATTTGTATGTTTACTTACATAGAAAAGCCTATATATATATTATATCTCAGTGTGTCAAATTTGGCTACATGGTGAGTAGACTATATATTATGTACAAAATTATATCGAAAACATTATCCCGTTGCTCATCAGTTTGTTCGAGCGGGCACCAGTAACATCTCTCATTGAGAGACTTATTGTTACAGTTTTTGGCATATCCAATACGGACGGGTAGCTTGCCCGGCTCTGCCACCCGGGCTCGATACTCTCGGAAGCTTGCCAGGCTCTCTGCGAGGGGCGGAGGAATCGAACTCGGGTCTGTCACGTGACAGGCGAATGCCCAACCACTGTGCTATCGCTCCAGTCCCTAAAACATATAGGTGCATAAATATAAATTACTCCTATACTAATATTCATATATTTCACTTTCACTGACATTAGGAGCATATGGGATATTGGGAATTTGGATAATAATAGATAACTAAATGCATGGTCAAATTCACCAATTAGTCCTCTGTACCCAGGGCAACTTACTCTTCTCATTTAATGAATACATTTAAATCTTCTATAGTTTTCACTTTCCCCCCATTATTTTAAATCACTTAATTAAGGTAGGATGGCCCACAAGAATGTGGAACATGTTTTTTGTTTCTAAATAAATGAATGCAAATATGTGTATAACCAAGAAACAATAAGGTCAATAACATGGATATAACATTTATAGGAATAAAACGATTTTACCAATTTTCTTTACCTGTGATTCAATAAATTTTTTAAAAGACATTTTATTTGATGTCACAGAACAAGCACTTCTATATTATCCCACTTTTATGAGGATTGAAAATTAGTCAAATTATAATGGTGTCGACCAAAGGCTGGGAGTGACGGGGAACATATGAAGGCTTTGGTTATTGACGGTGAAGAATATGGATTACTCTTTTACCATGCACAATAGTATGTATCGTTAACAGAGTTTACCAATACTTAAAAACTTGCCATTGGAGTTGATATTAAATACTTTATTCAACAAAAATGAAATAAATAAATGAAAAACGCAATAAATGAAGAAGGGTAAGAATGCAGAATCTCATGCCCTATTAATGACGTACATAATCTGCAACTGAGCAACATCCTAACATGTTTTGTGGGCAAAGGAACACATTAGATCAACTTATCAAATCAAGGGAAATTTAAGATTTCAAGATACCAGTTTTATGTTAAAATAGACAAAGAATATAAAGAATTTATGTTTTTGTTTTTAAAACAATATTTCCTAAGTATCCTATGTTCATTGTTTTTTTGTTTCATCTGGAATCAAAGGATTCAACAGTCGTAATTTTGCATAATATGTGCATTTTTAATGAAATCTTCACATACTCTGAACTCATCTTCTAAAAAATATTTTGCAAATAAAATCCATGAAATGTTTTTTCCTGTACTTCAAGTCTTGTACCATACCATGGTCTATTTACAAAGTTTGTTATTTTTTACATAGTTTGTATTGCTATTTTGTTTTGTCTGTCTTGTTCTTTAAATTGAACACAAGGGTAATGTAAAATTAATGTTTTTTGGTTGTTTTTTTATTTACTTTTAACTTATATTACCTTTTTAGAATCCTCAAGCTCCTGTGAATGAATACATTTCTGTGAGGGAGGGGGTTCTTGACTACATCTTCTGGTGCTGAGGGATCCCAATTCATCTACTTTTATATTTACAGTTTATTTTTTCTTCCAGCACACATTCATTTAAAATTTCATAAATTTAAAATTTATTGTTTCAATTTTTAGTTCTATATTTTAACACAAAGGTTTCCGGTTGGTTTGTATGTGTCCTTATCTCCTTATTGATATGACTTATCACATGAAAGGACACTTGTATTCTTTCTACTAATATTTTAGATATGTCTTCTGGGTATACATTTCACGGTTGGTTCCCAGTCTCTTTTCTTGGGCTAGGGATATAGTGCTTGTTCATGGCCCTGGGTTTGATCTCAGGCATTTCTTTATCCAGCCCTCTTATGAATAACACCTAGATTTTCCCTTATGACAAGTGAGCACTTCTGGGAGTGAACCCCAAACAATACCAAAGTATAATAATAATATGAAGAAGAACTAGAAAATGTATTATTAGAAAGTGCCGAATGTATACCTCAAAGGAAGTTCAGTAATTTTTTGTCTATGTCCCAGCTGACAGTGATACAGTGACACAAGTATATGTCTTACCTTAATATTTCTTGCTATGTAGCATAGAATCATTTTTTTCAAAATATTTGTGAAATTATTTAAGTGTACTTTAATATATTTAAATAATATAATTTGGAAACTAGAAATCATAACATCTCTTTCTCATGACTTTATTGTATTTATTACTTTGGGGGGGCACACCTAGCAGTTCTCAGGGATTACTTCCAGCTCTGTTCAGGGATCACTTGTGCTGAGTTTGGGGGGGTCATTGAGATGCTGGGGTACAATTTTATTTGGTCTGTGCAAGGCAAGTGTCCTAGCCACTGAACTAACACTCTGACACCTCCTCTGGTTTAGTTTTATTAATGATTTGTGTTATACTTGTAGATGATATATATTTGATTAGTTTATTTGCTGAGCTGATTTTTTGTTTGTTTTCTTTGGCGGGAGGGAACACACCTGATTTTGCTGAGGGCTGACTCTTGGTTCTGTGCTTAGGGATAATTTCTGGTGGGTCTTAGAGAACCATATGGGGTAGTCTGGTATTGAAACCAGATAACCACATGCAAAGCAAGTTCTGCCCGCTGTACTAACTTTCTACCCCTTTCAGCGAATTCTAAAAGTCTGTGTTCTTGGGCATTATTTCTATTCAACTCTCTACAATCAATGACTAGGTTAAATATCTTTTAGGTGCCTTAAAGTAGTGCATCTCCAAAATATTGCCTGCTAATACATACTTCTAAAGCTTCCAGATATCTAAAATTCTTATTTAGTCTTCATTTCTGGCTACATCGGATATTCAGCTGAGCTATAAAAGTAGCTGTGTCCTCTGAGCTGTTTCCTAATCATGGCCACAGTTTTGCATTTTCATATCTTCCACTAGTCAGGTGCAAAAATACCTAGGAAATTTTCAGATCTTTCTTAAGTCCATTATGGAATTTAAATTCTCATATATTCCTCTTAAGGATTTGGTTGTTGGACTGGAGTGATAGTTCAGCAGTGAGGGCATTTGTCTTGCATTCAGCTGACCCGGGTTTGATTCCCACCCTCATATAGAGTACCCCTGAGCAATGCCAGGAGTTATTCCTGAGTGCAGAGCCAGTAGTAACACCTGAACATTGACATAAGTTACCCTCCCAAAAGAAAAACTTGGTTATGATTTTGCCAGTTTTTTTTCCTTGTCTCAATTACTTTGACTATGTCAATCAAGTCTGATATTAAACAACTGCATTTTTTTGGCAGTTATAATTAAGCTCACTAATTATGTCTTTTTCTACCTGGAGAGAATCAGAGGCAGACACAAATACATTTTGTGAATGAGGTTTATCTAGAAGAAAAATTTCAAATATAGGTTATTCACTGAGAATGGAACTTTTTGAAAACTGAATTCCACATTCTGCATCTACTGACCCTCAGTGGCTACTTCTAATTTCTGAGACTGCTGTCTTCTGAGTAAATGAGAGCCCCCAAAACTTGTGAGAGGGGATGGGAACAGGAAAGATGAAAAAACAAAAATAAATAAATATAAAAAACAAAAAACATTAAAATAGAAAGCAAACAACAAATCACTTCACACATTACTTTGTTTTAATAGTTGGTCTTATAGAGGTGCCAACTCTGATTTGAAGGCCATGATATTTTGAATGCTTTGAAATAATTGAATATTACATACTTCATCATTTAAAAAATATTTAAATGGATTAATTGGATTGGTCCACTAAGAATATATTGGAGTAATATTTTCTCTGAAATGTTGAGCATCATGTTCTACTATGTTGTTCCATAAGCCATTAAAGGCTTTTACATGTAAACAAAAGCAAACACATTTCTCCCCTTTTTAAATGTTTGGATCTATTATACAACAATATCCTATAATATCACATAATAAACTATCAACCTGCAGTTGTACAAAGTTTCAAATGTTAACAAAAGGTAATTTTTGTTTATATTTTATAAAACACCCAAAGAGGAATGTTTTGAGAAGATATTCACACAAAATTATCACTAAGCAACAAATAAATATTTGTGGACTGGAGTGATAGCATAGTGGGTAGGGCATTTACCTTGCATACAGAAGACCCGGGTTCGATTTCTCTGCCCCTCTTGGAGAGCCCGACAAGCTACTGAGATTATCTGGTATTCCTCTACCCCTCTCGGAGAGCCTGGCAAGCTATCAGTGGCATATTTGATATGCCAAAAACAGTAACTACGAGTCTCACAATGGAGACATTACTGGTGCCCGGTGGAGCAAATCAATGATGTGCTCATCATTGATTTGTGTGACAGTGATAGTGACAGTGACAGATGTTTCTGGTGTTTTTCTTTCAATAAGGAAAACTTGTCTTTCTATTGTTCTCAGGGTTTCAGGCTTTTAAAATTTATTCTACGTTTCTACTTTCAGCAACTCTTAAGCCTAAAACTTACTTTATTATTTGAAAAATATAGAAGTTTATGTTTGTGTGTATGTAACAACACACAAACACCACTAGTAATAATATAATAGATTATAAAAATCACATGTAGTATTGTTCATATTTTCTTTGAATAAATATAATCACCTGATATTCTCTGTTTCTCAACTAATACTAACCTCAGCATGTATTATCTCTGAAGTAAAATCTGAAGAATAACTGAATCTAATATTATGAAAATCCAATGAAAATCTGTATAAATGGTAAATTAGTATTTAAAGTATTAATCTGCCAGACTATTATGAAGCGTTGGACATAATTATGAGAGGTGACAGATTATCCATTACACATGCAGTAATAAGAGTTCTGAATACTAAGGTGATACAATTAGATTTGCTTCTTTCTAACTACACAATCTGATATTTGCACCATGTTTTGACTAATTTTTCCAAACTAAGTTGAAGACCTTATAAAGAATGATCTAACATGAGATGTTACCTACGAGTTAATGTGTTTACCATATTGAGATGATTTTAGATTACCATAAATATAGTGACTTTCAGAGAAATTATACTTAAGCTGTAATGAGTGTTTTAACTGTATGATGCTTATCACATCAGGAGAGTCTATTCTAAAGTCAAGCAAGAAATCAACTAATAAAAACTATCTTTAGTATCAATACCAAATTATTATTTTAGTAATACATGTTTGCCTTGAAAGACTTTGAAAGTCATTTCTCTAATATAGAGCAGGCTCAAATAAATTACATGTAACCTGAAGTTATAGGTTATGCCAGTTTGTATTAATATTAGTGTAATATTTCAAATAAAATAAAATTTGCAAAAATTCAAAATATCAATAATTCTTGCAAGATGATAAATGGTAAAAATGTACTTTTAATAATGAGTCATGCATACCATGTCTTAACTAATTTAAGAAAATGGAAACATATGCATACACATATCAATATTTGTAAAGAATAATATTAGCACACACAAAGAGTAATACATATATGATTTTACCATGATAATGCCTAGTTTTGCAGATAATGTCTGAAATACAAAATTGAATAGTTAATGAAGAATGAAGATGATGTTTTTCTCTGTTCACAAAAGCAGCAAAGAGTAATGGTATAATTTTTGTTATGAATTAAAGGAGGATCTTTTATGAGATAACTGAGTTTTCATGAATACAAGTTTGACATTTGCAAAATTGATATGTCTTGACATTTAAAAAAGTTCTGCAGAATTATGTGTACATGTGCTAACATTACGCAAACTTAAAGACATTTGTAATGTTTAAGGAATTGAAATAATATTACTGTGGCAATAGACTGAGATCAAGTTGACTTCAAAGTACTAGTGGATTTCAGATTTGGTAAATGAAACCATGAATTCTTGCTCTAACACTGAAACTCATATTAAACACTGAAACTCATATTAAACAGATCAAAATGTCAAACTATTGAAATAGTGTTAAAGGTTCTTATTGTATGTAAGAAGACCTTAAAGCTTTATCATGAAAGAGAAATGGAGGGCAATGTAATTTCAGAAAGAGAAACGAAAGATTTGGGGTTGATTTTCAACAATTTGACTTGCAAAGGAGACAATATAAAATGGTACAAAATTCGGGGTGCTAACCCTTTGAGCACTTACTAAGTGCCCAGCACCTTAAATTTTTTTAAATTTTTTTTGCTTTTTGGGTCACACCTGGCGATGCACAGGGGTCACTCCTGGCTCTGCACTCAGGAATTACCCCTGGAAGTACTCAGGGGACCATATGGAATGCTGGGAATCGAACCCAGGTCAGACATTTGCAAGGCAAATGCCCTACTCACTGTGCTATCACTCCAACCCCCCAGCACTTTTTTCAAACGTTTTTATGATGCCATTTACTCAATGCTTCCAGTATTTGGTCAGGGGACAGAGTGATAATATACCATGTGAAGGCAGTTGTCTCTATTTTTTCTGACCTAGGTTGATTTCTGTCACTTTGACCAGCACCGTTAGTGATCCCTGAACACAGCGCCAGGAATAATTCCAAGCAAAGCAGAGTGTAAAGCAAAATAAAATAAGAAACAAATATAAAACCTCAGTATGGTAGTCTAATAGTATCTTCATTTTATACAAAAGTGCAGAATTACTGAAAAGATATACAAGAAAAATGAAGGTCCATATTTTGATTACTTCACAAATGTAAACCATATACAATACAAAAGCAATGGGAAATGGAAATTAAGTTGTAGATAGATACATTATGAAACAAAGAGATGCTTAGTGATTAGATATAATAGTGAAAAGGGAAAAATCATCTTTCTATTCAACTAAGAAAATTAATTTGATGTTTTTCACATTAAGATAATGAACACAGTCTTGAAATTGCTAGAAAAATAAAATAAAGATGAATGGGTTAAAGATTGATACGACCTGATATTAAAACCAAACTTCCTCTGGGAGAACTAGGCAAGCTACCGAGAGGTTCCTGCCTGCATGGGAGAGCCTCACAAACTCCTCGTGTCATATTCATATGCCAAAACCAGTAACAATGATGGGTCTCATTCCCCTGACCCTGAAAGAGCATCCAATGCGGCATCGTTGTGAAGGATGAGTAAAGAGAGACTTCTAAAATCTCAGGGCTAGGATGAATGGAGAAGTTACTGAGACCACTCAAGATTATTGACAATCAACGGGATGATGATGATGATGGGTTAAAAATATCTTAAAATGGAAAATATGATTAAAAAGCATAAATATTTTAACTGCTAACAGTCTTTCTCATACCAAATGCCCTAAGTTCTATACCATATAACCAAACTTTTGAAACTATTTGTCAAGGACACTGAGGGCTCAGCATGACTGTCCCATGATCTCACTGTTCCTCTGCGTGGGGGCTGTGTGGAGAATAGCATATATCTACCATATTGACTTCTGCTGCATGCTGTCACAGCATATTTTGGAATATTTGGAAAAAGTTGTGTTATTTTTGTCCTAACATATGACCCAGTGAAAATATGGAATATTTCTTGGTGATCTTTTACTTCTTTTCCTAGTCATTATAAGATTGCTTTTCTTGTCATGGGGAGTGGGGCCATACCCAGTGATGCTCAAAACTTACTCCTGTCTCTGTGCTGAGGAATCAGTTGGCAGAGCAAGTATGGGTGTGAGAGAATTGGCACATATAGGATCAGGGACAGAAGCCAGGTCAGCAGGTCAGCCACATGGAAGGAGTTACCTGTCTACTAGTTCTCAGATCAGATTTGTATTACTTAAAAAATAATTCTACATCTCTAGGCAAATTTTTCAATAATATCAATGCTGATTCAAGTTGCAATAAAAGTCCACTGCCATGTTGTAGGCAAAGAAGTTCTAGCAAAATTTATCTTCTGAGGTTATAACCTGGAAGGCAGTTATAAACATACTTGCCCTGGAACTTTTCAAATCTGTCTAGTGCTAACACCTCTCCTATAATTTATTTGGATAAAATCAAGGTGTTGTTGCCTTTCAGACTTTTGTTCTTAATTTTGTTCTATCCTCAACTTCCAAACCTGCTCTTTCTGCTTTATTAATACAATTTTGGGCAATCAGCTGAACTGAACTATGTCATTATTAAACTATGTATCATTAACATATATACATGTAAACTCAATCTATTAAATTTTATTCCAGATATTAAAAATCCTGGTTTTTGAAATTCCAAGGGACACATTTTCCTTATAATAACATCTACAACTTGTAAATTAATTAACCCTGACTTTTTGATATGTTCTTATAATAGATATAATTATGAAAAAAACAATAATAAGTTTAGTTAATGATGATGTGAGGCTGCATTCTTTGAGGATTTGATCTGCATTTATTATCAAAATAATTCTATCCAATAAGTACTATAGTAATCCATGTTGTACAGATAAGGATACTGAGACAGAAATAAAGAAATTTGTCAAAATAGAAGGTGATGTTCAAGATGTAACCAAATATTCTGTTTCCTTGTTAACTCTTTTTCAGACCCCAGTCTCTGCTTTGAATCTAAATGATGTTTATGTTTGCATTTCTAAAATAGCATCTTACCATAGTGACATATGCTCTGACTAAATGTATTTGTGTGGAATTAAAAATAGTGTTTATGTGTCCAGACTTATGTACAGCTGGTGGGGTGTTTACCTTGCCCACAGCCGACCCAGGTTTGATTCCTGGCACCCAATAAGGTCCCCTGAACACTGCCAATAGTAGTCGATAAACACAGAGCCAGGACTAAGTCCTGAGCGTTACTGGCTGTGCCCCCACAAGCTAAATAAATAAATAATAAATAAATGAGAATACTTAACATTTTTTGGATAAGCATACACATGTTCTTTTGAAGTTCAAGCATTTTCCAGAAAAACAGTAATTATGATTTGATGGTGTGCTTTTATGAACATTATGTACCCCCCCAAAATCACTATTTTCATGTCACATGATTATAAAATATATTTGCATGGCAAGAAAAAAAGAGAAACAGCTTGATTTAGACTTCTCCAAATTATAGGCAAATCACATTATAAGTAGAGAAGATTCAAGTGCAATTGTGACACTGTATGTATACGCATTTGTGTCTTGCTGGAATTATATAAATCTTATTTTGTTTGCTTGCTTGTGTAATATGATTCTACGTAAATGCAGACTTCTTAATAAAGTTAGAATTTTAATAGTGAAATCAGAGGCACAGAGAGCATTACTAACAAATAGATTATAAATGTGGAAGCTTCTTAGAATTTAACTAACTACTACTGTAGAATAGTAGGCCGATTGAACATCAGATAAGGTTGAATTAAGGTAAGAAACCAAATGGGTAGATTTACCATTTTTGGACATGTTTGGTTTCCTGGTTCTTTGTTATTGTTATGAGAGCCATAACTTGCTATGAGCAAGGCTTGCTTCATAGTCTGTACTAAGGAATCACTCCCGGTGTGCTGGGGGGGTTGTACAGGGGTCCAATCATCACCCCTGAGCTGGTTGAGCTCTACCTGCTATACAATCTCTCAAGCTCTAGATTGCCATTTTATCGTGCACTTTTAATTTTAGCTCTGCAAGTTTGTTTCCACATCTGTTAAAAATATCAGAAAACCATGGTTTCGCTCACACTTGCAGGAGTGTTAAATCATTGCCCCTGAGTACCAAATTTCCAGTTTCTAATATATGTCGGTATTGATTGTCCAGAAGTAGAGGCAGCTTTGCCATTTTCTAATCATCCTTAAAATTCTATAAACACTTAAAAAAATCTCAGTTAGGGACTATTGGTTCTCCTGTCATTTTCTTTTTCTGTGACTAATGACTATCAGGAATGGAGAGATCATTTCCAGGTAATTACTGTAAAGGAACTGATTTATTAGGCCATCACTTGTAATATAAAAATACAATGTGTGGTACATAATTTCTATTGTTTTATAAAATTGGAAAGTTCTTTATCAGAAAATCAATATACTCTTGCAGACTTGCAGTGCTATTTATATCTTGCTTCTCTGTGACTCTATAATTTATTAGTGGAAACTATAAAAGTATATTTCGGAAAACATTTAGATCCTAAAATTATTTTTGCAAATAGTAAGTAAAGACACACAAGATGAGGACTAATCATTATAGCATATCTCAGAATTTTCTTCTATCTTCAACCTCTAAACTTGCCTTTGTATGAATTCTATAGAGAAAATAACAGTCACAAATTGCTTTTCTCTTGTTCTAGTTGTGTTAGGGCAATATGATTGTTATAAGTTGTCTTTTCTCTTGAAGAAGCAATGCATCATCAGTCACTCCAGTCTTAATGTAATTCTCTTTTCTGATTGCATGCCACGTAAGGAATGGAGTTTTAGTTTTTCTAGAGGAATGTACGTCTTAGCTCAGCACTTTCATCAAATCTGTTCTCCAATTAAGATACTGACCATGTTTATAATTATAACAAATTTTAATCTTAATGGAAGCTATGAAGAAACTGTTTTCCATTTTTTTCACTCTTAAAATGATCACATAAGAACTTCATAAATATTCCAAAATTATGCTTAATAAAGAAAGGTAAATTTTTCTTGTTGTGAAACAGGGAGTGGGGTAAAATAAAGTGAATATCCTGAGAATTAAAGATAGCATGCTAATATTTTACGGATTCAAAGTATAAAGTGTTAGCACTGTCCATGACAGTGAATGAAAATAGAATTAATTTAAATACTGGTTCAATGCCTATATATTCCAACCTAACTACTGTGCATAATATAGTAGTGATTGATAACATTTTCCAGCCCTAATTTTTTTTTTTTTGCTTTTTGGGTCACACCCAGCGATGCTTCAGGGGTTACTCCTGGCTTTGCACTCAGGAATTACTCCTGGCGGTCCAGCCCTAATTTTAAAACCAACTTTTATTTACAATGTACAAGTTTATAAGCTTTCAGTATTTATAGATACCAAATAATCACAGAAAGAGCTTCCTCTCCATTAAAAGCATAATGATCCAAAAGTAAGCGCCATTAACAAAATACAAAACAGTACTCTTTCACACATTTCTGAGAAAATACTGTTTACAATTTAAATAATGCCCTTCCACTTACAAATTAAGAGTCTGCATAATCTGAAGTATTATACATGAATTGTATATTTCAGATATGGATATAAAAAGAATAGACGACTTGAGCTGCTGCAAGAAGACCATTCCTAAGATGTTATGGCAGGTGGTCAGGTGAGGAAAACAGTGTTTTGGAGTAAAGTTATTTAGAGAGAAGTTCACTGTCACTGTCATTGTCATCCCTTTGCTCATCCATTTGCTCAACTGACACCAGTAGTGTCTCCATTGAGAGACTTGTTGCTACTGTTTTTGGCAGATGTGCAAATATTTTAGAAATACAAAACTTCTGGACTATAGTACATAAGATCTTTTACTTTCATTACCATTGAAACTTGAACTGACTATATATATATATAGTTGTTTAATGAATCAGTCAGTAAATCAATACAGTTGTTTTTAAGGTTATTGAGTGAACTTATACAACAGAGAAAAGGGGGAAAATAGTCTGATTTTTTTGTCTGAATAGCTTAGAGTTTAGTGCCATTTAATAAAAATGAGAATGGTGTCTATTATTAAACATTTGTTATGAGGTTAGAGTGAGAAATGAATATGCTAGTATCAGTATTTGTTGTTTACTTTTTATTAATTTGCAGATGATATTTTACAATTTCTATTTTAAAAAGTTATCTGTAATAGCAGGTAAGATCAAAGTACATTCCTATGGTTAACATATGTCAATGACAATACATCAAACTTAAAAACATATTGCCATAACAAAAAAAGAAAAGTTAACAACATTTCAAATGAAATCTTGTGAAGAAGAGGAAAACTTTTAAAATACACATGAAATAATGGATAATACACAAAATATTTAAATGACTCACACTTATTAAAAAATAAAACCAAAATACAAAGTCCATTGAAAAAATACCATTAAGTATTTATTAAAACAAAATAAAAATAAAAATGCTCTTATTCCTATCAGTATTGTTATCACCAAGAATATTAAAGGTAGTGAGAGTTGGTAAAGATATAAAGAAACACTCTCTTTTGGAGTAAGAATCATAAGAAAATAACTTAATGTTTATTAAACATGTATATATGCATATGTGCTTATATTTTTAGCATATAATCTGACAATTCCACTTTCTATAAGTGGAAAAATGCAAAACCCCAAGTAAGTTATCAAATAGAGATATGTATTGTCATGCTGATGGTAATATTGTTATTCAAAAATGTGATGAAATAAAATCCTATATTCCCATCAATGTGTTAATAGTTAAAGAAGAGTTGTTATATACTGGTATAATATGTTTTCATTCCCAAGAAAGAATATCCTAGGCTGGAGTGATACTACAACAAAGGCTTTTGCCTTGAATGCAGCTGACAAGGTTCAATCTTGACATCCAAAATGTTCCCAGAGCATTGCCAGGAGTAATTGCTGAGTTCAAAGCCAGGAGTAATCCCTAAGCACCACTGGGTGTGACTCAAAAACAACACATTTTTAAAAGTAAAGAAAGAACACTGTGCCATTTAAACTTGAATAGATTTTGAGCACATTTTGCTAAGTAATGTGGTTGATAGAGAAGGGGGAGAGAAACTGTAAGATTTTTTACAAGAAGAATATGAAAAAAATTCAGACTCTTAAAAGGAGAGGAAAATGAAATCAGATAGAAATTAAGGGAAAGGCATATGTTAAAGGGTATAGACTTGCAATTAACAGTAGTGCACTATTAATTTTTAAAACACACGGTATATGGGGCCGGAGCGATAGCACAGTGGGTAGGGCGTTCGCCTTGCATGCGGCCGACCTGGGTTCGATCCCCGGCATCCCATATGGTCCCCCAAGCACCGCCAGGAGTAATTCCTGAGTGCAAAGCCAGGAGTAATCCCTGAGCATCGCTGGGTGTGACCCAAAAAGCAAAAAAAAAAAAAAAAAACACACGGTATAGACAAATTTATATATTACAGCTATTAGACTTGCTAAGAGATTAGAACATAATTATGCCAATCTTAAAACACAACAATAATTATACATAATATCAGAGCTTATAATTATTGATACAATGCTGATCATATTAAAAACATAAAAATAACATTTTATATCTTAAATTTGCATAATGATTCAAGCATATTTAAATATAAAGAATAAAATGAAAATAAAGTGTGTTTTAATAAAAAGGAAAGAATAAATAATTGCATATTTTTGGCTTTTATTAAAATATTCAGCCCGTCTTTTCATTTTTTTAATTATTTTACTGGAGATGTAGTAATCTTTCTCTATTTCATAATGAATCATGCACCAATATTGTTTTACAATGCACATAACTTAAACCACAAGATAAACATCTACATATAACTCATCCCAATTCTCAAAAATTTCTTTAAATACCCATTAAATATAGTTTTTCTTTTCTTAAAAAATTTCCTAAAATTTCAAAACCATGATTTATAACATCTGTCACATCATGATTTCAAAAGATTTCTTAAAAATTTCTTGAAAAGTTGGCTAAATTTATAAAACGTAGATGCATAACATAATTCAAAGAATATTGAATTTACTAACACAATATACAAAATATCAATTAAGTATATATAGGAAAATAAGATTAAGTCTGGTATAAAAACATTGCATAAGCATAACAAAAATGAGAAATTTTTAATTTAAAATATCTACATAGAGATGCTATACCTCTAAAATGTAACACTAGGCCTATATGAATCAATAATTCACAAATATTAGAATCTGATCATATTAAGAAAGATATTACAATGTCCTATTTATGCATTATTTTGCATCTTCTTTACAACAGAGTATGAAATGGAACTGGTGGCAACTATATGGCAATAACTCATAGAAAAGAATTTTTATTCCCAAATGAAAAGAGAGAGCTATAAAAATGGATATGGAGTGATAAAAAGACCCTTAGGCCCTTCCATAATAATTGGATTGTTTGTTGTGAACCATCCTCAGTTATTAGAAATCATGAACCTTACTTGTTTGGGAAAATCCACTCGTTCTATTCATTCTTAGATGCCTTGAAAATTAAAACACATTGCATAATTGCAGGTTACAAGAAAGATTCTTTCTAAAACAAACATTTAATTGAAATAATTGTGAAAGGTCCTTGCCTACGCTTTTCCTAATTCCTTAGAGATTGCTGCTAGAATTTTACAGAAAGTTTAGCAGCACAGAATTCTTTTCATCAACATTTTCACTCAAAATGGCCTTCACAATTACACTCTAATGGATTCTGGGATCTCTTTTGAGAAAACTAATTACTTCCTCTGCAGGGATCCCAAGTGGTAGAGTATTTCTTGTCTTATAACTGTTTCATAATTCTCTTATCATTAAAGTTGGAAAGATGGGGTTTTGTGTCCTTCTTTGTCCTCCTTGATTTTCCAATATATTTTACATTTCATATGGCTTAAATTCCATGTGTCACATATTATCACTTAGACCTCCTACTAATATATCATCTATTAATACATTATTAGATGTTAGTTATTGATGTCTCTAGAACCACCCTGCTTTTTCAGATGTCTCTTGTACCTCCCCCATATCAAGATGCTCTAAAAATTTCAGACAATTGTAATAATTCTTTGAATGAATAAAAATCCTTAATCACTCTTGAGGCTTCTCAGTTTCCATGATTTTTTTCTAGATTTCATTCATCATAACACGTGAGCCTGATTGCCTGTCTTCTCTTTAATACCTCTGGCCTCTAGCTACTGCATTCTGATATTCCTTCCTACCATGGGGATTCCACGATGGTTGAGCCCACTTTCCTTCATCAACTTATGTTCTATTTCCTATCAAAGCCAGGTTTATGTTTTAGAGTTGTTTCTTTTCGTGACTGTCTTGCATATATTCTCAACTACAGCATCTACCTTTCAATCGCATAACTGAGAATGTTGCAACCCTGGTTAAGCAATACTTCCCTCTACTTTTCCAGTGGCTGAAATCAGAGAGGACTGGATAAAATCATATGATGATGGTTCTTCATTTTCACATTTTTATATTCTCTATAATCGTTATGATAAAGAATGTCTCCATTTTCTTCTTTCTTATTCTCTTTAGTACTATTCCTCACTTCTTCTGCTCTCTTTAAACAAATCATCATCCATTTCCTCATTCACCTGTTTGTGAAGGAATTCACTCTTGGATTGGCTGAGAATAAAGTCTCACCCTCCATCCTCACATCTATGCATCTGTTACCAAGTACACCTACATTCCTGTTAATATGCCACTAATAGGCTGTCATCAGACTTCTGTCTCCAGTACCTTGATCTTTGTACAATAGCCTTATGAAAAGAAAAAAAAAAGAGATTCCACTTCCTTTTTGCCTAGGACTAGAGCTAGCCAGCCTGAGCTAGATGAGTAAGACTCCCTCCAGCCCAGTGTTTGGTTTAAGTGTCATTTGAAAGCTTCTCCCTTACAAAGATGATACAGAGAAACTTACAAAAGAGACACATTATTGGTAGAAGTTTTAGTGAACTACAAATTTATATAAGAAACCTTTCTTTCTCTTTCTCCTTTTTTCTTTCCCTTAATACAAAGGAAACTTCCTTACAATAGATGTAGGTATTTTGTTTTTCCTGTGGCCGATTTCACAATTAAGTACATGTAAACTTTGTTTATATCCACTGATATTAAATAACAAAGAGATGAATAGTGGTTATTTTTTTCTGCCTATGCATTTTATAGTGACTTTGTCATGCCCAAGTCAAAGATTATTTTGCCTAGAACTTGTCACTCATTTTCCAGACAATATTTCGTTATTATCTCTGTGATATGTTGAGAGGGTAATTGTAATGATATGAAGGGCATGTTTCCTAGATTGCTGTGCTTGAGGCCAGGAGGTTGGGAGATCTAGAACTCAGTCTTCACGTGATACACAGGTGGGACAAAGGTGCCCCTAGCTTCAGTAGTTATGTTTTCTCGGACCTCGGGACCATCACCTCACCACCATGCTTGGAAATAAAGGGTTGTGTGGTAGTTCTAAGATTTGTCCCCATAGTTCCAGTGATACAGTTGGACTTATATACTCTTAGTTTATCCATCTTTGTTTGTATGGGTTCTCACCTAATAAATAAATAAATCAAGATTTATTCCTCGCTCTGTGCTCAGGGATGACTCCTTATGGTGCCCAGGGCACTATGTGTGGTGACGGGATTGAATTTATGTCAACCTTGTGCAACCCAAGAGCGCTGCTCCCTGTTCTGTGCTCTATTCGACATTATCCATTCTTAAATGAGATGAGAAATTCAAAGCTTCCTGTTTCTGATAGTGAATAAGGATATATTGTAGGATAACATAGCCTCAGGTAGTTTAGGTTTATTGGGTTACTCCTGTTACAGTGCTCCCATTCCTCTGTGTTTATTTGTAGCTTCTTTCTTAGTGTTCTGTTGACTTGTAAACATTGTTTTTCTCTTCTCCTTTAGTCCTTTGCATAGTTTATTGAGAGCCATGTCCTTTTTGTATGGACACAGGAAGACTTAGCAAATGCAATGCTTTTGTAACCTGGGAATCATTTGACTCTACATGATATTTTCCTCCTGGGCATCTGTTCTCTCAACCTAAGCCTCAGCTGCCCTTACTTCCTAGCACCCCCCAAAGCACGGTCCCGATGAGGGACGAGACGGACCCAGGGCAAGCGGTGAGTTGTGTGCTACCTTGTCATTGAGATGGGCCTGGCCAAAGTGCCTAATGCTTAACTATAAGTTAAGAGCTTGGTCATGGACAAATGTTGTCATGATCCAAACAGTGATAACTAGATTTGGACCCTGCTAGGGTTAGGAATGATTAATCTGGCCTGAGTGCTGTAGTCTGAGTCTGTGGCAAGATGTTGCCAGCAGAGCTGCCTTGCAAGCCCCAATGTATCTCTTGCTATGTCCGTACAAAAATAACTAGTATTAAGATGTTAAGTGTTTGGACTAAGGAAAGGAAAAAAACCTTAAGTGTCAGGAAGGGCATTGGAATGCCCTGCCCTCAGGAGGGGCTTTCTTATGTTGATTTAGCTACCTGGCTGGGTGTAGCCTAGAGGGCAAGGTGGGAGAGACAAGTAGGAGGAGAGACTAGAGAAGGGGAGAGGCTGGAGTAGATCTAGAGAGAGGACAGAGCTGGGAGTGCGGGAGATGAGAAAGATGGAAAATTGAATAAACGGTAACTAATCAGCAACCAGCTTGGTCCTCGTTCTTCCTTTGCCTGCCCTTGACCAACAGCCGTCCAGATCCAGCCCATACACAGCGGTTCCAGAGAACCGAACTCGGGCAGTGAGACAGAGCCGCCCGGAGACCCCGAGAGTGCATGCGCCCCCTCGACGAGCTTTAGTTTCTTACAATATATAATTTTTTTTTTTTGTCACTGCATATATCGATCGATAGGTCTCAGGATCCAGTTGCCATGAAAAATACTAATTGCCATCATCAGTCTAGCACAACAGATAATATTTGTCTTACAGATGATGATAAATGAAAGATTGTTTGAAAACTGAGTATGTTACTCCATCTGACAGATTTCAGGATGTAGAAATTTGCAAAATCCCTATGTCCAAGCATGACATATCAAAAGGCTGACAGTATTTTAAAATGTAGAAAGATACAGCCTTAGAAAAATTCCCAAATGCTAGCTGATTTCATGTCAGGTAATAAGAAGACATAAATATGAAATTATAAATTCTGTATCCCTATGGAATTACTTTATGAATTTTACACCATATTTTAAACAGCATTAGAACACAAAATGGCACTATTCTAGATTTTAATAGTGTGAAAATAAATAAAACGTTTAATTTTCATAGTTTTTTTCAAACTCATTTTAAGATGCTAAAGTCAAATTTGAACATAAAACATTGTCCCAATCGCTACTCAAGCTGTTTGGTGAATTTGGATTTGCCTTTAAGGATAACATATCTCTCAATTTCTGATTGGCTGCCCTGCCTGTCATTTCCATGGATACCATTTCTTTCTTCATACCTTGCAGTTTTGAAAATGTCATAATTTTGTTTCAGGCAAATCTGATGTTCTTATCCTTTTCAAATTCCAAAATGTTAGTGGAATTTCAAATGACATAGCCTAGAGCAAATATATAAATTAACAGGATTCTAAATACTTACTTTTCTTTGAAAGTAATTTATCTATCTTTTGAAATACTTGTGTTCCACTTAGAATTCTGAAGCTGAAAATGTTATTCCTGCTAAAAGTAAGCCTGTGCATATACAATAGTATAATGATATTCAAAAAACTTTGGCTGTAGATGAAGCACTTGAAGCCTTTCACACATCCTTTTAAAATGCTTCTTCTGACATGGAGAGTGTGTGCCTTTTCACTGTGTGCATTCAGCATGATGTGACATGCAAGAATTTCAAGATCCAAACTTCAAACTCTTTCTCCAAAGTGGAAGCTTTCATTTTTCAGAGTAAAACATGATAGGAAAAAAATACATGAGAAGGAAATATTTTTTATGACTTTTTACCAATCAAAATTATTTTTTGGCCAAACTACAGAAATACACTCATATCACCCATTTACTTCTATGGTAGATTTTGAAGGTAGATCTAAGTTTGCTGCTGTGCTTTTTTGGTTACTGTGTTAGAGTACAAATCGGTTTTTTATATGTTTCAGGTTACAGAATTTTATTTTATTGATTACTTTTGAAAAATATGGCTCTGTGGTTTGCAAAGCCAATTTTTTGTATAATTCTTTATTTCCCTGATAGCAAAGATTTACAGCACCTTAATCTGAGCACTCTCTATATGCATAGTGAGTGTCACTGTAAAGCTAGTCTACCACTAAACTGTTGACCCTTCTCACACCGTTTAACTTCTTTTCCTCTTTCCTATCTGGCAATTAGTGTTCTTAAAGTCTAAAATTCTGTTTTTGTTTTATTTCCTTATTGTTTTGTAACTCTACAGGCCATATGCAAGTGAAATCACAAGGCACTTATCTCAGCAGATTTATTGCCCTTAAAATCATCTCCTCCAGACTCACAAATAATTCTCAGAAGAGAGACACAAGCTGCAAAGATGTCTCCACACCTAGCACCAAGCTGATTTCCACCGGTGCACCTCGGGGAGGGATGGGGAGCCCAGAATCCGACCCAACAGAGTCCCAGCAGCCCCAGATCCCCAGAATCCAATCACTACCATGCTCATGCCATCTTCACAGGCTCGGGACAAGCTCCTCATGCATGAGAATGAATCTGCCGAACCATTTAGGCAGTCAGGATTTGTGACCGAAATCTCCATGCTTGGAATCTCCATGCTTGGATTCAGGATGCCCTTCCCACATCTCTCTGTGCTTCAGGGAGCCTGGCAGTGATGCCCATGACCTAACTCTGGCACCATGTCAGCTCATTAATGACCATGATCCAGAGACTCATAAGTAAATCTCAGAAGAGAGCCACAGACGGCGGAGTTGCCACTGGACCCCAAAGTCAACATTGACTTAAAAATTTGACTTCAACCCTATAACCCTATTAAAAAGTATAGAATCCCTGAAACATATGGCCACACATTATATTTCATACTTTCTGCTACTGTACTAAGAGTAGCATACCACATTTGTTGGGTTGTAAAGCAAAGGCAACCAATCTTGGTCAATCTCTCTTTCTCTCTTTCCTCTCTCTCTCCTCTCTCTCTCTCCTCTCTCTCTCTCTCTCGCTTGCTTGCTCGCTCGCTTGCTCTCTCTGTATCTGTATATATGTATATATATATACATATATATATATAAAATAGCACAGATGGCTCAACCTGTACTAAGTTATCTCTTACATAAAGGGGTAATGGCTTCAAGGTGAGATTAAATTTTCACATACTTTCCTCTAAGGAAAACTTTGTACATCATTTTAAGTGATTAGTTCACAGCCAGCAACACAAAATAAATTTCTTGAGATCTGCATTGGGGGCAGAGTTGGGTGATGGTAGGAAAATCTGAATTAATAATGGTGGGAAGGTGTAATGGTAGTGGGATTGGTGTTGGAATATTGAATATAATAAATAACTGTGAACAACTTTTAAAAAATATCATCTCCTATATAAATAATGTCACTCTGTTCTATAGCTGATTAGCATTTCGTTGTGATAAATACAACATCTTCCTAGTGCATTAATATGTCAAAGGACATTGACTTTGTGTTGTTGTCTTGCATTTGTAAATATTAATTCAATGAATCAAGAGATGTGTAAATCTTTTAAATTTCATTTTTTAAATATTTTTTATTAATACACTAAAGTGAATTATATGAATTATTTGGAATGTCCATTCCTATAAAAACCATCTGCCAGGGTGGCTGGGGGTAGCCCCGGCCGTGGGACAGAGAAAACAAAGAGGAAACAAAGGCCAAGCTGGTTGGTTGATCAGTTGATTCTATTGTCTTCATGCACCTGTTCCAGTTCTGAGCTCCCCATTTCAACTCTCTCATCTCTCCCCCCCCAGCACTCTTCCTTCCTAACCCCTCATTCCTCCTCCCTGCTCTCTGGATTCTCCTTCTTCACTAGTCTTTCCACCCCACTGGTCTCTCTCCACCTCCCCTCTGGGCCCATGTTACACCCAGTCTGGTAGCAAAATGAACATAAGAAAGCCCTTCCTTAGGGCCCACCAGGTTCAAAAGAAACACCACCTAGAGGTATTCCAAAGCCCTTCCTGACTGCCCATAGGCAAAATACCACTTAAGGTGTTTTTCTCCTTTCCTCAGTCCAATAACTCACTCAACCTCTTAATACTAGTTATTTTTGTATGGACACAGTAAGAGAAACATTGAGGCTTGTAGGGCAGCTCTCCTGGGAACATCCTGCCATAGACTCAGACTACAATGCTCAGGCCAGTTTAATCATTCCTAACACTAGCAGGGTCCGAATCTAGTTATTAATTTTTGGATCATGACAGCATTTGTCCATGACCACGCTCTAAACTTGCAATTAAGCATTAGGCACTTTAGCCAGGCCCATCTCGATATCAGGGTAGCGTATAACTCACCACTTGCCCTGGGTCTATCCTGTCCCTCCTCTGGACCCTACCTTTGGGGGTGCTAAGAAGTAAGGGCAGCTGAGGCTTAGATTGAGAGAACAAATGCCCAGGAGGAAAATATCGTGTAGAGTCAAATGACTCCCCAGTTACAAAAGCATAGCGTTTAATACTATCTTCCTGTGCCCAAACAAAAAGACATGGCTCTGAATAAACTATGCAAAGCACTCAAGGAGAAGAGAAAAAAAATATTTACAAGTCCAAGGAGAACAAAGAAAGTTACAAATAAGCACAGAGGAAAGAGAGCACTGTGATGGGAACAACCCAATAAAACTAAACTACCTGAGGCTATGTTATCCTACACATTCCTACTGGTTTTTATTATTTTTTCAGTACCATGATGTGTAAATCCATCATGCTCAGGCTCTGTAAACCCCTCTTGCGATGGGGATTACACCTGAGAGGATGTTCTTGGGCTCTCTGATTGGGTCTTCCTCACCGCCTGCTTTAGGAGCTCTCGATCCACTTCTCCACCTAGGACAGCTGTAGCCTTGTACGGACAAAGGAAGAACAAGGGCCAAGCTGATTGCTGATTGGTTGCCGTTTATTCAATCTCTCCTCTCTTCCAGCTCTCTTCAACCCTCTCTCTCTCTCTCTTTCTCTCTCTGTCTCTCCATGCAATTCTTTCTTCCCGCTGTATCAGTCTCCTCTCTCTCTCTCTGCTGTCTCTCCTTCTCTTCTCTTCTCCTTCAATCCCCTCTTCCCCCCCCCCAGCCTCTCCTTTTCTATCCTCTAACCACTCCTCCCCACTGGATGTGCAATCAAAAATGTTTTTCCAGACTTCAGGACCACCTGCAGCCCACTAGGGCAAAACAGCCCTGAAGGTGTGTTTCTCCTCTCCTTAGACCTGCAACTTAATTAGCATCCTTAATTCTACTTCCTAGTATTTACCATTCTGTATGGACACAGTAATGGACACTTTTAGGTTTGTAGGGTGACTCTCCTGGGGACATCTCACTTCAGCCTCAAACTACTGTGCTCAGGCTGGATCAATCATTCCTCACCTCAGCAGGGTCCAAATCTAGTTAGTACTTTTGGATCATGAAAGAATTTGCCCATGACTAAGCTCTTAACTGATAGTTCAGCATTAGGGCACTTTGGCCAGGCCCATTTCGATGCCAGGGTAGCTCATAGCTCACTGCTTGCCCTGGATCCATCCAGTCCCTCGTGACGGACTCTGCTTTTTGGGATCTAGGAAGTAAGGGCAACTGAGGCTTAAGTCCAGAGAGCAGATGCTCAGGAGGTAATATTACCTGGAGTCAATCAACTCTCAAGCCACATGCTTGTCTTTTTAACTGTCTTCCTGTCTCCATACAAAAAGCAATTGCTCTGAAATAGCTCACCATGCAAAGGACATGAAGGAGAAGAGAAAGAAAATATTTAGAAATCAGAGTCTGATCAAGAGACAAAAGTAATTGGCATATTTGGGGACAATCAACAAACACAAGCTCCCAGAGGCCAGGGAGGAAAGGCAAACCAATGTTATCCTACACCATGATTCATAGTATTGTACATCATATTGGGTCATGCATGCAATGTTCCAACACCACATGCTCATTTCCTATTTATACATATAAAATGACTATAAATTGGTGTGATGTGTAAATTTGTAAATGCCCGGATATGTGTATGCTTTAGTACCAAACAGAAGTTCAGTTCATGGATTTAACAGCACCAATTGTTGCGTCACTTAGAAATTCATTTCAAACTCTTCCTAGTTTTCTATCAGCTTGCTTCAAGCTAACAAACTCTAACCAGAGCCCTAACCATTAAAGATAAATTTGTGAGCAAATTAAGCAATATATTATAAAACTAAAAGTTTGTCCATCACGACTAGCTTTAAGGTTTCCACTTCAAGTTGATATTCTGCAAGGAGTATTTAATTACATCAACCCAGTCTTAATCTATATGCTTAATCTATATGCTAAATGTGAAAAGAAATTACTGTGATTTTGTTATGCTGGATATAAATGTTTTCATATTGCATTCTTCAGCTCTATATTTAGTATATACTAAATACATACCATTGTTGGTATATTGTAGAATAGAAAAGTACATTAAAAGCTAGTTCATTATTCAATATTTAACAAATATTAAAAACTTTAATATTCACATTTCCTATTGACCAGCATTGAAACCCTAGAACTTTTGTTGTAATTTATTAAGTACATTATGATTTAAATTTTAGGAAGAGAAAAATATTTTTGTTTCTCAGGAGCAAGTGAGTAGCTAGTCAAGTGTCATACCATGCATAGTCTCCTAATAAATGCTGAATTTCAATGAAATAAAAATCTAATTTTGTATAGATTAGAATTTCCCTGGACAGTAACAGTAATTATAGGAACGAATCGTCCAGGGGCACCAAGGGATTGGACGACTCATCTCTCCTATAAATTACCTTGAACACCTGGGAAAAAATATAATGGCCTGCATCTGGTCTAGAGAATAAACTTACGATTCATTATCAAAGGAACTGCGAGGCTTAGATATTTTTGAACATGTGCTCTTCCTTCAGAAGGCATACTGTAAATGTATTTAAAGGATCATTAAGCAAATATTAGAGCACAGTTAGGAAAAATGACTATCCAAAAAAAACTGCATTGAAATGGGAATTTCTACTGCTGTGCAACTGTGTCAGAAAAACAACAAGTTTATTATATCAAATTCAGATGTGTAATTACAGTGACATTCATCTGACAAAGACACACTAGTATCATGGATTTTAATTATGTGTATTTCAAAATATTAATATTGTTATTAACTTCATTTATGGTTAATCTGATCTAGAAAAGATAGAACTTGTATGTTGATTTCTTTTTAAATTTCAGAATGATGTTGTGATCCCAACTGTATTCAGTCTAAACTCAACTGGTCTGGAATAATAATTCAACAGTAAAGAGATAACTTTCCCAAGGTTTGGTGTAGTTTCTGCCAGTTCTCAAATGTGATTCTGACAGCAGAGACCTATTTGAAATGTCAGCATGGCCAAGAGGCTTAAAATCAATTTCTTTACATTTTTAATCAGATTTCAAAAAATATTCAGCAGTAAAATATTTTAAAATAGATCTAAACACTATGGAACAGCTGAACCAAATATTGAGTTGCATTTATAACACCTATTTAAGGTGAGGGGCTTAGGTCTTAACCTTAGTTCTTGAGTCTTACTCCTGGATCTACACTCAGGGTTCATTCCTGGTAATGCTCACAGAACCCAAAGCAGTACTAAGGACCAAGTTTATTATCTGCTGCATGCAAGGTTACTTAGTGCATTAACTTTGATATTATCTTTCTAGCACTATTATCTGCATTTCAAATGAATGTTCTGAGACTATAGACTACTCTGCAAATTTCTATTTTTAGACAAGAAATTGACTATTTTTATCATGATGTATTCTCAAGTTTTAACAAAATATGAAAGCACACAAATTTCTAGATACTCATTCAAAATTGAAGATATCCTAATAGCACTTCCAAGTTTTCAAATGATTCAAGATTACAAAACTTAAACTTCTTGATTATATAGAGAAGTTGAGCTTAAAATGTTCATCTTTGTACAGAGATGTGACATATGTATTTCATTAATTTAAAAAGATAACAAGACTGATTCATAATTTAAATAACTTATTGTTTTCCATTTTTTAAAATTTTTTAAATTTTATTGAATCACCGTGGTGAGATAGTTACAAGCTTTCATGTTTAGGTTACAATCTCAAAATGATCAAACACCCATCCCTCCACCAGTGCACATTCCCCACCACCAATATCCCGAGTATACCCCCCCTTTCCCACCCTCCCCCTGCCTCCATGGCAGACATGTTATTAATTGAAATAAGTATTTTACTAATTGCACTGTAGCACTGTCATTCCATTATTCATTGATTTGCTCGAGTGGGCACCAGTAACATCTTCATTGTGAGATTTGTTATTACTGTTTTTGGCATATCCAATATGCCACGGGTAGCTTGCCAGGCTTTGTTGTATAGATGGGATACTCTCAGTAGCTTGCCAGGCTTTCTGAGAGGGGCAGAAGAATCGAACCCAGGTCAACTGCATGCAAGTCAAATCCCTAATTGCTGTGCTATCACTCCAAGCCCATCTTACTAATTGACAAAAATAATATATCTTATTATTTGCAATATCTTATTAATTGCAATGTTTCTTATTAATTTAAAATGACAAGATTGTTTTTAATTACTAAATTACAAGTAATAGTTTGGTATTAGTAAGAATGGGGCATTAATACAGTAGTTTGAATAATTTTTGGGCTTGGGAGAGAGAAGGAAGTTACTGAGTATATCATTTAGAAAAAGATTTTCTGACATTTAGAAAAGTCTTTGGAAACTACCCCACGTACTATGAATCTACTCTTTTATTGGACTAGTTATCTAAAATAAAAGATGGAGTGTTAAAAGATGTTCAGCTGTAATTCCAATACTCTCTCTTAGATAACTTTATTCCAAGGACAAGCCTTTCATTGTACAATGGATTACTATTTTCCCCTAAATCCATCATATGGATACTTTGTAACTATGCAACACATAATGATATAGGAGAAAGCGCTTTAAGGGTCAGAGGTGATGAGCAGCAATAAGAACCTGCATCAAGGTGGGAGGGCTGCAGCAACATGTCGGTAGTTGTGAGCTAAAATTTCATGCATCCGATCCCGGTTCAGTCATCAATATATATGGTCCTGTGACCAGAGATGCAGGAGTGATGCACAGAGAGATCCCTGAGCACAGAGCCAGGATTATGCTCTGAGCAGCTTGGGTGTGGCCAAACAACCAAGTGCATCGAAGGCCATGACTGGTATAACACAGGAGGTAAAGTGCTTAACTTGTGTGTGATCCAACTTGTCTAAAGCTCCATCACTACGTATGGCTATAAGAACATGGCCAGAGACTATTCCTGGTCAACAGTAGGTATGATCCCCATTAAAAAATGAAGGGTCAGAGGATAGATCCCCATTAAAAAATGAAGGGTCAGAGGATAGTTCAGAGGTAAGGCTCTTGCCTTGCGTGCTTCCCAGTCCAGTATGACATCTGGCACTACACATAGCTTCCCACAGGCAAAGACAGGAGTGCTCCTTGAGCACAAAACCAGGAGGAAGTCTAGAAAATGTCCACATGTGACAAAAAGAGGAAAATAATACTTATGACATGACTGTATTTTATACTAAGAAATTTGGGAAAAGGACGGAGGTAAATGTCTGCATTCAGTGCATCATGTGGACAGATTCACTGATCTCATTCCAAGCATACAGATTTTCTGCAATTTCTGTATGTGCCAAGTCAGAATGCTCTTTCTCCGCAGTTCATACTCCCTATTGAAAACACGTATCCCTTCCCCCTCATATTCATATTCTCCTAATAAAATTACTGTATTTGAAAGAAAGAAAAAAATACCACACTCTCCCAATTAAAAAATACTGCCTATATGCTATACTTTTTATTAACTCACTATTTGATGCCCAGTGTTTTAATGCACAGTGCATTAAAGGACAATAATTATGAATGTATAGTTAATGTTTCTTCAATAGTTTAGTTCTAATGAGAAGATAAATGGAGATGATAAAAAATAACAATACAGGTAGTTGCTAGAGATGCTTTTTTTCTAATCCTAAAATGAGAACCTGCTTGATAAGTGCACATTCATCCAAGATTTAACCTAAAAATAAATAATTATACATAATTTGCATTTAAATAAGTATGATGTAATTTTATGTTTTCCAAACAAAGCATAGAATAAGATGAAAAGCTCTTGTAAGAATAATATGAAATAACCAAAGTAAGTCTGTGGAACACGTTTCACAAGTGACTTAAAATAAATAGGAAAATCATCGAGGGCCAGTATATGAAAACCAGTATTGGGCATTTTGATGGATGATATTTTCTCATGACAAGTTCAGAACCTTAAGTGATCTTAGAAATGTCAGATATGAGCTTAATAGGCACCCTAATGAAAACATTAACTACATGATTAAACTTAATGAGAATAAATTCTCCTTTTATGAGAAAAAAGGTCAGTGTCATCCTGGTCTTGGGGAAGAAAAAGAATTCATTCACAGGTGAAGAAAAATCAATCAGAGAACTAATGATAATATGGCAGTGTATTTTTTTAAACAATTGTTTTATATTAATACAAATCTCAGTGATAATAAAGTATGGTTTCTTATAATATGTGGAATTGTAGACATAAGCTACATAAACTGATGAATCTGCCATTGTCATCATCGTCCCGTTACTCATTGATTTGCTCGAGCAGGCACCAGTAATGTCTCCATTGTGAGACTTGTTACTGTTTTTAACATATCAAATATGCCACGGGGAGCTTGCCAGGCTCTGCGATGCAGGCAAGATACTTTTGGTATTTTGCCCTACTCTCCAATAGGGGCCATCCACTTGCAATGCAAATGCCCTATCTGCTGGGCTATCATTATGCATCCACTGATGAATACAAGCAAATATGAATCTAGTAATTCCCATTACTTTTAGGTCATTTTACTCACCGATGACACAATGGTTGTTTTAAACATTGATGATACTACTAAAGAGGAAAACTAAGTGAATGGGCCTATATGTATTTTAATATTTATTCCATTATTCTTTGAGCTTCTTAGTGATGAAGATAAGGGCTAACATTTACTGAACCTAATCTGTGTGACATACATGTGATTCTTAAAGGAAAAATACTGAATAGGTAATATGAATGATTTCATCTTGCATTCAGTGCAATGTTACCTTAGAATACTGGCTCATTTGAGGAGAAGCAAAATTATACATGGGGGAATGCACACACAATAATTTCAACTATTTATTTCTCCTTAAATTCTATGATTTTTTAAAAAATTCAGTTAAAGACCTTATGTTTGAAATTGTTTCTCTATTGAGGGTAGTTTCTCCAAACAAAACAGACTTATTGAGAGGCTACTTAGGTATGGGAATTATTAAATATTTCCTCAGAGTTCCATTTTCATAACAATAAAATGTGTCCTACTCTATTTTATACTCTAGAGCTGTTAACATTTCTGACAGAAGTATGCAAATATATGGGAAATTATTGGTTATGGCATACAATTATCTATATAGCTTAATAATGGTAATTGATAATTAGCTATATGTATTTGGCTTTTTATCATTAGACACATGACAGCTCTATATCTCCAGCATATATTAGAAGGTTGAATTAAAGATACACTTACTGATTTCTTCCACCAAATTGTAAGTTTTGTCTTTGTCATTTTGATTTTTGTTTACCCATTGCTTTTCACCTAGCCATGCTTTTGACTTTAACTAGTAGATAATAATTGAAGGACTGCAGTAAAGACAGACCTAATTCTGTTTTTCTTCTTTTTTTTCTTTTTGCTTTTTGGGTCACACCGGCTATGCACAGAGGTTACTCCTGGTTCTGCACTCAGGAATTACCCCTGGCGGACAGACATAATTCTGAATATATCGCTATTTTCTGATTACTTTCTTAACCCTTTTGATTTTTTCATGGAAGCCAAACTACGTGGTGGAAGCTTTTATAGAGAAAAATTGAGCCCCGAGTAATAGTTCTGGCAGAATATCTTTGTTAGTCAGAGTGCTATCTTTCCTGTGGATCTTCCAAATCGGTATTGAGCGAGCCCAGATGATGACATTTTGCATGGAGATAAGATAAATAGAAAAATTATAAATATGATTTTGCTAATTTAAGTCTCTACATATTGCAGAAGCTGGCTATATTATAGAAAATAAAAGTATCAGAGAAAGCGTGTATATACTAAGGATTGATAGACTTAACTGGCATACTAAGGCATATTACCTACATTTTTAAATAGGTTAATATTAAATTAAATCTTCTCAATGGAAATTGATAAAAAAGTAAACATTTGAAGTTTAATAGCAATTAACTTATAAATGTTGGATATAGATTGTCATAAGATTTTATTAGGGGACATAGATTACTTCTGTAAAGAGGAAAGAATTTAATTTGTCCAAAGCTAGAAGTAGCCAAAATAAAAGAATTTTAGAGAAATAAAGGCAACTAAACAAGTAAGTGGCATTTTCAGAAAATTATTACAAATTCTAAATTCTAGGTTATCTTCATTTTTAAAGGATGCATTATTACTGTACTTGGAAAATCCAACTGAGAAATATAAAACACTACTTATTTGAAAAGAAAAACATATTTACTTGGTATGTAATATTTACTACAGTTTTAGGCATTTTGATAATACTAATTTAGATTATTTCAGTCAACAATATAATTTCTTTTCTAGTGCCAGGGACCAAATGTAGGTCTCATGAATACAAATAACATACTTTACCTCTAAGTTACACTCATTTCTGGCCCACCAATATATTCTTAGCTATTATAGCAAATGTCTTGTATGTTAAAATAATTAGACATGTTGAAAATTTTCAACTTTTCATTAAAGAAAACATTAGAAGCAGTACTGTTAACTGTTACTACAATAAAAATTATTACATTTAATGAAATGGTCAGAAGATTAAAGGACACATGACTTTGATGTTTACATAAATCCATCTCCAAAGTTTCTTTTAGAAATTCCACTTACAAATATCTTCACATTTCTGAGAATTACAAAACTTTCCTTAGAACACACTGCTGTATCAGAGTCCAAATTCCACAAATACTTGACAGTTTGTTTGATATTTTGATATAGTGCAGTCTTTAAATTTGATAATTACATACAATTTGTGAAATTTTAGATATGCAATTATTTTCTCACCTGGGGAGCTAAAGTGATTAAATTCAATTTGTATTTTATATTTTTGAGAAGTTCTGGAGTAATAAATATTAATCCAGTATGTTCACGTATATGTGACTATAGTTGGGAAACATTTAATTGCATAAATAAATTATCATCTTAAGATTTATACTATGAATATAAACTTTAGATGAGAATTACTTTAATATTAAAAATTGATGAAAAGAATTTACCAAAAATGCATGGCTAGAATTAAAAAAAATTAGATAACTCTTCTGTTACTATCATATGAAAAACTACTTTCTTCACAAATCTATTTTTTCTGTTAGTACAATTAAGCAACTTTGAAAATTATAATAACATTCTGAAAATAACTTAGAAAATAAAAATTAAATAAAATGCTTTTCTTAGTATCTCAATTATTGCATAAGTGTCTATCTAACTAGATATTAGAAAGTTTTCCACATTAGAAATGTTATATTCTCCCATTTGGTAGGTATGTTTGAAATCTTTTTCTAATGATAGATATATCTTACTTTTATAATCCACCCTTGTTCATCTCAACCTCTACAGACAAGTTTTATTTTTAAGAACTACTATATGTTAACCAGAATATTGAATTAGAAACCTGACAAAGAATACCCACGTGAAGGTGATGGCAATTAAAGATGATAAAACATTCCGGTATAAATGGGGAGATGGTGGGCATGTAAGATGCTTGCTGTGCATAAGTCTAAGCCAGCACCACATACAATGCCCTAAGCACCAACATAGATGTAGGAGTAATTCCTGAGCACCGCTGGAGTGGCTCAACCCTCCCGCAGATACATATATCACACAGAATTTTGAATTTATATTTATTTTTCTTTTTATCTTTGAACTGTTCACAATAATACCATATACATTGTTTCATATATTTGGTTAGGATAACAAATTGAACATAAATGCCATAGAAATTGTGCGCAAGCACACACACACACATATATATATATACAAGCATATATATATACTTTATGTATTATATCTAAACAAATAATAAGTGCAGCAAAGTTGCTAATTTTGATCTACACCTGTCGTGTATACCTCAGGTTTTATTCCTGGTGGAACTCGGAGACCATCTGCAGTGTTGGGGACTGAATCTGGTTCCCTGCTTGTATGTGAGTGCCCTACCTACTCTACTATCTTTTGGGACACAGTCTTTAAGTGTTAATAAAATGAAGATGACATAAAGATACCAAAGTGGTTCTTAAATGCTAAGAGACTGGGGTATATAAAGAGCTTCAGTTTTATTTCACTTGTGTTTGAAAGTAACATAAAAATCTTAAATCAAAAGAATAAACAGAAAATGACTAAAATAAATTTCTAAAACCTGCACTGGAGCAGTGATTTTCTTGACTTAACCCAAAAAATGCCACTTTCTATAGAAATGCTGTTCGAAAAATCACCTTGGATTGTACTTACAGTGGTGAAATTAATGTAGTATATATAAATATTGTAATGGATTTGCTTATGATGCACATACAAATTATATATAATATCATGGAATATTAACTCAATATTTTTTAAATCAAAATGGTTTGCCTTGTTAAATTCTATCATAGCCCATTTATAAGCTCCCATGGGAGAAATGGACATAGAAGTTTCAGCCCATTGCCACACACACACACACACACACACACACACACAAACACACACACACACACTCACTCCCAGTTGTAGTCCCAAACTTCTCTCAGTATAATAATAAACCTTGCATTTCAAATGGACTTGGCCTTTTGAATTTTTTAAAAAATAAAATACAATTATAGGAAAAAAAATTCTAGCTGTATTTTAATTAACTAATTTTTAAACTCTAGCTATTCAGTATGTAACTATACACTGGAGGCATTCATGAGTCATTCACAATATAATTGCACTTACATAGTCCTTTACTCTTCACAAAGCATTGTCACCAATGTTAATGTAAAACATTTTCCCATCTCTAGAAGATAGGGAAGTTTTCAATTTTATATACTTTGCAATTTAAGTCATTTACCTTTATACATGTCCAGCATTCTTCACCATTAAAGCAATATTCTCCCTCACCCTCATCCAATTTCCCAAGCACTTTCCATTGTGTCTCCTGTTAATCATTTTAAAAATATGCAACTAATGTAATTCTTCCCATAAATATTTCTTGATACTCTACCTAACCCATGTAAATTAGTAAGACTGAGGGAAATGGAATTCTGGATGACATGTCAAGAGAATCACAGAGTCTTCATTATAATGACTGGGCATAGAGAATACACTCTATCTTGCATCAGATTGGTAGTTTATCACCTTTTATTGTTATCACACCAATATACAGTTAAAAAAACTCGAGATTAAAGAAAATGTAAAAATCTTGCCACTTGTCTTCAGTAAGTCATTTAGAGAGAAAAATCAAGGAGTTCAGTCCTTTGTTTAGTGATAGCTATATTAGAACTCATCACAAACATAGTGTCCCTAAGTCATATTAAACCAGTATGACAGTACATTGTGGAAGACAATGGGACTAATAAACATCATGAACATCATGGAACTTGAAAGTGACAAATGAGGGCCGAGGGATGGTTCAGTGGGAAGATCCTGCACAGAGTGGGGAAAAAGGTAACAACAGGTGACTGGAGAGATAGCACAACAGGTAGGGCGTTTGCCTTGCACACAGCCAAACCTGGTTCAATTCCCAGCATCCCATGTGGTCCCCTGAGTACTGCCAGGGGTAATTCCTGAGTGCAGAGCCAGGAGTGACCCCTGTGCAGCACCAGGGGTGACCCCCCAATAATAAAGGCGAAGAAAGAAAGAGAGAGAGAGAGAGAGAGAGAGAGAGAGAGAGAGAGAGAGAGAGAGAGAGAGAGAGAGAGGTTAAAATAATTTTGTTAGTTTGAACTGTCTTTCAGGGGTTCTATAAGTATTGAGAATTTTGGTGTTTTCCCACTCCTGGTCACATAATATTAACTGACTATTGTCTTTCTTTTCTACATGATTTAAGATAGACATTTCATCATAGAGATGTCTTGAGATTGATTGCATGCTAATACATTGATTATATTATTGGTCGTAAGTAAAAATTAATCTTTTATGTACAGCATAGAGACTACAAATATGGCCACTGATGTTATTTATTTCTTTCAATAAATTATGCATCAAACCTTACCAATTGGACAACTTTAATAGGTTAAAATTATAGCAATTGAATGTTTCTAGGAAATATTACTCAGCAATGCATTAAACAAATGTTTGTCTTGGAAATCCTTTAACATGTACTTTAAATAATGGCTACTAGATAATTGGCATACTTTATGCCAATATTAGTAGTTTCACCCAAATTGATGTTAATTCTTAGGAGCCAATGATGCTTCATGTTATCTTTTGATGGGTGTCAGCTGACTTTATCACTTTCTCATGTACAAACATTTGTAATTTTATCATCAGCTGAACCAGGAAATAGAGGAAGTTAAGCAGCTTGACTAATTTACTGACATCAATGTAATTGAAAGTATTAAGATCCAGATTGATATTCACTGAGTGACTTTAATGACTGGTATGTTCATTTTTGTTAATTTGTCATTAGGTCTTTAACATAATGGCCTCAACACAACTCAAAGTTATGATTATCAAATTTTTTGACATATGGATGCCTTTTTAATACCATCATAAAATTATACATTTAGCTATGAAAGATTATTTAAGAAGTTCAGAATTCTCATAATGGTAGCTCTATGATGACATGCGATTCGTTTATTTCATAGAACATTAATGAAAAGTATAATTAGCAATGGAGAAATTCATTGTGGGCAATGTTTCATTAACATCTTAATTTGTTTCATTTATGACTTTCTGTATGCACAGAGGTAAAATAAATTTAGAAAAGCTCTGTAATATTGAAATACTAGAAAGGATTTTATAAGCAAATAAGGGAAAATAAAATGTGGTTCTAAATCAAATAAAAAATTTAGTAAAGAAATTCACTGTAAACAATTTACATGTTTCTGAGGGAATGTAAAATTGCAAATGAAGCAGAAAACAGAAAATAAGAACAATCATTTTAATAAAGTTAACATTGGGCCCAATTTTAAGAGAAGCTGTTGTTCACTGAAAATTAGAAACTGACGGGACATCAGGGATTTGGTAGCAGTAGATGGGCCTACAAGGCAAAATGAAAAAAAAGTTACACTTTTTACTAATCTTTAAATTTCATTTCTCATTAGCTTATAAACTAGAAACTTTAATAGAAATTTTATGACTGTTATTATGGGATAGAGCCTAAATATGTACCGAGTTATAATATTATGCTGATTTATTTCCTATCTCCCATAAAGGTTTCTAATGCAATAGACTGGAGACACAATTGGGAATTTTGTTTATTCTCAGAGTTGTGTATCTATAATTACATATAAAATTATTTATATATAAGTATAAATGCACATATAATATGCGTATGTATACTTGAAATCTATCTAGGTGTGATTAATGATCCTTTTTTAATATAAAATAATATTTTTATACTTTAGACAGAACAGAAATGGATCAAATACCTGTGGAATTAAGGTTTTTAGAAGGGCCCCCAAATTGTCCTCAGAATGGCCAGGGGCCACAGGCAACTATAAGCCAATCAGGTCAGTCGTTCCATGTAAGGACTAGAGGATGCAGTTCCTAGTGTTGCTCAGGACCTGTGGTGCTGGGGATCAGCCAGGTTTTTCTGAGTTGCTCAGGACCCTTCAGGACCCATACGTAAGGGTGTTCAGGGAACATAAGGGCTTCACATAATGATGGTTGGGAAAACTGCATGTAGGAGATCATGCTGCTACACTCTATCCTGGTCAAAAATGTATAGAATTTTCAACACAATTTGCAGCTCTTGATTGCAAAAATCGAGAATGTAGGCATCAATTTGGGTGCAGTTTTAGGAATAAAACCTAAGTAATAATTAATATTTACCTCAATTTTACCATATGGATGAGATTTGACAACAAGCAGAACTGATAAACATCTATATGTAACATAAATCTTATCATAAACTACTACACTATACTTAAAGAATTATCTTTTATATCATTTTTGCTGTCTACAAAAGAATATGAACAATAGAACAAAGTAGTAAAAAAGACAAAAAAAAACTCAGTTTGTTCAATTAGTGATCCAAGTATAAAAACTCCATTCCTTAATGTACATGCTATAGAAAGTGAAATAAATTCAAAATAAATATTTTAATAAGTATAATTATATTTCAGAGAAAATGATTTTCAATGGAAAAACCACTTAATTCCTTGACTGCCAATTTTTAATACAAAATTATTGGAAATTCAACATCATAATGATTAAAATTTGAAAGCAACAATATTCATATTCAATAAATATGTATATTTCTATATTGCATTCATAAACACATTTTAAAGTACTTATAGTCACTACTTACACATTTTTTTAAAGTTTTTACCATTTCTAGGAAGGTATTATATGTACTAAAATAAAAATATCTTAGTTTTCTAAAAGCAGGTACTAAAACTTTGCAATATTTCTGGAGAAACACTAAAAAAGATTCAAGTGCATCCTGAGGCTTTGAATTCCATCCCTTTCCTTCCAGCCTACCCTAGAACACTTTCTTTGACCAGTTGATGCTGCGTGTGAATCCAATCAGGTGCATCATGAAAATCTGACTATTACCCTTCCCATTTCAGCCAGGTGTAAGAAATAACCTTCCCCCATCACTAGAATTTGGGCAACTATTGTTGCTTTGTTCTCTGTCCTGTAACCACCCCTGCAGATGCACCCAAATTGATGCTACCACTAATCTAATCAACTGTTCTGAGAGGTACCAGTAGTCTGCTGACAATCAAAACCATGCAGATACTTCTCTAATGCTACTAACTCTATTTCTAATGCCACAATAACAATAACATCACAATGTCACGTAACTCTACATAAATTGGGCACCTGCAAGTTCTTTATACTGGCCCAGCACACTCTGAAATAACCCTGCATCCCAATGGGAATAACTGAAATTCCATCTGCATGTCAACAAAAATACCATTCCAGAATCACATAAATACAACAACAGATCATAAGAAGAATATAAAAGCGTGTAAAAATCATACTTTACATTAGCGTAAGATAATGAAACAGATCGGTAATCCAGAAATTGGAACCTAACACTCAACTGCCTTCACCCACAAAATTCCAAAGGCAAATAGGAAACGAAGAAAATCAACCAACACTGTCATACAGGGACAGATGTCCCAGAATATCCTTGACCTCAAACAAATCTTGAAAGCTTGGAGAGGACTTCAGTTTGTTTATCTATTTATTTATTTATTTATTTATTTATTTTTAATTAATTATTTTATTTAATCAGTGAGTCACTGTGAGGATAAAGTTACAAATTTACCCATTTTCGTGCTTATGTTTCCGTCATACAGTGTTAGAGAACCCATCCCTTCACCACTGTCCATTCTCCACCACCAAAGAACCCAGTATCCCTCCCACCCTCCAATTCTGCCCCCCCACCCCACCCTGCCTCAGTGGCAGGGTATTCCATTTTTTCTCTCTCTCCTTTCGGGTGTTGTGGTTTGCGACAGGGGTATTGAGTGGCCATCCTGTTCAGTCTCTAGTCTACTTTCAGCATTCATCTCCCTTCCCGCACGGAATCTCCAACCATATTTTACTTGGTGTTCCCTTCTCTATCCAGGCTGACTTTCCCCCAGCATGTGAGGCCAGCTTCCAAGCCATGGAGACAACTTCCTGGTATTATATACTACTATTCTTGGGGGTTAGTCTCCTACTCTGTTATTTTATATTCCACAGATGAGTGAAATCTTTCTATGTCTGTCCCTCTCTTCCTGACTCATTTCACTTAGCATGATACTTCCCATGTTGACCCACTTATATGCAAAGTTCATGAATTCATCTTTTCTAACAGCTACATAGTATTCCATTGTATAGATGTGCCAAAATTTCTTTAATCAGTCATCTGTTCTCAGGCACTTGGGTTTTTTCCAGATTCTTGCTATTGTAAGCAGTGCTGCAATGAACATATAAGTGCAGATGTCATTTCGACTATACTTTTTTGCTTCTCCAGGATATATTCCCTGAAGTGGTATTGCTAGATCAAATGGAATGTCAATTTCTGATTTTTTGAGAAGCGTCTATATTGTTTTCCAAAGGCGCTGAACCAGTCGGCATTCCCACCAGCAGTGTAGAAGGGTCCCTTTCTCCCCACATCCTCTCCAACAGAGGTTTCTTTCGTTCTTTTGGATGTGTGGGAAGACTTCAACTTAACAGTTTATTCAATGACAATGAAAATTAGCAATTACTAGAAGGTAAATTCAATCAACTCAAGGAAGAATTTATTCAGAGTATGACAGAGTCTATACAAATGGAATCAAAGGAGTTAAGTAATAGGTTAGCATGCCACATCAACATAATTCAGCATGCACAGAACCAAATTAATGACCTTTAAGACAAAAAAAATGCCTGCAGCAGTAATGAAGTGGCCAAGTAAAGAGATGTAAAAGAATTAAAAAGAATGGAATATTCTTGATGGATGACAGCAAGAGGAATCATTTCTGAATTCTAGGAATACCAGATAGGAAATAGAGAATAGGGGAGAATGACTGGTGGAAGATTCAAAGAATTAAAACTTCCTCAGTCTCTAGTGAGAGGCTTCTATACCAAGAATTCCAAAGTGTATTGAACAAAATAGAATAACACCAAGTCAAAAATAAATTTAAGTAGTTAAAAGCAAAGTGAGAAATACACTATTTAGAGCATCAACATAGAGGAAAAACCCCAAATTCAGGGGAAATTGCAAAGTAACACAATAGATATCACCATATAAGCAAAAAAAGAGCGGGGTGACATTCAAATTACTGAATGAAAAATTATTTTCTACCTAAGTTCACTTCCCTGAAAAGTTGTCATTTATATTTGAGGAAGTAATAAAACCTTTTTCATATACACCAAAACTGATAAACTTTGCTCCAACTAAAGTATTTCCACAAGAATTATGGAAAGGCTTCCTATAAAAAGCAAATGGTTATTTACAAAAAAACAATCCCTCATGCACAAACAAAATCACAAAAGAACTTTTAATTTCAGTAACTTCTGAATGTCAGTCAACAGACTAAACTCTTTTTATCAAAAAGCATAGAGTAGTTGAATGATGCATCAAGTATATCCCACCTACTTGATGCTTATAGAAAACATATCTAATCTCAAAGGATTAGTACAGACTCAAAATGAAAGTATGGAAAACAACATTATAAGAAAATTTTGAACAAAAACAATAAAAAGGTGGGGCAGCTTTATTATATTCAACCAAATAGCATTCAGCTAAAGAAAAGTAACCAGAAACAGAGATGAGCAGTATAATAGGAAACAACAAATCAAGAATCAGTAAGACAACAACATATATGTACCAAATAAAGGGTCTGAAAGTTCATAAAGCTTCTGCTCACAAACCTAAAGATGCATATTGATGAAAACACAATGATAGTGGGAGTCTTTGGCAATTAATTTTACCACTGGCAAGATCAACCAGAGAGAAAATTTGTATAGATACAAAAGTTCTAGTAAGGAGATTAAAGAACTGGGATTAATGAATTTGATAAGGGTCTGCTTATCCCCCCCAAATCCACAAACGCATTATTCTTCAGAGCACATGAACTATTCTCTAGGATAAATTACAGAATGGAACATAAGTCAAACATACATAAATGTACAAATATAGGAATTATGCAAAATAACCTCTCACAACAGAATGCCACAAACAAAGAAATTAACTGCAAAAAGAAGATGGGAGAAACTTCCAACACTTGGGAGCTGAACAATATAATAGCTAAATTATGATTAATCAAAAATAAACTAATTATGAAGCAAAACAAACTCAAAACCTATGGACACAGCAAAAACTATCCTAAGTGGAGAACTCATAGAAATGCAGGCCTATATTAAAATAGACGAAAAGTCCAAATAAACCCCTAAACATATCTTAAAAATATGACAAGTAAACAAAAAATGAACCCAAAAATTAGTAGTAAGAAGTAAAAAATAAAAATTGAAACAGAACAATGCAATACTAAATTAAAGTATACCAAGAAACAGTGAAAATGGGAGCTAGCTCTTTGATGAAATAACACAAAATTTTAGCTAAATTTATGAAAATTAGAAAGAAAACCTTCAAATAAGCTTACTTATAAGCTCATGTTCTCTCTTGAATGTGTATTTCTTTCCCACCCATTCTAGAGAGGCCTAGTAAAAATGCATCTTTCTCCCTCTCTCTTTCTGTCTCTTTTCCATCAATATGTCTCTAAATTTCCTTCAATAAAATTATTTTGTTCTACTAAATAGTGTTCAGGTAAATCATGTCAGAGATAAAAGATAGAAACCACAATAGACACCTTAGAAATTCAAGACTTTATTAGAGATTACTAAGATCAACTCTATACTTTTGAATAGAAGAATCTAGAAGAAATGAACAGATTCTTAGTATAATATAATCTTCCCAAGCTAAAAGAAGAAAACAGAAAACCTTAATAGGCCAATCACAAATAAGAAAATTGGATTAGTAATTAGGAATCTCCAAAGAATAAAAGTCATGGTCCTGATGTGAATATTAACCCTAAATGTTTTAGGCTTCATCAGTGAATTGCCCTTTTTCCTCCTCTCAGTGGAGCTCACAGTACTCTTGTGAGCATCTCTAATCCCCTTAGTTTATCTTTAACCTTTCCTTTGTGTGTTATGCCTCATTGTCACAGTTTTCCAAGTCAATCTTTGTCACTTATAAGCCAAAACTTTTTGGTAATTCTGGATTTTATATTTGTAGTGAATTACTTGCTTTTTTACTTCCCTATAGCCTTTTCATATTTTACTCTAGAGCATTGTTCTTTGCTTAATCACAGAAAGATCATCAATGCTATGCTCCTAATATTTGGGAGTGATTGACTCTGAATTACATCTACTCCTGGGCATAATCACTTGAGCATAATTCCTTGATTCAGGCTTCTGTTGTTATAGTTCCTAACACCCCAAAAGGGAGGTCCCACCATGAGACTGCGATGGACCTGGGGCGAGTCGCAAAGCTACCCTGACATCAAAATGAGACATTCTAGAAAGCATAAGTGCATGATCTTGATGCAAACTGTTATGACTTGAGAGACAGGACCCCCATGGGGAAGGACAAGCTGAACTGGTCTGAGGACTTAGTTTGGGATTTACGGTAAAAGCCTCACTTGCTCTCAGAGCCCAGAGAGAACTGTTTTGGGATCTTTACCTCTTACTGTGTTTATCCAAACAAAGAAGTATAATTGTTTTACTATCTGTTTGTCTTAATTGTTTGATATATATGACTAGAAGGAAAGAGAAATGCAGTATAGATATTCCTGGGAGACAGATCGTCTCTTTGAGTTTATCTCCCCCACAGAATTGTGTCTGCTGGAATTTTCGACTCTGTAAATCGCATGGACATGTGGTCCTACACCTCTGACTCCTTGAGATGCTCTGTCAGTATGCTAGCATCTCTGCAATAAACAGGCCATTTTCACCACCAGGCTGTGGTCCTCCGTTTCCCTTTCTCTCAGTCTCTCTGTTGGGGAGGTCTGAGGAGACGGGGAGGTGGCTTTGTGTCACAGAACACACACGCGTCCCAACAGCAGGTCCCATGCTTGACTCTGTGAACTGACACTGATGGATCACGATGCAGTCTCATCAGTTAGAGACTTACTTCCCTTACTCCATTAGCTTTGCCAAAATGTTGGAGAAACTAACCTATTCCTAACACCTTCTTTGAAACTAACATGACACTAATTCCCAAAGCAAATAGAGATACTCTTTTTTTTTTTTTTTTTTGCTTTTTGGGTCACACCTGGTGATGTGCAGGGATAATTCCTAGCTTTGAACTCAAGTCAGCAAGTAATAGTGTTTTGTTTTAGAGCTTTAGCAAACTACTAAGGGTTATAAGCCGTTGGATGTCTATAACTACATTATTTTCATTTTCAGACTATCCAGAAATCACTATCAAAGGGACTCAATAGATATGGTTTAATATGACTAAATGTGATGGATGAAGTTAAATATTAAAAAAATCAACATAAGTTTTATGTGCATTACTTTAATTATAGTTCAATGCTCCCAAGCATAGTTCTTAAGCAACAAAAGCACTTTCATATTTATGGTGGTGAGGATGAAATATATATTATCCAAAGGGAAACAGATGGGGTTTTCTTTCATTTGAAAGTTGAATAATATCGATGTGAAGCAGCATATGATGAATCTGAAATGTTATATTTCTCCCTCATGGCAAGACGGCACCTTATTTTTCGATTTTCAGAAACCTTTCAGGACCAATAAATTAATGTTTTCTAAAAAATTCCCTCTCTGGGGGCTGGAGCAATAGCACAGCGGGTAGGGCGCTTGCCTTGCACGCGGCCGACCCAGGCTGACCCAGGCTGACCCAGGTTCGAATCCCAGCATCCCATATGGTCCCCTGAGCACCGCCAGGGGTAATTCCTGAGTGTAGAACCAGGAGTAACCCCTGTGCATTGCTGGGTGTGACCCAAAAAGCAAAAAAAAAAAAAAAAAAAAAAAAAAAAAAAAAAAAATTCCCTCTCTGAACAGATGTTCTCAGATTAGTTGAAAACCTTTCATGAAGTGTTTTTCATTACAAATATGATTCATGATTTAAAAGAATCTTATTTCTAATTTATGTACACATACTTGTAAGTCTTCTATGAAGAATGTTGAGGAATAAAAATCAAATAACTCTCAGCCATATCAATAATTCCATTAGGTATGATTTCTAACTCAATAGTGATTAATATGCAACCAATGAATCAAAGTTCTTGCATTTTTACCATCTTTGAAGTAGCAATTTTCCTCATTCTTTATGCTAGACATGAAACCACATGATGTAGGAATTTAACTGAGAACATTCTTATAATCCTTCATTTTAATACACTGAAGTTCATTTCTTTGCAGTTACTTAAGTCACTATCTTGGCAATAGCATTTCACATTCTAAGTGTTATGTTTCTGAAATCTTTAATTTTCACTAATGCTAGAAGAATGCTGCTTGAAACAGATTAGTTCATACATTCATTTTGCTATATCTTATTCATTGCCGTCCGCTGAATTGACATTTTAATTGGTGTAAAGATTTTTCTGTTGAGAAATAAGCATGTTCTCAGGCACTTTATTATCTCTAGTATCAGCCTGTATGCTGACCCTTTGAAATTTGAATTTGCATTTTGTATCTTTAAGCTATAATTATTATGGTAATCAATTAAGCCAAACTTTGTTGTTCAATCAATGAAATTTCAATAAGAAATTTATGAAAAATATTTTTATATTTAACATTTTAGTGGAAATACAGATAACAGTATACTATGAAATATATACAAAAAAAAACTTGGGAGCTGGAGTGATAGCACAGTGGGTAGGGAGTTTGCCTTGGTTCGATTCCCAGTATCCCATATGGTCCCCTGAGCACTGACAGGGGTAATTTGTGAGTGCAGAGCCAGGAGTAACCCCTGTGCATCACTGGGTGTGACCCAAAAAGAAAAAAAAAACTCAATGCTTTTTAAAAGCATGTTTAAAAACATCCTTAACAAAGATAAAGGGAGATAGGAAAATAAGACCATTAGTATGTTTAGAACATAGCTCGACTCAAATCCAATCATTAACAACTTTTTGACTGTGTATCTCAGGGTGATTCAATTAAAAAAAATGTGTATTTAGGAAGTCTGACCATAAATTAATATAGCTTTAGTTAAGAATTTACCTCCTGGAATAAATTTTGATCAAGTATTTCTGAATTCCACCTCTATGAATTCAGCATTTCTTATATCAGCAAAGGATTTAGCAAAACTTTATTATGAAAAATGATACTCAAGGCTAAAAATGAAATATTTTTATATATCATCAGTTGTTTCTAATCATGATACCACATTTCTTTCTATATTAACTTCTAAGTATTAATAACTACTTCTTTACCAGTTCAATGTGTATATCAATATAATTAACTGATGTCTCAAAATACAGTGAATACATGACTCATGCTATGAAGAATAATGTGTACTAATTTCCAAACTACTAATCTATAGCTTTTTAGAGAGTGAGTTATTTTTTTCTTATAATTTATTGATTTTTTAATTAGTGAGTCACAGTGAGGGTACAGTTACAGATTCACACATTTTCGTGCTTGTTTTACCCTCATGCAATGTTCCAGAGCCCATCCCTCCACCAGTGTCCATTCTCCACCTCCAATGAACCCAGTATCGCTCCCACCCCAGTACTCCATCCCCCAACCCCACTCCGCCTCTGTGACAGAGCATTCCAATTTGTTCTCTCTAAGAGAGTGAGTTATTATTAGAGTTTGAAAAGTGTTAAAATACAAAATATGAATGATTTTGTGTTTTTAAATTTTGCACTTTTCTTATTCCAAGTCAATTATTAATGATTTTTAAAGATCTTATTAATTTTATATCAATTTATTATGTAAATCATCAGGAGAGGATTGTCAGAAATCCACTAACACAGCAACACAGAATGTGTAAGTCCACTCACTATGCTCATGTGTAGAAATGAAATACATGAGACAGGAGCTGCTTTCAAAAACACTATGTAAAACCCTTTACTTTTCTACAATCTTGGAGACTGTTCAGAAGTAATGAGCAGAGAACTTCCAAAAGCAATGAAGGGACCAGTGATAATCCAAATAAACTAATAACTTATATTTCTATCTTTAAGACAAAAATATGAAGATCAACACACATATTATTGTGCACCCCTAAAACTAAAATTTTATTTTATGCAAAAAATATAAGATTATAATTTTTAATTGTATAATTATTTTTTATTTTTAGGCCTCACCCAGAGGTGCTGAGGACTTATTCTTGGCTCCTTGTTCAGAGATCACTACTGGTGGTCTTAGGGAATCTTTCAGAGTACCAGAGATTGAAGCCCATCAGCTGTGTATAAGGGCTTCAAGTATCCCACCCAATGTACTATCAGTCTGGCATCTATGTATCTTGTATTTTTTTATTCATGAGTATATGTATATATGTGGACAGGAACACAGTGGGTAGGGCATTTGCCTTCTACGTGGCTGATCCAGGTTCAATTCCATCCTTCTTGGAGAGCCCGGCAAGCTACTGAGAGTATCTCGCCTGCACGGCAGAGTCTGGTAAGATACCTGTGGCATATTTGATATGCCAAAAACAGTAACAAGTCTCACTTGGAGACGTTACTGGTGCCCACTTGAGTCAATCAATGAGTAATGGGATGACAGTGACAGTGATGTAAATATACATACATGTGTGTATGAATTTTAATTGCTTTCTCCAAATAATATTATTCTTTCTCACAGATTAAAATAATAACTTAAACCATGCCTTAACATAGTTTAGTATTCATAAATAACATCTGAATGCCCCTGTCTTCAAAGTTATTTATGTGTACTTGTTTTTGAAAAACAAAATAGCTTTGTTTTTTGTTTCTTATTTTTTAGTAATCTCCTGCCCCTGCACCAGGGTGAGTTTCCCTCCCCACTCCAAGCAGAGCCCTGGCAACCAAAAACCTCCGGAACCCAGCCACAGCCATGCTCTAGACCACTCTTCACATGCTGGGATGAGCCTCACACAAAAGAACCGACAAAAGAACAGGTGTGTAGGACCTAGGGTTTATATCTCCAAGCCTACTCGGATCAGGACTGGTCCTCTTCCACCCAGATCCCCAGTTTTCCAGTAGCTTGGCAGTCACACCCACAAGCTGCCCCACCCCCTCTCCCTGCCATAAGGCCAAGATCCTAAGACCATAAAACAAAGCTCCTGGAAGAGAGCAATGCAGAGTCTTCTGTAGCCTCCATCCTGCCTGTAGGGCAGAGTCTGGCAAGCTACTCATAGCATATTCGATATATCAAAAACAGTAACAATAACAGGCCTCGTTTCCCTGACCCTGAAATCCCCCAGTACAGCAGCATTGGGAAGGACGAGTAATGAGAGTCTACTAAAACAGTTTGATGGTCCTGGAGCGAGCAGACGCCATTGGGCTACACTAGCACATGATAGGGACGAATGGAGATGCTACTGGCATCCGCTCTAGCAAATCAATGAGCAAGGGGAGGACAGGTGATACAGGTGATTAGTAACAATGCTGTTCTAATGTGTTCAATATCTTTAGTAGGGAGATAGTGTTCTAGAAATATCACATCTGTAAAAATAAATACAGTCTCAAATAAACATCATAGTATCATTGTCATCTTGTTGCTCATTGGTTTGCTCGAGGATATTGTAAAGATTAGGACATTGATATTTTTATCATTTTTGTCTATGTTGTCAAAATTTTATGATAATTTTTTAAAATTTCTCAGTGTTTCAGACTTTCAAATAAAAATTGGTCTCTGATTTAACACAAGGTCTGATGATTGCAAATTGTATTTCTGCAAAAGATGAATAGGCAATTCATTTATAAGGTCTAAGTTGATTTCATGGGAACAATTGATTTTGTAAAACAAGAAATATTTTTTGTAATAAATTCTACATATTCATAGCCCCTGTTTTATATCTCACAAATAATTTCCTACCATGCTGCACTTACTGTTGCATGCACGTATGTATGTTAAGTTAGGGATCATGTTTTCTTTCCTCAGAAAAACGCCATTTCTCAACAAAAATAGCAAGTCTTTAGTTTTCTTGTAGTTATAGATAAATGTGACTACGTGGTTGTTAAGATTTTCTTAGTTCAATGTATGATCATCAGAATTTAGTATGAATTCTGAAAATTGACAGTTGAGTTTCTTGTGTCTGGTTTAGTTTGGTTAAAAATAAGGTTTCACCAATATATGCTGAGTTACAGAATATTTGTATTGCATTTTAAGGAGCCCCTCGGAGGGGATGGGCTCCAGCTTCCCTCCCCACCTCCAGCAGAGCTCCCAGCAGCTAAAGACCACTGGAACCTAGCTACAGCCAGGCTCGAGGCCCCTCTCCACACGTTCGGACAGGCTTCATGCATGAAGGTACTGGCAGAGGAAGCCAGGTGTGTGTAATCCCATCAACATCCAGACAGAGACTTAAAAGCAAGCTCTCAGAAGCGTGTGGCCACAAAGTGGCCATGCAAAATCCTTTAGCCTGCTTCTTCCTCTGGGAGAAGCTGGCGGGCTTCTGAGAGTTTTCTGCCCACATGGGACAGCCTTGCAAGCTTCCCATGGTGTATTCATATGCCAAATCCAGTAACAAGCTGGATCTCATTCCCCTGACCCTGAAGGGCCCCCAGTGCAACATCGTTAGGAGGGCCTCTGTCGAGACAGACTTCTAAGATCTCAGGGAAAGGAGAAATGAGATGTTACTGAGCCAGCCTGGGAAATTGGTGATTAATGGGATTTTGTGATTGTGATCGATTAAGATGACACAAATGTTGGGATTAATTTTCAATATATAGGACATGCGTGCAAATAAAAATGAACATGCTCCTTTTATTTCCTTCTTCAGAACTCTACTTTGGAAATCTGGAGTTCATTGGTGATTGTAACATTTATGGAAAACTCCAAGTTATAAAAAGTAGACAAACATATTTAGCATGAAAATTAATATTCTGTAGCAAGATTACAAGTAGAGAAATAACTATAAATCAATAAATAAAACATTTTTCATTTTTCTTATTGCTATTTTCATTCTGGGTTCAATTCCTTTGTCCTTTTTGGAGAGTCTGGCAAGCTACTGAGAATATCCCGCCTGCACTGCAGAGCCTGGAAAGCTACCTGTGGTGTATTTCGTATGCCAAAAACAATAACAAGTCTCACAATGGAGAAATTGCTGGTGTCCGCTGGAGCAAATCAGTGAACATTGGGACGACAGTGACAATGATTATTTTCACTTTTGGGGTAAACCTGGTCATGCTCAGGGGTTACTCCAGGCTCTACACACAGGTATCAATCCTGGTGATGCTCAAGAGACCATATGGGATGCTGGGTATTGGACCTGGATCAGCTGTGGGCAAGTCAAATGTCCTACCAGTTCCATTATCTCTCCAACTCTCGTATTATTCTTGAGGCTGTCATCATCTAAGTGCGGAGATCTCAAACCCCTGTTTGCATGTGGAGCACAATGTGACTTGTTACTCATCAATAACTTATTTTTCCAAGTCAAGAAAACATGAAAGAAAAGAGGGAAAATTCCTTAGAACCGCAGTCTATTCCTCCTCGGTAGGACCTCGCCTGGGTTAAAGACCATGTTCCGTACTTAAACATATCCTAAGAGTTCATGTGACTCCTGAACCTCCTCCCTGGGAATTGGGAAACAGCCTTAGGTGGAACCACTCAGGAGATGACGAAGCCTGGCACACCGGAGCTCTCGGGCTGCAGCTGTGGGATTTCAGAAAGACCCAGCAATGAGAAGCCCCAGGATCACCCGAGATTACATGTGGGGATCTTGCCAGAAAAGCTTTGCATAGAAGGACTGAAAATTTATTTTAGAGAATGCTGCAGACTGGCTTCACCAGGAGTAAAATAGTACAAGGGTTAGGTACTTATCTTTTTCTTTTCTTTGTCTTTCTTGGCAATGCACAGGGCTTACTCCTGGCTCTGCACTCAGGAATGTTTCCTGGTGGCGTTCAGGTTACCTTAGAGGATGCTGGGGTCTGCTGTGTGCAAGGCAAATGTCCTGCCCGCTGGACTATCGCTGTGGCCCGTAAGCACTTGTCTTATTTGTGTGGTCAATCTGGGTTTTATTCCCAGCATCACCTATGATCCCCCAGCCACATTAGGAGAGACCTTTGAACACAGAGTCAGGAGTGAGCCCTGAATTTACCAAAGGCAAATAAAAGATTATACTGAATATGTAAAATATCTAAGAAGCTAAAAGTTTTAATTAATTCTTGACTTGGCAAAAAAAGATTCTTAACTTAGTACACTGACTTGTTATTAGTGAGATAAATAATTATTATGATTGATAAAAGTTTTTGCCTTAGGAACTATTTTTACAAGTTTAATGGTGGCTTTTGTAAACTACGAGCGTTCTTTAGACTACATATACAATTGTAATCGAAGTGATTTTTATTTTTTTATCTAGATTGAAAATGTTCCTAGATTCAATATACTGTTACTGTAAAAAATATTTTGTTATCCCCTGAGCACAGACAGATGTAGTCCTGCAAATACTCAGATACCTTCCTGAACACTATACCCTGGTAGATATTTGGTAGTAATAAATCAAATATAAGCATAATATTAAAATAAAAAAATATTAACCTGTATATCACTGTCGTATAGAACTTATAATCATAAAACAATTATCTTAGAAAAACATTTATGTAAATAGAAAAAAATAAAAAAATAAAGAAATGAAAAAATAGTTCTAACATTCTGCTGGCAATGAAATACTTTTCAGAAAGAATCCCCGGTTTCCTCTTCCCTGCTCTCCCTTGGCATTTTACTATTGTTGGCAAAATCCTGCTATTCTTCTCTTCAATATTTAATGAATATATTTCTAGTCCCCAAAGCATCTGAAAGAAAAATAGAGATACATTTCACAAAGAATCAACATTCTGAATGTTTTTCATTTTGGGGATCTGAGTGGGATCCAGAAAGAAGTACTTGTTGTGCAAAATCTATGGTAATTGTGCCAGTAAATGATTATAATAGGAGTTTAAGGAAGAGCTTTATAAAGCTGAGTTCTTCTATACCACCACAAATTGATACAGCATGTAGTAAGACTCAGAGAAAACTTTGAACTTAGAGGATCATGACATGCAGACCATAGAAAATGGGTCACAATCACGAAATCCCGTTAATCATCAATTTCTCCAGCTTGCTCAGTAAACTTTCCATCCATCCTTTCCTGAGATCTTAGAAGTTTCTCTCGATTCGGCAATCCCAATGATGTTGAACTGGAGGCTCTTTTAGGGTCAGGGGAATGGGATCCAGCTTGTTACTGGATTTAACATATGAATAACCATGGGGAGCTTGTCAGGCTGTCCCATGTGGGCAGGAAACTCTCAGTAGCTTGTCAGTTTCTCCCAGAGGGAGAAGTAGGCTACAAGATATCTTCTGGGAGCTTACTTTTAAATCTCTGGATGTTGGCCATTGATGGACTTACACACACCTGGTTCCTCTGCCTGTACCTTCATGCATGAGGCCTGTCCGGATGTGTGGAGAGGGGCCTCCAGCATGGCTCTAGCTAGGTTCCGGTTGTCTTCGGCTGCCGGGAGCTCTGCTCGGGGTGGGGAGGGAAGCTGGAGCCCATCCCCTCCGAGGGGGCCCAGGGAAGACAGCCAGGCATGCGGGCAAAGAGACTCTCTGCCAATGGGTAAAGTAAAAATAATTTGAATTGATAGGATTTTTAATTTTTAATTTTATGAAGTAGTTCATAGTATTAGATACATTTAATATTCCAGCACCAGTGCCATCACCATTATATTTCCCACTACCATATTTCAGATGTTTCTATCCCAAATCCCGATCCCTATTCTAAAGCAGAAACTACGTGATATATTTTGCATTGCTTATTATGAAAAACTGCTGAAAATGTTACAAAAAAGGATAGTTAGAGAAAAGAGTGTGAAGAGTGTTGTATGTTGTTTCACTACCACTAAGAAGCGGGAAAGCTGACTTGAGATTCATTTGTATTCTGTAAACAAAATAAAATATATTTCTGTCACTGTTCCCATGCTCAAAGAATGGAAGAATGTGGTGGAGATTAATGGTCATGATTAACTCCCTACAGGTTGCGGTCCCATGCCCCAGTGATTATTCTGTCGTTATTCTGCATGAGACGCCACTAGAACCACATATGCTTTCAGCCACAAATCCAGACAAGAGCAAAAAATCAAAATACTTAATAGCTTGATATTCCCTCATTTATACAACATACAATATTCACCCAGGGGCCATTTAGAACTTCTATAATAGATCACAGCCATGGACTTCCCCCACCAATGGCCAACATCCAGAGACTATAAAACCAAGCTCCTGGAAGCCTAGACATCTTATAGCCTAGTTCTCCCTCTTGGAGAGCCTGGCAAGCTACTGAGAGTTCCCTGCGCACATGTGAGAGCCTAACAAACTCCCTATGGCATACTTATATACCAAAACCAGTAACAATGATTGGTCTCATTCCTCTGACCCTGAAAGAGCCTCCAATGCAGCACCATTGGAAAAGCGAGTAAAGAGAGGCTTCTAAAATTTCATGGCTAGGATGAATGGAGACATTTCTGAGAACGCTCGAGAAATTTGATGATAAATGGGATGATGATGATGATGATAAGAGATCACTAAGATATTCTTAAAGCTTGACTTGATAGCATTTAACTGTTTAGGATATGTAAGGTCCATTGGTTATGTTTTCATTCTGCCTCATAGACATATGATAGTTTTCATAATAAGGGCTAAGACTTACAAAGGACACAGTAGGAAGATACTAAAGCTTCTTCTGCAATAACCAGTCTTTTGGAGTTTTTACTTTAAGCCTTTGAGGGATCGTATTATATCAGGAGAGCTGTTGTCCTGTATGGGAAGGTTGTGCTTGCTGGTCCTTTACTTCTTTTATCTTCTCCTTTGACATTTGTCTATCTCAGGACCTACTACTGCACAGGTCTGAGCTAATTTCAACATTTTCTCTTTCACATGATTTCATAAGAAAACATAACATTGTTTAAGCCATATATTAAATTTCTTCACACATGTGTTTTGCACATTTTCAGTCTTCTGTGTACAATGTGATATTTTATTTTCTATATCAAAACCTAACAAAATGATGGAAAGGCTATTCCTTATTGATCTCTTAGCTGACTCACCCACTAAAATCCTCTTTCTTTACATACTTATTGAGGGAATTGACTCCATATTCCATCGACTATGAAAAAAGCTCATGGATTTAGACAATACAGTATGAGCAACTTGTGAATTGCTAACAAATTAATATTCATATGTGGAAAGAAAACTAGACAAAACAAAGAAATTGATTTTGGCAATTTTGAGATTTTCCTGCATTGTTTTTTTTTTATGTAGCGAACACAGAACAGCATGGCATTCAAATGATTTGTATCACTGTAAGTGCAACTACATCTTTCCAGTAAAGGTTTAAAATAGAATTGAAAGAATATTCCAGACACCAAATTTTAAGACTTACCTACTTTTTCTTAAGTCAGTATTTGTCTAATATCTAGCAAAATTTATTAGCAGATACTGTTTAGAGTGTTTATATACCACATGTTTGTAAGGGTCTTATACATATGTATATACATATATATATACATAATAGCATATATTAACTACACAACCAGTAGTAAAATTGAATTAAAAGTAGCATAAAATGTATTGATAAGTATCAATAATATCCTTATAACAATTCTGAACACTGGAGGTCTTGTATTCTACAGGCAATGTTTGCTTTTTAATGTTTTAATCAGAATTTTGAATTATAAAATTTATAATTCAAATAACAAGCATGTATAATCTTTCACCAAAACATTACACACACAAAAAAAGAAACCAATGTTTAGTATACTTTTGAATGTCTAGAGAAAAAGTTAAAAATAGATATATTTTTGATGACTGGGGCACATGAAAAAATTTGTTCAGTTTCTTCCCTTATGAAATATTTTATAGTTCCTTATTGTGGCATCAGAATCAGGCTACATTTAATTAGAATGACACAAAATCATTGACTATAAACATAACATATTTGTATATTTAAAGAATGTAAAAATAATATGCAATAGAAATCCATTTGAATATTTAAAAACATATACCCCCAGTAAAGTAAAGAATAATTTGTCTCTTTGTGTTTTATCAGATTTAAGGTAATTACTATCCCATTTATGTGGAGAATATGCCAAGTCTTTTAACCAAGAGACCAGAACTATATGATTTTACTTGCCACCAGAAAGAAAGGCATAAAATAATGACAGACTTGATGCCCCATTTTCCCTAAAACATACAATAAATTTGAGTGTAAGAAATGTACATTAGTGAAAAAGCTGCAATTTACAAAACAGAATGGTCTAAAATGAGATGATTGGGGAAGGGTCAGGAGTGAAAGCTGGTTTGAAAACTACTCCTAATTAAATTGATCAAAGCTAGCTTCCAATCCATTTTTCATGCAGATAAACTGAATGCATTAAAGGAAATGGTGCTTTCATCTCTTGGTTTTAGTTTATTACTCTCCGTGATAGACTCCACTGCATAAACCAATATATCTATGTTAACACTATAATTATGTAATTGCAATGATTTTTGCCAAGAGTACACATGCCAGAATGAGGGAATATCAAGCTACTAAGTATCTTGACCTTTTGCTCTTGTCTGGATTTGTGGCTGAAAGCATATGTGGTTCTAGTGGCGTCTCATGCAGAATAACGACAGAATAATCACTGGGGCATGGGACCGCAACCTGTAGGGAGTTAATCATGACCATTAATCTCCGCCACAATCTTCCATTCTTCAGGCATGGGAGCAGTGACAGAAATATATTTTATTTTGTTTACAGAATATAAATGAATCTCAAATCAGCTTTCCAGCTTCTTAGTGGAAGTGAAAAAGAATATTACATGTGAGCTAATTTAAAATTACCTCTTAGAGGGAATGGATGATCACAATGGCTGTGAAACAGAGAAGTTTTGTACTTATTGGTCTGATTCTAAGAGTTAATAAACCTATATATATATACATTGTCATCTTCTGGTAATCAAAGCCCTTGGTTACAAACATCTGAAATGCAGTTACAGGAGATAAATTCTCCTGATATCTATGTGCACTGAAAGAAATATTTATGCAACTAAAGATAAATTAGATTATTTTTGAATTCAAATCTGCCTTTCTAATATTGTCTCACCGATGAGGTCACTGTTTATTCTTTTGAGGCATTAATGCTCATTTACTACCTCTAAAACGCCATTGACCATGTTCTTAAAAGGAAGCAACAAGTTTTAGTTATTTTTCCAGTGAAACTAAGAACCATATTTGAAGGTAATAAAATTTGATAGGGCCATGTGAGTATTTTAAAGTGGAGGTGGATGGCAGTTTGTAAAATTGTAGGAAGGAATTTGACTTTGTAAGTTGTATAAATGAAATATTCATATACAATGCAATAGTTTTAAATAACTATGTTAGGTGCAATTATTCCACACTATCACTACCACCCAAAAGAACATGATCACCAGAAGAGAATAAACTCAGTAGTAAATCAATTCTTTATGTAAGTAAAACAGTTTAACTCAAAATGTCCACATTGGAGACCTTAATCTGCCTTTTGTTTGAGTTCAGACAATTTACTTTCATCTAATTTTCAGCTTTCTCATCTCAAATGTGACAAAGTTGAATTTGTTTCAATGATTAAGTTAGATAAACGTACATAAGTGATAAAGTATGAAAGATGAGAGGAGAGAAATTGATAGTGAACAAAGGATTTTCTTTGCTTATATATATTGCGGTCGGGAAAACTTTAGATGTCCAATTCTTTTTAGTGCTGGGGCGGTGAGGCATGTGCTGGCAGGACAGTTATTAAAATTCCCTAACTGTGATGCTGGAGGAGAGATAGAACAGCATGCAACTGAGTCGGGTTCAATCCCAGGTACCACAAATGGTCCCCGGAGTATCTCCAGGAGTGATCTCTGAGTTCAGAGGCAAGAATAATCCCTGAATACTGCTGGGTTGTGGCCTCCAAACTAATCAACCAAACAAACTAACGAAAAGGTTAGCTCACTACTTATTGAAAAAATAAAATGGTGAGTGACAAATTCCTGAGAAAAGACATAGCTTTGGGGCATGGTAGGTGCAATTTGTTCTGTATTGTTGCTGACAATTCAACATGGGTTTTGGTTCTTACTTCCATTTCCTTGTTTTGGAATCAAAACCCTATATTCACCAGCCCAACAGATGTTTATTACGTTTCATTTCAAGGATGAGACCAGTTAGAGTGATGAGTGTATTTGTTTTACCATTTTTGTCTCTTTATTAATATATTCTTAAAATAAGTTTAAATTGGAGTGGGGTTAAGAATTATTACTTGATAAGTGATAATACCTCTCCTGGATTAGATAGTATGATTATGAAGTTCAAACCTGAGAAAAAAACAGCTCCAATACTAAAAAGACTCTTGGGTCCCAGATAAAACTTTGGCAGACCTCGAACCGTGCTATTGTGAGGATATGAGTTTCATCCGATGTAACACTCCTTAACCAAGTGAAATAATGGTGGCCCAGCAATTGTGCTTTCCGACATCACAATAAAGCAAATAATAACTAGACTATAGTCACAGTGGGACTTACAGTCCAATCAGTGTCTAACACGTAGCCAGTACTGCAACGCAAAGTGGGATCTATACTACAGTCAAAGCATACCACCCATCTGAACAACAGCTATCACCAAAATGAAAAGGGAAGATGGGATCAATAATGTAATCGTTAGAATATTTTTTAAAATATTGACCTTTCAAAAAATAAGTTCAAATCCAAGAATGAAATTTAATTCAATTCATAAAATGGCAGGAAATTTGTAAATCTGACACGGCAGATTTGAAAGTGCAAGCAGTGCCATTGACGCCATTCCTTGGGGTTTTTCTTTCATTTGGAACTCAATGAACTGAGGGCTAGAAGTTTGTGATCATTTTGCTTATGTTTCAGTCATTCTGCAACTTCCAGCAAACTTCAAAGTGATGACTCCATTTGGCAGTGTTTGATCTCCATTATTGATTCAGCATAGAGTTTGCCTAAAAATGTGTTTTTTTAAATAGGAAAAGTCAAATACATCTGAGCCAATGCATTTAAACATTCTTGGGAAAAAGTTTTAAAAAGGGGCCTTGTGAAAAGATAAACCAATGGACAGGCTATGATCTGCTATAAGAGAATCATAGAAGTAATAAATAAATGTATCATGTATTGGTAATGTGTAAATTCATTGTTTACTTAAAATCCAAATTTTAACATTAATGAGCTTCATATTATTGTGTCATTGAATGGTTCAAATTCCAGTTCACACATATAGCATCTATTGCTTTGTAAAATAGTTAGCAAATGCAATCAGATAGTAAGCATTAAATAACTTCAGTGATAACAACTATAATTAAAGAGTTAGTCAAAATAATAAATGCTAATTATTTTTACTCATTAAATTATTTTCATTCATTATCAATTATGTTTCATGTGTGAGGCTCACACACATGAAGGAACTGGCAGAGGAACTCAGGTATGCGAGACCCGTGGCTGAGCTTTCCAGGCCTGCTTGGATCAGGACTGCTTCTCCTCCACCCAGGTCCCCCGTTTTCCAGTACCTTGGCAGCCATACCCACAACCAACAAACTGCCCGGCACCATGTAATCTCATCAACCTCCAAGATCTAGAGACTATAAAACAAAGCTCCCAGAAGAGAGCGACGTAGGTGTTGCCCTGAGATGCAGGCAGGTGCAGGGCTGGACTCCTTGCATCAACTGTGTGAATCTGCTAGTATTTTCTGTACATGAGCAACACGTCCATTCACAGTTGTGTGGCACATTTGCCAGCGTGCAGATCATTACAACATGCCAGTTGACCAAAAGCTTGTATTCAGTAGACTGTGAGCACCTGTAAGGTTGATTAGAGGCCATCCTAAAAGCCTCCATCCCTTTCAGAGAGCCCGGCAAGCTCCCGAGTGTATACCGCTCACAGGGCAGAGCCTGGCAAGTTCCCTGTGGTGTATTTAATATGCCAAAAACAGTAACAATAATGCTCTTCATGTTCCTGGAGTGAGCAGACGCCATTGGGCTACACTAGCCCGTGACAGGGATGAATGGAGATGTTACTGGTGCCCCCTCGAGCAAATTGATAAACAAAAGGATGACAGGTGATACAGGTGACCTATTATGTTCATTTATTTAAAAGGACATGAGATCAAAATATGGGAAATATATTAAAGATTCACATCATATACTTGCAGTGAGAAATTTTTACAGGGGCCAAAGTTGGTGATGTTCAGGGATTATATCTGGTTCTTCAGTTAGTAGTCACTCTTGACCGTGCTCAAGAGACCATATGAGATGCTGGGAATTGAACTCAGGTTAGCTGTGTGCAAGGCAAGCATCTTATTAACTGTACCATCTCTCCAGCAGTTGAAATTTTTTTTATTGCTGTAGTTTAATCAACTTGAATTAAATATATTGTGTACATAAGCATAATACATTTAATGATATATATTTTAAGTACATATGCACTGTATGTAACATGTTATAGTTGCCTTTACATTCAAAATTTTATCCACCTTGACTTTAATTTTATATGTGGTGCAGCGTAAGTATTCCAATTAATTATTTCCCTGTGAGGGTATATTTTCTCATATTTTCCTGAAAATAATTTGCAGTGTTCTCCACTGGTTAATGATGTGAGATGTTATATTGTATTATGTTCATATTTATCTAGATAATAAATATTAAATCTTTTGCATTTATTTAATTACACATGGTCATGGCACCTCCACATTTTACATGAATGTACTATATCTTATTGTATTTGTAAAATGTTTGCTTTTTGTTTTGTTATTATAAATACATTTCTTAAATTCACTGTTAATGATTATGAAATCATGCCTTTTGGTAAATTAATATTACTTGGAGAAAGCCCTTTTAGAAATTCATTCATGCATGAATTTTCACCAAGTAAAAGATACTGGGAGGAGCCGATTGAGTTGGGAGGTGCCGAAAATAGAATATAGACTGAACATGATGGTCACTCAATACCTCTATTACAAACCACAACACCCAAAAGGAGAGAGAGAACAAAAGGAAATGCCCTGCCACAGAGGTGGGGTGGGGAGGGGGTTGGGAAGTGGGAGGGTAGCTGGGATGGTTGGTGGTGAAGAATGTCCGGGCACTGGTGGAGGGTTGGGTACCCGATCATTATATGACCGAAACGCAAACATGAAAGTTTGTAAGTATATAACAGTACCTCATGATGATTCACTAAAAAAAAATTAATAAATATAAATAAACAAAGTACAAAAAAAAGAAAACATAGGTTTTCTCAATGGCAAAAAGTTATTTGCTTTAATAAATAACCTAACTTCTCAATAATCTATCTATATGTATATATATATATATTTATCACAGGTTTTATGAAAAAATTATATATTTTATATGTAATGTATATTAATGGGAATAAAATCTATCATATTGATATTTATAGTTATTCTTACAGTAGTCACTGCATCGCTGTCATCCTGTTGTTTTACTCGAGTGGGCACCAATAATGTCTCTATTCCTCCCAGCCCTGATATTTTAGCAACCTCTCTTACTCATCTTTCCCAACGATTTGAGGCTCTTTCAGTGTCAGGGACCTATCGTTACTGTTTTTGGCATATCGAATGCGCCACAGGTAGCTTTCCAGGATCTGCACATCTGCACATGCGGGCAGGATACTCTCGGTAGCTTGCCGGGTTCTCTGATATATATATATATATATATATATATATATATATATATATATATATACATATATATGTATATATATACAGAGAGAGAGTTTATATATATATATATATATATATAAACTCTATGATTTGTTGCCTACTGTCTGAACTCCATCAAATGTGGTGTGGTAATTGTGGCAAATGGCTAGGAAGTGTCTTATAATGTGTCCAAAAAGCAGCCTGGTGTGTGGCACCGGTTGGGTAGTGGTTGTCAGCTGCCGGGGCTGGGTCCCTTGGGGCGGGGAGGATTCTCACCTGCCTCCCTCTGGGATGCCCTGAGTGAAAACACCCTGGTGTGGAGTCCTTTTAGTAATATAGTTTTCTCAAATGTGTAATATAGTTTTCTCAAATCAATATTAATGATTTCAACTTTAAGTCAGCAACGAGATAACTTTTATGTCTATGGAAGCAGTTTTGTATTAAACTCTAATTATTTCAATTTACCAGTACTTGTATTTACTTAGCTCAAGTCGGTTTAAAATTGGAAACTGGATTATCTGGGGTCAAAGAGATACTACAGAGGTTAAGGCCTTGCATACAGCCTATCCTAATATGATCCCTGCCACCACATATGGTCCCCTGAGTTCCATCAAGGGTAATCCCTGAACACACAACCAGTTGTATACCTTAATACAGAGGGTGTGGCCCAATACTCAACCTGAATAATAAACGAAATCTGATAATCTGAAGACTCTTCATCCCTTTGACATTAAAATCCTCTTAGACTTTTTTCCATTATTAGAAGACTTCATGCTGATTTCAAATGAAATAAAGGTGCCTGATGTAATGCTGCTCTATATTTTACTCTCATTGCTCTTCTAGTACCAGATGATTTTCTTGTGTTCACTAATATATATGTTCAAAAATTCATTCTAGAAAGGAAAGGAATTAAAATAGTGTCTTCCATAAACTTTGCCCTCTAGAAACTTGGGAATTTGTACTCATCACTTGTCATTTTAGAAATAAAAATCTAACAAGTAAATCAAGTGATCATTTATACACAAATTCAATTTTTAGCTATAATATTTGCCATTAGTTTGACATGAAGTTTTGACGGAATGAATTTAAAGAATGGAAGCTTACCTTTGTTGGTAGCACTATTTTTTCAGAGGAATTAAAAGGTTAAAGCTATTTGTTATTCTGCTTTCTCTGTAAATACTCTTGGAATACAAATCATGCTTTATTTTTTCTTTCAACAATCTCTAAAATGACTCCTTGCCATTTTTTCCATAAACACACGTTAATACTTCATTGTCATGATCAAGACCAACCTTCTGCAAAGCTTTTCAGTTCACAGGTGATTAGGTTTATTGCGGAACCTATTTCCTTCTTTGCCCTGCCAGATTTGATTGTGGCCAAACATATTACAAACTGAGAGATGCTAATTCAAAGAGACATTTACAAATTGGAAAAGTATTCACAAGCACACAGCACTGTTGGGAGAGAGTGTGCAGGTACGGTAAAAATGTAAGCTAGATTCAAATATGCTGAGTGGGGGGAAAAAAGCATTAGAAAAAATAAGAGTCTTTAATCCAGCATGTTGAAGAACTGTTTTGTTTGTTTTAAATTCTCTGCTGCCTGCAGAATACCCATTAGGCCAATTATGTGGCTGCAAGTCTAGTAAACCACTGGAAGAGAAGCATTAGCCTTTGGTGGCTATGCTTTTTGTCACACCCTGCCTGCGTTTGATATAAGGACGTTTCTCAGGTGTTCTCATAAGCGTCTTCCATCAAAAGACACAGAAAAGCCTAAGGACAGGTAAGAAAATAAAGATAGATACTTCATCCAAGGTGAAAAAGCATGCGGTTCTTCCACATGAGCTCTTTGAGGATCAGAAGTTATCCATCGACCTGATTTGTAACAAAAAGCAGAATAAGAAATGATTGATGAAGGGAAAAGTTTGATATGTGAAAGGACAAGTCATGTAAACTGAGATCTTAAAAATAAAGTCCATGAAATCCAAGAAAGAACTGATATGTGCAAAGTGTTTCTATAGCAGTGAAATAGGCATACTATTTGGCAGGATTCTTTATCTGATATTGGAACATTGCAATTGACATGCTTGGTTTGTTCCTATATAAAATATGATGGCAACTTCTATGATCAGAGTAAAGAGTCCTTTTAATTTATTATATAAATACTGAGTTTCAAGTGAATTCAGGAAGATTTCCATATATGATTTCACATTTATTCTTTTATTTATTTATTTATTTTAATTTATTTATTTTATTGGATCACCATGTGGAAAGTTACAAAGTTCTCAGGCTTATGTCTCAGTTATACAATACTCAAATACCCATCCCTTCACCAGTGCCCATATTCCATCACCAAAGACCCCAGTATACCTCCCAACCCCCGCCCCCCCACACCCCATCCCTGCCTGAGTACTTGATAAATTTCACTTCGTTTTCTCTTTACCTTGATTAGATTCTATATTTCAACACAAAACTCACTATTGTTGGAGTGTTCGCCCAAGAAAGACAGCCCTACTTCCAAGGAAGCATTTGATAATTAGTTTTCCATTGCTGAGAATGGAGAGATATGAAGTCCCGCTGTTTCAAGTACATAGCATTTTTTTCCCTCCTTCCCGCACCACCAAGTTCATGCCTGCTTAATAAATAGTCCTCATACTATAGCTGATGCCACGCCACCCGATGAGAAAAAAGGATATTTCTCATCCTCGGCTGGCGAGGGGCTATGGCTTAGTTCACAGTCTAGAGACATGGCTGCAAGCAGTTTCTGGAACCAAAAGTAGTTTAGGTGGCCTCCGGATTCTGGTTGATCAGCAGCAATGCGGCTGCACAAAACTGTGGCCACCCAGGTCGAATCTCGACAGAGCATGCGCTGGTATCGGCCCGAGACTGCCCAAGCATCCTGCTGTTCTAAGTACATAATTATTTTTCCCTCCCATTCCCACACCTCTAAGTTCATGCCTGCTTTATAGACCTTGAATATGGTGGATGCCACACTGCGTTTCTCCCTGAAAAGGGAAAAGAACGGAGAAAGGAGGATATTTCCTCTCCTCGGCCGGCGTGTGGCTATGGCTTAGTTCACAGTCTAGAGAAATGGCTGCTACTTTGATTATGTAACTTCAATATTTCAACAAAAATCTCAGTATTATTGTTTGGAGTTTCCTCCCACAGTCAGACCTGCTAAAAAGGAACCGTTTCACATTACTGACAATTAAGCGATATTAGGTCGTGTGGCTGCTGTTGCGGCCACGCGGTTTTAGATTTTTGTATGAAGTCCAGGGAAAATTTTGCTGGTAATTGCATCACTGCAAGCTTTTACTTCACTTTTGTAGTGCTCATATGATGGAGAAGTTCAGTTGCCTCCGGGAGCATGCTTGTGCAGCAGCGGAAAAGACCGAACCCGCTTGGTGCTGTGCTTAAATATCAGCAAAGTGCGGGTCTGGCAATCCCGCCCCCTGGGATCTCCCGGGCGTCCCGCTGGTACCTGCATTCTGTGTTCTGAAAACTGGCAATTGCCACGCTGTGCCCAATAAGGAAGGGTTGGGAGAGAAAACCCCTGCCCCGCTGGCGCCGAATGGGCCAGTGGCTCCGATCACAGTCTGGAGGCATTTCTGCAAGCTGCTCGTGTCCAAAGTAGTTCAGTTGCCTTCGGGAGCGTGCTTGTGCAGCAGCGGAAAAGCTCACATTTATTCTTTTAGATCGCATTTTTTAAATTTCTTGGGGAGCCAAATATATTTATTATGCCAAATGATAGCTAATCACTTCTGTTTTAATAGTTATAAGATAATGGAAGTAGGAAGAAGGGGACTATAGATTTTTAAGACAACAATACGTGTATATTAAAATATACTGTCTGGGGCTGGAGAGATAGCACAGAGGGCAAGGTTTTTGCCTTGAACTCGACTGACCAGGGGGTTCGATTCCCAGCATCCCATATTGTCCCCTGAGCAATGCCAGGAGTAATTCCTGAGTGCAAAAGCCAGGAGTAACCCCTGTGCATTGTTAGGTATGACACAAAAATCAATAAAATAGAATAAAATATACTGTCTATCTTAACTATTGTAGCACTGTAGTCCACTTGAGCAAACTGATGAACAATGGGATGACAATGACCGATTTAACTATAAAAATTAAAAATAAATCATGGCAATTTCTCATATATTCTATGATTAAAGAATAAAAGTAAATGTTTGAAATATATAGAAGCCTATTATTTTTTTTATTTTTAACTTGGATTACCAATAATCCCTTAGCTATTGTTCTGTAAAGAGCTTAAAATATATTTTAAAGTAACTTAAAATATATTTGAAACTATCTTATTTGATGGTATCTATTGGCATTAATCTTTCTAAAGAGACATTTTATCTTATATCTTATAGAGATATTTTATAGCCTACTTTTCCCTCTGGGAGAACCTTACAAACTAATGAGAGTTTCTTGCCCACATGGGAGAGTCTTGCAAAGTCCCCATGGTGTATTCATACGCCAAAACCAGTAACAAGCTTTGTCTCATTCCCCTAAGCCTGAAAGAGCCTCCAATGTGGCATTGTTGGGAAGGACGAGTAGAGAGAGGCTTCTAAAATCTCAAGGCTTGGACGAATGGAGACTTTCCTGAGATGGCTCGAGAAATTTGACAATCAGCAGGGTGATGATGATGATGATGAAGAGATAAAATGTCTCTGTATCTAAACAACTTATGAACACATAAAAACCCCTTTCAAAATAATTACAGATATTGAAGTTATCTGTCAATTATAATGTTCATATTTCATTTTATGTACATTGTTTACTGAAAAAAATATTAAAGAAGTATAGGATATTATTGGTTTGTCCTTTTGTCCTTGCTTCAAGGAGCTTAGGTTTATCAGGTTACACCCATCACAGTGCTCCAGAGTCACTCCCATTCCTTTGTTTATCTGTAACCACTTCTCTATGCTCTCTTCCCCAACCACTTAATCAGCTTTCCTCCCCAAACAGACTCTGTTAATTTGTAAGGCCAGATCTTTCTAGGACACTGAAATTGTATTGTAAGTTAATATTGCCTTTCTCTTCTCCTATATCTTTTGAAAAGTTTACTTTAAAGCAATGTCCTTTTTGTATGGACAAAAGAAGATAGTTAATATTATACTTTGTAACTTGGGATTTCATTGGCTTTGAATATTATTCAGTCTCAGGCATCTGCTTTCTTGACTTAAGCCTCAGTTACCCTCAGTTCCTATCACCTCCAAAGCGGGGTCCCAACGAAGGACTGAAGGGACCCAGGGCAAGCTGTGAGCTACCCTGGCATCGAGATGGGCCTGAACAAAGCGCCACAATTCCTAACTATAAGTTAAGAGCTTGATCATGGACAAATGCTGTCATGATCCAAAAGCAACGAGACTAGGACCCTGCTAGGGATAGGAAAGACTAATATGACCTGAGCACTGTAGTCTGAGATCGAGATGACCCCAGGAGAGCAATTCTATAAGCTTAATGTATCTCTTACTGTGTCCATACAAAATTATTAACATTATGAATGCTTATATGTTTGTTGGACAAGGAGAGGAGAAACACACCCATGGGATTCAACTCTTGGGTGGGTGTCCTGCTGAAAGAGAATCTGTCCTAGAAGAAGCATCCCCTAAGGGAAAGAGCTTTACCCCTATTGATTGTGACCACATCTATGTGTATGCCCCACCCCCCTCATGCTGGGGGGATTTAACTAGGCTGTAAGACTGGGGTGGAGCGAGAAGGAGAATGGAGTATTATGGGGGAGGAAGAAGCAGGAGGAGAATCAGAGGAGAATGGAGATGGGAATGGAATAAACCAACTGAGACCAACCAGCCTGGCCCTCATTCCTTCCTTCACTTGCCCATTGCCATCCACCTCCCCACGGTGGGGGAAGTGGCGTGAGACTACTGAATGCGGGCAGCAGGAGAGACAGAGAGCTTCTGCCTTTTATCTGTGTTTACACAAAGAATATTTTTGGAAGATAATTTCTGCATGGAGTAGTAGGGGTTATAGACAAAATATGCTGTGGATATATATTTCCAAACATAGTGCTCATTATTTTTTATTTTTTTTGCTTTTATTTCTTGAATTTTTTTTTATTGTTTTATTGAATCACCATGTGGAAAGTTACTAAGTTTTCAGATTTAAGTCTCAGTTATATAATACTCAAACACTCATCCCCTCACCAGTGCACATATTCCACCACCAAGAATCACGGTATACCTCCCCTCTTCCCCCCATCTCCCCAGCCCCCCACCCCACATGTGTAACTGGTAAATTTCACTTTACTTTCACTTTACTTTGATTACATTCAATATTTCAACAAAAAATTCACAATTATTGATTTGGAGTTTCTCCCCCCTAAAGTCGACCTGCTGAAAAGAAAGCATTTGGTAATTTGTTTTCCTTTGCTGAGTGCTCATTATTTTTGTGTTAGGGATCAAACGTAGAACCTCTCATATGCAAGAACACTGTTTTAATCTGAATTACAGTTCCGTTCATGTCTTAGTGGTTAAAAGGTATAAAAAAACAAGTGCTCCCCCACTAAATATAAAAAATTAGATTTTAACTTTTTTTCAAATACATATAAACTCATTGAAAATATCTGATGTTTCCTCTTTTAAAGCTCACATTTATTTAGTTTTTGGCTAGACCACCAGAACGCTCAACTTTACCCTCAACTGAGAGCTCATGCTTTGTGGATGACTGAACTGGTGTCTGATCTGTGCAAGCAGTCACAAAATCTTCTGTACTATCTAGCCCCTAACGTTTTCTTTTAAAGATTATTAACTAATCAAAATACTTGGAAGGCAATGCTTCTTTTATATAAAATATTATGCTGAATTGTAAGATTATTAATGCTCTTTACTTTGAAGAATAATCACTGGTATTATTTAGTTTTGGTAGAAGGATTTGGCCAATATTAATTTGCTCTCAAAGTCAACAGGCATATTTTTATAACAATAAACACCAATATCACTCATATTTGAGAAATTGCTACTCAAAACACAAAATTTAAAAATTAACACCCTACCACTTATGAGAAAATGATTTAAATCTATGTTATCTAAACAAAATATTTTAAAATTTGCATAATTCTTTAGTATTTTAATAATACAAACACCTGGATATTAAAATAATAATTAAAATTTAAAAATACAATACTAAAGTGAAAATATTGCTTTCTCTAGAGCTGAAACTTAGTTCTAAATTAATCGATAACACTTGCTAATAAAATATCTGCTGAACACATGCATTCCATACACTGTTATAGAAACGAAATGGAGTTTTAACAGATAAATCTATGCATATGACATATGTATATAAAACATGTTCCTATAGTATATATGGCAGCTAGAACCCTTATAGCAATGATTCGAACTGTGTTTAGAAAATGCACTGTGAGAAAATGCACAGTTTTAATTGGACTGTGTTTAGGAAATGCATTGTTTAGAAAATACACTCTGTGGTCAATGAGAGTCATGGACAAAACCAGTGATTATAACAGCATTGCCTCCCAGAGAAATGGACTGACGGGGAAGGAGAGAAGAGATAAATGAAAAGCAGAGGGGGCACGAGTCACAGGGATGCAGGGACAACAGTGGTTTTAAAGAACATTAGCGCTAAATATGTTTAGCCAAACCATGGCCAACTACTCTAAAATCATGAGACACAAACATTAATGATGCAGATGCAAAGATGCCTGTCAAGATGGGGGCTGGAGGTGGATGGAGGGTCCAAGAAGGAAGCCGGGAGCACTGGCAGAGGGAAGTTAGCACTGATGTTGTTACCTGTGAGAGAACAGTGTATGTCAAAAAGCCAGCAATGGATAACTTTGTGTCTCCCAGAGCTTAAATAAAATAAAAGTTGGGAGTGTGGGTGTGGGTGGGGAAAGGGGGCAATGATTGCCTTCCTGAAGAGATGAGAAAAGTTTCTGTTTATAAAACCCAGTATAAAATTTCCACAGACAAAACATCCTTCATGTTTTTTTTTTTTTTTTTGGTTTTCAGTCACACCCAGCAGTGCTCAGGGTGTACTTCTGAGGTATAAGCTCAGGGATCCCTCCTGGAGTTTGGAGTTTGCCAGAGAACCCTATGGGGTGCCCAAGATAGAGCCCAGGTTGCCAGCCTTGTGTAAGATAATGGCCTTATCAACGGTACTATTAATTTATATATACATGTATATATATATATATATATATATATATATATATATATATATATACAATCACAGTAACACATTGACAAAGATTTTGTGATTGTATCTCAGTAATACAGTGTTCTAACACCCATTCCTTCACCAGTGCACTTTTCCCACCATCAATGCTCCCTGTTTTTCTCCACCCCTCTGACCTCCCCCGCCTCTATAGAAGGCACTTCTCTCTCTCACCCTCTCCCCTCTCTCTCCTTCTCTCCCCCTCTCCCTCTATCTCCATCCCCCATCTCTCTCACTTTTGGTCCTTAATATTTGCAATATAAATAACAAAAAAGTGTCAGTTATATTCCTTTACCTACTTTCAAAATTCAGTACCTGTTCAAAAGGATCATTTCCAACTATTGTCATGTCGATCCCTTCTCTATCCTATCTTCCCTTCACTGACACACACTTCTGTGGCAAGCTTGCAACCATTACCAGTCCTCAGTCCTTTTGGCCCCTTTTTATCCATCTTGCCTTGAATATCAGTCTCATTTTATATATATATTTATATATATATATGTGTGTGTGTATCTGTATGTATATATGTGTATATATGTATATATATGTGTGTATAAACACATTTATGTATGATATATATCATATATATATATGATTGCAGTCATTCTATAACTATCCTCCTTCTGATGAATTCCACTCAGCATGATAGTCTCCATGTCTATTCATTTATAAGCAAATTTTATTACTTAATTCTTCTTATGGGTGCACAGTATCCCATTGTATAGATGTAGCATTGTTTCTTTTTTCAAGTTATCTGTTCTTGGGCACTCGGGTTGTTTTCAGATTCTGCTCTTATGAATAATGTTGCAATGAACATAGAAGTGCAGATGGTATTTCTGCTGTGTGTTCTTTTCCCTCCCAGGATATATTCCCAGAAGTGGCATTACTAGGAAAAATGGAAGGTTAACTTCCAATTTTTTGAGGCATGTCCATATTGTTCTCCAAAACAGTTGGACCAGTCAGTATTCCCATCAAGAATGAAGAAGAGTTCCTTTCTCCCTGCATCCACACTAGCACTGGTTGCTCTTGTTGTTTGGATGTGTGCCAGTCTCTGTGATAGAAAATAGTATCTCACTGTTATTTTTATTTCTATCTCCCTGTTGTTTAACAACGTAGAGCATTTTTCACGTGCCTTTTGGCCATTTAAATTTCTTCATTGAGGAACTTTCTGTTCATATCCTCTCCCAATTTTTTATGAAGTTGGATGTGTTTTTCACATACAGTTGTACCAGTGTCCCATATAACTTTGATATTAACTCTTTATCAGATGGGTATTGGGTAAATATTTTTCCCACTCTGTGGCCTCTCTTTGTATCTTAGACACCATTTCTTTTAAGGTGAAGAAGCTTCTTAGTTTCATGTTGTCCCATTTCTTTATCTGTGCTTCCACTTGCTTAGTCAGTGACACTTCATCTTTGAAGATACCTTTAACTTACTAGGGAGGTAAAGTGAACTTTATATTAAAAAATGCTACTCCAAGAAATAAAGGATACAGGGGGAAATCTAGATGCACCTCATACTCATAGATTAGGAAAATTACCATTGTCAAAATGGCAATACTCCCCAAAGAAAATTATACAGATTCAATGTAGTCCCTATAAGGATACCTAAGACTTTTTTCAAAGAATAAGAGCAAACTCTCCTGAATTTTTATGGAACTACAAACTCCCATGGCTAGTCATAGCAATCCTTGAGAAATAGAAGATGAGAGGCATTACCTTCCCAAGTTCTACAAAGAGGTAGTAATTAAACAGAATGGTGTTGGAACAAAAAACAGACCTGCAGACCTATAGGATAACATAGGGTTTGCCCTTTTAGCCTTGCCACAGGGAACTTAGTTTACCTTAAAGCAATGTCCTTTCTGAATGGACAAAGGAAGACAGTTAATATTATGCTTTGTAATTTGGGAGCAGATTGACTCCAATAATATTTACTCCTGGGCATCTGCTTTCTCAACTCAGTTGCCTTTAGATCCTAGCACCCCAAAATCATGGTCCTGATGAGGAACAGAATGGACCCAGGGAAAGCTTGTGAGCTACCCTGGCATTAAAATGGTCCAGACCAAAGCGCCATAATACTCAACTATAAGTTAAGAACATGGTCATAGACAAATGCTTTCATGATCCAAAAGTAAGGATGAGATTAGGACCGTACTGGGGTTAGGAAGACTAACCTGACCTGAGGACTGTGATCTGGAATATATAGTGAATGTCCTCAAGAAGAACCAAACTTTAAGTCTGATATATCTCTTACTGTGCTCATACAGAATGACGTTGCTAGAAATTTTAGAAGTAAATTTACTATAACTATTTAAGCATATTACTAGCTGAGGAAAGAAGAAAGTGACACAGCCTAGGAATGGATCTCCTAGTAATCTGGAGTAATCTTCTTAGATGAAATTTTGTTAATCTCCTGGAGAAGTGGTCTTACCCCTCTGTTGATTTGTTAATGTCCAACCTACCTTTGTGTCACCACCCTATGTGATTGCTATATAAACTAAGACTGTAAGAGAAAACACAGAAGACAGAGAAGTGAGAGAGAAGACACGGAAAGAGGAGAAGACACAGAAGCAGAGACAGAGGTCAGAAGAGACCAAAGGAGAGACTACAGAGACAGAGAAAGAGATAGAGAGACAGATAGGAGAGAGCACAGCAGCACACAGAAGCAGACCACAAGGAGGACCCATCCTGATCAGGTTCATACCCAGTGGCTTAAGAGCACTGAACGTGAGAGGTGAGAGAGAGAGAGAAAGAGAGAGAGAGAGAGAGAGTGCCGCCCAAGAGCCCACGAACAATACAACACACACATCACCCCTTCCCGCATGTGTGCAGTTGTATTTTTTACACAGACCAATGGAACAGAATTTATTATCCTGACATAGGCCCTCAAATATCTCTTCATTTAATCTTTGATACGGGAGCAAGATGTATGAAGTGAATCAAGGAAAGTCTCTTCAACAAGTGGTGCTGGGAAAACTGGGCAGTTACATGTAAAGAAATGAACTCAGATCTCTTCCTCCTGCCATGCACAAAATTCACATCAAAATGGAGTCAAGATCTCAACATCAGACCTGAATCCATAAGGTACATGGAAGAAAACATAGGCAAAACCCTCCATCTCATTGAAGACAATTGTGCTTACATACCAAATATTTTATGCCTCAAAGAAGCAGGTTTTTTGATAAAATCAATATAAGCTTCAAGGGATATCTCAAGAAAATAAATCTAATAAGTTTCAACTTCTTTCTCCTCAGTCTTTTTGTAAAGGGAATTCATATTACCTGAATTTACATGGAAAACAGAAGGTGAGGTCATTTGTGGGTGACATCCTTCCTAATCAGCATTCCCTGGGAGAAAGAAAGCAGGGGAGTAGAGATAGAGTTCAGGGGGGAAATGCAATTCAGTCCAAGCCTTCAGAATATAGTAATCAAGATAGAGGCCAGATTTCTTTTCTATTTAGTGTAGTGCCTGTGTCATGATGGGGATTTATCTTAAACATCTGGATGTCTGGAAGTAGGACGTATGTTACTTTAAGTGGTAGTGTGCAATTTGAAAAATGGAATAAAGGTTATGAATACTGAAGAAGAGAAAGAGTGAGAGAAAACAGGGGGAGGGCAGATGCCTAGTGGGAAAAGACAGGTTTGGGGTCTCTGGCTCTGCGTGGAAGATGCAGACAGTGAGGAAGATGTGGGCTCCTTAGGAGATAATAGCAGCTGACCCAGACCGGCTTACAACATCTGGAGCGACAATCCTACAGCAGAGGAAACTTCATTTTGACAAAAGTTGAATACACAAGGAAAGGAAATTCTCCCCAGAGCCTGCCAGGAGAATTGCCACCTTGATTTTGATTTTATAAGAGAATGCATGCCTGTCGTTTCAAGACCCTGTTTCTGGTAAGACATGATAGCGAAAACTGAAACTCAAACATGACTACATATGTGCACACTGGAAAAATAAAGAAACACCAGAAAAAAAATAAATATAGATTTTTTTCATAAAACATTTAAGGGTTCATTTCATAAAAGTGAGCATTTCCATGAAAACATTTGAAGAGATTCAAATCACTTAATAGTACTACTTTTGATAGAATCTGTTTTTTTTTTCCTTCCTTAAAAACAAATCTCTGGTTTTTTCTTCATTGAAGAGACTTATGTTAAGAAATAAGCTTGCTCATGAGTTGTCTTTGATGCTTAACCAGCTCCTGAGTTTTAAAATGGTGTCAAAATAGACTTAACTGCAGTTTTACTTCTGCAAAGAGAAGCGTTAAGTACCTCTCTACCTGATACCTAACAGCTCTGCCAGGTAAGAAATTGTTCTAATTACTCTAAGTTAAGGCTATAATTGCCCTTCTACATTTTATGCCATGATCTGATCCTCTGTTTTATTTCCACTCACTTTAATGAAAACAGAAAGAGAGAAGTGCCCTACTTGGCTTATCAGCTTTTGCTAATGCTGATCTTTGTCTCAGTCCTGGAGTATATCTGCACTGGCTCTGACACTAACAGGCTGCTTATTATTTCTTCCCCACAATCTTAGTCCTTGTACACTGTTATCTACAGTGTAATTGTCAGGGTGATATGAGCAAGTCTCTAAGTGCCCTGCTGCTTCAATTGCTAAAACTGGTCATTGTGCACCAGTAATTAGTGTGTGTGCCTTTGTGAATGTGTGTTTTGGGACACACCCAGTGGTGCTCAGGACTTCTTAGGAATCACTCCTGGCAGTGATCAGGGGACCATGTGTGGTACCAGGAAAAAACATTGGTTAGCTTCATGCAAGGCAAGTGCCTTACCCCTTGTACTATATCTCTGACCAATGAGTGTGCATGTTTAAAGGGCAAAAATCATAAAATAACATGAAATTCTATGAATAAATGACTAAATTACTTTTCTTCAAAGTATATTACTGAGATTTAAAGAATATCAGGCAATAGTGAGCATGTCAGAGGTATGCTTACAAATTAAGAAAATAGACCCATACCTAACCATCACAGACCCCAAAAGAAACAAAAATGTCATCTCCACACAAATTTACATAAATTTTCTACAAGTTTGTACTCAGGAATTATAACTAAAGGATAAATATTGATAATTTCAAATGTTTCTGGGATTGAAATTTCTCATAAAACAGAAATTATATACTACAATTAAAATAATCAAAAATGAACCAAGTAAAGATCCTCAGATAATCAGCTTAGTCCCTTACAGAAGGATTTAGTCACTGAGAAATTTCATTTTCTCAAAAAGGAGACTCTTCTCTAACAGTGCCTTTAGGTATTTCTGGCCATCGCACTTTCTAGTAGTTTTCCTAGGGAAAATGTTCATTTGTTAATGATTAATGCAGCATTATATTGATATGCTAATACATGTATAAGGCTATATAAGCTAATGATCTCTAATGAAAACATTCTAAGATGACTTTGAAATTATTCCTCAAAGTTAATCTAGGCAAATCTCCTTTTACAAAAAAAAGAAAGAGGCTCTGAAATATATTATCCCTTATGATTCTAAGTGCTACATGGTATTTCTTAATAAAATTGCATCGTCAGTATAATTCTTAGCTTTATAGATTTGACAATGGTACAGGATATTTGTTATTCTTTTTCATTTTTATTAAACATCATTAACAATCTTCTTTCCTTGGGACAAAAACAAGATATCCTACACATTTTCAATTCTTTCTTTCAATGTGTCATCTAGCCTCATTTCGGTAGCCTTTTTTAGAATGTCTTAGATTACTATAGACATGATTCTAATAAACAAAATATCAAAGATTTTCTTTTATATGCATAACAATAAAACCCAAAAGCAAAATTTCCCACTTCTAAGGTTGTAGAAAATTTTTGCCATAGTATATTCCTCCATTATATCGTGTAAATTCTTTTTAATTCCTAATTTGGATTAAAATTAGTTTATTTGAAACTGTGTCATCACTTTTACCTAATGATAGGAATCCCAGGTCATTTTATCATTATAATGATATCATTTTGTTTTTGTGGCTATACCCTGCAGTGGGATTTACTCCTGGATTTACTCCTGGTTCTATGCTCAGAGATGTCACCTGGCAGGGCTCAGGGAGCAATAGGTATTCTGTGGATTAAACTTGTGTCATCTACATGCAAGTTAAATTCCTTAACTGATACACTATCACTCCAGCCCGATATTTATTATATTTGAATCTGTTTTGATACTGTTATAATTCCATTTTCCCACTGTATTTTGTCTCTCTTCTATACTAAGTAACACAAACCATTACTCTCATTTCTTTCAGATATTATCATGGCTCTTTTTCTCTTCTTTAAATTCAGTTGATTCTTATCAAAATTCCCCAGAGGTCACAATATCATATTTATCAGATCAGCAGTTTCCAAAGGGAATAAGTAAAACATAAGTAATGCCATTTATTGAACATATTATATAATTAGGTAACAATTGGCAGTGAACATACTCTCAAAAGTAAAGAAAAAACACCCATCCTAATAGAGTACTAATTTTGCAATAATGTTTCTTTGATCACATTCAGAAGGTTATGAATGGTGGAGTCGATGCAGCAGACCCTTCAAACTTCTCTACAAGTAGCAGCAGGTTAAGAAAACGAACTCATTTTTTTAAAGTTCTCATTAATTTTACTGTGCTCTTTGAGTTGTATATCTTGAAGACCAAAATTAGATTCCCTTCACTAAAGTTAAACTACCTTATGATATGTACTGAAAAATGGGAACTTAACTATACCAATATCCATTATAATTTTTGGCACCACACATCACATGGAAATATATGTGGATCAGCAGCTATTATTCTTCATTTCAATCCTAAGGCACAGTTGAGATTTTAATAAAGCGGCAGTTGCCATGCATGTATTCATTATTTCCACAGATATTTATGAGTTTACAATGCTAGTATAATTTGGACACAATATACTAGAACAATCATAGCAAGTGTTTGCTCTACAGAATTTTAGCTTTGAAGAAATCTTGCTTCTTCAACTATCCTTTATTTTTTCACTTATTTTATACCATGTCCTCTCTATATGATTGTTTGGAAAGTGTTTTCTGTGAAGTGATAAGCTGTAAGTGTTTCGGCTGTTGGAGGCTATACATCTCTAGTTGCAACTATTCACTCCTGATGTTGAAACTCAAAGGTGTTGCTAGAGTTATTTCTGAAGAGAAAAATATACACCTTGCAAGAATTAGGCCTGCATTTAATCTCCCGCAATGCAAAACAGATGTGACTGTGTTCTAATAAAACTTATTTTACAAACACAGGTGACATCCCCAACGTTAGGGACTTCTCAACCACTGATCTACAAGTTTCCTTCATCGTATAAATATGCCCACGTTTTTCTCATATTTAACAACTATCTTTGAAAAGATTAATCTTCAAAGTTAACTGTCCTTTTATCCTTTTTGTTTGTTTGGGGGACCAAACCTGGTGATGTTCGGGGGTTAATCCTGACTCGAGGGTCACTTCTGGTTTGCACAGGGGACTGTTTGTGGCACTGGGAATAGAAGTCTGGCCGGTTGCAGGCAAGGAAAGAATTCTATCCATTGTACTATCTCTACAGCGCCTGTCTTGTGATTTTTAAATTTGAATTATTTTTAAATGTATTCTTGGGAATGACTATACCCAATGGTACTTGGGAACTAACACTCACTATTCTCAAAAGATATTCCCAGAGGTGGTTGGTGGACCATATAGTATCTGGGAACAGTATCAGGGTCTGCTGCAATGAAAGAAAACTACTTTATCCCTTTCACTATCTCTGTAGTTTTAAACATGAATGTTTTAGGATTTCTGTCTACTTCCTCATTTCTCATTTCATTTTTGTCGGTACCTGAATCATACTTTCACATTTACTCTGGCTCTTGAGTGTCCTTTCTATGACAAAATCTAATGAACATGTTTTCCATACTTTATCCGTTCCACAGATGTGATAACATATGTTAGTTCTTTATGCAGAATGTTGCATTAAAATTAAATAAAACAATACATAAGAGCAATCATTTGTCCCAAGGATCTTCTAGAAACTTGACATGCCAGCATTAAGATCCAAAACTTAATCTTTAATTTACACTGTATGGGTTTATTAATACCAGATCTCTACAAAAATAGAACTTTATGTCTCCAAATGCTGTCACAATAGACAATATAAGCAGCTTATCATCTGTCATACCTAGAAATCCATGCCACTATGTGAATAGTTCAACTATTCTAAAACTATCCTTCATGATTTCTCCAAATCCCTGTAAAGAAGAAACTAACAAATATCTGAATGATTGATGACTTGGTCTGATTTGTCACAAGACAATAGGAAACTGAATTTTTGTTTCAAAATATATTTATTGACACTTAATTACTGACTAAATATTTTTTTCTTTCCTAAAAATCTTTTTATGAATAACATCATTTTATTCCTACATAATCTGATATTTCATTGGGTATTCTTTGAGGTTCTGTTCCAAGCTACTATTAGCCAACATATTGGTCACATATGTCAAATATAGATTTTATTTTTACTGAATTCTCAAAGATTTTGACCAAATTCCCAAAATTGAATTTACATTGAATTACTCTGTCTAGCTCAACTTCATAATATTTCAGAAAAAAATCATCAATGCCAATATCAAAATATTTCCAAAATGTCTGCCTTCTTCACATGGAATATCTACATATTATACATCACAAATATAGTATATCTATAATGTAAAAAATACAAAAGCGTGCACATGCATGGGATGGGTGATGTGATGTGTGTGGTGTTTGCAGGCTCTTGGGGCACCGCTATCTCTCTCTCACTGCTCTCGCTCAGTGCTCTCAAGCCACTGTGTATGGACCGGATCAGAATGGTTCCTCCTTTGTGGTCTGCTTCTGTGTGTGCCGCTGTGCTTTCTTTTGTCTGTCTCTCTACCTCTGTCTCTGTCTCTGTAGTCTCTCCTCTGGTCTCTTCCGACCTCTCTCTGTCTCTGCTTCTGTGTCTTCTTGCTTCTATGTCTTCTCTCTCACTTCTGTTTCTTTTCTGCTGCTTCTGTGTCTTCTCCCCGCTTATCCTACAGTTTTTGTTAATATAGCAATCACATAGGGCGGTGGACCAAAGATGGGTTGAGTATTAACAAATCAACAAAAAGGGGTAAGACCACTCCTCCAGGAGATTAACAAAATCTCATCTAAGAAGATTACTCCAGATTACTAGGAGATCCACTCAAGGGCAGGATCCTATCCACTTTTTTCTTTCCTCAGCTAGTAATTCACTTAAATGGTTATAGTAAATATACTTCTAATATTTCTAGCAATGTCATTTTGTATGAGTACAGTAAGAGATATATCAAACTTAAAGTTTGCTTCTCCCTGAGGACATTCACTATAGATTCTAGATCACAGTCCTCAGGCCAGATTAGTCTTCCTAACCCCAGTAGGGTCCTAGTCTCATCGTTACTTTTGAATCATGACAGTATTTGTCTATGACTATGCTCTCTCTCAACTTGTAGTTGAGTATTGTGGCACTTTGTCCTAGCCCATTTCAATGTCAGGGTAGCTCACAGCTTGCCACTCATCGGGACCCTGCTTTTGGGTGCTAGGGAGTAAGGGCAACTGAATTGAGAAAGCAGATGCCCGGGAGTAAATGTTATTGGAGTCAATCAGCTCCCAAGTAACAAAATATTATTTTAACTGTCTTCCTGTGTCCATACAGAAAGGATGTTGCTTTAAGGTAAACTAAGTTCTCTGCGGCAAGGGTAAAAGGATAAATCCAATGTTATCCTACAATATAGGTATACAGATCCCTATACAGTATACCTATATGTAAAAATAATCGTTGAACAACGGGAACATTTTAGTGCCAGAAAATATGGAGTAATCATTATCTCTATTTCCTTTACATAATCATCCCAGATTATACTTGCCCACTGATTCTCTATGTTCTTTGTAAATGTGTTCCCATCTTTTGTTTTCCCACATATCATAAAACACTGTATCTCAAAGGGAAGCATAGACTGTTTCACGCTAGGGAAGACACAAAATATTTAGGAATAATTAATCTCAACTCACCCTGCTCTCCAGCACTGAAGGTTTAAATATGTACAGAAAGCTATCAAATGATTCATAAGATCCAACGTATCAAGCATTTAATTACACACATTCTGCTTTTGTGATCATCAGCAGAGGCAGAAATATTAGTGATTCAAAGCATTATAATCATACAGAGGAAGTCTGATGCTTCTCTAGAAATTATAAAACTTATAGGGAAGAATGTGTTCTTTCAGTGATTAAAACTATACAAAACGTGCTTTTTTAAAGTAAGAGAGCTGGGATAGGGAACAGGAAACCCCAGATGGCAGGAGCTTCATACAGAGCCCTTCAGTGTTTGCCTTTTACAGTCTTCTGGTATTACATTAACCCTAAGTGATCCCTCTGCTCTCTGAACTCAATTTACTTAACAATCATCTTGCTTTAATTTGTTGCTTTTAATATTCCTTTAATTAGTATGGCATTATTTGCATTTGTACTTGTTTATATTATACTGAAGGAGATATTTATCAATTGCAGAGAAAGTTCATTTTTAGAATATTATAACTTATATGTAATCTAACAACTTGTAAAATAGATGAGTCTCCACAGGTAGAAAAACCAAAATTAATTTAATGGGTAGACTACATCACTAGAGGGAAGGATCTGAATTCTCTATCTTATTATCTTTGGAATTCACAATGGTGCCAAAATGCAAAATTATTTGACAATACCAAGTATTAAACATAGTTATGTTGATATATTAGGTGTTTATACAGGAAACCTTTGAAATTCTGTTTTTTTCTCTGTGTTCAAATTTAAGTATACTATCTCATAGACAGGACTAATTCGTTAAGATAGTTCCTTCCTCTCCAGTGCAAAGATAATAAGATTAAGCTGGATCATATAAGTTGCCTTTATTATAATATCATTTTTCCTGGACTCTAAAAAAATTACTATTCAGTAATAACTGGCAGATATGATTAAAATATTAGTGTAAATTATTATTAAATACATATATCATATATTTCAAAATGTCATATAAAATACAACTAAGCATTTTTCATAAACAGGAAGTGTAATTTTAGAAGTAATGTGGTATGTATCACCTAATAAATACCACATTAGTGATAAACTATATAAATAAAACTCTTGCTCTTACTTGCACCAAAATGCAGTAATTAGAAAAAGACTTTAACTCTGAACAACTTTTATTCAACGTGAGGTGTTTACAGCTCTCAGGAAGTCAGAGAAGTTGTAAAAGTGGCACTTGCCTTGCATAAAATGACCTTTGATTGATCCCATCACTGCAAATCATACCTACCAGGGATCACTCCTGAACACAGAAGTAGAAATAGATTCTGATTATCAGTGGATGTGTCACACCCTCTCACACACATTAAAAAAAAAAGTTAATTGGTTTATTAATGAAATTATCAACTTTAGGGGCAATGTTGAACGGTTTTTATGATTACATTTTGTAAATCAAAATAAATACAACATCTGCTTTATGGACTGGAGCGATAGCACAGAAGGTAGGGCATTTGCCTTGCACGAGGCCAACCTGGGTTTAATTCCTCCATCCCTCTCCAAGAGCCCGGCAAGCTACCGAGAGTTTCCTGCCTGCATGGCAAAAGCTGGCAAGCTACTCATGGCGTATTCGATATGCTAAAAACAGTAACAACAAGAATCACAATGGAGATATTACTGATGCCTGCTCTAGCAAATTGATGACCAATGGGACAACAGTGCTATAGTGCAATGCTATCTGCTTTACAGCTGCTTATGGAGATTAAATTAAAACTGGTTTAAAATAGAAAGTAAATAAAATGTATGACTCCTGCTCCTTACAATGTACTCAGAGAAAACCAGAATCTTTAGATCTATTGAGTTCTTAATGCAATTTTTATAAATTTAAATTTATAATATAGTTTAAATTATAAATATAGTTTATATATAGTTTACAAATATAGTTTATATATAACATAGTTTAAAACATTTAAATAGTATAGCTTTAATTTAATCTTACAACAACTTCACACGGAAATGTGAAAAATACAAAAAGGTAATATTGAACTCAAAACAGGTATGGAATTCAAGAAATGATTGTGAGGGTTCTAGTGAGGTCACAGTTTATATTCTATTTTTTTGTAGAGATAGAAACCTACCTCTCAATGTCCCTATTAAGGCACAAAAGCATTAAAAGTTTGTTATCCGTTTCCTCCAAAGGCAGTAAAATTAATTAGGGAGATGCGCAGGTTGCTGAGTCACTTGTTATATGTTTCTACCTAGAATGCAAAATCCCCCTGCTAGATGTGTTGCCTAAAGGGTTTTTGGTTGATTCATCACCTCTTTCACTCAGAGGGTTGATCATTGTAAATGACTCTATTGACCCGCGCTTTGGTTCTGCATCATCTGCTCCAATGAACCACACAATAACCAGCTGCTAAGCGCAGGTGAGGAGTCATCATGGAGGTGCGAGGACTGATTCAGCGTTCTCTCTACCACCAGCCTCCTGGGCTGTCAGTTTTCTGAATTTCTGTTTGGCAGGCATGATTTTTAAATGGAATCTCCCTACAATATTGCATTTCCCTATGGACATATATGACATTAGGTAGTCAGTGAGGGCAGTCTATGTGCAGAATTTGTGTTCCCAATGATGCTTTATATATCTTTAGAAATCTTAATTCAAATGGAATTTCATAAAACAGCATTCAATATTTAAGTGCTGATGTAACAATTCAGTAATCATGAGATGCCTTTAAATGCTGCAGAACAAAAGAAAATAAATATCTATTGGGTCAAAGATAACTTAAATGCAGAGAGTTGTAACCAGATCCCATCTCTCCCCCTTACCCACCCCCCAGTTCCCTCCCACTATGTTTCTTTAACACATTTTCCGTGGTAAAAACAGTCCAGAATTCAAAATCACTTTGAATACTTCCAATATATTGGGTTTAGTTCAAAAAAATTCTGTCTCTCCAATTAGACTAAATTTGGAAAAGGTAAGAACAGTTTTACTGCTGTTAATGCTGCACAAAAGATTAATGCTACATATATTATGTTAATGCTACATATATTATGACATATTCATAATATATCTGCAAATAGATGTTTAAAGCTTTACTCATCATTGCCAAAAATTGAAAACAAGATATTTTTCAGTTAGTACAGGTGATAAAGAATTTATGCTACATCAAGAACAAATAAAGAAACAGGAGTGTGACTGGAGAGATAGTAACGTTGAGAAAGGTTTTTCCTGCATGTAGTGACCCAAGTTTGATCCTCAGCAACAGAAATGGTCCTCCAACACAAATGGTGAATCCTGATAGGAGAGACCTATGAGTGCAGGGCCTGGATAAAACCTTGAGCATGTTGGGTGTGGCCTCAAAACAAAATAAATAAACAGCAGCACACAGAGAAAGTGAAATATTGCTCAGTCATGGTCATCCCCTTGCTCATCGATTTGTTCGAGCGGGCACCAGTAATGTCTCTCATTAAGAGATTTATTGTTACTGTTTTTGGCATATCCAATATACACGGGTAGCTTGCCAGGCTCTGCCATGCGGGCACCATACTCTCGCTAGCTTGCCGGGCTCTCCGAGAGGGGCGGAGGAATCGAACTCAGGTCAGCCGCGTGAAAGGCGAAAGCCCAACTGCTGTGCTATCGCTCCAGCCCCATTGCTCAGTAATAAAACAATATTAAATGCATATCTCGAAGTGAAACAACATCCAGGGTATACACCATGATTCTACCAACATACTATTTGTAAAGAAAGTAAACAGTAGAGATAATGCCAGAAGTATGGGTGGCAAGCAGGTTTTCATGCTAACACAAAGCAAAAAAAAACAAAACAAAACAAAAAGTGAGCAGAGGTACCAAAGGGCAAGGGGGGAAAAGAACTAAAGATGTTCAGCAGAGATAATTTTAAGCAAGAAAACTTTGTATAATATAAAAGATTTAGACTTGATGTATAAATTGCTGGCTCATATTTGAAATGGATTATATAGGCATATCATTCACTCATACTAAATTTGTAATATTTTCATTGCTAATTTATTTTCATCATCAAAATGTTTCATTGAGGAATTTTAGTCAAAATAATATGATTTTTATTATATGAATTCTGTGACATGAAGTTATAACTTTTACAAGTGGCAAACCAGTCTCAAGCACACAATGGGATACAAAGTTTAACAATATTAGATCACATTAAACCGTCGATAGATATAAGACATAGGTTTATAACTAGGAGTGGAAGATAATACGGTGGAGAGAAATTGACCTGGGTGGAGAGATTATTGTTGAATCATCACATGCCTAAAACACAACTACCAGTAACTTTGTAAACCATGGCTCTTTAATAAATTTTAAAAATTAATTAATTAATTAAAAAACCTGGAGATCTAGATAGAAAAGAAAATAGGTGACCTACTTTGAACATTCACAAATCTGAAGGGTAAAGGAAATGGTGGAAATTGATTTTTTACTTAAAAGAATTAATGTATGTAATAAACTCAAGTGAATAAATAGAAAATAGTATCAAGAATTTTAAAATTGCTTGGTGACAAAGGACAGTATGTTTATCCCTATGCACAAAGGAATACTAGAGATTATTTTTCAATAACGCCAAAGATTCTCTCTAGAATCACAGGAGGTGAATATTTTAGAAAGTACATTAGAAAAAAGTAATCTTAGTTATTAAGAAATACATGCAAAAATATTACAATAAATATTTTAATATAAAATATGAAGTGTAGTTAACAAAAATAAATTCAAGTCAAAATATATAATAATTTGGAAAATCTTGTCAGTAACATAATTAATTGAAATCATAGAATATCAAATTATGCTTAGAACTCAATCATTAATAAGACTATAATTCAGCTGGCAACATTATTAAGATACTTATGCTAACTATGTTGTCTCTGGTGTATTTCTACTCTCTAACAAATTCCAGATAATGTCAATTCTATTAGTAAATGGATTGGACTTTAAATAGAAGTATCTTTTAAAAAACATTGTATACTCACTTCTTTGATCTAGATCATTCTAACTATACAAGTGAGAATATAAATAGGAAGTCTGAATTTTATAATAGTTTTTATTACGAACTATTCGCATTAAAATAAATTCACATGTGACTATTCAACATGTACTACTGTATTTTGCAAAGTACCAGTTAAAATCAGGATCATACTATTAGTGGTAAAAACAATATTACTGCCAACAGAAAATTTTTTCTTATATTTAGTTTTTTGAGAAAAGCTACATGAAGAAACCTAAATCTTAACAACGACTAAAATGTGTGAGTTAAATTATTCTAAGGAAAACAAGTTCCTTGTTTTATAGTCACTTTGGACACCCTTCTACCATAGCATAATTAGTATACTCCGTAAGATTTACATATCTATGTATACCGGATATATTCCCTATGTTTTCTTTTAATATTTCCTCAACTGATGGTTGAAATAGTTCAACCCTTTTTAATAAATAATAGATGCAATAAAAAGGAAACTACTTAAAAACTAGTGAATAGTTTTGTAATTAGTGTTCATTGGGTTTGAAAATCTTTTGCTACTGCATTTCAGATACCCATTCAAGAGCTTAAATTGAACAGCTGGTTGTGACAGATCTAAAGTGTGCTTAGCATGCACAAAATGCTAACTGGTATGTTGAAGAAGTTCTATTGCTTTAGGCAACTCATTTGTTTATATTAGATCTAGTACAGGACTGGTCCCAACAGAGCTCCTTAAGCTCTTGCTATTAGCCAGAACAAAATGGATCCTTAACCTAACTCAGGCTGAAATTTTAAGTGTGAGAAAACACTATTGAAATCTTTGACCAATATTTGTCCTCCTATCTCCATCTAATTAAAATATGCCAGAATTAAATGGTGTAGTTTCTGTATCATTAATGTTTGATGGCTGCTTATAACTTTTGGGCAAATCATATCACATTACCGCAATAATTATGTTCACGTGCATTTTGTTTTCTTTGAGCTTTTAATTTCTTTTTTATTTAATAAATGTACATTGGTACTATTGGTACTTTCTTTTTTTTTTTTTTTTTGCTTTTTGGGTCATACCTGGTGATGCACAGGGGTCAATCCTGGCTCTGCAATTAGGAATTACCCCTGGCAGTGCTCAGGTGACCATATGGAATGCTGGGAATCGAACCTAGGTCGGCCGCATGCAAGGCAAACGCCCTCCCCGCTGTGCTATTGCTCCAGATCCTTTCTTTTTCTTTCATTTTTCCAATTTTTATTTTGTTAAAGCACTGTGAGTCGCAGTTATCCATAGTTGACTTCTTGACACAAAACATTCCATCATCCACCCCGCTATCAATGTCATTCCCTTCTTTGATGTGCTCAGGTTCCTCTCCTATCCACCACCCCTAGCCTGTGATCTTAATAATTTTTTTATCTGCAAAACATAAAGCATAATATACTAGACTAAGATGCTTATTTCTCCAGCCCAATATTTCCTGTATCCCCATAGAAACCTAAATCTCAGTACCCGACATTTCCCTTCACCTCCCACTTGCACTCCATGGTCATACTGAGTATATTTCCTCTGCTCACACTTCTCTTATACACGTTTTAGAGCCAAGTCAGATAACAAGTATTCTGAGATCCTTTTCCAGACCCAAAAAGGGAAATTTGATTGATTTCTTTCTAAATTTTTGCTTACGTGGCAAAGCACCACGCACTGAAGAAGCATCACAAGTATTGTATGTGAAGTGACTTTTGCCTTCTGGATGAGGAGGAGCCTCCCAAACAGAGCTTAGGAAACCTGGACTCACTTCCAGTCAATACTTGGTCAACTCTGTGAGATAGTTCAATGTTACGGCCTACTAAGTTGGAGATGCTCAAATCCAGTAGTTCTGGGGGAGTAGCAGCAACAGCCTGGTAGTATTCAGAAGTCTTATTTGATGAGGATTTGCACACCTACACCCTATACTCTTGATTTCTGAGCTATTTCCCTGGACCCTTACTTGCCACTTTGGACAGGATAAAATTTTACTAGGCGCTTCCCTTTTTTCTGCACTCTCATGACTGTAACTAAAGGGTGAATTAGTCAATTATTGTATCCCAACTTCACTTTATCCAATTAGTGCTTTACTCCAAGATAGATTATTAGAACAACCGGTCCTGCTGTGATTCAACTTTAGTTCGAAAGTTCATTTATTGCCTGGCCTGCATAGTTTCTTGCATTGGCAGGCTATCGTTGTGGGTCAATTGAAATTAATGTCAGTCCAGAGCTAGTGGGTACGTTTTTATGGTGTGATATTTTCTTCTTCTCGCTGTATCGTCACACTTGTAAGAGAATGTAGGGTCTTCTGAAGCAGGAATGGTGGGGAATTTGCTAGATATACCAGATGCAATATGGTTGGTTTTACTCAGGATTCTACCCTTGCTGTCAATCAAGCTTTCCCAGATATTTGAGCTAGCTGGCGGGGGGAGATTGGGGACAGGGCCAGTGAGAGGTGGTAATTCTCTTTCGGTCAAAATTCAATTCTGTCTTCTAGTGGCAAATGTAAAATATATTATTGGTATTGCCAGATGTATTGGTATTGACAAAAACAAGCACAATGGCCTAAAAGTAAATAACTCCTGTGAAGAAAACCATTCTGATTATTCTTTGTTCCCAACTACTCACTTACCAAGTGTATCATCTTAGCTCTGACAACAATCTTCCTGGCTTCATTTCCTCTGGAATTTCTCTATTTGATATAGTTATATCCGGAAACTCACCTCAATAATAAAAGGTGCAGAATCAATGGCAAAAAAAATAAATAAAATCCCCACCTGCATATCTGAACTACAATGGAAACCACCACAAAATATTTCATGTGACCCTTGAAATGTCAGATCATACAGCCCTTTTATTTATTTTCCAGTGGCTTCATGAAAAGAGTATGCTAAGATTCTACTAGCTGGAAATGAGGGGGGAAAAAAAGTAAAAAGACAGTTGGTACATAATAAAGATGCTCCTATATTCTTTTATTTCCAAGTCTTTGCATTTTTGTAAGTTTCAATAACTAGCATACTTATGGAATTTCCGTGTCCTTGAATATAGGTGGCTGTCAAAAATACTGTCCATTGAACCTACCAAGTAAATTCTACTACAATTTTGATGTGAAATCAAACCTATTAAGTATATGATTCCCTTTTGGGGGTTGGGATCATAGAACAGCAAGTACGGTCCCTGCTTTGTATGCAGCTAGTCCGAGCTGGTTCTCTGCATACACCATAGTCCTGTTAGGCTTCATCCCAGAGTGCCAGGAGTAAACCCAGTGTCCCATCAGTGTGGGCCCTATACACCCACATACACACACAAACAAATCACTGTCATCCCGTTGCTCATCCATTTGTTTGAGCGGGCACCAGTAACGTCTCTTATTTGTGAGACTTATTTGTTACTGTTTTTGGCACATCCAATATGCAACAGGTAGCTTGCCAGGCTCTTCTGTGGGGGCAGATAAATAATAAAATTAACACAAACAAATAAATAAACAAATAGAATTAAAAAATCCCCATTTGGTGTACTATATTGATAAATTCACGCATCTCGTTATACTATTTTTTCCTTTGCTAATTAGAATGTATTATGGAAAAGTGGAACATACTTCCTGACTTATTTTTCATATGATGAGTAATATCTTTAATTATTTTGAAGTATGTTATTTTCTTCTATGTCAGATTTCATATGTCTTGATCTTGAAAATGATGAGCTGCAAAAAGTGCTCTTACACAAATTGCAATTCAGAATAAAAGGAGATAGTAAAACTTGGGAAAAGAAACTTTGCCAGACTAGATCGTCAGGTAATTTATCTGGAGTTTTCCAGCACATGAATAGTAATTTTTTTAAATAGAGGGCGGGAATTTCATATGGCTGATGAGGGAGGCTTGGAAAAATTCAGATAACTAAATTTCATAACTTTCTACGATTTTCTTAGAAGATTTATGGCTTTCTTTGATCTAACAGTCTAAAGATATAAGCTAACATGTTGAATATATATTTTTCTTAGTTATCTATTATTTCCTGTTTATGGAAAAAAAACCTTCATGTCTTTAAAGGCTTGCAATCACTGTATCACTGTCATCTTGTTGCTCGTGGATTTGCTCGAGTGGGCACCAGTAGTGTCTCCATTGTGAGAACTGTTGTTACTGTTTTTGACTTATCCAATATGCCACAGGTAGCTTGCCAGGCTCTGCCATGCGGCCAGATACTCTCGATAGCTTGCTGAGCTCTCCTAGAGGGGCGGAGGAATCGAACTTCAATCAGCTGCATTCAAGCCAAACGCCCTACCTACTGTGCTATGGCTCCAACTCAAAGGCTAACAATAGTCAGTAAAAACATAGTGAAGGTTGGGGGCTGGAGCAATAGCACAGCGGGTAGGGTGTTTGCCTTGCACGCGGCCAACCCAGGTCCCCTGAGCACCGCCAGGAGTAATTCCTGAGTGTAGAGCCAGGAGTAACCCCTGTGCATTGCCGGGTGTGACTCAAAAAGCAAAAAAAACAACAACAACAACAACAAAAAAAAAAACATAGTGAAGGTAGTTGAAACTTAATTTCCAGAGTTTTGCTCTAGAGAACCAGTCATCACAAGTAAACAAGTTTGGCTATTTGATGAAAGCCACCACATGTTATCATGTGATAGTTTTGCACTGTTCCACTTATAATTAGCAAATAATTCAGTAAGGCACTCATGATCAGGACAAGATAAAATCAATTTCCTGCACTCAGCAGTGGTTTCTCTCTCCATTTCTCTGCTTTCAACTTTCAGGTCGACTTTTCATTGTGTCTGCAGAGTCAGAAAAGCAGAAATCACAAAAATTTTGTTTGTCTTTTTATTTGCCTGCTTGTTTTATGCAGAAAGATGAACACTTATCTACAAATACTGAAAGTGCATGATAAAAATTAGATGAAAAATAATTTAGAAATGCAAAAGATGGCAGTTGCCCCCTCTTAGTACTGCCTTTGGGGACAGTGGGATTTGTTTGTTTATTATTTTTCCATGATCTTTAAAATTAAGATAAATGTGTTTAAAATTGATTTTAAAAAAAAGAAGTAAATGTACACTCTGGCTTGAAGAATTTTCACATCAGTTAAAAAATAATTACTTTGGAAACATTTTTTCTCATGATATATTTAGGGGGCAGAGAGGGGGCTTTGGTAAGGTCACATCCAGCCATGGTACTCAGGGCTTAATCTTGGCTTTGCGGTCAGAGACCATTCCTGGCAATGCTCGGGGACCATATAAGATCTATGTCCTGGGATCTAAGCCTGGTGAACACTTGCTGCAAGGCAAATCCCCTTTGCAATGTGCTCTCTAGACCCAACAGCTACTTAAGGCATTAGAAACCTGAAAAACGGAGAGCTGGAGCAGCAGCACAGGGGTAGGGCTTTTGCCTTCCAGGCAGCTAAGCCAGGTTCGATGCCCCAGCATCCCATATCCTTCCCGTGAGTATCACTGGGTGTGGCCCAACTCCCAACCCCCATACTTCGCACCAAAAAAGAAATTAAGACATCCTAAAATGTGGAGAAACAGCTGGCTGGTATGAGCAAGGTAAACCCACTAGGAGGACTAGAAGCAGATGGAAAAAGGAGCCCAAAGTTCATCACAGTAATCTTGCTGTGGATGTGTGCAGACCAGGGAAACCATGCACTATATGGAATAGCACATGGAAAGAAGACAGCTGTAATAGAGAAGGGATCACTAAGACAATGATGGTTCGAGGAATTGCTCAAGATGGGAGATGTGTGCTGAAAGTAGAAAAAGGACCAAACGTGATAACCTCTCAGTATCTGTATTGTAAACCATAATGCCCATAAGTAGAAAGAGAGTATGGGGGAAATTGTCTGCCATGGAGACAGAGGGAGGGCTATAAGGGGGTGGGGGGGATGCTGGGGATATTAGTGTTAGAGAATGTGCACTGGTGGAGGGATCAATATTTGATCATTGTATGACCGAAACTCAAACAAGAAAGCTTTGTAACTGTAGCTCACAGTGATTCAATAAAAATAAATTAATTAAGAGAAAGCATATTTCCAAATTAAAAAGAAAAAGAAAGACAAAGTTCATTTCCCAACTTTGTTTCTTTCACTAAGTTCTGTCTAGAACTTTTGGGCAGAACTTATCCAGAAATAAGGAAACAAACAAGAAAAGGTAAAAATGTCTCCTAATCTCAGCCCCCATGTTATATGATAAAGAGGCATATGCTCAAAACTGAAAAACAGAAGTTTAGTTAGAATTTTTTTTCCTGTTCTCCTTAATGAAGAAAACTTAATCTATCCTCTGTTCTTTGATTTTTAGCTGCAAGAATGGTTACGCATAAAATGTCATATTAGCAGTCCAGCAACATGTATTTAATGACTCAAAGAATGTTAAGAAGGTATTTTAGATCAGTTCTTAAACCACCTGTAAATTTATATACATTTTTATGTAAAAATCAATACTATCCATGTTGCTTTGTCTATGATTTCAGACATTCTCTCAACCCTTTCACTTGCAAAGATCCACTAAATCTTTGATCATCCCTATAAGATAAATTCTATAGTCGTTTTTGTTATCAAAATGAAAAATCAAGGCAAACAAAAACAAAGAAGAAAGTTCTGTAGGGTGAAAGAGGTTACAGTGCATAAAGCTGACATTAGTCTTAACGAAAGTCTAAATTCTAAATTCAAAGTCTAAAATCTAAATTCAAAGTCGAACTCTATTCTCCTTTATGTATTAACAAATAAATTTCAAAATCAGATTTTGGAAATTTAATGTAAAAGGCTTTTAGTATTCTTGGTGAAAATATTGTTCCTATCGGTGAAATTTCGATGCATAGTACATATCTACAACAACGTTTTGAACTGTGTTTGTCAAGGAATTGGTCAGTTCTCTAGCTCCAGTCTAGAAGTTGATGTTATAATATTAATCATGAGAGAAGTACTTGATGACTAGACTGTAGAAGTAATACCCCAGGTACCTCCACTATCAGCTACAAACTAAACTTTATAAAAAAAAAAAGAATAGGAGAAACATATGCATTATTAAAGGTAGGTCAGGAAAGGCATTTAAGATGATGAGTCCATTGACAGGGAAGAAATAGTCCCACACACATCCATACTTAGAGTAGGGGAGAGTGATCTAGAGACAATGGCACTTTGGGTTAGGGGCTACACTAGTAGTACTCAGGGATACCTTTTGGGTCTGTGCTCAGGTATCACTCATGGTTTATTGGGTTGAAGGTGCGGGACAACATATTGGGTGCTGGGATTGAACCAGGTCGGCTGCATACAAGGCAATCACCTTATTATCTCTGCCATCTCTCTGGCCCCTAAGATGGCATTTTAGCTACTTGTCTACCTATTATATTATAGAGTCTCTCTAAACATCTTTTTAAAGCCTGGTGGTTTTGTTTATGCTACAGACACCTTTATCTGTTCATTGTTTCAAGAGACCTTCAAAAATTTAATTAGCATGTTAGCAAAATAGTTCAATCATTTGACTCTCATTTGAACATATTTAAAATTCAAATCAATGGTCCCAAAAGGGAGCATAAACAAATTTCCACCTGGCATTTTCTGCCTTAAAGTATTTTCCTTCACCAACTAGTTTAGATTGTGTTTTCTGAGGGGATATATAGTCATTTTATGCAGTACTTATCCATAGAGCTTTCTACATGTATTTTTAGAGCTTTCTATATGTAATATATTGAACAGATTTGCTTAAATAGATAACACAACAGACTGTATGCTATCAATGAATAGAAAGGAAACAGTTAACTGGCACAGATTTTAAGTTATGTAGCTACCTACTTCCAGGCAAGAAGAAAAATACAAAACCTATCTATCAATTACATGGAATCATCTTGAAATGAAAAAAAAAAAAGTAGGAAGAGGATTTTGGCATGGCACCGTTTTCAAAAATCACTTCCATATCTCACACTAGTAAGATATAGAATCGTGGTCAATTGTTCTTGAGTCGCATGACTTTGCATGCTGAGGACTCAGAAAAATAAGTGGAAAGTATTTTCTTTCCCTTTTCAAAAAATACTCTTTAAGTAGGGATATATTGATGGTAGCCTAATAAAGGTTTAATTACTATAAATCATTCTGTAATTAACAGTTGCATAATTTTTAATAAGGATTTTGAAAAGATCTGCAGTATTTGAACTAGTAATAAAAATAAAGACTAACCAAAAAAGAAAAAGTGATATACTGAAAAAGGGGAAGACCCTTTATATAATTGGGAGGAATTCAGCTTAGTTTGAAGGTGGAGTATTTATTCATGATGATAGTGATTCAAAATAGGAAATTGTTACTATTTGATAATTGACAAATTTGAGATTGAGTTATTTTGTTTAATTCATACACCTATTCCATTGGAGCCCTACATTAGGGATATTCAAAGAACTGGATTACTATGCCTTACCACAAGCATCCTGCTCTCAAAAGGGAGAGAAATGACAAGGAAATCTAGCCAATTAATTGGGATCTATTTTCTGAAGATCCATTATGTGCCTCAGAATTCTTCTCAACATAAAACAAGCAACTGTTACAATCAAAAACAACAGCAACAGTTCAGGAATGTGATTCAATTGGTAGTGTATATTCCTTGCATGTGTGAGGTTCTGGGACTATTCTCCACTCCCTCATATCCTCCACAGAACTGCAAGTGTGGCCCTCAATATCCTCAAGAATATATGGGTGTGGTCATTAAAAAAAAACAATGCACTAATACTTACTAGAATAACCAAAATTTGAAATACTGATACCAAATTCTGACAAGAAAGTAGGGCAACAGAACATTTTACTCAATGCTTATGCGAAAGCAAAATATATTGCTATTTTGAAAGACAATTTGGTAGAATCTCACAAAACTAAACATACTTATGACATGCAGAAGCAATTGAACTGTTCATTGGCTCTTACTGAAATATCTAGAAAAGTTATATTCAAAGAATGAAATCTGTACATGTTTTGTAAGTTAACTTATGATGACCAAAACTTCAGAGCAACAACTAAATCCTTCAGTAGACGAGTCGAAAAGCAAATTGTATTCAATATGTATTATGGGATATTATTCAACAATGAAAAACTTACTAAGGGGCTAGAGTAGTAGCACAGTGGGTGGGACGTTTGCCGTGCACATAGGCAACCCGGGTTCAATTCCCAGCATCCCATGTAGTCCCCTGAGCACTGCCAGGAGTAACCCCTGTGCAACCTTGGGTGTGACCCAAAAAGCAAAAAAAAAAAAAACTTATCAAGCCTTTAAACTATCTGAAATTATTACTTGTTGTTGTTTTTGAACCACATCCAGTGATACTTAGGTACTACTCTGCCTCCAAGCTCAGGCTGACTTCTGGTGAGGTGCAGGGTCCACAAGGTGTGCTGGTACTTGAACCCAGGATGACTGTGTGCAAAGCAAATGCCCTACATGATGTACTATTGCTCTGTCCTTAAAACAAACAAAAAAGTTAATGTCATATTTGTGTGTTAGTACAGGAAGTCTGGTGAAATTACATATTCTATAATTATAACTATATGGTATTCTTATTAAGATAAAAAGTCTGAAAACTAAAAATATCAGACATTTAGTAGGGCAGAGGGAGGGTGAGAGGAAGGGGAAGAATTAAGAACTGGAGCACAGAGCTTTTTCGGGCATTGAAACTGTTTTTTATGCGAGTAATTAAACACTAGTCAAAATCCAAAGAATATCCAACATAAAGAATTGTCTTTAATGTGGAAGAAGGAATTTGTTATCAATTTTTATTCATAAATGTACCACATAAATGAAAGGTGATATTAATTAATAAGGGACATATTCAAAGAATTAGGAGATGGTGGTCTATGAAATGTTTTTGTTATTTCCTCTTCTTTAGGGAAAGCTGAATAATGTTCTAATTTTTTTCTATTTTTTAAAAGCTAAAACACTCCCTGGGTATCTGATGTCCAATTTCCATGACTATTTCAGAATGTCACTCTTTATATGCTATGTGCTCTGGTCAATCTTTTTCCATATTTTATTTTTGTAATCATGGTTGAGAATGAATAACCTGAGTTACATAGATTTCTATATGTGCTAAACAAGTAATGGCATTTACTGTTACTTCCTTATATATTATTATTTTATTATAAGTGCAACATGCATAGTTGTCTATTAAATCTCATCTATGAATCTTAATAATACTATGAAAAGTCTTACATATCATAATTTAGAGCGATAAGTGAACAAATTATAACAGCATATGCAAAGATACTATTACATAACCTGAGATTTAATATATAATATTTTGTCCCTGGACAATGTTAGGTTATCACTGTATTACTGTATCACTGTCATCCCGTTGATCAATGATTTGCTCAAGCAGGCTCCAATAATGTCTCTGTTTGTCCTAGCCTTGAGATTTTTAGCAACCTCTCTTTACTCATTCTTCCCACTGGTGTCACATTGGAGGCTCTTTCAGGGTAATAGGAATGAGACCCACCATTATAAATGTATTTGACATATCTAATATGCCATGGAGAGATTGCCAGGGTCTGCCGTGTGGGCAAGATATTCTCAGCACCTTGTCAGGTTCTCTTAGGGGGAGAACTAGGCTATAAGACGTCACAGAGCCCCGGCAGCAGAAGACCTCCAAAATCCAGCCACAGCTATGCTCAAGGCCCCTCTCCACATGTTCGGACGAGCCTCACGCATGAAGGAACCAGCAGAGGAACCCAGGTGTGCGGGACCCGGGGCTGACATCTCCAATTCTGCTTGGATCAGAACTGGGCCTCCTCCACCCAGACCCCTCATTTTCTAGTAGCTTGGCAGCCACACCCACAAATTGACCTGGCAGCTGTGCAATCCCATAAATGGCCAAGATCCAGAGACCATAAAACAACCTGAAGTAATAGGTAAGCAAATTTTAATATAAAACATGTCAGATCTATATATGTACTGTGTATATTATTTGTGCATGTTAGTGTCCATTTACATGTTATATGTATGTATAAATTGTAATGTCTGTGTATGAGTGTATAAGGAGATGAGGAAAGGATTATCTACAATGCAGTTAATTTATTGTGTCAGATATCGAATACATAGGAGGAAAACAAAGGCATACTCATGCACAAATTCTCAGTTAGCCATGCATCCACACAGTATCTCAAAGGTGAGTAGGAACTGGAAAGATAGGACAGATGCTAAAGTGCTTGTCTTGCATGTTGCTGACCCTAATTTCATCTCTGGCACGGTACATGCTTCTCCAAGGGCACTGTCAGGAACAGACTTACCTGGTCATGAGTATCACCAGTTATAGCTGAATTAACTCAACTCCCATCTCACCATATGTGTGTATACATACACACACACAAACACACACACACACTAACACATTAAACAGGACCGAGGATGACTGTATAAGGAATACAATTCAGTTCTTGATAATAGAAACAAGATCTATAAATATATTTAGATGTATGTTTTCTAATTACTTGCAAAATACATGTCAGGCCATTAGATTTAATGCAATCCAAATGATTTATCTGCTAACACTGAATGGGTGATTTTAGTCCAACATATTACTTATAATCCATAATTGATATATTTCCCAAGTTCTCCTGAAGCATGCAGGTATGCAACTCTAATATACTTAGTTCTCACAAAGTAGGTTTTTAGTAACTTGGTAAAGAAGTATCAGTGGGAATCATCATGCAGTAGATTTGATGCAATCATTATAAAATATTTTAAGAATTTTAACTTATCCTACAGATTTTTTGTTAAAGTATCACAATATTAGCAAGAAAGTATGGAATTCTCATTTTAATTTTAATGTGTGCACATTTCATAGCATAACATGCCTCTATATTTATATTCAAAATATCAGCAAAATAAGTGACTGTACTATTTCCATCTTCCTATTTTAATAATGAAGCAACTATCTCTTTCACTGATGATACAAAGAATCATTCAATTCCATAATTTCTTGTTCAGAGATCCTGTCATTTTCTTCAATTTTCCCCAATGAATTTCTCTTGGAAGGTACATGTCATTCTTTGTCATTTTTTGGAGTGACTACATTTGATCTTGAACTACATCATGAATTGCTTTTGCATAAAGGCATTATTAAATATTGACTATTTCCCAAGCAAGTCTTGCAGTCAGAAAGTATCCTTTGCTGGCTGTTGAGTGGGAGGAATTTGTTTCCATTTAATAAGAAGTTCTGCAGCGCTGTTCAATATACATGACTTCAAAAGCGATCCAGGTAACACCCTTTTCTCTTTCACAATCAGTCTTTTATCTCTCTTTGTATATGAAACTATCATGAAAGCTTCATGTAGTGCAATATTTTATTTATATTTTAAAATATATTTATTCATGTGTATGAATAGTATAACCATTCTCCTTTCAACTCCCTCAAGCAAGTTTTATAGAAAACAACTAATCGTCTCTTTAAGATAACTGCTGTTCTCTCCTCTTGACAGCAAATTACATATGAGCCCAGAGTCCCTCACTCATTCTTTGCTGTTCCCTGATATTTGCACATGATTGTAAAGGAAGTTCTTTAAAAAAAAAAAAACCTTATAATACTACTTGCTTAACACTTAATCTTTAAATTTACCTCAAATTGCATGTTTTAGTATTTCAAACATTATCATTTTCAAAGATTAAACAGTTCCTATGCAGGAATATTTTTCAAGAGAATAAATTTACACAGCAGAGAAAAATCACTTTTCTATGGAAACAGAGAATTCTCGTTGATCTAAAATGTTTCTTTTGTGGGTAGAAGGAGAAATAACAGCTACTTCAAGCAATACTCAGTATATAAAAATAAGGAAATTATTTTCAGAAAATAGCATAACCTAGGCTAACTGAGTATAACATAGGAAGAAAGAGCCCCCTAATGGTGCAGACATCTATTAGAATAGAAGAGGACATACTTTCACAATTCTTGTTGGTTCACTATGGCTAAAATGATTACATGCAATAGATATCTGCTGCTGTGTAAGTGAATTAATGCTAAATACGTGACAAGTCAGCCACCTGCCTTCCATCTTCATATTTCCTGAAAAGCCCTGATATGGAATTCAGAGACATATCAATTACATAGTTGGAGAGCATGAAGTTACTTAAAAAAGAATCTGCTTGGATTACATTCATAAGAAAATATTTTAAGAAGATCAGAAAAACAACTCCCTCATCAGAGTCATAATACAATTTGTAAGATAACAGTAACAACAAAAGAGCAATGTAAAATGGAGATTAAGCAATATAAGATTTCTGGGAGAAAAAGACACATAGTTTGAGATATTGTGCTGTCCTCGAAAGAAGAAGGCACATGCATGAAAATAGTAAGTATACTTGTATCTGTTGATGCTAAAAATAAATGGTCTCATAAAAATGCATAATGCAAATGAGAATTAATTTTCTTTATTGTACATGTCTAAAGTTATCTACAGATAGATAAGGAAATTTTACTTTATCAATAAAATAGATTCTTAAAATAACTAGAGCAAAAGTTATTGAATACTGAATAACTAAAATCTTTAAATAATTATATGAGTTATAACTTAATTATGTCTTTAATAATATGTGTTAAATTTTATGAATGATATAATGGGAGAACTAAAGGCACACATTTTTTATTAAGTTGTATGAAAACTAGCCTAATAGTGAAATTATGCAACTCAACACTTAGATAATATTCTAAGATATTCATATTAATTTCTATGCAAATTTTATATACTATTATAAATGCTATATACTATATACATACATATAGAATCTATAGTTCCTGCCATCTTTTAAGTCAATATATTACCAGTTTTTCTGACCATGATGCTCATAAGAGAAGTATAAGTATTTGTGTGTATACAAACATATTTTTCCATTTCATTTATTCAAACAAAATATTAAATGTCCTCAATGCATACGTTTTGGCATGTTGTACTCTAAGAAAATTATAGAACACAATTATTTCCTTTGATGTGGTTAAAGAAAAATATCAGGTTATTATATTTATATTATTACATGTTATTAGACATGATTTCACATTTTGAAGACAATAGAGACAGTGTGATAAATGACACTTTTCAAATATACAGGTATATTTACACTTACAAGAAGATCGAAACACATAAATATAGCCATACAGAGCCTTACTATTCCAAACTCTAACTACATCCACCCAAGAATATTGGCAATTTCCTCTTTGCAACATTAAATATGTGCAAAATATTTTAAAGTTTTGTAGACTTATCACAGACAAGGTAGTTTGACTTTCAAGTCGAGGAGTGACTCAGGGAACCTCATTTAAAAGCACAGTCAGAATGGCCCTTCGGGAAAAGTATCTCTTTATTGGTGGAATAGCAAACATAATGCCATAAGGGATGTTATAAACTCTCTCAGTTCCTTAGGATGAAACAAGTTCTTTGTTGATTTGTTTTATTTTGTCTACTATCACTATGCTGTTTCTTGACACTGGCATTTGTGACCTAGCAACCTCAGGTCAGTCAAGTCCATCAGTACTGCATTGCCCCAACCCATTTTGCTACTGCACCCAACTGCTTAACTCCAAAAAAGAAAAAAAAAAATCTCCTGTTCCAGTGGATCCTAAACTGTGCTAAGTTCCTATGCATTCACAGTACTTTACCAGCATATACCAACACTGACACTGAAAACATTAGTTTATGCAACTGTACATCATACCCTGAACTCTGGAATAGCTAAATATTGTCGGTCTTTTTTTTTTCTTTTCTTTTTTTGCCTTAGTTTAGTACTTTCTTAAATGCTAGTCATGAATAATTTAGCCATAATAAGATGACGGTGTACTATTACAGCATTTAAGATGCATCATGTTTATGCTGAAGAGTTAAGACAACAATCAAAAGACAGATTTAGGAATAAAACTGATCACTAACAGCCTCTGAAAATCACAGTAGCTCCTTTGCGTGCGTGAAATATGACAGTAGATAATACAGTGTTGGTCCTTTCAATATAGATTCTTATTTCCCAAAGTTGTTTATCAATTAAGCACAGTAAATGTAAACATATTTTAAGCTTCTTGCCAAAATGCTTCTATTAATATGTATGTTTATTTTTCCTCTTCAAATACCGTATTCTACCATGTAAACTTAAAATAAACATCATATTTTAATAAAGCACATATAACTGATGTTAAAGAGCACATATATTTATATTAACACGCACCACCACATTTCTAAATTCACATGCATATATATTGCATTAACTTTAACATGTCATTGCAAACTCAGTTTTTACAGCATGCAAAGCTATGACGCTTTTATTTTTTTTGCTGCAAATAAATAACGGGAAGCCAGAGATAAACATTTAATGTTCTTACCTGGAGCATGAAACTGTGTCTGTTCAATTCTGGAACAAAGTAGAGCTGAAATGAGGACTTGATTTTTTGTTTCCTTTGCAGAATCCTCCTCAGTAATGCTGGAGTGAGATGAACTATTCCAAGGTGAAGTCTGTTATTTCCTGCTGGGGCTCTGAGCTGACATGCTCTCCTGCAAGAAAACGCTCCTCAGTAAGTTGTTGACGGAGGGAGCGAGGAAGCAAGGTAATCAGCATGAGCAGTCAGCGATGCTATGGAATGTGCTCGGCCTCCCTCCCCACCTGCGTCTCTCTCTCTCTCTCCCTCTCTCTCTCTCTTTCTCTCTCTCCCTTTCTCCGTTTTACCCTGACGCTCACTCAGCTCTGAATCTCAGCTCCTGCTGCTGCTGTATAATCAATCTAGCCTGTCTGAAGCTAATAGTCCTCTATTTAACCAGCCAATCAATAGCTCCGATTCCACTGCCGGTCCCAAGAGTCTTTTCCAAGAGTGGTACAAACAATAAGAGTTTTGCCAGCAGTTCAGCCAAGAATTTTTCATTTTTTGATATCTTTAGTGGTGGGGATGGAGAGAGCAAAAATCTCAAAGCAAGTCTAGAGTTATTTCAGGTTTTTTTTTTTTGCATCTTATAATTTGTAAACCCATCCTTGTAGTGAGGTGATACTAGTTTCTAATTGTACAATAAGCAATCATCTATGCATCTCCATGTATGAATTAGCACAACTAGCACGATTTGTGAGAAGGTTGATAGCTCACACTCTCATGTGTGCCTATCTAAAGAAATATTAGGAGGAAACTAATGCCCTGGCCATTGCTTTTTTAACTTGTATCAATGTCTTCGGTTTCCTATATGACTTAGATCAATTAAAGAACACCCCATTGCATTGATCAAAGTGTAAAGTTACTCATTTCACTTCCACAGAGAGGGTGATCTATAGCTTAGATTCTCTTCAGGAAAGAGGTGATGTGTGTGTGTGTGTGTGTGTATATATATATATATATATATATATATATATATATATATATATAACATTGATCTGAGTCAGAATTCAGTATAAAATGTTTTTCAATTTTAAAGCATAAATCTACAAAAGGATCCATCTGAATGTGTCCAATGAGCATTTCACACCTGATTTCATTCCTTCAAGGTTAAGATTTTCTTCTTAAGTTGACAGGTTCACTGTTTGACTGCTGTAACTGCCCACAGGCTTTATTTTTTTTCTTTGAATGCACTAAACAAAGTATTGAAAACCAGATTTAAAAAAAAAAAATCCAACATGCTTTTGGAGAATCAGTTTTTTTTTAAAAAAACGAAAAGATATTTAGGGTCAATTTACCCAATCTCCTCCATAATGCACCCTCTCTTAGTTTCTAATTAGAAAGATTTCAGTCTTCTCATCTCACTTTGCTTGGTCAACCAACCTTTTCTTTCTGTTTTTCTTTGTAGTAAAGCAATATGTGGCTCATTAAAGTAAATTGTATGCATATGCTTAACCACATCTCTCCGGAAAGAAAAGGCTCCTCACTAGGTCGTTGACTGAGGGGGTTCCTGAGAGTTGATGCCCTCCCCCCAGTTAGAATTCAACTTCAGAGGGTGGTTGGTCATTGTAGTCCCAATCTAGACGTAAACCAGTTTTCAAGTTGCTTGTAAGTGAAAATGGCAAAAACCATCAGGTAGCTACTGCTGCAGACTTACACTCAATTAAAGTCCAAATTATAAAGTGTTGTAACACTTATTAGAGGAAAATGTTCTCATTCAATTGACTCAGTTCAGCAAATATTTATTGAGCACATCTTTGTATCAGGTCTTAGATTCGCAGTAGTAGAAAAGTAATTAAGTAAAGGAAATAACTGGTGCCTCTTGTTTCTGTTGCTTTCCTGTGTATTGTAGTAGTAGTCAATCTTCCCAGAGTTCACGAGCTGGTAGCGAGATAAGAAGTTCTCAGGTAAGCAAAATGCAAAGGCTAATTAATGATCAGTGCTTCCTAGAGCTGCAATTTAAAGAGCCTTGTGCATCAAAAGAGATATAATAATATTATATTATATTTCTTCTATGACAACGCGATCTCTTAACATCATGTTTGCAGAGACTCTTATTGAAGAGATAAATTCAATTTGGGGGGTTTGTCCACACCTGCTAGTACTCACGGCCACACCCCCTAGCACTTGGGGCTTACTCCTGGCTCTGGTTCAAGAATCTCTCCTGCAGGGGATCAGGGGAACAACCTGGGACAGCCATAAGCAAGCCAGAGAATTGTACATTGTACTATGTCTTAAGTTCCCGAAGAAGATTCTATTTTTTTAGGCCTGAAGGAAAAGGTAACAGAAAAGAGAGGAGACATACACACAGCTGCAAGAAGAGGAATATTGGAAAAGAATGAAGCTGGAGAGGTTCTGGAACACATAATAGCTGAAAAGAAATCAATGGGAAGAAAAAGATACATACTAAGAATCAAGGGTGCAAAACCTCAATAAAATCAGGCACCTTTTAAGTGCTTTAAGAAGAAGAAAGATAAGGTATTAATACAGGGGCCAGAGCAATAGTACAGTGGGCATGGTGTTTGCCTGGCACACAACCAACCTGGGTTTAATCCTCAGCATCCCATATGGTCTCCAAGTACCGGCAGGAGTAACTCCTGAGTGTAGACCCAGGAATAACACCTGAGCATCACTGGGTATGACACCCCCCCCAAAAAAAAGATATTCATGTAATCTTCTGCAATATTTATGGAACAGATGGAAATTAAGCAAAGTCAGAAGAAGAAGGATAAATGCTGGATGACCTCACTTACCTCTGATATATAGAACAACATGACAAGAAAAGAAGGTATTAAAAGAAGAAAAATTCTTGACTCCAGACTGTAGAAATGCAAAGACCAGGAAAAGAGAGAAATCGTGGGGCTCAGAGGAGGTTAAAAATAAGACAGCAGGAAGTGAAAATAATTGGATTTATTTAAACCTCTTAACCTCAAATTTTCCAGAATAACACTTGTGCTATATTATGTGTCCAATGAAAAAAAAAAAGAAATAATTTCCATGTGCCATAACAAGTTCGAACTTTATGGAATTCTAATTTTGAAAATATTATGAAGTTTAATACTCAAAACCATTATTTTATTTTACAACCAAGCAAAGAAACTTGGAGAAGTCAATAATCCCCTTTAAATACATACAAACAACAACAAAAAAGTGGGGGGGTCAAAAGATTCTATATAGAAGATAGGGGCTAAAGAATCTATTTTAATAAAACCTAGTGTCCTGTGTAGGAAGAACTGTTGCCTGTCAGGAAACACTGAGAATAGGATGTATAGGGGGTGAATTACTGGAGCTGGGTGGACTAGGAATAGCCACGGGCACTGTAGCATGTAGCACTGCCGTTCAGTTGTTTATAGATTTTGTTCGAGCGGGCACCAGTAACATCTCCATTGTGAGAATTGTTGTTACTGTTTTTGGCATATCAAATACACCTCAGGTAGCTTGCTAGGCTCTGCCTTGTAAGCGGGATATGCTTGGTAGCTTGCCGGGCTCTTGGACAGGGACGGAGGAATCGAACCAAGGTTGGCTGCATGCAGGGCAAATGCCCCACCCGCTGTGCTATCCATAGCCAAGGGGGTGAAAGGAAGTTGGAAACCTTACCAATCGAAAGGGAAAGGTGGGTAGGACACCCTAAAAACCAGCTGAGCTGCCAAGCCTTAAGTTTCCAGTAGCATCAATCTGTCAGCTTGCACAGCTTCTCTTAGCTGTATTCAGCAGCCTGGATTCCTCAGAGAGCTAAATGATTAACAAAAAGTAAGATTTTGGTTTCTTTTCTACCAATTTTGGCAGGAACAGGAAAAGACACATGAAAAGTAGGGAAAGATGGAATGAGCAAGAGGTTTGTTAGTTTCAGTGGTTGTCACCATTGGTGGCCAAGAATTGATAAAAATCCAAAGAACTGGTTGAAACAGACTCATTAAGAGAGCAAGTAAGAGAAAACAATTTCATTAAGTTCAGAAAATGGAAAGTGGAGACCAAAAGCTTCTGTAGCTGGTTATTTCTGAAAGTTTATGTCTTTGAAAGGAACAGTAAAGAGATAAACTTTTCATTGACTTTTATTTACTGTGGCCATTGAAAAGAAAAGAATTTTATTCTTTCTTTTTTTTTTCTTTTTGCATTTTGGGTCACACCTGGTGATGCACAGTGGATACTCCTGGCTCTGCACTCAGGAATTACTCCTGGCTGGCGGTGCTCGGGGAACCATATGGGATGCTGAGGATCAAAGCCTGGTTGGCCTCATGCAAGGAAAACGCCCTACCCGCTGTGCTATCCCTCCAACCCCAAGAAAAGCATTTCTATGAAATTATTGTAAATTGAAATGGCATGAAGCTAAAAATCAGTTAACTAATTCGTTATCTAATCAGAGTAACTAGAAAAGAAAATGAAATGTTGAATTTTATGTTTCTTTTTGTTTTGGAGCCACAGCCAAAGGGCTCAAGACTTAGTTGAGATGCTAAGGTCAGGGTTCACTCCTGGAGGTCTCAAGGGATCCACTGTCTTTCCAGGGATCAAACACTGGTCAGCCTCATGTAAGACCAGCACCTTCCCCTCAAACGCCCTTTCTCTCCAGCCCCCAAAAGACAAATATTTTTAGAGACTCAAAATATTCCACAGAATTACCAACGTAACTATTGAACTTAAACTGGCACTGACATTAAAATGGCACTGCCCCATACTAAGGACAGCTGTGATATGGTTAACATGCAGCCTGTATAGTGTCATTCTCAGGAAAGACTTTAACACATTGGTTCTATCAGCAATTACTGCAAAAACAAAAACAAATTTAGGTTTTCTTTGCATCTGTTATCATAAAAGAAAAACCCTTCTTGGCATTTCTCTTAGTAAGAAAAAAATAATAAACTCAGATTGTGTTAAAAGAAAATTAGCATAAAAACGTTTTATAAAATGGGAGAGAATAGCTGTGTTCAATAACTCATCTATCAATTATAAAAATATAAATAAGTGCTTACATATGAACTCATATCAATTTATTCTCTTCATTTCAAATTTCATAATCTAATATAGCCATTTATGCATACATATTTCCAAATATATGTAACCTTATGGGCTTATATAATCAAAATTAATATAAGTAAATTCTACATTAGATTTGTATCCAGAACCATGATAATGGAAAGGTAAAAACTGTTGAAAATTTAGCATGCAAACATGGCAGACAAATTTATAAATTATGTAAGATTTCAAGGAGAAAAATATTTTTAAACAGCAAAAAAATGAGAGAAAATTTTAATTTAATCTTGTCTTTACATGCTTTTAAGGAGAGTGATTACTGTCCCGAAGTCGACTCAAAGGGATCATTCTAAACTGAGTAATGTCTATCCTTATTAATTTGCATTCCATGATAAGAGGTAGTGGAGGAAAAAAGCACAGTGTATTTTTTAATTTTTTTCAATATATCATTTCCATATAATCTTATGAACACATCCAAGAAAGCAATCTTGAAAATGGAGCTAGCATAATATAGAAACACTATTTTAAAATGTAGTCTTAGGAGAAAAATAAAACAAAACAGGATGTTTACTAGTAATACGAATGTGGTAAAGTTTTAGAGAAATATTCAAGAGTCAGAACAAGGTAAGAGGAGATTTTACAAAGGTATTAATTATGGAAAGAGAAGAAAAAATGAGAATTCATGAATGCTAAGTTGTGATGAGCTTAAAAATTATTTAATATTTGATAATTTATGGATCAGTTTAGATAAAGAGTGATGGTGGTGCATCATGAAATAAATTCATTATTAAAGGGATGTTAAGTTTGAAATTGGTATAGATTTAAGCAGGGATTTATAGTTGTTGGGGGCAGTGAGTATCTTTTAGAAATTGTTTGAGAAGGGCTGGAATGATAGCACAGCGGGTAGGGCGTTTGCCTTGCATTTGGCTGACCCGGGTTTGATTCCCAGCATCCCATACGGTCCCCAAGTACCACTAGGAGTAACTCCAGAGCCAGAGTGCATGAGCAGGAGTAACACCTGTGCAATGTGATCCCCCCCCAAGAAAAGAAAGAAATTATTTGAGCAAATACAAACTCATTTATGAGAGTCTATGTAATGAAGAAGTAGCATGTAGAATAAAACAACAAAGATATTAAAACAGAAACATGGAAAGGCTTGAGCAACCTACAGGGCTCTTTTCTTGCACACATCAGCCTATGTTCAATACCCAGCACCACAAATTGTTTCCTGAGGACATCAGGAGTGGCCAGTGGGTGCAGAGTGAGGCATAAATCCTTAGCAACACTGGTATGATGCAAAATTAAAGCAGAGAGAGAGAGAGAGAGAGAGAGAGAGAGAGAGAGAGAGAGAGAGAATTAAAGCAGAGAGAGAGGAGAGACATGGATAGCCTATTATTTAAGAAGAAATTTAATTAAAGCACTAATTCCAAAATGTATGCATACTCTTTGTTTATAATGGCATTAACAAAACCATAGAAACAACCTGAATTGTTTATTGAATAAAATAGAAACATGATATATCTACTTTTTTTTTTTTTTTTGCTTTTTGGGTCACAGGAATTACTCCTGGCTCTGCACTCAGGAATTACTCCTGGCGATGCTCAGGGGACCATATAGGATGCTGGGATTCAAACCTGGGTCAGCTGTGTGCAAGGCAAACGCCCTGCCCTACCTGCTGTGCTATCACTCTAGCCCCTGACATATCTACTTAATGGAATTTTAAAAGATGTCTTCTCAGATGAAACCATGCTTTTGGCAATAAGCTACTTAAAAAATTGGGGAGTTATGCTGAGTGTGATAAATCAGCAAGTGGAAGAAAAGCAAGTTCCTAGGAGGGTTCAGTCATATGTGTAATACTTAGAAGTATCTAAAGCAAATAAGCGCAAAAAGAAAACCACAACCACAAAAAATCCTATTTCTACTGAAAATTATGGAGGGAAAAGAGGTGTGTTGGGGAGGGAAAATTAGAACAACCTTGTTGATGGGGAGATGACATAATAGGTTTGATTTTAGGTGTGATAAATTCTATACACATAAAAATGTGTAAAGCTGCATCTCTGAAATTCTATAATACTGCAAGCCAAGGATAAGTCAATAAAAAGAGCTAAGAAAAAAATCAAATGTAATCTATAGTGATAAGCTATGCAATGAGACTAGAAGCTTTTGTGTGAGACTTTTGTAACGCATAAAGATTATATCAGAAATTGCTTCTGTTTTTAAAAACTAACATATATACATATATATATTGCATTTTGATCGATTAGAATCTACTACAATAATGAAGACGGCCCATGAGTAAAACATATATGGAAAAGTTAGCTATCCTCCTCTCCATTTCTAATAACTGGTAATTGTTTTTCAATGTTCTTACTACATTTGGAATAAATTTATATTGAATATCTACATGGAAAACTCAGTGAGAGCAACAGCAGGGAATACTATGATGAAATAGAAATTCATGATTGAAGAACACAATCTTCAAGATTAAAGAAAAAATATTACATAAAAGTAAGTCTCTGCTGAGAGGATTCAATTAGTATTAAGCATTTAATCCAGTTCATCTTTTTAATTAATTAGAGATTATATCAGGGGCCGGAGCAGTAATACAGCACGTGGGATATTTGCCTTGCATGTTGCTGTTTCTGGGTTGAGTCCTGGATCCCCACATGGTCTCTTGAGACAACCATGAGAAACTCCTGAAAGCAGAGCAGAAATAGCCCCTGAGCACCTCTGGGTGGGGTCCAAAGACCAGACAACAACAACAAAGTAATTATGCAAATGTAGAAAATATGAATTTAAACCTTTGGTATTCATTTTTAAGTTTTTATATTATTGTGTTTGAAATCATGAAAACTGTAAAACATGTGTTATTAAAAATATCCACATATACTAAAAAGTATTGTCATTTTTCAAATAAAATTAAAATATTCACATTATCAAACATTTACCTAGGAGGAAAGAGAGATTCGCTGCTTCCAAACTCTTTCCCAGAAAATGCCCATACAGTGTGAAAAACATAGCACTAAGTTAAGTATTAGAAGATATTGTTACTTAAAAGTAATTACCTATAATTATCTCCAAGAAGATTTCTTTCTAGTTTTGAAAGAGATCTTGTTTTGCAGGTTGGGTCCACTGGTTGTATCTTAAATAATGTAAGATTATCAAAGGAAATGGTTAGGGAAATGAGTTGAAGTTGAGCTAACTAAGGACTAGTAGGGAAAAGAGAGTTTTGTGAAACACTATGACAGGAGTGAGGCAGAAGAAACTTAAGTGACAGAAGAGACCCGGGAGATTACACTACAATTGAAGCCACCTTCAAAACACAAAAATATCATATTTATTTACAATACAGACACACTAGAAGTGTGGTGATTGAGAATCCTATTCACTTCTATTCAGTTCAGATAAAGGGAAATCTCAGATTAAACCTTTCAGGACACAATACATCAAAAGAAGGGTTTGCTCAAGAGAATTTCAACCCTTTATAGTTTGCAAAATACTGGGAATTCACTGAACTTTTCTGAGTATAAGGGAGAGGATAGGAGATGCAATCCAGATGAAAATAAAATTCATTATAGAAGATAACAGCTGACATTTAAAGTGTGGTGCATATCATATGTGAGACCCTACCCAATCTTATTTTCTAGATCTTCATACAGTGTAGAATATTCATATCTAAAACTCTGCATTTTTAGACTTATCTTTACAGAATCTACTGTGCTTTCCTGAGGCTTGGACATGGAAATAAGCAAAATAATACGTTTATTGACATACTCTTTGAGCAAGAATGAAAGTGATCACAGCTTATGGAGAGACTCAGTAGCCCCTAGAATTAGGTGCCACTAATTCAGGGTGGACCTAATTCAAGGGACTCTGTTTGAGGTGAGGCAAAGAAATGCTTTTATTAAAAGAGTGTCTGCAAATTTTATTTCTTTTCTAATTTCTTCTATTTCCTCTTTGATATTCTGCCTAACTCTCCCTCCTCTTAGGGAGTCTGTAATAATTATATTTTTAAAAGGTGCTATTATAAAGCACAGTATATATTTTGTGACATATTTTGTTTATTTCTTTTTGGGCCACGCCCAACGATCCTCAGTCGTTACTCTTGGCTCTGCACTCAGGAATTTTTTCTAGGGGTCCTGAGGAAACCAAATAAGATACCAGGATTTGAATCTCAACACGACAATCTCAATACTCACTGTATAATTACTCCAGTCCTATTGTGATGTATTTTGGATGAATTCTGGTATTTGTATCAGAATGTCAAAAAGTGCCCATAGAACATTAAGATACCTCATTTTTTTTTCTTTTTGGGTCACACCTGGCAATACACAGAGATTACTCCTGACTCTGCACTCAGAAATCCCCCCCCTAGAAGTGCTCAGAGGACCGTATAGGATGCTGGGAATCAAACCTGGGTCGGCTGCATGCAAGGCAAACGTCCTACCCTCTGTACTATTGCTCCAACCCCACATTAAGTTACCTTTTACAAAAAATTTTTGTCCAAGCCTCATTGCTCTCTGTATTATACTAAGTCAAATGTAATCAAAACGAACTGAATGAGATAATGCAGAACTTCTCCAAAAAGTTTCAAAATGTTTAGCTAAGTTTCATATATTTTTACTGTCACTGTCATCCTGTTGCTCATCGATTTGCTTGAGCGGGCACCAGTAACAATTGTGATTCTCGTTACTGTTTTTTTTTTTTTTGGCATATAGAATACACCATGGGTAGCTTGCCAGACTCTCTAGGGCAGGCGAGATACTGTCGGTAGCTTGCCGGGCTCTCCGAAGGGTGGAAGAAGAGATTTTGAAAAACCTCAAAATTGAGTGGAAATGAATAAGGAGTTCCTTGTTCCCTGGATTGTTATTTTTTTATAAGAAATTGTTGGGTGCATAAAAGATAGTCACTATTACAAAGGTGTGATAAATGTTTCAGTGTATGAGGATACAACAGCCATGTTTCCCAGCCATAAGTTTTATGCCTGAGAATAACATGGAAGTGGGGAGGCAGTTGCCATGGGAGAGGGAAATATCAACTGTTGAATGTGGTAGATTCCAGTGGAGAGCTGAAATGAAATAAGGAATCAGATTGGTAATCTACAGGCGGAAGAAAATAAACCAGGTGTCCCTACCCCACACCTGATGGCCTTTATTCTGCTTAGAGCTACCAGCTGGGGTCCAGCTACTGTGATCTGAACTAACACTCGGAAGTGAACTAATACTCGAAAACAAGGCGCATAGGACCAAGTTGCTTACTAAGAAGCAGCCTGCAGTTTGAGCAGATTGCTCCAGAGAGGAGCATCCCAGATAGTCTGCATGCAATGTCAGCGTTAAGTGCAGCTGAAGCACCTGCTTTCTGAGTTTACATGTGCTTTTCACTGAATTCTGCATATTGTTCATCTTCTGTTATTGCTGCTTTTCCTGCGGTCTGTGTTTTCAATAATTTACTTCAACGCATGCTGCACTTTCTGTTCTGGCCTTTCTGCATCCCGGAAGAAAGAAACATCTGCTGTTGCAACAGATTGATTTGTAGCTTTGTACACAGGTATTAGAAGCACTGAAGCTTCAGTGAGATTGTTAAATATCTATGGGAATGCTTATTGACTGTGTGTCATTATATAGAAAAAGAGAGCATCATGTTGTTATCTTATAGAAAAGTGGATAATCTTTCCCTGAAAGACATGTTTACTCAGAGGTTTTTTCTTTTTCTTTTATTTTTTTTTTCACCGTTTGCTTTCTGGAGAAGATTACAGTAATTCCTCAGTGAGAGTTTTTCCACCGTAGCAAGATCCTGTATTGAAATAAATAATGGTGCTCCCTCTCCTAATAAACAGTTATAAAGTTTTATAGAACTTTCAGCTGATGGTACCATTGCTATCATATTCAATTTATTAAGAATCCCTTCATATAAACTTTGAGAGTTCACTCCATATCCCTATTTTTCTCTTGAATTATATATGTAGAGGGGAAACACACAGGCTTCCAGGATGTAAAAAGGGACTTGTGAGATCCGAAGTTTAAATTGGTGGTTGGGAGGAGTGAGTGAAAAGAAGGTAAGAAGAAAAATCGATACTTGGACCAAAAAGAGAAGAATCAGGGCTACGAGTAACACTTTCTATCAAGCTAGGAAGAAAATCAGCACAATGTGGATTTAAGGAAGAAATGGTTTAGGGCTGCTAAGAATAAGACCAAGAAAAAAAATGATTGAGAGAACATTGTGCCAAGTCTTTTGGAAACATCCAAAGAAACAGATAGAGAAGTTCAGACAAAATATGCAATCCCTGTGAATTGATGGATGCATGCACCCATACACATATAGGTGCATATGTAGAAATATAGATACATGTAAGAGCAAGCGCATACAAACTCCCTACAGGGACATGGAATAAAAGAGTATGTTGCAATTTTTAAGTAGTACTTTTTATTTATTTTTTAATGGCTGGGGGGCCACATCCTGTGATGCTCGGGGGTTAATCCTGGTTTTGCACTCAGTAATTAGTGCTCCAGGAGGACTAGATGCCAGGAATCAAACCCTGGTCTGCCACTTTGCTGAAAGTAAGTACCCTACCTGCTATAGTATTGCTCTGGCCCTTTTGAATAGTATTTTTCACTAAGAATCCTTTATAGAGTGAAAGGTAAATGTATAATTCAATATAAAATCTACAGTCAACAATTTTTAAAGCTACTGAAGATGCAGTTAAAATCAGCTAGTGATCTGTTAGTGATGGAAAATAGACCATCAGACCATACACCTGCCTGCAACCAACGTTATGCCATGAAGATCCAAAGATATATTGACTGTTTGTGAATTAATTCTACAAGATTCATAATTTTAGTCCTTTTAGACTAATAGTTTGTGGGCTAAGGTTATTCCTGATGCTTTTATATTTGCTGCCAGGGACTCTGGGTATATATTCCACACATTTAACACCTTTACTTTCAAGTTGTTAAATGTGTGGAAAATATACATTTTATCTAAGACTATTATTCATACATGTAGCCTATTTGCTTTTCAATTGAATACAATTAAACAAGAGAAAAACAATGAAATAAGCCTGAGGGAAGGAGGTAAACCAGTTAGCAAACAATCAAATAAAAGAAACCGAATAAATAAATGGATCAGGATTACTAGGTACTGCTTATGATACACAGAAGACTTTATCTCTTGGCTAAAGAAATAGGAAAAGGGTAAAGTTGAATGATTTGCATATGGTTAACTGTGATTTGGTTCCTGCTACCACATGACCTTGAGCTTCTCCAGGCTGATTTAGGTAATCTCTATGCTTCAGAGCCCAAGAAATAATCCAGGTAGGCCATTAGCGTTGAGTCACTGTCCCTAACAGTGGAGAAAGCCCTACCAAAGAAGCCACAGTTTCCTGAACACTTCAGGGAAGATGCTCCATTCCCAACAACCTCCAAAATAAATAAGTAATCACTTTTCTTTGTCTACTCAGAAGGTAGAAGTCCTTAGGTTTAAGGGAAACTTTAAAACTAAGAATAATAGGATGGCAAGAGATACCAATGTATGCTATAATTGTCAATACTTGCCGAGATATTTTGTTTGCATAACTCTTTGGGAATGAGGTTAGAAAAATTATAGCTGAAGAGCAAAATTTTACTTTTAATTAAGGATATTTTTAACAACAGCTTTCCACTTTTCAATTATCTTAAACCTAAGCTTCTGGGAAAACGTAAAAGGAACTGATATGTGGATAGCCCAAAAAAAGGAACAGATATGTGGATATGTCATCTAACATAACTATCAACATCCATGAAATGCTTTCACAACAATAATTACATTCCCGTTTGATTAAATATCTGAGCACTAGAACCTAGTGACATTGACAAGAAACTCACCATCACATGATCTAAGCAAATAGGCTAAATGAATGAATAATAGTCTTAGTCTTAGATAAAATTTCCAGAAGAATGTACTCTTTCATAGGTTCTTGGGAATTTTATACTTTTGACCTAACATTTCCTGGTGTTATTTTGTTGTAGCAAAACTCCAATCTTTAGACAATGTTCTTCCTACTCTCATTGTCTATATTTGCCTATATATAAGGACATCAGCAATCATATTGCATTGTAGACTCATCTAATTCAGGGATGAATTTAACTGTACTATGTCTACAGTGAAGTTATGTTCTAGAAGAACACCCCTGTACCAAAATAGGGACAGTATCCCATGATACAGGATTAGAATAAATTTATTTTTAATTTTAAATGATACATTTATTTTAAATTTATTTTCAATGTACCTTATATTTCTTAATGAATAGTATACAGGACGTCAACTATGTACTGTATTTTCCCTTCATCTTTCACCTGGTTCATGACCTGAACACATATTTAGGCTTTTATGTGCTTAGTTAACAGTAGGTATTGTTGAATTCAAATCTTTGGAAGAAATGGGATGGAAAGTGTTTGGGGTGTTTGAGTGGTGTGTGTGTGTGTGTGTGTGTGTGTGTGTGTGTGTGTGTTACGGGGGTGCTATGCTCTCTTATCCTGATGATCATACTCTAATCATACACAATGTTACAGAGAAATAATGTTTTATAGCAGAAAAAAGAAGAGATAAGACAGAAAATTAAAATTTTAAAAAATGAACATGCATTTGTTTCATTAAGCACTACTTCTACAATGATGCACAACAGTAAGTTATATCAGAAACAATGCAAAATAGTTCTGAAGAGACTCAGTCTTATAGGGATTTGGGACTTTCCCATGTATGCAAGATGTATATATGCTATTATTAAACTGCTTTTGCTGCTCTCTCTCATCAACTGATACTATTTTGAACATTTTCCAGACTAGAAAACCAAAAGGTTTCATTTCGCCTTTTTATTTACCAGAATTTATAATTTATAAACACACATAAACACACATATGACTGTGTTCCTTTTTTGAAAAAATAGTTAAGTACCTTCTCCTGTGTCCATTTACTATTATTCTCTTGACCTGACACTTTATTCTTTGAGAAACTCATCTGGCCAATTTTCAAATCAAGGATTGATTTTCAGCTTTTCAATACGGTCCCCTTTGGACTGTGACATCAAAATAATGACTTATTCCTTTTTTCTCCTGATACTTGATTAAGTCCTCCAATTTCCTTGACATCTATTTATTTCTAGCTTTATTTATTGCTATTATATTTTTATCTCAAGTGATATATGTCAGACTCCTTCAATGAGGGTCCAAGTTCCAAAAGAGAGTGGTCAATTCACTCCAAAACTTTCTACCTTGTTTTGAACCGTAATTGAATAAGATACAATGTCATGAAAGAGGGTAGCCTCAGAATATAGTTCATTTAAATGTTCCCTGGGTTTCTAGAAAGCTGTGAGCATACTCTGTACTTATCAGTTCTGCTGGCCACTTTATCACTGATTTTTATCTAAAAGAAAAACCTCTAACAGCTTCTTTCTAAAGAGCTTCTCTTCTCTGTCCTACTTGCCTTATAAGCATTATAACCATCTTAAGGCAGGCATGGTAATCACTGCTTTTCTCTTCTGCTTTGTCTCTGTATGTTCTGAGCTCAGAGCAGAGATATCTTCTAAGTCATGCTTAGCTTGTTGTCATTATGACTTTTGTCCTGCCTTTTATCTTCAGAAATTACCCCAATTTTCCTTTTTTAACTTTATTCATCTGCACATTTTATGTAGGGTCTCAGGAAGTAATGTCCTCAAAAAAAAGAAAGAAAGAAAAATATATAACTAGATTCAGAACACATATCTAATTTGAGTTCAGTTTTTATTGTATTTTAAACTATTATTTTTATCTCTAAGATATTGAGTGGATCTGAGACTTAGCTGTCATAGTTATTATGTTGTTTCTTGTTTAGCACATATTGCCAGAACAAACTTTCAAGGCATAATTTATTTATGGAAGATCCTTGCTTCTATTTCATGCAAACTCAGGTTAAATGCTGTATTAGACATTCAGCTTCATTTAATTTTATATAATGCTTTATGGAAATAACAGACATAAGAGCAAAACAATTACATAAAAAGGTAACTGAAAATAACTACATGTTTAAAAAAAAACACAAACTCTTTTTAGAGTAAGTTATACAATTTAAAATAAAATTATGAGATTAAGTCAGAGATAAATTATTTTAGTCATCCCAATGTCTTTGTAGATTTTTTTATTGCTAACTATGGAAAATTAAAATTATATCATAGAAACAGGGTAAAAATAGAAGATGCAGAATCTAATTTAAAAAAAAAATGTTTGTAATTCCAACTAAATGGCTCTTTCTAGTACACTAGTAAAGATTAATATTTAGAGAATTATATAAATTTCCCATTTCAAAAAATTATTTCCCCAAAGACGCAGAGTTTCAGAAGGATTGTGTGTGTGAATCAAAGCAGCTTTTATTGAGAGAACTGAACTTTGAGGTTTATAAGCAGAGAGAAAAAGAGAAATACATGGCGAAGAGAGAACGGGCTTTTAAAGTAGAAAGAGCATCAATATGATTTTGATATATTTTTTAAATCAACTGAAATAAGGAAGATGTCATTCCACCTTATGCCTGTACTATTTCTAATCCTTAGAAATGGATGGTTCAAAGGTTCACAGAAGAAGAGAGAACAGCATTAGCCTGTAATTATAATCATCCCTACTTTTAATAATTTGATATTTCAGCATGCTAGCACCTCATTGCTGAGTGTTCTTAAGATTTTACTCACAGTCCCTTTCTTTTTCATTTTAATGATGCCTGTCCTTTCACTTGAACAGATATGGCTTTAAGTTTTAGGAACAGTGATTTGGGTACAACTTAGCAAAAAAAAAAAAAATTGTCAACATTCAGTTCAAAACAGAACCGATCTGTTGTGACTAAATGAATGCATCACCTTAGTGTATTCGGTGATCGGACTGTTTCAGAGCTCGCAGCTCTCTCTGCGTCAGGTCCGCTTGATTGCTGCAATGATTTATGTGTCTGCTAACATGAATCCATGTCCCAAAGTGACAGCCTCAAAGCCTGCACATGTTGCCCAGGTGGTTGATTATCAGAAAAGTTTTTGAAGTACATGAAGTTAAGTATTCAGTGGGTGGCACCAGTAGGTCAAACACAATTTATCATGTCTGATAAAATACCTGAAAAAAATTGTTCTAGCTTGATTGAGTTACATTTGTAATGTCATCGAACGGCTTACAGAGTAAGAACAGCAGAAGGAAGGTGCTCGCTCTCTGGTTCTGACCTTGGTTCTCTGTTTCGTTTCTTCAGTGATGAGCCTTGTAGTGACATCCATTATTCAAGATATATGTTCAGAATTTGAGGGATGTCAGAACAATCCTCCAATTTTCATAATTTCAGGCATACCACATCTATGAGGTGAATCTCTGAACATAATTTAGGAATGAAATACAAATTTGCTTTTTGAATTTCCATGATGTCACTTTAACAGTTACTTTGTTTCTGGTTTGTTGTTGTTGTTCTTGTTGGTGCTGTCTTGCTTTTTGGGGCACACCCAGTGATGCTGAAGGGTTACTCCTGGCTCTGCACTCAGGAATTACTCCTGGCGATGCTTGGGGGCTATGGGATGCTGGGAATTGAACTCGAGTCGGCCGCGTGCAAGGCAAATGCCATACCAGCTGTGCTATTGCTCCAGCCCCTTAAGAGTTACTTTGACTCATGACTCCAAGTTAACTCATCCATAAGAGGAGATACTATGTTTTCATGCTATTGTGTTAATATCTTCATGAAAGAATATATGACATATAAAAAATCTAGATCAATATTTGAAGGGATCACTGTATCACTGTTATCCTGTTGCTCATGGATTTTGCTCATGGATTTTGCTCACGCGGGCACCAGTTACATCTCCATTGTGAGCTGTGTTGTTACTTTTTTTGGAATATTAAATACACCACGGGTAGCTTGCCAGTGCTGCCATATGGGTGGGATACTCTTAGTAGCTTGCTGGGCTCTCCAAGAGGGGCGAAGGAATCGAACCCGGGTTGGCTGCATGCAAGGCAAGGGAAACGCCCTATCTGCTGTGCTATGGCTCCAGCCCATTTGAAGGGATAGTATATGAGAAATGATTTCATGGGCAAAAGTAACAGAGAATATGCAACAATTTTAATCCATTAATCACTATTCTATTTTCAATGTGATAATTCTAAACAGTCAGGATGAATGCTAACAATTTATGAGTTTTATAGTTGTGGATTGTGACAAGCAATTATTGTTTTTTTTCACAAATAGAAGAGGTCATTTTCTATTTAAAGCTGAAAATTCGTTGGGGAATTATGATAGACAGAATTCTAAAATGTATCCCAGGATGTAGAAAGACATTGCTTTGTCCTTTCCCCCTTTGCCACAAGGAGCTTAGGTTTATCCCAGTCACACCCATCAAGGTGCTCCGAGTCACTCCCATTCCTTTGTTTATCTGCAACTACTTTATCCTCTTTCCCAAACAGTTGATCAGCTTTTCACCCTAATGAAACTGTTAATTTGTAAGGTCAGATCTTTCTAGGACACTGAACTTATATTATAAGTTAATATTGCCTTTCTCCTCTCCTTGTGTCTGTTGAATAGTTTACTGTAAAGCAATGTCCCTTTTTGTATAGACACAAGAAGACAGTATTTTGCTTTTGTAACTAGGGATTTAATTGGCTTCAAATATTATTCATTCCCGGCATCTGCTTTCTCGACTTAAGCCTCAGTTGCCCTCAGTTCCTAGCACTTCCAAAGCAGGGTCCTGACGAGGGACGAAAAGGACCCAGGGCAAGCGGTGAGTTATGTGCTACCCTGGCATCGAGATGGGCCAGGCCAAAGTGCCTAATTCTTAACTATAAGCTAAGAGCTTGATCATGGACAAATGTCGTCATGATCCAAAAGTAACGATGAGACTAGGACCCTGCTAGGGATAGGAAAGACTAATCTGGCTTGATCACTGTAGTCTGAGATTGAGATGGCCCCAGGAGAGCAATTCTATAAGCTTAATGCATCTCTCACTGTGTCCATACAAAATGATTAATATTACGAATGCTTGCTGAACCAGGAGAGGAGAAACACACCCATGGGATTCCGCCCTTGGGTGGGTGTCCTGCTGAAAGAGAATCTGTCCTAGAAGCAGCATCCCCTGAGTGAAAGAACTTTACCCCCATTGATGGTGACCACACCTATGTCTAAACCCCACCCCCTCATGCTGGGGGATTTAACTAGGCTGGAATAGTGGGTTGGGGGAGAGATCGAGAGCCGGGAGAGAAGCAGAGTTAGAGACAGGAGAATGGAATAAACGGCAACTGATCAATCAACCAGCTTGGCCTTCATTTCCTCCTCCGTCTGCCCCATGGCCCAGGGCGGTCCAGCTGGGCGAGTGGCCCAGGACCAAACCCCCGTACCCCAGGGGCAGTCGATGAGGAGAGCTGCCAGGGCTCTCCCCTGGTAGCCCCCTGGCAGATAGTTTTTACACCAGGATGCCTTTCCCTGATACTTCTGCCTAACTTTTTGTATTTAAGCTTAACATTTACATGATGAGAACACCACTCGATGAGAACTGTTTGTATCTCCCAATAGGGGAAAAAAATGAAAGCCCCCTCCCCCAAAAAAAGACATGAGGAACTTCAAAGTAAGCCAAAAATAAATGAATTATACCAATAAACATGCCAGTCTGGAAAGGTACTGCAGCTTTAAGAGAGATGACCCTCCACTGACATGTTCATTTGAGCCATTTAAATTTTGAATGGAGGGCTGGAGCAATAGCACAGTGGGTACAGTGTTTGCCTTGCATGCAGCCAACCCAGGTTCAATTCACAGCATCGCATATAGTCCCCTGAGCACCGCCAGGGGTAATTCCTTAGTACAGAGCCAGGAGTAACCCCTATCCATCGCCGGGTCTGTCCCAAAAATAAAAAAAAAAATAAAAAAAAATAAAATTTTGAATGGAGGACAAAATGTGCTAGACATGTCATCTGTGAAAACTGTGAGATAATAAATGTATTTTTTTAAAGCTGCTAAATGTGGTAATTTGTTACTCAACCATTGTAAAGTAGCACAGGTTAAGAGGGTACTTTGACCTAGTAACTGGACAGATTTATGAAGAATTTGCAATGTTTTTCATTTTCTTAGGCTCAAGAAAATTTGAAGTTAGATTGTCTTAGATACAGAGTCAAGAGATTAATGGATAACTCCAAAATAAAAGTATGAAGGGAAGATTGTATAAAATATGACATGACAAAATTATTTTTGCACATTTTAATACAATTTGTAAAGGCTCATTGACCAAAATATTTCAACTGGATGCTACAATTAAAATAATTTACAGGTTTTGCTTGATTTAAAGCTATACTAATTCAAGGTCATTAATTCTTATAATTATTCTCAATGCCACATTTATTGCAAAAGGGAATACATATAGTACATGGGTCTCTGAAATTTTTATTTTTAATTTTTATTTAAATTACTATAAAGAACATCACCAAGGAGAAATTGATGTGTTATACTATTTACATAGCAAAAAGTATAGCAAAAATAGTTTGAAATGTGAAACAACTTATAAAGTTATAAACTGTAATGGTTTGTGCTTTCAATTGTAATTTCTATGTTTTATGTTTCCTATATATTGCTTACAGCTGGAATGATAGCACAGTGGGTAGGGCGTTTGCCTTACACATGGCCGACCCAAGTTTGATTCCTCCATCCCTCTCAGAGATCCTGGCAAGCTACCGAGAGTATCCTGACAGCACGACAGAGCCTGGCAAGCTCCCCATGATGTATTCAATATGCCAAAACAGTAACAAGTCTTGAATGGAGACTTAACTGGTGCCTGCTTGAGCAAATCGATGAACAACAGAACAAGAGTGCTACAGTGCCATATACTGCTAACAGATACTGACAGGCTTTGCCAATGGTATTATATTTTTTTTAATATCACATTGATATTAAATCAAGGGGCTGTAGCGATAGCACAGCGGTAGGGCATTTGCCTTGTATGCCGCTGACCTGGGTTTGATCCTCCGCCCCTCTTGGAGAGCTTGGCAAGCTACCGAGAGTATCTCGCCATCATGGCAGAGCCTGACAAGCTACCCGTGGTGTATTCAATACGCCAAAAGCAGTCTCACTATGGAGACGTTACTGGTGCCCACTTAAGCAAATCGATGAGCAATGGGATGACAATGACAGTGACAGATTAAATCAAGTGGACAGTGACAGATTACATCAAATTTTAGTCAAAATTCAGTTGATGATAATGCACTGTAGCACTGTTATCCCATTGTTCCTCGATTTGTTCAAGCGGTTTGTCCAATGTCTCAAACCAGTAATGTCTCCATTTGTCCCTACTGCGTGCTAGTGAAGCCCAATGGCGTCTGCTTGTTCCAGGAACACAAAGTGAGACTTGTTGTTACTGTTTTTGGCATATCGAATATGACACGGGGACCTTGCCAGACACTTCCGTGTGGGCGGGATACTCTCGATAGCTTGCCAGGCTCTCCGAGAGGGACGGAGGAATCTAATCTTGGTAGGCCGCGTCCAAGGCAAATGCCCTACTTGCTGTGCTATTCACTTTAGAGAGGTAAAATACCTGGATCAAGAGTGTTGAAATATTTACAACTAAAATAGTTAATTTGTGGGACTGGAGCAATAGCACAGTGGGTAGGGCTGCACACGGCCGACCTGGGTTCGATTCCCAGCATCCCATATGGTCCCCTGAGCACCGCCAGGAGTAATTCCTGAGTGCAGAGCCAGGAGTAACCCCTGTGCATTGCCGGGTGTGACCCAAAAAGGAAAATAAAATAAAATAAAATAATTAATTTGAGCCAGAGAGCTAGAAGGTGGGTCCTGCTATTGCCTGACATTTGGCTAACTCGGGCTCCATTCATGGAAGCTTACACTTTCCTGAGCCGCCAGGAGTGACCCCTGAGCCCATAGCCAGGAGTCAGCAATGATCACTGCTGCGTGTGACCCCTCCAAAAAAAAAATTAATTCAATACTTCATATATGTAATATCTTAAGGCCCTGTTAATATACATCTTAAAATGCCTTACTCTGGCTAAACAGATTAATAATGACAGGATATACACAATACACAAAAATGCCCAACAAGAAAACACACAGAAACCCTTCACTAAGCACATTTTTTCCTTACAAGAATTGCATCCAAATCAACTTATAACTACGGGTAAGGTAATCTTTAGCATTAGGATTTCCTGGGTATCCGGTATTCTGTCCCAGATTCAATCTACTGACACTTCAATCTTTGTTTTAGCTACTTTATTAGATATTATCTTCAGAATTCCATTTAATAGTTTTATTATAAGTTTATTTTCCAAAACTGTTTTCTTCACTCAAAGCATATTTTTGTATACAATCAACATGACATAAAGGAAATATTACACATTCTAATACAAAACAAAATGAGAGAAGATAGACAGCTTTGGGTAAAATGACAAATCGTCAAACTTATCAACTCTTGAGTTTTTCCACAATCTATGTTCTGCTCATCATCTAGGTAATAAGGTTTAATCCTTAAATTCACACATTTTTGTCTTGTGTAAAGTGGTATTAATCAAATTTTATCTCTTCCTTTTCCTCCTCTAGCATTCATTTCTTTATCAGTGACCTATGAATGAAATATAATTTCATTGTGAAAGGTGATAGAATAAATTACCAAAGAATAAATTCAGCTTCTTTGGATCACATTTTTTTACTGTGTTTTAAAAATAGTTGTGTATGATTCCATCTCAAATTTTAATTTTAGGATGAGATGTTTATATGCAATTAGCATTGCTGTTGCTTGGGTTGGGGCCCCTCGGAGGGTATGGGCTCCAGCTTCCCTCCCCACCCCAAGTAGAGCTCTTGGCGGCCAAAGACCACCAGAACCTAGCTGCAGCCATGTTGGAGGCTCCTCTCTACACGTTTGGGCAGGCTTCATGCATGAAAGTACCGGCAGAGGAACCCAGATGTGTGTAATCCCATCAACCGTCAACATGCAGAGACTTAAAAGCAAGCTCTCAGAAGTTCGAGGCTGCAAGGGGCTTTGAGATATCTTTAGCCTGCTTCTCCCTCTAGAAGAAACTGGCAAGCTTCTGAGAGTTTCCTGCCCCCATGGGACAGCCTTGCAAGCTCCCCATGGTGTATTCATATGCAAAATCCAGTAACTAGCTGGATCACATTCCCCTGACCCTGAAGAGCCCCCAGTGCAACATCATTAGGAGGGCCGAGTCGAGAGAGACTTCTAAGATCTCAGGGAAAGGACAAAATGAGATGTTACTAAACCCGCCCGAGAAATTGGTGATTAACGGGATATTTGTGACTGTGATTGATTGTGATGTGTACATGCAAGTAGCCTTGCTGTTGGTTGGGTTCGTGGAGAGCAGAAGAGCAGTAAGAGGAAACCAGGATAGAGAGTGCAGTGACCTCCCTTTGCAACCCAGGAATACCTTCACAGTGAAGCTCCCAGAGGAGAAAAGAGACTCATAAATATCTGCACAGTCCCAGCAGAAACAGACACTAAAGTTCTGAACTCTGCCCGCATTTCTATATTTTCTGCCTGTTCCCACACAAAAGAGGAACTTCAGAAGACAAACTGTAAAAATGCTTTTACTTAGGAGCTCTGAAAGAAGACAAAGTAGAGCGAGAATGCTCTAGAGCAAAGGAAAGGGATTGTGAACTCCAGGTTGAGGTGCGGGTCACCCTGCATAGAGAACTTCCACAAATTGTGCTTTGGCGAGCTCCCATTCTCGGGTCTTGAGAAGAAAGAAAGAAAATTCTAGTCTCCATTCAGTCTCCTCAGAGCCTTCTCTTCCTGCTTAGCAGTTTCCTGGAGGGATGCAGCCTGGGGCTTTGGACTGATTTCCTTCAGAATTGGGGATTTCGCCTCACATTTTGGTTTGATTGTTACGATGGGATTGGCACCTGATAGGAGAATTTATTGAATTGATCATTTCAAGTGTTGCAGCAATGAGATCCAATCAAAATGGATAATGGGATGGTTAGGGGTAGGAAACAGTGTCATAAAAGGGAACCTCTAGCAAAAAAACTCCCATTTTGACACCTCAAACCTGCCCAGACAGAGGACAAACTCTTTTTGATCCCATTTTCCCACCTGAATTGATCAGAGAGTAGTAACGATCTCACCCATGCACACTTGGCCACAGAGTTAAAAAAAAAAAAAGTATTGAGACCTGCTGGGCAGTCACCTAAATAAAGATCCCATGCCACCCCAGCAAGAATCTAGAGTACAAGTAATGTAGCAGCAATAGCACAGCAGAGGACTTTAATGGACAATCAGCAAAGACAAGTGTGGACTTTAATGGAACCCTCATGGTGACGGCATAGAACATTAGCAGAGGCAAAACTACCTTCTTGAAACTGTTTGATAACTAACTATAGCTTCATGAGCATGTGTGATTTCTATGCAAGTCTCTCAGCTAACACCCAAGGACCAATAATATCATGACCTTCCAAAACGGATTGCTAATTCCCACCCCTCCTATCACCACACTTCAGTTTCAAATTATGGACTTGGATAGAGGAAAGCTCAACTAAATGGCATTATCAATACCATCTATAAACATATTGCATGTTTTATACATTTGCTCTATAAATACGTTATATATTTTGCTCTAGCCCTGTGATTGGTCATTTATGATAAAGTCTCTTTCCATCAATAATTTAAAATGGAGAGCAGGAGTTTGTAAAGTACGACTTTTAGACCAAATCCCACCACTTTTTATTTCATTTGTTTTATTTTATTGGTAACTAATTTGTCATAACAATACGTCCATTCTCCATAAGTAATATATCTGTATTGACTTGCAACGGCAAATTGAACATTTCTGGCATTATTTGGATTACATACCCTAAAGGTTTTTATTTTTTTGTGCAGGGTTGGGGGGTGTTTTTGTTTTGCTTATTAACCTTTATGGAAGATAGTCGCTAAACTTCTCATACAAAAAAAGTGAATTATATGCCCTTGAGAAGACTAACTCACTGGTCCGGGGGAATTACATAAGGTGAGTCCCGGCAATATGCCTGCACAAAGCAGGATGGTGGATTTATGTCCTCCACAAGTACAGGGCTTCATAGAGAAGGTGGTCAAGGCAGCGTATTTTGCTTTTAGAAGGGAGGTTCCAGACGAATGTGTGCCAGAAGCAATACCAAAATACTTTTTTGGACCATCCCAAGGATCGTTGCATTGCTCCTGTGAATCTAAACAAAGTAAGGCTTAGGCTGTGGGCAAAGAGTTAATTGAGGACAAATTGGTATTATCTTTGGGTTTATACAGGATAATATAGATTTCTGTTATTAAGTTTTATCTTACTATCATTTTTGGGTTTTTTTTTTTTGGGGGGGTGCCATTGGGCAAGGGTGGGAATGCACAGTGGTGCTCAAGGCTTACTGTGACTGTGCTCTGAGATCACACTTGGGATGCTTGCAGGACCAAATCAAGTGCTTGGGATCAACCCAAGGCAATTATGTAAGGCAAGAACCTTACCTGCTGTACTATCTAATGACCCCTTTATCTTGCTTTCAGTTGAACAGATAATCAACATTTTACCAGACTACCATAAGCATCTCTTAGTGGTCTAACTTCAACTTTTAAATAGTATGATTTTTTAAATTCCCTTCAAAAAATACTTGTAGACTATAGTTCAAATAATGAAAATTATGTATATATATATATATATATATATATATATATTTACTTTATAGTCAGAGAAAAAGTGACTGTAATAGGCTATGTTGTCCTGATTATGCAAAATAGAAAATTCAATCTTTTTATTTACTTTTTCAAAATTGTATTGCTATAGCATTGTTTTTTTTGTTTTTTTGCTTTTTTGGTAACACCCAGCAGTGCACAGGGGTTGCTCCTGGCTCTGCACTCAGGAATTACTCCTGGCAGTGCTGGGGGACCATATGGGATGCTGGAAATCGAACCCAGGTCGGCCGCATGCAAGGCAAACGCCCTACCCACTGTGCTATCGCTCCAGCCCCAGCATTGGTTTTTAAGACTTGATATGTGTTCGAAGGGCAAAATTTCACCACATCTTTTCCCCCATCAAAGTGTCTATATCTCTCGTTTATCATTTATTGCAGCCTTCCCAACCACATTTTTTTGTCATCCCAGTTCTGGCATCAGAGTCAAATGTCTGTTTTTATGGGGTATTGTCTATTTTCTTGCCTTATTTCTTGCCGTATCACATATATTTCTCTATTGACTTATTTAGCTGAGCATGATGATCTCTAGTTCTCCTCAGTGTGTAGAAGAAGGAAATGTTTGATTGCATTAAGAGGGCCAGAGGAGGTCTTGGTAATCGGTAAAGCACTGTCTAACCAAAAGCAGACCAAAGGCGTGAAGCCTTTAGGATAATAGAATCCATTTGAGAGTCTTCCTAAAGAGGCAGAAATTGAGTTGCAGCATTTCAGGCTCAGAGTATCCAACTAGACATCCTGGGAGAAGAGGCTCCAACTGGAGGAAGAAATGATTAGGAGGTAATCAAAGAAGATCAGCAACAGCTCTAAGTTCTCCTCTTTGCCAAGGAGCCTAGCAACAGAGACCAATTTGTGAAAACTGTTCAAAGCCTAACATAGCCAAGGCAAGCTTCTGTCTCCCCATTTTTGGGAACGAGAGCGAGTGGAGGACTGGAGGAATGGACTGGACTGGAGGAATGGAGGATGAGTTGTTTTTTTTTTAGAGGTCCGTCATTTATTTCCAAAGGAGAGTCACAGCACATAGGAAAATACACATGGCTTTTCGGTCTAGGTTTTTACAGAGAAAATAGATTCTGTCGTTGGCTCTCTGAGTGTCCTCCCTCCCTCCTGCGGGGCTCCAGGAGAGCCGGCCTGGACCCAAGCCTCTGTTCCCAGGGCAGGAGCTGGGCCAAGGCCCCTGGGGGTGGGATCAAGGGACAGCAGCACACCCCCAGGGTGGGGCGCAGCGAGCAGCACTCACTGTGAAGCTAAGCAAAGAACAGAGCAGGCAGAGCCCCCCCCAACCCAAGGCCAGTGGTCACTGAGGCCCAGGCACATGCCCTGCCAGGGGTGGGGGGGGGGAATCGGGTGTGCCGGGTGGAACACACGGAAGGGGGCATGCTGAAGACAGAGTTTCCAGGGAGATGGCGACGTTTTTGGCTCAGACACTCTCCCTGCCCCAGTGCAGCTCCCAGAGCATGATCCCCAAATCTGCACTTGGCCCACTCGCAGGGCAGTCTGCTTCTCTACCCGCGATAGGTGCTTTCTTTGACTCTACGGCACGCCTTCTCCAATCTGGGAATTTGCCCACTGCTCTGTTTGGAGTGAGGATTTGGCTCTCTCCACTCTGGAGAAGCAAGCTTTCTCAAGTTTGTTTGGTTTTTTTTTCTCCTCTCTTAATCCCTACATGGACTTATTTCACTTCCTTCTTTGTCTCTTTCCTGAAATTGTTTTCTGCAGTGGCGGTCCATGAACTGGGCAGAGTCCTGAACTATTTTATTTTTTTTTTCCTGCAAAGGGCTATTCCTTGTCCCAGCCTAAGTACCCCTGCTCCAAGAAACCAAGTGCAGGTCATTCGTTTTCAGACTGTGCCAAGCAGAAGGCAGGCAGACAATTTCCCAACTGCTCCGTGGGGACATGTATTCGGTTCATTCAGATGCTCCAAATAGATTCCAGGGCTTCGAAAACTCCTCAGCGTGTCCTGGGCGACCAGAGTGAGCAGAGAGCTGAAGAGTTGCCTTTCCGGGATGCCACCTCTCTTCTTCCCACCTCATACTCTTCATCTGCAACAAACTCATCTTTTCTTGTAACTTAGTGCTATTCCCTTGTCTCTGTATCACTGCATCACTGTCATCCTGCTGCTCATTGATTTGTTCAAGTGGGCACTAGTAACGTCTCCCTGGTGAGACTTGTTGTTGCTGTTTTTGGCATATCCAATATGCCACGGGGAGCTTGCCAGGCTGTGCCGTGCAGGGGGGATACTCTTGGTAGTTTGCTTTTTTCATCAACCCATGGTCACTTTGGGGTAAATATATTGGTTTTCAGTTGTTGCTTTAGCGGATCACTAGAAATCCATCGCTTCAACCAATACAAACCTAGTTGCTCACAGCTCTCCAGGTCAGAATTTCAATGGGTGCCGAGCTCACAAAGCTAGAATCAAGTATTGGCCCACCTAGATTCTTTTCATCTTGGTTTTGGGCCACACCCTGCAGTGCTCAAGGCTTCCTCCTGACTCTGCTCAGTAATCACACTGTGTGCCCGCGATGCAACTCAGGTCAGCTGAGTGCAAGGCAAGCATCCCTCACGCTAGACTATAACTCTACCCTGACTAACCTTAACTACCATGAGGGCTTTAGAAATATACTGTAGGCATATGTCATATTTATTATTTAGATAACGATCCCAAAATAATAATTTCTACATTTTGAGAATACTATGTGAGATGATGACTCTTAATATTACTTAATGTCTAAAATTGTTATAATCCTTCTGTAGCTTATTGGGGGGAGGTTGTACACTTTGCAAATTAGCTAAAAGAGAACCCAAATCATATTTTTCCTCTCCCTTTTTAAAAGAATAATGTAGGCATTACCCTTCATGATTTGAAGACAACATCTAACATATTAAAATTGTCTCATAAACTCAAGTATAGAAGGTACTTAAGAGTACCTAATATTTTCCTTAAAATGATTAAGATGCCTCATTATCTTTCTTTCTAAATGTACTTCAGTTGTTGATTTAGTGTGTAGGTAATATTTCTGGACTTTTGGCACATGAAGCATATCCTGAATATAATAATAATCCCTTCCCAGCATGTATTTCTAAGTGAATACAAACAAAATTAGCTGTGTGCAAATGTTCAGATAATTGTGGTTTGACATAATGTCAGTAAGACACTTTATTTTCCTTCTTATCCACAGGTAGATTGTTAACAGATGCTAAAGATAAACAACTAATTTTTAGTCTCTCACAGAGACAAAAAAAAAAAAAGAAACTCAAATTAAGGTTGGTGAATGTACCAGTTTGAAAGCTATTTTTTTCTTTTGTTTTTTCCTTTTTGGTTCACACCTGGCGATGCACAGGGGTTACTCCTAGCTCTGCACTCAGGAATTACCCATGGCAGTGCTCAGGAGACATATGGGATGCTGGGAATCGAACCCGGGTCAGCCGTGTACAAGGCAAATGCCCTACCCGCTGTGCTATCGCTCCAGACCCTTGAAAGCAATTTTTTTGTCTTGTTTTGGGGCCCTTGCTGCTTTTTTCGAGGTTTATTCTTGTTGAGTTGAGACCCCAGAGAATCTACTGAGTATTGACCCCAGGTTGGCTGCATGTAAAACACATGCCTTATATGTGGTACTTTCTCTAGGCCTTGAAAATAAATATTTATTGTTTTTATTGTCATTCTATTATTGTTTTTGTCATTGTAATTAAGTAATATTGTAATGGGGGTACTAAATATAGGTCTTGAAATATTCCTTCTTATTTTATAATCTAATTTAGAATCCATATTTGTATTTTTTAATTTATTCTTAAAATCATAGAAAACACATTTTTCTTGTGAACATTTTATTAAATTAATAGATACATAAAATGCATGCATATGTGTTTTCTGGTATTTTTGATACCCTGAGTTCATGTCTCAGAATATACTTGAAAATGAAAGCTGGTTATTAAAATAATTCATTATTGCTAGTGCCAGTTTGTAAAATGCAGTCTCTTAAATATGTATGGACTCCAAAAATGAATAAATACAAAATATTAACTTCCCATGTCCCAAACACCCCACAAGCTACCATCTGTTACTCATAGCTAGGGAATTTTAACATAAGGTCTCTCTGAACTGGATGTCTGTGTTTTATAAAATAAATGGTAGAAAAAGCCCAGAAATGGTAATTCAAACAAACATGTTGGAGTCTCCTTGCTTTGCCACTGATAAATGAGCTTCATTCTCTCTTTTCTCATTGCAAATAGCAGAAGTATGCTTCAGAGATTTGGACTAAAAACTGCCTCTGGTCAAATGTTGCTTTAATGTGTAGAGAAACAGTTGCCATGGAGAAGCAACATTATTTGCAAATGTGATTTCATGATTTTAATGTGTTCATTTCTTATTCACATGTGCCAAGCCACAGCTATATAGCATACACATTTTACCTGTAAAGGATATTGAAAAAAAGCAAGATGGGGGTCACAGTTATTTTTGCATTAGTTTTTTTTGTTGTTGTTATTTAGAATTTAGAGAGAATGAGGGGAGATGAGAGTGTGGTGAATAACACTTTTAATAAATTAAATTACATTTACAAATTGAATTTTGCATGACTTGAAGTTTGGCTAAAAAAAAGTGTGTTGTATTATCTGAATGACCTGATTTTTCTATGAAGAAAGAATAGTGATCGGGGCTGGAGAGATAGCACAGCGGGTAGGGCGTTTGCCTTGCACGCGGCCGACCCGGGTTCAAATCCCAGCATCCCATATGGTCCTCTGAGCACGGCCAGGGGTAATTCCTGAGTGCAGAGCCAGGAGTAATCCCTGTGCATCGCCAGGTGTGACCCAAAAAGCAAAAAAAAAAAAAAAAAGAATAGTGATCAAGATTGTTACTTATTTTGGGGCTGGATCCATAGCACAGCGGGTAGGGCATCTGCCTTGCATGCAGTCAACCCGGGTTCAAATCCCAGAATCCCATATGGTCCCCCGAGTACTGACAGGAGTAATTCCTGCGTGCAGAACCAGGAGTAACCCCTGTGTATCGCTGGGTGTGACCCAAAAAGAAAAAAAAAGATCTTTCTTATTTGAACAATCCTCAGCAACACAGCATCCACAAGTGTCAGTTTGTTTTATTTAGTACCTATTCCCCTACTAAACAATTTGGTAGCACAGCTGGTAGAGCAATTGCCCTGTATGCGGCGGACCAAGGTTTTATTCCTCCCTCCCTGTTGGAGAGCCTGGCAACCTACCAGGAGTATCCCGCCCACACAGCAGAGCCTGGCAAACTACCCATGGCATATTGGATATGCCAAAAACAGTAACAAGTCTCACACTGGAGACGTTACTGGTGCCCTTTTGAGGAAATCGATAAATAATGGGACCACAGTGCTACAGTGCTACTAATGTATAAATATACTTTATTATAAAAGTCCTATTTTCTTTGAGTCTCTTGCCCGCACGCCTGCCTGTCTTCCCAGGGACCACTCAGAGGGGATGGGCTCCAGCTTCCCTCCCCACCCCAAGCAGAGTTCCCGGTGGCCAAAGACCACCGGAACCTAGCTGCAGCCATGCTGGAGGCTCCTCTCTACATGTTTGTACAGGCTTCATGCATGAAGGTACCAGCAGAGGAACCCAGGTGTGTGTAATCCCATCAACGGTCAACATGCAGAGACTTAAAAGCAAGCTCCCATAAGTGATGTCTTTAGCCTACTTCTCCCTCTAGGAAAAACTGGCAAGCTTCTGAGAGTTTCCTGCCCACATGGGACAGCCTTGCAAGCTCCCCATGGTGTATTCATATGCAAAATCCAGTAACAAGCTGGATCTCATTCCCCTGACCCTGAAGAGCCCCCAGTGCAACATCGTTAGGGCCAAGTCGAAATAGACTTCTAAGATCTCAGGGAAAGGAAGAAATGAGATGTTACTGAGCCCGCCAGAGAAATTGGTGATTAACGGGATTTCGTGATTGTGATCGTGATTTTCCTTTTCTTACCAAAAACAGTAACAACAAGTCTCCCAATGCAGATGTTACTGCTGCCTGCTCGAGCAAATTGATGAAAAACGGGATGACAGTGTGAGAGTGCCCTTCTCTTAAAAGCTTCTTTGAACCTTGACCCTTGCTTTCAGTTCTGACTGACTGAGGATAAGGACCCAAGATCCTTTGCATAAAGATAAGAACCTTAGAACCCAATAAGCTAATCATGTTATATTGCTAGATTAAGACATAACTAAAAGTGATCTTATTCCTAAATTGATGTCGTTTAACAAAGATATGTACCATATTTCTAATCAATTATGTTCATCAAACAAATCATTGAGAGTACTTTTCCCTCAGGTAGCTGAAATTTGGTAGAGAATGTAGTGTAAATTAACTATACTTAACTTTGTTCATCTTCAAAATACAATAATGAGGTAGAAACCCAGCTGCTTAAATATAGTAAATACATCACTTTTCATGGTATCTTTAAAAGATTATAGGGAAGGTGCAGAGAATATATCATCCTAAAAGATGACCCATTGACATAAAGTTCGCTCAGACTCACTGTCTTCCATTAGGTGGCTGATAACCTCTACTAACTTCTACTGACTTTGCTTGACAACCCCACCCATATCCTCTATATTTAGATGAAACTGGCATCTAAGGTGCTGACTTAGACCCCTTGTGGTGTTAGTTTTCCTGGACAACTCTCATGTATATTAGAAAAATGTACACTAATGCTATTGAATTTCTTTGTGTGTGTGTGTGTGTGTGTGTGTCTTTTGAGTGACAGAACCAGTAAAAGACAAGCAAGGACCACAAAAACAGGGACAAAACCAGCAAAGAGCAGCATGAGTCCTTGCTTAAATGTTATAAGGACACCTGTACCTACTTTCTAGAGCTGCAAAAATAAACAACTCAAACTTCAAAGAGCAGTAGGAAATTTTAGATGCTAATTTAATTCAAGGACCCTTGTAAGATTTATTTAAGCTTTGTGGAGAGAATAGGAAAATAAAAATGCATTCACGTTTATTTTGGAACAGGGATCCGGAAGTTTTCAAGTGTCAAGGATAATACAGGAAATAGAAATAGTGAGGCCTAGGGACTTGACAAATATGCAAATCCTTTGTATCCAGTTGTTGAGTTTCATAGCCTCCCATTTATCTGTCACTATTTTCCCTTCTTGTTGATTAATGTTAGTAGTTGGCATTATTAGCCATCATTTAATTTTGCCCTTTAATCCCCTTGTGAGCTGGTGTGATAGCACAGTGGGTAGGGCATTCGCCTTGCATGCAGCCAACGCAGGTTTGATTCCTCTGTCCCTCTCAGAGAGCCTGGCAAGCTACCTGCGGAGTATTCAATATGCCAAAATCAGTAACAAGTCTCACAATGGAGACGTTACTGGTGCCCGCTCGAGCAAATCGATGTGCAATGGGATGACAGTGATACAGTGACAGTTGTCATTATTCCCTTCACCCCTACCTGCCTCTGACACCTAGCCTAACCTAATTAAGTTAGATGTTGTAAAGTTTGATCATAGAGAGTGGAGGCCTGCAGATGAAATGGTGACATTCCTGGAATCAAAGATCTCGCTGGCCCCAGGGGAAAACATTTCTTAAAGGCCCATCAGAACAGGAAGCCCCCAGACTACATTCAGTGCTTTCTCACATCCATCCCCTGCAGCTAGGCTAAGCACACTGGTTCCACTGCTCTTCGTTCCCTTCTCCCCTTTTCATGCCCAAGAGAACTTAAAAGCCTTCTTTGTTTCTCCCTGGTTGCAACTTGACCCCAGATGCATCAGAGGTTCCTAGAGTTCCTTCTGGGAGTGCACCCAAAGAAATTCCTTGCATTTCCTTCACTTTATTCATTTCTGTTCCTCTGTCTGTGCCAGACAGGGTTCTCAAATCTATCCAATGGCAAGTATAATTTAAAAGGAGAATGTTTCCCTCTTCTGATTTTTGTTTGTTTGGGGGCCACACCTGACTGTCTCAGAGCTTTCTCCTGTCTTTTACCCTGGCTGGGGAAAGGGGGCTAACAGGAAAAGGGGTATCAAACCCTGAGTTGCAGCATGAAGGCAAATGTGCTCCAAGCTCTGCTATTATTGCTCCAACCCTCCCTTCTCTCTTCTGAGTCTTTTCTTGAGAAATAGCTGTTAAAGTACCCGCCTGGGGGACTTGCCTTTGAATTTTCACTATCTCCCTTGCCTCTATATTCTGTTGCAAATAACTTTTTTATTTTCTTTTGTCCAAAAGCTGGTATTCTGTGATATGCTCTGGGGCAAATGGGCTGGATGTTCGATATCTAAAAGTGTGAAAGAGACATGAAAACTTAAATGCCTTCAAACAGATGGATGTCTATGTTTGAACAGCAAATGTAAAGGAAAAGCCCACCAATGTCATTAGGTTTTGGAAAATTATGGGGTGTCCTGATTTGGAGCAAATATAATTTATATTTGTGGCTGGAGCAATAAGAGATAGGATAAGTCTTTTGCTTTGCACTCTGCATGTTCAATCTACAACATCCCTTATGGGAACCCAAGCAACACCAGAAATGATTCTTGAGGAGGGGTAACCTGTCAGTATCTTGGGGTCCCCCCTCACACCTTAAAAAATAGCTTTCATTAGGAATGTGTAATATTTCAACATAGCAATAATGTTGAGAGTGACAGAGAGTCTCTTGCCCGCAGGCCTGACTGTCTTCCCTGGGGCCCCTCGGAGCGAATGGAGTCCAGCTTCCCTCCCTGCCCCAAGCAGAGCTTCGGATGGCTGAAGACCACTGGAACTTAGCCACAGCCATGCTCAAGGCCCCTCTCCATACGTTTGGACAAGCCTCACATGTGAAAGTACTGGCAGAGGAACCCAGCTGTTTTCCTCCTGACCCTAAAGATTGTATCCCATCAATGGCCAATATCCAGAGACTTAAAAGCAAGCTCCCAGAAGCGTGTGGCCACTTTGTGGCCACGCGATATCTTGTGGCCCACTTTTCCCTGTGGAAGGAACTAGCAAGCTGCTGAGAGATTCCTGCCCACATGGGACAGCCTTGCTAGCTTCCCATGGTGCATCCATATGCCAAAGCCAGTAACCAGTTGAATCTCATTCCCCTGACTCTGAAAGAGCCTCCAATGCGGCATCGTTTGAAAGGCCAAGAAGAGAGAGGCTTCTGAAATCCCAGGGATAGGATTCATGTAGAGGTTACTGAGACTGCTTGAACAACTTGACGATCAAAGGGATTTTGTGATTTGTGATTCGTGAGAAAGAATGATTTTAGAAGAGCATTTCCCTTCTACACAGATCAAAAAATTCATCAGAAAATCAAGTTTATGGGGCCAGAGTACAGCAAGTAGGGCATTTCCTTTGCATGCCGTCGACCCAGGTTTAATTCCTCCATCCTTCTCGGAGAGCCGGGCAAGCTACTGTGAGTATCCTGCCCACATGGCGGAGCCTGGCAAGCTACCCATGGTATATTCAATATGCCAAAAACAGTAACAACAAGTCTCACAATGGAGACATTACTGGTGCCCACTCAAGCAAATCAATGAACAACTGGATGATAGTGTAACAGTGCTATACATAGATATATGAGAAAATTAGCTGACTCAATTCCACATGACCCCTGAAGGGTTCAGCGTTTCCTTCTGCTGACTTCCCATATATCCCAGGGCCTGACAGCTACCGGTGATATATTTGATATGCAAAAAACAATAACAGCAACGTGCTCTTCATGTTCCTGGAGCGAGCAGATGACATCAAGCTACCCTAGCATGTGACAGGGACATGAATCTGTCCTGGCGGTGCTTGGGGGACTATATGGGATGGTAGGGATTGAATCCAGGTCAGCCGTGTGCTAGGCAAACGCCCTGCCTACTGTACTATCATTCCGGCCCCATAAACTTGATTTTCTGATGAGGAAAAGGTTCTTTTGATCACAGGCTCTGCACACCAGGACTCACATAGACCTGTGACAAGGCCCTGTGTGAGATCACACCTGGTAAGGGAGTGGAAGGCAATGCTGAAGTCTTCAGGGGCCATGTGGAATTGAGTCAGCTAAATTTGAAGATTGGCTAGCTTGAATAAATTTGCCTGCTCCAGGATATATGAAAACCACTCGCTGTTTTCCACCTGACCCTAAAGATTGTATCAGGAGCATAGCAATTTTCTTAAATGTGAAAACTGGGTAAAGGTTGACCGGTGGAAATAAGGTCTGCTCAGGAAAGATCAGATCATATGCATTGGATAGAAACAGTATTCATAAAAGTCCTCATGAATATTTTGCATCCACAAACTCTCCCTTCTCTACTTCAACTTTCTACAGTCATCTTTTAAAATGATTTGCTAACTCTATTTTTCTTATTTTGGTATTTGGAAAACTAGGACATTTGGTATTCTTGAAATCCACAGTCAATATATATATATCCACTAAATAACATTTAGTCACTTTTTCACAAAAATATACGAATATTAATCATACAAAGCTTAGAAAAAACACATTTTATCAAGAATAAAAATACCATGACAGCAAGTCAGAATATTAAAGACAATTTATATTAAAATTACTTGGTGCATAATTTATCTGCTTGTAATATATTATCTTCATTCAGTTCTATTCTAAATAAGAAACCTATTAACATAGGGTTTCATATTTCATGTAATGATATGTTGTGGATAGTTTTTCAAATCTAATACACTATTTTCTTAAAATATTTTGCTGGCCATTAATTCATAAATGAGTCAAAATTTATATAATTATCTCTTTTAAATGATCTATACATGTCTTTAAATACAATAAGTGTCCAGTCTACTTCAAAATAGTCTGAGAATGAATCACTGATATAAAGATTTTTTGATTTCCAAATTTAGTTACATTGACCACCATATATTTAAATGTTATCTGAAATGAATAGTAGTAATATTTTCAAATGAATGCATGACAAATAACACTGCATTACTTGATTTTTATTACAAATATATATGAAAATGACCCTTATGTTTTCACAATTTTATTTTTGACACAGTATATTTTTGCCTAATGATGATCATCCTCAATATACTAATTATAGTAATTGAGAAACTCATATAACTGCTTTGCAATTTTGTTCTATTCAATTTCAAAATATTAATCACATATTGTTGAACATATTCTAAACTTTACGTTTGATATTGATTTGTCTTTTATCCATGGCATGAAACCTTATTAGTTATTAAATTTTCTTAATACATTTAATATCAAGTTTAAAGTATTTCTATACCATTTGGTCTTCCTTTTACTCCCCTTCTTTTATATTTCTGATTTCACAAAATGAATAGTAGCTTTCCTCTATAGATAGCCAAATTTGAGATGAGCCAAAAATTATAGTATTTGTTAATGGAGGAACAACCATTGTACTGGAGTGATAAGAAAATATGGAGCTACAGAAAAATAGTCAAATAAATAAATCAATGGTTATATGAAAAAAATCCTTGGAGGAGGGCCAGAGTGATACAGTGAGTAGGGAATAGGGTATTGCCAAGGCTTGTGGCCAATCTGATTGCATACCCAACACTTAGATGGGTCCTCTGAGCCTGCCAGGAGACATCTCTGAACTCAGCCAATAATAAGCCCTGAGTACCACTTACTGTGGCCTCCAAACAAAAACAAAACAAAACAAAGCAAATAAAGCAAAACACCTTAGAAGAGTCTAGCAGATATTTTCTTGCATAGGTCTACTCAGCATGTGTGTCTCAGGTCTGCCTGGTGGATCTTTCAGTTGATCAAATGACTGCAGAAAGGTCGATGGCTGTGCAGTAGGAAAGGAAGTCGGTTACGTTTACCAAGAGAAAGGGCATGTTATGCCCGGTAAGGTGAGATACGGAAGACACGATATGTGTTTAGTAGGTGGTAGCAAGCACATAAGGAAAACCTAACTTGTAGTGTTAAAGGATTTTTGAGGGAAAGGCATGACAGGGCAAATTAAACTATCTATGAATATTTTGATATAATTTTAATGGGTTTTAATATGTCAGAAAAACTAAGAGATTATCCTCACTTTCTGGACCTTGGTTGAATTGTGTGATAAAGTGTGATAAAGCATGTCAGGAATATAGAGAAACAGGTCTTGAGGAGTATGTCATTGGAATTTGATGGAATCTGTATTTAAGAAATGTTCACTAAAAAGTCGATGAATCTCTAGGAATCAATTAGCTAGGGAATGACAAGATTTCCCAGTCATTTATACCCACAAAGATTAAAAAGACATATAAAAATAGTACCATAGAATTTAAAAAAAATCACATGGATTGCAATATTATACCCCCCATTCAACATTTTTAAAAAGCAATTAAAATGCAACTATTTTCCAGTTTTCTGTTAAATTTTGAATTGTGTACTCACAAAAACTATTACAGAACTAACCCTTACTACCTCTGTATGTGGCTATGCTTGGAAATATGACTTTAAAAGAAAACTAAATTAGGGTAATATAAGAATGAGGACAAATCTAGTATGACTGGTCTCTGAGTAGAGAGAAGTTGGACACAGATATGGAAAGACCACAAGAAGAAGATAACACAAATCACAGGACATTTTCATGGCAGACAATCTGCTAGAAACTAGTGTAGAAAATGCAAGCATTTTTCCCAGTTTTCAGATAAACTAACTTTGCCAACCTATCGATTAGGACTTGTGGTTTTCAGAATTTTTATAGCATTAATTTCTGTTTAAGTCATCAAATTTGCAGCACTAGATTACGCCAACTCTGTGAAATAGATGTATGATTAGGGAATAAAAAATTAGCATGCTTTTTTCTGTCAGGGTTTCCCACACAGGTATTTTCAGATTCCATTACCAGTTCCCATGGGGGTACTTGAAACAGCCATAGATTATAAATAGAGTAATTCATTTGAAACCTGAAGATGTGAGGACATTTTGTTAGATCTGTCTCAGTGGATAAATGAGAAAAAAATTAAAGACATCAAAGTAATTTAATAAAGCAATAAAAAGAAATATATGTATATATGTATATTTATATATACACACTCCTACACAAGGTCTAAATAAAGCTGACACATTTAAGAATACTTAAATTCCAAATGCTTTTCTTTTTATCTTCTTTTTATCTTCAAATAATATTAATCGTGCATAAGCAATGCTACTTTGATATTTTAAAGTATACAAAATTAAAGTCCAAGTGTCTGTTTCGAGTTCTTTGTCTTTTATATCTCCAATCTTCCAAATAGGCAATGCAATTAAATAACATATTTTCAATTTTTAAAATTAAAAATTCTATGATTTAACATTTGTTTGTATTGTAGTAATCCAGGTCTTTGATGTATACATAATTTTAATTATTCAGAAGATGATATAAGTAGTATTTTGAAAAGACTTTTATTTAAAATATAATTTATTATTGAAGTAATTTCTTCTATTTCTGAGTTCATTACTGTGGAAAATCTGACTTTGTGCATTTTCCAAGGCAATGAACTCTTGTTTGCCCAAGAGGCATATGTAACCTTCATTTTCTTTCCCTATTTTATACCCTACATCACATACTTTTTCAAAATTTGAGTATTAAATTTTGAAAATGCATGCAAAATCTTGATCATTGTTTAATACTTGTAAGACTTTTTTGAGGTTGAAAATTTAAGAGAACTAACTTTCTTTTATTTCCTCATAATTTTTCTTCAGTTGTGCAAATATTGCTATACACCAGAATTGAGAATTTATAGGATATACATTTACTTGACAGGTACAAGATACTGATTTCTTGTCCAACTTGATTGATTATCTCTCAGTTAAAATAATCAGTACCTATGACATAAAAGCGAGGAAAATATTATGTTTTTCAAAATGCATTTTTCTTGGAGAGGAGGTGTAGGATAACGTCAGTGTGCCCTTTCTTTCCTGGCCGCTGGGAGCTTGTGTTTTTTGATTGCCCTCCAACCTGTCAATTTCCTTTGTCTCCTAATCAGACTCTGACTTGTAAATGTTGTCTTTCTCTTCTCCTTAATGTCCTTTGCATGGTCAGTTACTCCAGAGCAATTGCTTTTTGTACGGATACAAGAAGACAGTTAAAAAGACAAGTCTGTGGCTTGGGAGTTGATTGGCTCACATGGTATTACCTCCTGCACATCTACTCTGTCGACTTAAGCCTCAGTTGCCCTTACTTCTAGGATACCCGAATGCAGGGTCCCGACAAGGTTCTGGATGGACCCAGGGCAAGCAGTGAGCTATGAGCTACCCTGGCATCTAAATGGTCCTGGCCAAAGTGCCCTAATGCTTAACTGTAAGTTAAGAATTTGGTCATGGACAAATTCTGTCATGATCCAATTGGACCCTGCTGGGGTTAGGAATGATTGATCCAGCCTGAGCCCTGTAGTCTGAGTCTGTGGTGAGATGTCCCCAGGAGAGTCACCCTTTAAGCCTAATTGTGTCTATCACTGTATCCATATAGAATGGTAAAAGGTTAGGAAGGAGAACTAAAAATGTTAATTAAGTTGCAGGTCTAAGCAGAGGAGAAACACACCTGTGGACTGTTTAGCCATTGTGGGCTGCAGGTGGTGGGGAAGTCTGTAAAAACATTTTTGATCATGATTTCCATGATTCCCGTGAGGAGGCGTGGTTGGGGAGGCATGGTGAGAAGATAAAAGTGATGGATTAATTGATTGAAGGAGAAGGGATTGAAGGAGAGACAGTTACAGAGACAGCAGAGAGAGAGAGAGAGAGAGGAGAAGGATATAATGGGAAGAAAGAATTGTGTGGTGAGAGAGAGAGGGGGGAGGGAGGGAGGTTTGGAGAGAGCTGGGAGAGAGGAGAGATTGAATAAACAGCAACTAATCAGCAACTCTCTCTCACAATGAGAGACGTTACTGGTGCCCGCTCAAACAAATCGATGTCAGTGACAATGAATCAGCAACTAGCTTGATCCTTGTTCTTCCTTTGTCCATCCAAGCAACAGCCATCCTGGGTGGAGAAGCAGCCCAAGAGCATGAAAATGTGGGAGTTGAGAGAGGTATTGGAGAACCCGAAAACACCCTTTCACTTTAATTCCCATTTGCAGGAGAAGTTTACAGAGCCTGAGAGGGGAATTCACACAGCCTGAGCTCATGACATTTTTGAATCTGGCGTCCCTGGGTGCAGGCTCAGATGACCAACTAAAGGAAGAAAAAATCATATAAGGAGGGGCTTTGTTTATATAGTAATACTAGTTCAATTGTAATGATGTTTTGCTACAAAGCTTGTATGTGCATTTATTTAACCAGATTTATTTATGTTATTAATGGTGCACAGTGTAAATCAATAATCTAATTTACTAATATTGGTTTATTTCTAACAATATCCATCATTTTAAACAAGCTGATAAAGTGCTAAAAATTTATGAATTTGTATTATAATAACTCCCTTCTGTACCAGATAATTTGCAAAGTGATGTTTTGTTAATTATTCTCAAAGAAGGTTTATAGTATTTAGCTTGATAATAATTGTGTTTTGGTAACAATGACATGTTGTAATATATGAAATTTAATTTACATGAATAATGTTTCAAGTATTAGAGTAAATGTTTTCATTAAAAATTCTTGCTACAGGTTTAATATTCAATAATCTTCATCCATAATCTTCATACACTAATAAGTTTTATTTTGTACATGTGTTTGTGATATCACATATATATACACATATATATGTATATACAATTGTTCTAAGACAGAACCATAATGGAATTCATTGGATTTTGAAGGTAAAGAAAGGAAATTTGTGATATAAGTCATGTTTATGAAATATTGAAGAATTTTTACTTCTCTGATTCCTGAATATATTTCCTGACTCTTATGTGATTTGTGAAACCATATGAAATATTCTGATGATAAAGCTGTATTTGGATTGAAAATTTTATTTACAGGACACTACCCTTACCTGAAGAATGAAGATCTTCAGAGCGTTCTTTACTTTGACCACAAAATCTGGCAGAGTTTGAGATAAGGTGGGTACATAATTCCAATTTCTTAATGACTATAATGAGCAGATCCAGTCTCTTCAATATACAGCAAGAATGATACTTGAGCAAGAAAGATATTTTTATTATATTAAAACTGTTAACCTAAAACAGATAAGCTTTCGTTTATTTCAGAAGAAAGATGTGTTTATTCAGAGTAAAAAACAAATTGAAAAATGTATGTGTGTCGTTTTCAGCTAGATTGTAGAGTATCAATTGAGAGAATATATTAAGACTTTCTTTATAATTACCTCACATAATTGAATTATTTGTACTTTTATTCATTCCAAAAGAAGTTATTATTTTCCCACTTTTTTGTTATTGTGAAATAAACTCTATTATTCAGATAATAGAACAAAACTTTTGAAATGTGCTATGAGAAGATTATGTTCTCATCAAAAATTCCTGTGGAGAATTTGACCCCAAGCGTCTTTGAATAAACATGCTTAGAGATATGGTCTTTAAATACAAAGATGTAGTTAAGTGAATTAGGGTAGGGTCTGATCCTATATAATCAGTGTCTTTATTTAAAAAAACAAAATACCAGGAGATGCACACCAAAAACCATTTGTAAATCAAGAAAAGTTTCCAGAGGCACCAAACTGCCAATTCCTTTGTCTTAACTATCTATCTTCCAGAATTTCAATAAAATCAATTACTATTACTTAAGTAACATACTCTGTGATTTTTTTTTGTTAATCATAACAGTCATAGTAATGGAAAATAAGAGAACAAAGTAAGTTGCTCAGAAACCATATAACCAGAGTGATAGAGTGTTTATACAAAGAGTGTTTAATAGTAGATGTTGCAATTCGTGACTAGTAGTTACTGCAAACTAAATTCTTCCTTGTTAGAACAATATTGTACTGGTAGACAATTTTTAGCTTCTATACAAAATCTCATTCAACAACAAAATTACCAAAATTTTATTTTTCCATATTATGTTTCAATTCAGATGATGCATTCACTCCCAACATCTGTTGAGTACACATTGGCCATTTGAATTAAAATAAATTAGGGAGTACAATTTTTTTAGTCTGTTGTTCTCTAACTGAATCAGGGATGGCCCAAATTTCCCTCCTCAAAACTAAAGGCTATGGACCTTACATAAATTTCCAACACAGTATCTCATAGAACATGTCCTCTTGTTTTGTGAATGTTTTGAAGGGAAATCAAAATGGTGTATATATATATATATATGTGTGTATATATATGAGCAATTTACTATATAACTTTATCTTTATATTAACAAAAGAAACTTCCTTTTTTGTCTGCCTTTAACACTTATGGTTTTTTAATAGTTTCTAAATTTTATAAGAGCAAGATACAAAAGTTAACTTGAAATTAGACAAAACAGTTACTATAAGAATGTTCCATCTAAAGTTTTCCTTCCACCTCTCTTTAACACCCTTCTTTCCATCAGCAGGTCACTCATGATACTTTGTCTGCCTCAGTACTTTAAGGAGAGTCAATTACTCTTCTTTAAATCACACACAAGTAGCATTGTCTGGAGACTTTTCTTACTTCCACAATTGGAGGGAACTAAGCTGGCTGTTAACTTCCAATGTGTTGAAATAAGAAAAGATGTACTGAATGGCCTCTTAAGAAACTATTGTCTGATTCAAATTTGATATATATCCTTTCATTCCAGTCATTGCATTCATACATATGCACATCTCCTCCATGTGTCCTAGCCTTAAAGAATCATCCATTGTGTTGTAAGCCTACTAGACCCATTTTTGTATTATGTCTATATGAATACTACTCAATCACTAAGACAGCTAAAATTGGTATGTTATCTGATTATGAAAGCTTTTAAATACCTTGTTGGAAAAGTGGTTTGGTAAAGTTTAAAATAGTCATCTTAACTTTTTAATAATTCAGGGAAGCAGAAAAGGTTAAATAGTTTTCTTCAATAACACAAGCCAACTTTGCTATGACATCTGGACTTCTTTTTCAGTACTGAAATTTGTAAGCCTAGGTTGTTTTTGCCTTTCAAATGCTCCAATATCCCTTTATTTTATGATTGCTACTCCTGTAACTTTTAGTATTCATCAATTGCTTTCTCCACTTCAAGTTCTTGTGGAAGAAATAACAAATAGATGAGAATGTTGCATTACATCAAATTAAAGGCATGATGCATAAATAAAAACACATAATGCTAATAGAATGCTCTATTTTAAGCGATACTGATTGTGTCACATGTGCTTTTAAGCAATAAAACTAATAAAACTTACTTTAAGGAACCAACAAATGCAAAAGTCTCATACGTTTTACTTTCATAATTTTGGTACAGAAATTTAACTGCTGTGCTATTCATTAAAATATAATATTTGACTGGAATATTTTCTTAGCGGTATGAATAATCATAATTTCCTTCGGTTCTTTTTAAGTCACTCACAGAAGTGCTCTGGTCTTACACCAAGTTCTATACTCAGGTATAATGTTGGACTTGGGGGAATAGATGTAAATCTGGGGATTAATTGTGAGTCTGATACATCCATGGAACAATGGCGGAGGAAAGTGGACACCCTGGTGCTGTGTGTGGGTGTGGAACAATGTGTGCATAAAACTCTCATCATTAGTATTATAGCATCATGGTACCTCAATAAAGTTGGTAAAAAGAAAATACTGTGGTGATATTTTTCTACTATAGCATGTTTTCTATTTTAAACATCAAAATGTCTTGGTTTTGATGTATCATTATTTTGTGGTCCTTACCCTAAAGTACAGATTTTAAAATAGTAGTATTTTTGTAAATGTTTTTGAAAAATTTGGTTGGTGAAGTTCTTTATTTTAGTTTCTAGTAGCAATATATGCTGGTGATACTGTATTGCAATTCTATTTTGAATGTTTTTTTTTGGGGGGCGGGTTGGGTAGGGGGGGGCTTCCTGGTGTAGCTCAGGAATTACTCCTGGCTCTGTGTTCTGGGATCTCTCCTAATATAAATATACTGAGAGACCAAGCAAGTGCTGAAAACCAGATCTGAGCCTTTCACTTCACATTAATTCATCCTTTTTTGCTACCTCTCTTGACCACCACTTCTTATTTTTTATGAATTAAAAATCATTTGAGAAAATGATTCCATTTGAATAGATTTATTGAGCAATTGAATTTCCAACTATATTAAAACTTATAGTATTCATGTTTAATATAGTATGAGTAAGGCAAAAAAATGACACTTAATTTTTTTCTGTTCACTAATGCAAACTCACAATATAATTATTATTCTGAGTTCTAGTCATTAGATGCTTTATATATTATAGGTTCATATTTGAGATAAAGAATCAAAAGAAGAGATAGTATTAAAATAATAATAAGTGACATTTACAGGAGATAATGTTCTTCTGAAGAATTAATTATATTTGTTGGATTTCTATAAGATATTTATTTCTAGATTGCTCTCACTATTCCAATTTCTTCTTGAAAATCCTATTGATTAACTGAGCTACAGATAAAATATGTGTATATTCTCTTCAGCTATATAAATAAATAAATTAAAATTTCCCCTTTGCGTTGGCCTCTAGGTTATTTACTTCTCCACCAAAGGATAGGATTCATTAAAGCACACTGGCACCTAATTATTTTTTTTTACCCAAACCAAGTGAAAATGTATCCAAAAAAGTAATCCTCACTTTTACAACTAAGATACAACAGAACTCCCACTGTTTACATTGCTCATAATGTTCAGAGATTGATAGTTTTTCCACATTATATAAAATACAAGTTAATATTTCATATATTGTGTAAAATGATATTTGTACTTGTGAGTTCAAAAGAACCTGAAAGTTCATGCTAGGTCTTCTGATTAAAATGGAAAAATAACATTGTTTTATGGACATACATCATGATTCTTTCAGAGGAAGTCAAATAACGTACCAATAACTCCTAAAACTAAAAAGAGAATAAACAAAAGACAGAGAATACATCATAATTGAACAAATAAAAATTGTTCTCCTTTCTATGCATGGAAAATAAGCATGTCAAACATGTAGAAATATGTCTTTTATAGCAATAGTTCTATAGCTGTATAGAAGTATGGTTTTATAGTTCTTATTTTTAGGTAATCAATTTTGAAAGCAGAGGACTCCAGGGGGAAAACATGGATTAATTTGGTAGAAACTTGAAATTATGAAAGGAAAGAATTTTGGGGAGGTTGGAATATGGGGATACCATAAATTGGATTCCATAAAAGATTCAAATCTTTTTATAATTTCTTAACCAGTGAATCGATGAACATTTTGTATCAGTCTTAAGGCATGCAAGATGGTATGATGAAGGGGTTCAGGAGGAAGATGATGTTTGAGAATATTAACCAGCATGTATTTTGGGTGGATATTTTTGGGCATTCCACCCAGAATACTTTGCTTGGGAACAGTCTAGTCTCACACAACCTATATCTGTCCTTTCCCTTAGCACTACATCATTGTTACAATAGCATCTATGAAATAAAATACTTAAGTATGAACTAAAAGAAATAGGTGCAGGAGTTCAATGTTGGAAAAAGCAAAGAGGTGAAAAAATAATTTTTAAAAGTCTATATAATAAATGGTCCATGACTATGGATATGAAAATTTGTTAAAGTACTAAGATTTAAGGCCTTTGACTTGCATGAAAGTGTCCTGATATGACATGGTCCCTTGAGCACAAGCATGACAATGAGTGACCCTGGACACAGAACCAGTAGTATGTCCTGAGCACTGTTGGGTATGACCAATAACCTACATTTTTAAAAAGTCAATAAATCTTTAATAAAATGCCAAACATTTTATGCATATTAGTAAACTTATTATCATGTCTGTGTGTATGTTTATATGTGTGTGTATGTATCTGTGTGAGGGGAAAGAAAAATTAAAGCAGAACAATAAAGAAAACACTTCAGAAAATGCTTCAAATAGCCAGATGGATACTGCAGACAAAATGCTGACAGTCTTTACCTCATTCCAAAACTTGTAATCATTATCTACATAATAAAAGCAAAGTGGTGTCAGTTAAAGAATAGACCCATGAAGAATGAAGATTAGAATAGAATTAACTAGATGCAAGATATTGATTTGCACAAAACAGTTGTTTCTCCCTCCCTCCCTCCCTCCCTCCCTCCCTCCCTTCCTTCCTTCCTTCCTTCCTTCCTTCCTTCCTTCCTTCCTTCCTTCCTTCCTTCCTTCCTTCCTTCCTTCCTTCCTTCCTTCCTTCCTCCCTTCCTTCCTTTCTTCTTTCCTTCTTTTCTTCTTTCCTTCCTCCTTCCCTCCCTCCCTCCCTTCCTTTCTTTGTCCCTTCTTTGCTTCCATTCTTTATTTCTGTCCAAAGACACAAGACAATTCCACTGGGTAAAAACATGTCCTTTCAACAAATAGTGTTGAAAATGTCTATTTTTGAACATCTGTTTTCAAACCAGAATAAAGAAAAATAAATTGAACACAGTACAAACTGTCATTCACACCTAATTGACCCATCCTAGATATTATTTGAGAAAAATATCATAAATGTTCATCATATATTATTTACCTAAGTTTAAGAAAGCCAGTTAAAACTTTTAAAACAGCAGCAAAAAATGTTATGTGTGACAAATGGCTCCTTCGGCTCCTGAATGGCCATGATCCCAGAGGCACACAAACCAATTTCGAACCCAGTGACTTTTGGCAGAAATCCCTCCAGACTTAATTACTAAACTATCAGAAATCCAAAATCCTACCGCCACATTCACAAATCCAGATTCTAAATTCTGAATTGCCAATGTCATCGTGTAGAGACCGAAAAAGTGTTCTATAATTGACTGGCCAGATCATTTTAGCTTTGTGTCTCTGTGTAGTTTTCTTCAGAATTTCCATCACTTAACAATCTCAAAATCTCACAAGTATTAATATTTCACTCACACATTTAATTATGTACACATTATATATGTTTCTGGACATTAAGTGTCATTATTAAGTAAGATTCACAATTCTCTATAATTCCGAGTAAATTTAATTGTATCGTTTTTCTGTTTTACTCCTATGAATCATTTGACAAAACAAAATTAATTGACAGTAAAATTTACTGGTGTTTATCAAAGCAGCATAGGGCATCCATTCATTTGTATTTTAGGAAGCTTTAAATAAACTTACTTTGAAGCAGTTATAAATTGCAATCTGTATAATTGCATGTTATACCTAATCAAAGCTACATTTGTCACACCATGCATATGTAATAGATACAAGTTCTAAATGATGTTACCTCCCAAATATTTTACCTATTCAACTTATTTGCTTTGACCTGCCTTCATTATCTATTTTCATTATCCGTGACGTCTATTTGAACAGACATTTAGCTGCTATTCCTTTATACTCCCTTAAATACTTCCAATACACAAGTACCTAATGGACTGTGTTACATACATTGATTTCAGTACCCTTTGCTTAAAAAAGAAACGCAAGTTTCTTGTCATACCATATACTACAAGCTGCATAATTGTCTTATAAACATGTTGCGTATATTAACTAAATAACAACAAATCTCATAAGTACCATCATTTTCCCACTCAAAATAAAATTATGCCAAGCAAAGCTTACATTTCTCACCCTTGATGACAATGCTAGTCAGTGACATAGAATCTAGTAAAATCTGAAATGTGGATACTTAGCATATATCCTTCATACTGCCCGATGTTACCCAGGAATCCTACAAAATAACTTCCAACTTCCTTACTTGCTTTCCTATCCTTATTTTCAAGGAAAATAAAATCTAAGCCTTCAGTTTGAAGGAAACAGACTGGCATGATTCATGAATCCAAACCCTTGTAGAAATTTGAAACCCTCCTTATTGAGAAGGAGGAGAGGAGGCAAAAGATTGGGATGAGGCTGAGAGAATGTGAGAACTGCCAAATAGAGCAGGGGTGAGTGAGGAACTTGCTGCTATCTAGAAATAAGGATCAATTAGATCTGTATACTGTCATGAGACAGGGGGCCCTGGAAACTGGATTTGTCCTGAAATAAATAGGGACAGTGCAAAAATCTCACGATGGCATTAAAAAGGAAAGAATGGCCTCGGAAATTGTGGAAGGCTCAGCATCTAAGAGATGCTGTGTGATTTAGCGGAGGGTAAAATAATGCATTTTCTTAACATACAGCTAGCAGGTTTCAGTTTTTCAAGTTTAATATATTAAATAAATCTGTGCTCATATTTGTTTTGTTTTGTTGACATGTGTGTGCTTCTGTATGTGAGTATGTGGGCATGTATGCTCATACACTATTTGTCAGAAATGTTCATTTTGTAGTCACTATTTTAATTTCCACTAATCCATTTAGATGACAAATTATCACGCATTTCTGAGTAAACTTCCATGACCTGTATTATGAGGTTTTGTTGAATTTTATGATCCTCAAAAGTTTCTCAGCCTTCGGAATGTTTCTTTCATTAAATAGGGTGGTAATTTTAAAGCTTGAAAACATTTTTCTCTTCCTCATGTAATGAAAAATAGAAGAGAGAAAAGGGAAGAAGGGAGTGAAAAAAGTGAAAGAGGAATGAAAGGAAATTAAGAAAGAGAAAGAGAAAAGTAGAGACAAACAAAGAAGAGAGAAAGAAGAGGAGGAGAAAGAATTTCAACAAAATTTTATGTCATTAGAACTTTCTGCTAGGGTCAGTGACTTCCATTATAAAGTGTAACCAGGTGTGAGGTTTTTGAATGATTTTTGAAAACTTGACACAAAACTACCTAGACCTTCTTTATCTGCACCACAAATTGCTGTTTGTGTTGTTCTGTTATTGTTTTTTGAATATCATTTGCAAAGTTGTTCCATACGACTTTCAAATTGCTGTTTTTTTTAGTGTTTCTTGCCCAGCTTCATTTGGGGGAGACTACTTTCTGCACCCACAAATTCTTTACATTTGTCAAAATTCTGCATCTTGCTTGGATGCAAACTTAGGTCAGCCTCATGCAAGGAAATTCCTTATCAGTTTGTGCTCTCTTTCCATCTAAAGTGATATCAGGATAACATTACTAACTTACTTTATAGTTATCAAGAAAATTGGTAATAATAATAGGCCAACAATATTTTATACTTTTTTTTGCAGTTTACTACCACAGCATTACCATACTTAGAGATATGAGACTCCTTTAATTTATATATTTCTAATTATTTCCAAGTTATGCAATTTTCACAATTACCTTTGGCAATAAAATGTAAATCTTAATATTCAACTATTTTAAAAAATAAACACAAGATCATTCAAACTTTAATCAATTGGATGAAATAAATGCAGTGTAATCTAACAAACAATCCTACTTTATAAGATGAAAGAAACGGAAATATATTTTCTAAGTGCGTATAGGAGTTAATGGGGCATGGTACTTAATTTAAAATATTTATGAACCTCTACTATTCACTATGCATGAGCATGTTGGTGTCTCAAATGGAATATGTGAGTAAAATTGAATGAAATCATGTATAGGGGGATTTGTTTTCTATACTGTGTATTACAAAAGAGCTATGTCAGAACATGTAAATTATCACTGTGCTTAATATACCTATTACCCTATGTTCACAATTTAAATATATGTCTATCTATATAATCATACTATTTTTACTGATATCTTTTAAGTTATTTTACTATTCTGAGTTAATTAATTTGCTGAACAATTTATTAGATCAAATGCTTCTGTTTATATGGATTTTTGGAAAGAATTTGCAGAGGATTTTTATTTGGTGGGAATGGTAACAATTATACATACATGGAAGTTCAATGCCCAGAAATATATGTGGATCTTTTGGGTTTTGGTTCCCGGGACACAATAGGCAGAGCTCAGGGCTTACGTCTTATCCTGTGCTCAGGAATCATTACTAGAGAGTTCCAAATATGACACCAGGGATAAAATTCTGGTTAACTGTTTACAAAGAAAGTGCCCTATCTCTTGTACCACAATGTAAAGTTGACTTCATATAATTTCACATTACTGTTAACTAAGAAAAATTATTAGTGATAATACTAAAAACATTCATTTTAATATAAAAATTATCTCCACAGAGTCCTGATCACTAGAATGTTCCTAGATTTAGAGCATAGTATTATGTTCATGAATATTTTTAATAGATCTATTTGTTAAAGTTTCAAAGCAAGAGTGCACTTACCACTTTATTGAAATAACAGTAGGGTGTAAATAGTGTCAAAGTAATAATAAAATTTGTATGGAAAGTCACTCGCAGATAAAAACGTATGGTCTTAGGATGGAAGTGTTTTTTTTGTTGTTGTTATTTTAGTATTTGATTCATGAGCCTTAAGTTACTAACGTGGGAGCTTTATAAATTTTGTGATATATCTGAATTTGTTTTCTTTAAATACAAGACATCTGATTGTTTCCCTTGCAATGTTGGTTTAGGCATTATAAGAAGTATAACTGAAATAACCAAACTGTATAAAGTACATGAAATATAATGGAAGATGGATATCAAAAATGTTCTATTCATTTTTAGAAAAATATTAATAGGAAAATTTGCTTTCTTAAGGCTTAATTATGACTGAAAATAGGGCTAATTATTCTTTATTCTAAATTATAAGGCAAACTTTTTTAAGTCTTGACATTCTATGAAAACTTCTTTCTGTAAGACATAGGTGTTAATATATTTTAATTGATAATCAGTAAGGATAGAAAATATATTAATTTTTTTTCTATAAATCTCACACACACAGAAATTCACAGACACATAGGTACAGACACATAAACAGAGACACACAGAGATTCAGACATACACAGTCATACACACATACAAATGTAGACGTACACACAGACGCACACACGAATACAGGCATACACACAGACACACACAAAAATACAGACATTCACATACACATATATACAGACATACACACAGACACATACCTAAAGACATATCCACAATAAGACTCAGACATACACACAGACACACAAATTCAGACATACACACAGACACACACATACACACCAAAGCATGCACACACCACCGAGACCACACAAATTAATTTTATGAAGCTTTTTACAATCATATATACCATAGCAAGTTTCTGAAAAGTATGATATAAAAGTTGATTGAAGCATTGTACAGAAATATTATAAGAACATTAAGAAATATTACATGCACCTAGAGAAGACATAATGTTGTGATTCCAGTGTTAACCTTTTCTACAAAATAATGAATAAATATACTTTTTCTTTTTCATTCACTAAATAATATGATCTACTAAGCTAGCTAGGCTTCATACTGGTGGTAAAATCATATATGATAAACAAAGTCGGCATACATTCCTTCCAGAAGCTAATAAGCAATTCCATAATGCACATTTAAAGCCATTGTAGCAAGTTGCCAAACAACCAACAAAATTTAATTTTACTCATAATGTGATAAAACTTGTAATATTTATGACTTTATATTGTTGTTGATACACTAATCTCCTAGTCAATAAGTATTTTAGCTTAGTTGGAAAAACAAAAACAAAATCATAAAATCTCACGCTGTATGGAACTTAATAGATACATAATCTAATGCTAATTTTAACACTATAATGTGATTATAATAATAGTATAAGGCACACAATCAAACAAATGCTTATAGTCAGAATCTTAAAAATAAAGTTTCTGCATTCAAATGAGAAAATTAGAAATTTTAATGCACAAGAATGTATCTATTCCTTTTGTACAGAATTTTTTCAAGAGAGTTGTAGGAGTAATTTTTTTAACTAGCGACAATTTTAATCAGGTTCTATGTATATGATTTGTTTTAATTTTTCTAGGTGAAAATTCATTTACTATTCATAACCTTTTGATATAAAAATGCCTTGTTTCGGGGGCCACTTCTGTGGTGCTATGCACTTACTCCAGGCTCTGTGCTCAGGGACCACTTCTGGCAGGAATCAGAGGAACGTATGTGTTTCCGGGGATGAAACACACATCAGTTTCATGCAAGACAATGTACTATCATTCAGACCCATGATACAAACTTTTTTCTGGGGGGGTGGGGGCTGGCACACATGTGGTGATGCTCAGAGATTACTCCTGGTTTTGCAGTCAAGTAATTACCCTGGGAGTGCTCAAAGGAATTTGTGGGATGCTGGAGTGGATAGGGTAGAATGCAAATGCCTGAACCACAATACTGTCACGCTAGACACTATAGAAACAATGTGTCTATGTGGGATGTGGTTGAGTGTGTGTGTGTGTGTGTGTGTGTGTAATCAGTTTATTTAATCTTTATCCAAATGAAGTAGAAGTCTATTTTTTTAAAGTCTTGTGGAATGACTTTTTTTTTCAACCAAATCACTATGAGATATAGATTTATAAAGCTGTTTATGGTATGGTTTCAGTCATGGTCTGTTAACAACTGAGACAATTTTGCTCATATAAAATACATGATTAATAATTATAATTTAAATATAAATAAAATAAAACACATTTGTCAATTTAGTCATGAATATATATATGTATATATATGTATATATATATGTATATATATATATATATATATATATATATTCATTGTCCTATTCTGGGCTGGAGCGATAGCACAGCGGTTGGGCATTCGCCTTTCATGTGGCCGACCTGTGTTAGATTCCTCTGCTCCTCTCAGAGAGCCCGGCAAGGTACCGAGGGTATCGCTCCCGCACGGCAAAGCCTGGCAAGCTACCTGTGGCATATTGGATATGCCAAAAACAGTAACAATAAGTCTCACAATGAGAGATGTTGCTGGTGCCCGCTTGAACAAATCAATGAGCAAAGGGATGACAGTGACAGTGACAGTCCTATTCTATTGAAACTGTTGAGATTTATATCTTCAGGTTGAAATTAAATTCCTAATTTCAACTGACCACAACCAGTGAAATATTACAAATGTAACTGTGAAATAAGACTGGATTCCTTTGTAAGATCCCAGGACTAATGATGAAAAATAGAGCCTAGCTCATTAAAATATATTTTCTTGAGCTCTGGAATTCTGTATTTCATCATAACCCCACATACTCTGAATCACCCTAGCTAAAATATTTGAATTCTTTCTTGAGTGCACTCAATTAGATGTTAACATTATTAAAGCAAATATACAATGTAGTTGATTTCGTTTTTATATTTTTTTGGAGGGCACACCTTGTGATGATCAGAGGTTACTCCAGAAATGTACTCAGGAATTATTTCTGTTGGTGCCCCAGGGACAATATGACATGTGGGGATCGACCCTAGGTTGAACCCGTGCATGGCCAATTCTCTGCCTTGTACCACCAATACAGCACCAGATGATTTTATGTAACAAACTGAAATCACTTGCCTGTCCCTTTTAAAACAAAAACACAGTAAATTTGAGTCAGCATTATTTTGACATATGTCATTGAGTAGACTACCTATCTAACCTAAGTTTTATTTTTCCTTATCTTCTATGTACTATGCATGAAAAGCCTTCTTGATATAAATAAGGTGCCTGGTTTCACAAAAAAAATATATATATATACATATATATATTTTTTCCCACTCCATATCTTGCTTTACAAGAGGGACTTAATGTAATTTGAATAACAAATATGATTCTGTTGTCTACAACTATTTAAACTACCATAAGATGATATGAAATTTCTACTTAAGTAACCTGCCCAAGCTTCCTGTGAGATAGTATAGACTGCAAGGTGCTGGCTTACGTGTAAGGGGAGATCATTTGATACTGGGGCCACATATAGTCCCCTAAGCTCCTCCAAGCATAATTCCTGAAAACAGAGCCAAGAGTCAGCCTTGAGCACTGCTGGGTGGGACCTACATACTTATTCACTCCACCAAAAGAATCCAGTAGCCTAGAGAGGGATAAATATAGTCCTCATAGTTTGATAGATTTTGTCTCGAAGGTACTTTGGAAGTCTGCTAAATACAAATTAAAGATTAAGTGAACTCATTTATTTGTCATCTTAAAACCACTTTTCCTCCCTGTGTTCTCATATGCTTTTTTCCTATCTTCTTTGCCACCTCACACACTTTAGTAAATTGTGCATGGATAATGATTCAGACAAAAAAGCCATTTATTCTACTATAGGCTGAAGAATAGCACTCTGAGTGTATTAATTGTCAATTATGGTTTCCAATGCTGAACAAAAGCTTTTAAAAGTAAACTCTGAAAGGAAGCTTTCAGATTTTTTTTTGCTACATAGCATATAATTTAAATTATAGTTCTTGAGTAAATTAGAGAACTAAAAATAAGCAGTTTAAAATTCCATCTTATTGTTAAGACCTGTGACTTATTAGAAAGATTGAGGTTATATTATTCTTATTTATAGAGAAAGCTTTATGTAACAATATTTTAAAGTCAAATTTCAGAAATGATTTTTACTTTAAAGGAATCAAAATATTCAATTGTGTATATACATATATACATGTTTGTATACAGATATACACATACCTATGTAAATGCATATGAAATGGTATTTTATTTAAGAAGCAATATTTAGTCATGATTTATTTATGAATTTGATCATATTTTGGATAAAGTATTTTTTAACTTTCTCAAATATATAATGCAATAGAAATGGATCAGTAAAACAGACACTCACTGATTTATATAAATCATGCAGCTGCAAATAAAAGCAAATATGTGCATTAAGAAAACACAATTATCATTGTTAAAGGACTTCTTTATTTATTTCAGTTCTCCTGGGTATATCATAAACTAGTGTTTCTTATTTTTCCTGAATTTGAAAACAAATAGTTTGCTCTTTCATCATTCTGCATAGCACTTACACATACTTAAAGCTCAAAACAGGAAATGGTGATTTTCAATTTGATTCAATGAGAAATCCTGATCCTAAAGTAATTCTTAGCTCAAGTATAACTCAATACATAGAATTGAGGAATAAAATATGAAAATATCAAAACACATTTTGGTATCACTAAGCTACATAAAATTGCAATTTGCTGCAGATTTCTGAAGACAGAGAGACAGATGTTCATTCTTGAGTTCAAATATAACTGCATTCTAGCTTCTCCACTAAAAATCAAGAAATTCAAGGCTTTCATGGGCATCATGAAAAAAATACAGTATTAAGTATCAAAACTTAGAATTTTTGAAAATTATGTTTATTGTCATTGCTTTTAATTTGGTCCACTTCTGCCTATGCTTATACTTATCCCTAGATCTGTGCTCAGGGATCATTCCTGGTAGGACTCAGGCAAACATTTATTTTTTTTCTGGGATGAAACCAGGTCTGCTGCTTACAGAAATAGTGCCTTGTGAACTACACTATGTCTCTGATTAAGATTTAGAACACATGATTTGAGTTTAATTGTGGCATGTTGCATCCCCTCCAGCATCAAATGGTGCAATCCTGAGAAACTGCCAGCCCCCAATCACTGAGCACCTGATGTGACTAAAACCCACAGTTTTAGTAGAGCAGCACTGCAGTCTCAGGCCTTAGCCTTGAACTACTGGACCGGCTGACCAAGTATTGCCATGAGTTGATGTCTGCATCCGGCACCATCTCTTCTCTGTCAAACAGCAATATATAGCTCCAAAATTCAGCAAGTGACAGATAAAGAAAATATTACAGGGATTGGAGAGAGAGTACAAGGAATAAGATGTCTGTATTGGGTTTGACCCTGGGCTTGACCCTGGGAGTGACCCTGGTTAGATTCCATAAACCATGTGTGGTTCCCTGAGTTTGACCAAGAGGAATTCCATAGCATAAAACCAAGAGCGACCCTTGAGCACTGCTGGGAATATACACCCTCAGAGGAATAATAAGGATTAGTAGAATTTAGTGAATACTGAGAATTTAGTGAATACTCTTACAAGAATTGCAAGGGTTATACACTTCAAGTGTCAGTCCTAAATGAATTTTCACCAATTACACAATTTTATCTGATATACGTTACTGGTAAGGACTTTTAATTTTAATAGATACCTCCATATTTATAATAGGTTTTATTCAATGTATCACTGTATCACTGTCATCCTGTTGCTCAACGATTTGCTCGAGCGGGCACTAGTAACGTCTCCATGTAAGACTTGCTACTGTTTCTGGCATATCGGTACACCATAGGTAGCTTGTCAGGCTCTCCGAGAGGGGTGGAGGAATCAAACCCAGGTCGGCCATGTGCAAGGTGAATGCCCTACCCACTATACTATTGCTCCAGCCCTTGTTAAACCTGATGTAGATATTTGAATGTATGGTCTCTTTATAATGACCATCAGCATTTCCTAAAATTTTCTATCCCTGAGTAAATGACTGAAATATTTTGTTTTTTAGCCCTTATACCATTGCTATCCATCACACATTTTAAATTGATTATCAGCTTTACACATCTCTCTGGTCCTATAATATATATTTATTTCAGAAAACATATAACCAAGAAAATTCCCTACGAATAAAAACTGGGAAGAATTTTATTTTAACTCACACTTTACTTGTATCTTAATTCTACTAATTGGAAAACTACAATCATTTCTGGGTATATAGCAATGGTTTGTCAAATAATCTATAGCATATTATGTCTGTGAAGATGAAGCTAAATCCAGCTAGTAGCTACAAATCAAATCAAGGACAGACCTTCAACATTAAAAACATCAAAAGATAACACTGATGGCATTTTGATAGTAATAATATGTTGTTTTGTTCTGAGAAATCTCTCTTAAAAGTATAAAACTTTAATCTCTAGGCATACATTCATGCATAATAAGAATTTGGGAACATTGCTGAGAAACATTCTCAGTCGGCCTTATTTTACATACAGTGAACCTTGGTTATTTGTGGATTCCGGTCTTGTAAATCTTTCTACTAACTAAAATGTATTCATAACCTCCAAATCACTACTCACAGAGCTTTCATATTAATTTGAAGATAAAGCGCAGAATGGCAAAAAGTTACAATTCTGCAGTTCCATGCTCTTAATGAGGCAATCTGGTTTTTGTTTCAGCAATTACACTGTAAACAAGTGCCCTTTCCACTATTTAATACCACAGCTTCTGGACTTCTGTTAATCATTTTCACATTTTAAATAAATACCCAGTCAAAGAGCTAATTTTTTTTTCAAGTGTTCTAAGACACAAGATGGTTGTGACTAGCATCTTAATGAAAGTGTCTTAGACAAGTTTCTTCAGCTACTATCATGGTCACACTAAGTTCAATACTTTTTTCTTTTTTTTTAATTAATTTTTTAAAATGTTATAAGGCAGTTCACAATATTTGATTACAGTTAATATTCAAACACCAATCCCACCACCATGACACATCCCCACCACCAAATTTAGAATGTTTCCATCCCAATCCTCAATCCCTGTCCCAAAGCACAACCAAAAGAATATATTTTGTATTATCTGTTATGGAAAGCTGCTGAAAATGCTACAAAAAAGTACCATAGATGAGACTGTGTGAAGATTGTTTTATTTTGGTAGGAGCCAGTAAGACATTCTTTAGAATATCAGTAACTTGTTGCTAAAGGTTGAGTGATGTGAGCTTTCATATATATATACAATATATATGAAAATATGCATATTTGCCATATATCTGTGTATATATACACACATATACATGTATATGTGTGTATGTGTGTATATATATGTATATATACACATGTATGTGTATATATTCATGTATATATATGCAAAATCCAGTAACAAGCTGGATCTCATTCCCCTGACCTTGAAAGAGCCTCCAGTACGGCATCTTTGGAAGGACGAGTAGAGAGAGATTTCTATAATCTCAGGACTTGGATGAATGGAGATGTTACTGAGACCGCTCGAGAAATTTGAAGGTCAATGGGTTGATGATGATGATGATGATATTTTGTTATGCTTTATAAAGTAGGCAACATCTGCTAGTGTTTTCTCCATTAAAAATAAATCATCAAATGGATGAGGCCAGAAAGAGAGTACACAGTCAATGTACTATCTGGCACAGAGTCAATCCAGGTTTGATCCTGGCATCCTTTATTGTCCTCCAAGTGCCAGAAGAGTATTTCCTGAGTGTAGAGTCAAGAGTAACCTACCAGGTGTGACCCACAAACAAACAAAAATCTATGAATCAAGAGTTTGATTATAGTCTAAATATAAAGTGTTTGACTTTATAAATCTTGAAATCATGAAACATGTTTTATTTTGTAGCACTGTCCTCCCGTTGTTCCTTGATTTGCTCGAATGGGCACCAGCAATGTCTACATTGTGAGACTTGTTGTTACTGTTTTTGGCATATCAAATACGTCATGGGGAGTTTGACAGGCTCTGCCATGAGGACGGGATACTCTCAGTAGCTTGCCAGGCTCTCTGAGATGGAGGGACGGAGTACTGAAAAGTAATTTAACCATTTATTGGTCATAGGTCTTTTTTTTTTTTTGTAGGTTTGGTGTTTTTTTTTCCCCCGGGGAGTGTGGGAGCTGGTTTCCAGGGAGCTGTCCCTGTCTTGGTAAATGAACATATATTTACTGCAAATACTTTCATCTACAGGATAAGAAGCTAAATAAATCAGTGAGAGTAAATAACCAGACAAAATTGACAGGTAATATAGGTCACTGGCAGTGTACAGTTAGAATGTCTAAGGCCCTGGGTCCAAAACACAAACACACAGAGACACAGAAACACAGACACACGGACATACACACACACACACACCTCTATTACATGTCTAACACACTGGTAAATTCAATTCTAAATAAACATCAATTTTTTTAATTACAACTTTAGAGGAGAACATACCTAAATCAAAATCATAAATATAATCTGGTAAATTTCAATTCTAAATATACATCAATATTTAATTGCAAATTATGGGAGAACTTTAGGGGGAGAAGTTCTCCCCCTCAAATTGTATGCTTTATTCTATAGCTTGAAAAAGTTAATTTTAGAATAGCCTTTTATTTTATTTATTATTATTTTGAGTAGGTGATGCTTCTGCCCCACACCCAGAACTCAGGGTTTACTCTTAGCTCTGTGCTGAGGGATCATTCCTAATGGATTCAGGGAACATTAAGAGATTCAGGGATGAAACCTGGCTAGACAGCAAGTAAGTCAAATACTCTATGCTCCATACTATCATTCCAGCCCTTAGAATACTTATTTTAGAATAGAAAGCAGAATGCTTCCACACAATATTAATGAGATGTTTACAGGATTTTGTTTTAAGATGTATAGAAAATCTTTGTAGAATAAGAAATCTTTTGAACAGCTTCTGTATTTCTTATGCTAATTACCCTGGTATTGGAAAAAAAAAGGCTAATGGTAGAGCAAAACAATGGAATTAGCTGCAGTATAATACCCTTAGGAAAGAGCCAATTTGAATTTCAGTGATTTGTTTTATCCCTATATTGCTTAATCAACAAATTTACAGCTCTGATTTTTATACTCAGTGTTTCTGAGGACTAAAATCAGAAGTATTTTGCAAGAATTTGAAAATTACTTTTTTTCTTTCTCTAAAGGACATGAGGGAAAGAAGTGTATCCTATACTTTATGAAATATTCAGAGAATTTATATATAAATTAGAGATCTATATTAAAATGCATTTTGTCTTTGCTATCTAATCTGGCCAGAAGAATTGGCATCTGTCAGGCTGATTAGAGCCAAAAAGTTATTGTCTGTAGTGTCCATGAACCAACAACTTTAAGCCTCCAACTGAAGCGAGTTCTGACTCTAAGCTAACAATTTCACACCATTTTCACACCATTCCTTCTATTTGCATTTATAGTTGGTTTTTTTTTTTGCTTTTTGGGTCACACCCAGCAATGCTCAGTGGTTACTCCTGGCTTTGCACTCAGTAATTACTCCTGGCGGTGCTTGGGGGACCATATGGGATGACGGGGATCGAACCCGGGTCGGCCGGGTGCAAGGCGAACGCCCTACCTGCTGTGCTATCACTCCAGCCCCGCATTTATAGTTTTTTGTCAAAAGACATGAAGATAAACAGACAGGGGAACTACTAAATTCCTTTTTTTTTCCTTATTTCTTTGATTTCCATATTAGAATTTAGATTTACTCCCCCCTCTGAAAAATCAACTTCAAAATTCTCTTCAGAACTTATAGCCATCATGTTTTTCCCCTCTGCTATCCCTTCTTTGCTCTGTAATGATGAATTGTTGAAAGCATCAATGTTGTAACTCAGACTTTAAGTTGAGTATTTCACTCATTCAAAAATTCTATGTTTAATTTCATTTCCTCTCCAACTAAATATGTTATCATACATATTTAGTTGTATGTTAAATATGTTATCATACAGATAGGTCATACAGACTATTTTCTCATAACTCTCTGACAAAGTAGTAATTCTACTATTGTCCTGGTCAAGGGAACAGTGTTTTTTTCTTCTGGTAACTGAAATTTATCTCACATGACTTAGGCAACAAACTCATTTTTAGGAAATAAGAAAAAATATTTTCTTCTAATTATCACTGAACATCATTTTCACAATGTCATATAGGTTGCAATGACTGACTTAATTGATAAATGGTAGGAAAAAGTCAGACCTATTGAATTTCTTAAATAACATTTTAGGTTTTTTATTTCCTGCTCAATTTGCACTTTTCTTCACTGAAAACTTTTTCCTCCAAAATCTCTGTTTAATTTGTTCAATTTGATTAATCATTATTTTCAGAGAAATTTGTCCATTTTGGTGGATAATATTGCTATTGTTTTTCATATTCTCTCAAAAGACTGTAGGTATGACTTCTAGTAAAAATTCAGCCCACTGAGTTTTAGTTCTCTCTCTACTAGAATCAAATGGGGAGACTTACAACTCCCCAATGTCTGCATGCAAGTCCACATCTAAGAGGTAGTTAGAGTCTCCCTGACCTGGGATGAAGATGCAAAGGGAAATAGGAACAGGTTATTTTGTTTTCATTTTTATTTCTTTATTACCTATGTACTCCATGACATCAACACTATACATGAGTACCAGAACTCAAGAGTATGAAATCAAGAGTGTGAACTCAGGAACTCAAGCACTGGGTGACAGCATAATCACCAGGACCTGATGGGTAACCTTCAGTGGACAGCACAGCTCCAAATTCGGAAGCAACATCAGGCCCCTGTGTGACTACCAGTCTCTGCAAACCACTGTCATCAACCACAGTCAAAAGAAGAGCAGGGGCTTAGGAAACTCTTATAAAAATATGCTGTTCAAATTCAAAAGCATATTAAGATGCCCATAATTCCGAAAATATAAAAAACTACAAAGCAGCTATTTGAAGTAAGTGTGTATTTGAAACACTCAAACAAAATGTGACACTTTCCAGGTCAATTAGATCCCACATGGTGCAGAATAACATATGTATTATTTCTCAGAAAGCACTACTTGGTTATTCTTATTTTAAGAATAAAAAACAGTATGCTTCCACACAATACTAATGGGAAGTTTACAAGATTTTGTTTTAAGATGCATAGAAAATCTCTGGTGGGAAAAGAAATTTACAAAGATTTTCTTTTTTGTTCGTTTATTTTAATGTAGATAAAAGCCACAGCTGTTGATACAGTTTTTGAGTTGAAGTTGATTAGATCACAAAGCTCCAATCTTACAATCAATATTTAAAGTATAAAAATCAATTTTGACTGAAATCAATTTTTTGATGAAAATTGTTATATCTGGTCACAGGGTTGTTAAGTTCTTGTCTAAGAACTTTAATTTTTTGTTGAAAGTTGAGCCACTTGTCTTATTGGTTTTGTTTGTTGAGTTGAGTTGGTGAATGTGATACTTTACCATCTAATTTGCTGTGCTTCTACTGGAATTTCAGGATAGAGGAAATAGGAGGAGTCCCTCAGCCAGGTATGATCTGGGCCAATGAGTTGCCATGAGAGTGGCTGTGGAAAGTAGGCATGATTTCTGAAGCTTTGAGAGGAGGTTGTAAGGGGAGGCTCCACACCTCAACTTTGAGACGATTCCAAAGTTCTAGTGTGGGCACCAAAATACTTCAAATTATTCATATTTGTCATCTGTACAGAGTGAGCTGGAGCGATAGCACAGCGGGTAGGGCATTTGCCTTGCAAGTGGCTAACCCAGGTTTGATTCCTCCATCCTTCTAGGAGATCCCAACAAGCTACCGACAGTAGACCACCCAGAGCAGAGCCTGGTAAGCTACCCTGTGGCATATTCGATATACCAAAAATAGTAACAACAGGTCTCAGAAGGGATATGTTAATGTTGCCTGCTCGAGCAAATCGATGAACAAGGGAATGACAGCAATACAGTGATGCAGAGAATATTAGTGAAGCAATGGAGTTGAGACCTTCCTGGGTGTTGGTGCGGCTGCTGAGACTTGTAGATTGTGGTAATTTGACTTCCCAACCCCCAGCTGCGGGATTCAGCCTTTCCATTAACTTTAAGTGTTTGGCATGCATCTTCTGGGAGATTTATTGAGGAATCAGTAGAGCAGAAATAGTGGGCGAGTCAGCATGGTGGTGGCTCCAAATTCTCTTCTGAGATTATTTAACTCCATAGGTCTAATAGGTATTTTTTTTAAGTGACCTTTCTTCCTGACAACATATGAAAAAAGTTGTTTTAATAACTTTTATTTGAATCATCATATTGATTTGTCAAATCTAATTGTGTATGATTGAAAAAAATACATAACTTATTTAGATTATCATATATGCTAGAAATTAGTATCTAAAGAATTTAATAAGCGTGATACTAGATTCTCAAAAAATGCTTATCAGGTGTATTACCATTTAGGATTTTTTTCTGATAATCTTAGATATGTAGGGAGAGAGATACAGTATAGAGAGGAGGACACTTGCCATGTACGTCATCACCAGTTTTGGTCTTGGCACAAAATCTGGTTTTCTGAGACAGAAAAGATCCCAGATTACAGAGTCAGGAGAAATTCCTGAATATAACTGGGTATTACCCCCCTAAATGAAGCAAATAGTCAATGACAAGAATCCCTCCCAATAAAAGAAAAATTGAGTTACCCATATATTATCTTCAAATTCTCCATGTTACAATCATGCAAGTGAACCTTGTTTTCTACAAACTTGTGAATTTTTTTAAAGAATTTATGTTAAAAACAAAATTATTTTATAAATGTGTAACATTGTCATCATCATCATCCCGTTGATCATCGATTTCCTGGAAAGAAAGAGCAGAGTTATATATTAAAACAAAGATGGTTGTCAGTGAAAGTGGAATTTGAATTTCTATTTATCTTTATAAAATTTACCATTACCGAACTTGAGTTTGGAGGAATGTAAATAAAAATAAAGTGATATAATGAATTATAATATTGAATGAGAATATATTTACATAAGATATAAATTGAAGTGTGAAACCTATTGCAGAAGTACTTAGATATTCCCCATGCTGTTGATGCTGTTTAAATTTTTTATATATAAAATGCCATTAGAGTAACATAAAATATTTTAGTTACCAGCTGAAGCAGAAGGGACATTTTACTATTCACAGAACAGTGACTAAATTTAAATAAAAGACAAAGATTCACTCTACATGTACAACAAAATATTTCTCTTGATTATCAAAATTCCCTAACCTTAAACGAAAATGCAGTCTTATACCAATTACCTTGAAATTTTTCTAATGAAAAACTCTCCATATTTTATATCACTGCCAAAGGTCCTAGTTGAGCAAGATATTTTTAACTGCCTCCTAATCCTGGTTATTATCTACTAATCTCTTCCTAAATTAGAAATCTGAACAAATTCACTATCCTTTACATACTTTATTCTGGCTCAATTACTTCTTGTTGAATTACCTTGAAAGCCAGTTCCTATAATTCATTAACTAATAATATGCTTGGCAAATGCTGAGTTTAAAAATCTTCTTTGGGGAGTCACCTTACACAGTAATGTGTAAGTCAATGTGATGAGTGATTCTATTTTTATTTTCTCTGATTGCCACCTTATTAAATTTATATACTGATGCATTTCTTTGCATATACCACATACAATAATGATCTCTAGAAAGTCATCCTGCTCTTCATTTCAGCAGCGGAATAGCTATCACTGTACCTTCTTATCATAAGTCAATTTTGAATGGTTTTTATTCCATATAAGTGAAAATACATTGCTTTGCTGTATTTGTGTCTAAGTCTCTTTACTAATATTATGTTTGAGACACTTTTATAACCATGAAAATGAAATAGACTATTCTTTCTATTCTGATCTTTGAATTGACTCAAGTGTTGTACATCATGAAAAAAACAACAAGATGTTTGTGGGCTTGAGAGATAATGCAGAGACCAGGTAGAGATAGTAGAGACAGTGTCTTGCATCCTGCTCCCATCCCAACTCAGCATATGGCCCTGTAGCATTGCCAAGGGGTCTCCCCAAGCACAGCACAAAGGGGAAGCCCTGAGTGCATTCAGGTGTGGCCCATGAAACTGAAACAAAATAGCACTGTAGCACTGTCATCCCATTGTTCATCGATTTGGTGGAGTGGGCAGGAACACAATAATAGTAATAAAATAAATAAAATGTGTTGCTAGAAATGTCCTTGCATTATTAACTCCTTTCCTTAGAACATATGCACAGTCTAAAATTGTTGAATCTCAATTATTGGTAGGTCTGGATTGGATAATGTGTTGATTCTATAGATGAGTTTGGAAGCAATCAACTTCTTAACTGATATTGAGTTTTTCGACACATCTAGTGTGTGATATTAGTTAAGTCTACTTTCTCTTTAATAAAATTTGAAAATTTTCACCTAGAGGTCCTACGTAGCTTTTGCTAAATTCACTGTAAATATTGATAGTGTAGAGACTATAGTATTCAATGTTGCTTATTGACATTTACAAAAATAAATAAATAAATAAATGGCAAGGGCTGCATCAGAGTGCTTCCAGAATTGTGCTTCAGAGACCCTTGTGTCCTCCCAACAATTCTCTCTTCAACTAAGCTAGCAGTTTGACAGAAGCACCCTAGAAAGAGGTGCTGCTTGGGACCTCCGCCTCTGTGCAATACAGCCACCACCCTTGCAGCAGGCAATGCTTGAGATACTATGAGTTACCAGGGATGCTAATTAGGGTTGAGCATGTTCAAAGGAAGTTACTTAACTTGAATCGAATGTTAAACTGTTATTAAAAAATTGAAACAATTGCATTTAAAATGTGAACATGTATTTTTCATGTCAAACTTCATCGTAAAACAAGGAAAGAGGCTAAATAAATCAGTAACTAACACAGAAAATCACAGGGTGGAGAAGCAGATATATGAGAAAAAACAATGTTTGATATTTGAAAGACCAGAATCATATTATAGCGAAAGTAATATCTATGAAAAGTAAGTAGACCTAATATATGAACTACTTTCTAAAATGCCTCCTAGCAGTCTAGTGTATGAACAAAAGTGGGGAATATATCTGAAAATCTTTCTAGGTAAATAGAAACACAATTTTTTAAAACAAGTACTTAAAATGAGAATGACAAAAAAATAATAAGCTCTAAAGGAAATAAATTGTTATTATAGAATAGTATTTAAAATTATGTGAAGATCGTATTAGGGTTATATACAGTGTATTTTATAATTAAGTTTACTTTTATGTTATACAAAACAGCAAAAGTGAAGGTTAAAGAATATACATATTTTAAAGAAAAATATTTAACCTGGTCTTCTATAAAAGTATTACTTTTTTCAACATATTTAAAATATTTGTACCAAAATACAATGCATAAAAATGGATAAAATAAGGAGATGCTTTTATTTTATAAGGCAAATTTTAAGAGTAAATTGCAGGTTTAATAGATGGTGCAGCCCCTCCCACTGCCGAGATGTGATCCGCACGCGTGTGCAGCCTCTCTGTAGCTCCACGAGCGTGAATCCAGACCCAGCAAAACCTCTTTCGGCATGGGCAACTCCTCGCAGAATGTCTCCAGCCTGAGAACTAAGCCTCAGCCCCATGCCCGGCCAGGAGGGGAAAGGTATTTCTCTCTCTCTCTCTCTCTCTCTCTCTCTCTCTCTCTCTCTCTCTCTCTCTCTCTCTCTCTCTCTCTCTCTCTCCTCTTTTTTCTCTGGGGATGAAGGGTGTGGTGTCCGCCATATTATGACGACTACAGATTGGATTTTCAAGCCTGCAATGATCCAATATCTGGAAGAAATCTCCCTGGACTTAGTTGTTAAAGTACGGAAATTCAAACCATGACCTCATTTGTCTTCACAGTAGGTCTGACTCTAGTGGGGTACTCCTAACAACAATAGTGAGGTTTGTGTTGAAATATTGAATTTAACCAAAGTAAACAAAAAGTAAAATGAAACTTATCAGTTACAAGGCAGGGGGTGGGGGGGCAGGATGGGAGGTGTACTGTGTTTTTTGTTTTTTTTTTTTTGGTGGTGGTATATGGGCGCTGGTGAAGGGATGGTTGTTTCAGCATTGTATAACTGAGACCTAAGCCTGAAAGCATTGTAATCTTCCACATGGTGATTTAATAAAATAAAATTTTTATATAAAAAAATAGATGGTGCAAACTGTTGAAAAAATCATGGCCTAGATAGATTTCGCTAAGGCTATAGACAGTGCAACATTTTCCAGGTCAGGTCACTAAACAGAAGTATATACAAAGCACAAATAATTGAAAACAAATACTCAATAATCAGTGTCCTCCAAATTCAACAGGATTTTCAGTTATCACGTGATCCTGTCCAGTCAAACTCTTAGTGTTGAAATGAGTTTTATGATTAAAAAACTCCTATGGAGGGGCTAGAGTGACAGGACCACAGCTAGGTCATATGCCCTGCATGTGGCATACCAGGATTCAATCCCTGCACTTTAAATGATGCCCTGGGTACAGCTGAAAGTGATCCCTGAGAGCAGAGGTAAGAGTTAAGTCCTAGGTAGTGCCCCCATATAGAAAAAAATGAAAACAATTCTCTAGAACACTTCATGCATATTATCTTAGATATCCCTTTAAATTACATATTTGAGACACTCATCACTATGGGAAAGTTCACAAGAAGAGAAAATTTGCTATGTGACAGGGGGTCAAAGGGTGGTCAAATTGAGAGGGGGCTCATTTCCTATGGAATAAATAGGGCAGGGAAATCGAGAAGTACTGTACTATTAACTGACACATGAATGAATAAATATTTGCTCTATAAGACACACTTAGTGCTTATATATTTAGTTCTGTTTTTGGCTTTTGAAAATTATATTGGACCATTTGAATTGTGCGTATATTGTGAAAAAGAAATAACTTAGTTTTTAATAACTACAACCCATATAATGAGTAACATTCAGTGAGCATATTGGTGCAAATGTACAGCATCCACCTTATGCAAAATTCTCATAAATATTTGTTTCAAAACTATATTCTATTGCTGCAACTAAAGTTTCAGTTATTTTGGAAACAGAGTTTACACTCACTGCTTGTTGTTAGTGATAAGGATAAAGCCAATGTTTTCTAACCTATAGGAAATTTTCCCACAGACTTTATTTTTTTTTATTGGTTTCTGCAGCATTATATTTGAAGGCATTGTCCACACTCAGTTGTATAGCTCTCTGGAAATCAGATAAAGTATGTATTGCAAAGGAGAAAGTAAGTAGATAGTGGGACAATCTTCTAGATAATGAGTTTTTCTGAGATAATCTCATAGACAATGTTATCGAATTGTGTAATCCTTCTGGGCTTCACCTTTGCTCCATACAGAAATGTAGTTCCTCTCTCTGTTGTCTGAGCATTGACCTCTAATCTCACTGCATCTGCCACTGAAGACCTCTGCAGTGAAACTTATAATGTGTTCCCTAGGTAAGTCCCTAGCATGCCAACTCTGTTTCCTGAATTTTATCAAGAACTGCCATCAATAAGGACTTCAGAATTGGGGCATAAACGATTTGGTTCCACATTCTGATGCTGTTATCTACATATTTATGGACTTAACTTATTATTCGTGAAAATGATCCCAATATACAAACATAGATTATTGATTGCTATCTAGATCCTTGACTTCCTATAATTCCTTCTATGTTTTGTTCATGCTACAAGACAATAAGAAGAGTTTCTATCGAGTTAGTTGCATTAATTAAAGATTTGCTATCAGTTGTCCTCCAAGTTATCCAAGGTACCCTATCATTCCTTCAAACAGGAAGTAGGACAAATATTTCTGTCTCTCTGTTTTCACCACATCTCCATCCCAATGTTGAAGCTGTGTTTTCATACTCCCACAAGTTTGTCCTCCGTAGCACTGCACTGTGGCACTGTCATCCCATTGTTCATCGATTTGCTTGATCAGGCACCAATAACGTCTCCGTTGTGAGACTTGTTGTTACTGCTTTTGGAATATCAAATATGCCACGGGAAGCTTGCCAGACTCTGCCTCGCACGCGGGATACTCTTGGGAGCTTGCCAAGCTCTCGGGAGAGGGACAGAGGAATCGAACCCGGGTCAGCCGCATGCAAGGCAAATGCCCTACCCGCTGTGCCATCACTCCAGTCCTGTGGTATATGTATTGGAAAAAAAATAAATTCTGACAAGTTTGTCCTCAAGAAGATTAAATTCACAGTGGGTGTAAATATGGAATATTTATTACAAGCACCATTCATTGGAGGCTGGAAAATATTTGAAACCTGTAGCAAATAAATTTCACAACACTACTCAGATTGATCTTGAGTCACAAACAGAAGAGTTAACCCAGTTTAGATGTGATTTATCACAATAAAATCATAGCTGGAGGAACTAATCAGCCAGATCAACCAATCTTCTTTGTTTATCTAGAGAATCTTCTAATCCAGCTGGATTCCTTGGTTTTGGAGGCACTACACTGGATTACCTCTAAGGAACTCCTCAAGGAAGCATAGGAAGCCTCACAGTGTTTTAGAAGAAAATATTTGATGATTCACTATGGGCGTGAATGCAAATTTTGTGAAGATATTTTGGTAGGTTTTGTTTTGTACTATAATCACAAGTATATCTCTATAACAAAAATCTTGGAAGATAGATGTAGAATATTTTCATCTATGCCCAAGGATAGATTTGTTTCCAAATCAGGGTCACCAAGAAAATGGCTGCCTCTCACATAAAAAATTTAAATTGATTTCCGGTAGACATCAGAGTTAGGTTGCAAACTATGAAAGAGTGACTTCTCCTCTAAGGAGTAACCTATGTTTCTAAAAACACCACAGTATGAAAATTTTATAATAAAAGTTACAGAAGTTGTGGAAATGGATTCAGATGCACAGTTCTCCAAACGGATATTGGCACCTCAATAATAATTACAAAAATAGTCATGCTCCCTCCGCTCCTAAAGACTATGATCAAGAGGTCTTCTAACCCATTTTGGCACCCAGAGCAGCTTCTTGCAGAAATGCATCTAGACTGTGAACTGAGCTGCAACCTTGTACCGCCTGGGGAGGGATTTCCCCTCTCTTCCCTGTTTTCTGAGTGGAAAATGGCGGCAGCAGCAGCATCCACGTGGCGAGAGCCACCCTCTAAGACCCCCAACCCAGAGGTAGGAATTTTCAGTGACGTAGCCTGTAGGTGGTCCTGGGATGGGGGGGGGGGGGGGGCGTTAGCTGCATACCTTCTGCCCAGATAAGATTTGGAGCTGTGGCTCGAGAAACGGACCCTCTGCTCCTAAAGACTATGATCCGAGAGGTCTTCTAACCCATTTTGGAACCCAGAGTGGCTTCTTGCAGAAATGCATCTAGACTGTGAACTGAGCTAAAATATCAGAAATCCAAAACCACCTGGCCACAATAGCGGCCGCACGAACTCAGTCTTCACTCTCAGCAGTGAAAAGAAATTATTAAATGATGCTTTTTCAGCAGGGCTGATTGTTGGGGGAAAATTCCAAACAATAATAGTGAGTTCTCTATTGAAATATTGAATGTAGGGGCTGGAGCGATAGCACAGCGGGTAGGGCGTTTGCCTTGCACGCAGCCGAACCGGGTTCTAATCCCAGCATTCCATATAGTCCCCTGAGCATTGCCAGGGGTAATTCCTGAGTGAAGAGCCAGAAGTAACCCCTGTGCATCGCCGGGTGCGACCCAAAAAACAAAAACAAACAAACAAAAAGAACTATTGAATGTATTCAAAGTATAGAGCAAATAAAGTGAAGATCATTAGCTACTTAGGTGGGGGTGGTGGGAAGGGGGCCTATTGGAGTTCTTGGTGGTGGAACGTGTGCACTGGTGAAGGGATAGGGGTTTAATCAGTATATGACTGAGACTTAAACCTGAAAGCTTTGTAATTTTTTTCACTGTGATTCAATAAAATAAAAACTTAAAAAAATAGTCATGTAAGAAAACTGGAAGAATGGCTTTATTCATGATACTCGGTTGGAAAATAAAACCTACAAATAAAGCTTTACCATTACCAGAAAAAAAGTTGAAATTTGCTTAGGGTCAATGCACAATATAGCTATTCCTTTTGATAAGAAAGACAAGAAATGGTTGATGGAAATTCACTGAGATGGAGCAGAATTCTACACGCAGAACTTCAGAGAATAGAGGAAGAAACATGTCAGGCAGAGAGGTCTTGAGGAACATTTAGCACTGTAGCACTGTTGTCTTGCTGTTCATTGATTTGCTTGAGTGGGCACCAGTAAAATCTCCATTGTGAGACTTGTTGTTACTTTTTTTGGCATACTGAATATGCCATGGGTAGCTTGCCTGGCTCTTTCATGAGGGCGGGATACTCTCGGTATCTTGCTGGACTCTCCGACAGGGATGGAGGAATTGAACTCGGGTCAGCTGCGTGCAATGCAAATGCCCTAAGCACTCTGCTATTGCTCTAATCCAATAAACATTTAAGGAATATTTGAAACAGGGAAAATGGGGCCAATGCCCACCACAGGTTTGTACTTTCTAGTTATTGAGAAGTGGTACAAGGCATATTTCTGAAATCACACAGCCTTTGTGACACTACATGTGAATCAGTGTCTCTCCTCTATGTGCTATGATTTTTTTGTGCCATCTCATTTTTTTTGCATACATCTATAGATAGTTTGGTTCTGCTAAGTGCACTTTTATACATTTACCTAGAGTGTTTTACAAAGGAAACAAGACCTAAACATGCAAATGTCTATGCATGTTCAAATTGCTCTCTCATATATCTATTGCTTGGGGAAAAAATTGGTTTTCCAAAGAAGTGCTGTAGCAGAACTGACTGCATTAATCATAGAAAGTACAGAGAAATTAACATAAATATTGTTGTGCCTAACTATCCCTATTGCAGAAGGTTTTGAAATAATAATTACTGATGAGATACTGATGAAAAACCAAGAGAATATTAATTATAGTGACCACGAGCAGTTTCAAACATGGTTCTCCTTATAAACTGGAATTATGAAGCAAACCACATTTTCATAATTAGATAATGCTTTTGTCATAGGTTGTAGTTCTGATATTGTGGTCGAGAAGAATTAGTTGGGCAAATCAGTTTGTATAAAATTGAGAAAAAATTATATGCATAAATTTTTTTTCCTGTTTTTTTTTTAATTTTATTTTATTTTATTAAATCACCGTGTGGAAGATTACAATGCTTTTGGGCTTAGGTTTCAGTTATACAATGCTGAAACAACCATCCCTTCACCAGTGCCCTTATACCACCACCAAAAAAAAAAACAAAAAAACACAGTACACCTCCCATCCCACCCTCCCACCCCCTACCTTGTAACTGGTAAGTTTCATTTTACATTCTGTTTACTTTGGTTACATTCAATATTTCAACACAAACCTCACTATTGTTGTTAGGAGTACCCCACTAGATTCAGACCTACTGTGAAGACAAATAAGGTCTGCGGCCGCGCGGTTTTGAATTTCTGTACTTTAACAAGAAGTCCAGGGAGATTTCTTCCAGATATTAGATAATCGCAGGCTTGAAAACCCAATCTGTGGTTGTCTTAATATGGTGGCCACCGCGCCCTTCATCCCCGTAGAGAAAGAGGCGAGAGAGAGAAATACCTTTCCCCTCCTGGGCGGGCACGGGGCCGAGGCTTAGTTCTCAGGCTGGAGACATTCTGCGAGGAGAGGAGTTGCTCACACCGAAAGAGGTTTTGCTGGGTCTGGATTCACGCTTGTACAGCTGCGGAGAGGCCGCACATGCATGTGGCCCCCGGGATCACATCTCGGCGGTGAGAGGGGCCGGTGCCTCCCACCTTCCCAAGAGCACCCTCGTGTCCTTTTGCTGCGGTTTTTGTCGTAGATCCTATCTGTGGTCGTCTTAATATTAAATTTCAATAAATCTTATGTTATATTTGTTTAGACCATCTTATTTTTTTCCTAAAACAACTTTTTTTTTGTTAGCTCAAACAAAATTATATAGTGACTAATATATATCCAGAAAAATGTTTCAATTTCTGTTTCTGAAACATTTAAAACCTATAAAGCAAATCGCCTCTGACTAGAACCTGTCTCTTTCTCATTAAAACTTAGATTTTTCAGATCATTTCACTTTGTTAATCTAAAGATCTTTTTTATATATGAGTTTAAAACTCATATAAAATTTAGAGCAGGGATAAAAGAAAAAAATATTGAATCTGCTAATATGTCAAATGACGATTTTAGCATATCTACTATTAATACTAATGGAAACCTAATAGATCAATAGTCAACATCTCACCCTTTTAACACAGTTAATGAGAACCATTCGCTTTTATCAGGATGCCCAGTAGTCTTTGAAGAGCAAGATAACTGCTGCAGGTTTGCTGAGATGATACAAGTGTGAAGTCTGCTGCAACAGTTAGCAATCTCTTTGGAGGGAAAAAAAAATGGCTCTTTTTTTCCTATGGTTGATACCTTGTATATTTCACTTCAGTTTCAATTTCATTTGGATCTGCTTGAGTTTCAAATCAGGTGAAAAATCATTTCATTATAGCCCAGCAGGGACACAAAATAATTTCACTGAAGCCAAGCTGGTTTGAAAAATAGGATGACGGGAAATCAGGTAGGTTTTACATGTTGGCAGCTTTGGAAGTCAAAGCTTTACACATCTCTGACTACATTTTAATTAGAATTCACAGCAAAGGTCACACGCTGTACCTGGTTTTAATGATCTCACTGCAATCATAGAATGATCTTCAACCTATTGTCAGGATTACTGGTTTGCCGGAGTTTGTTTCTGTCATGCTCGAATATCATATATTCTCAAAACTTGACCACTAAACTTTCAGAGCCAAATCCCTAATTTTCCACATCATTTACCAGGTCTCTTTCAATATATGTCAAATGATTTGCTGTCATAGTAATTGCTGTCGAAAAAGGCTACTAATGGCCAGGAGATTTAAGTATTTTGCTGGTTTTACAAGTTTTTAATTAGTGGTTATTATTCCTAAAACAAATGTTCTTTTATCTTTTGATTTCTTTCACATTTCAAGTTATTATTAAGGTGAGGAAATCAATATGCAATGGTAATAAATATATGAAGAATACACATTTCAATATACTATTAAATTCTCATTATATTTGAAGGACTCAATAAGCTAACGTTGATTTCATTTGACCTTATTCTTCTTTATTTGGGAATTAGCTGTAAATACATATTAATTTATTGAACCCTTTGACATAGTTGCTAACTAGATTTAAGTTTCCACGAAGTACAGAAATTAAATACGGTGAGAGACTTTAGAAAAAAACATTTATTTTTATCTTTGTAATTCTAAATTTATACTGATTCAAAAAAAAGCAATAGACTCATTTCTTTTTAACTCATTTTATATTATGAGTTAACTATTTTATGAGTAAAATTTAATATACTAAATATAAAATTTAATAATTTTATATTATGAGTTAAATACACATCTGCAAAATAAAACAAAGAAATATCGTATTTATAAGTTCAATCTATTAACTATGTTCCCTAACTATAATAAAGGTATCAATAAACTGTATATTCCTATACCATGTCAATAAGGTGATTTACATTTTTCCTCAATATTTGCAAGTTTATCATAGAGTTGTTGCGTGCATTGCAGTGCCTACATTGTCATGGTTACGTGGAATATTCAAAACTGCTTAGTAAAACAAATTTTCTATTGATTCCAACCATGTCAAGTTTAAATCTTAATAGTCCAAATGTTTAGTTCAGTGAAATAATGATGGTTTATCCATACAGAAATGCTTGTCACTCCCTTCACTGAAGGGCTAATACCTCTCCACCAGAGATCCTAGGAAAATTTCACTCCACTATCCACATCTTAGTCATTTCCTGATGTGATTAGTCTTAGCATATGTTTCACTGAGTACTCTTTATTTCCTTTATTTTCTTTACATCACTGTCAGTGTAACTGTCATTCCGTTGCTCATCAATTTACCCGAACAGGCACCAGTAACTTCTCCATTGTGAGACTTGCTGGTAATGTTTTTGGCGTATGTTTTCTTACATAGCAAACATAAAATCATCTACTTGTCTTTTTCTTATTTTTCTTGACACAACTTCTTAAAGTCACATTCATGTTGTAGCAAAAGACAAGATTCTATCATTTCTTAAAATCAACTTGTGTTCTATTTTGCATATACATCACAGCTTCTTAATTTATTTAACTGTCATTATATCCTACTTTTGTTCCAATATTGGCTTTTGCAAATTGCATTGCAATAAATATAGGTGTGAATAGAACATTTTGAATTCGTTTTTTTTGTCTTTTGTTGAATAGAAACTTAGGAGTAGAATTGATGGATTATAGAGTAATTCTAGCTTTTTTTTTCCTTTGAGAAAATGTACTGTTTTCCAGAGAGAGCAAAGAATGTAAAGTAGTTTACACTTTTAATAACAGTGAATTAGTATTTCGTTTCCTACAATTGAAACATCAGTACTTGTTTCTGTTCTTTTCTTCCATTTAGACAATTCTCACAGATGGGTGCTAGTTTCTGCAATTTAGTTAAGAGTTAGTGATGCATTTTTTCATGTGCCAATTTGTATTTTATGTACCTATTTCTGATCTCTATCCAGACATCTTCATCTAAGCGTTCTTTTACGTGTGTATTTGCTAACTGGGTATCTTCTTTGAAGAAAGACCTGTTTAACTCTTCACATCTCACCATTTTTTTAATGCAGGACCAAGCTCAGGAACATTTGGAGGTCCTGGGATATTTGCAGCTTTTTTTTTTTTTTTTTTTTGAGCCGGGGAACTGTTGTCACACTCAGTGATGCTCAGGAATTATTTCTGTTTCAACACTTAGGAATTACTTCTGGCAGTGCTCGGGGGACCATATAGGATGCTGGGGATTGAATCCTGGTTGGCCCGTGCAAGGCAAACACTCTTACGTGCTCAACTATTGCTCCAGCTCCTGAAGTAATTTTCTTGCCTAATATTTCAGTTTGATGGTTCAGTGCCAAGACTTTGCAGTGTGTTCAGTCACAACTAAGTAGATGCTGGACCACTTGCCCTATCCCCGGAAAATTGTTTTTCTAAATTTCCTGAGTGCTGTATGTCATGTATATTAGCTCTTTACAAAATGAGCAGCATATATATATTTCACCCTGTCCAGTAGGATAAAGTTTATTTTGTTGTGGTAATAGCTTCTTTTGCAGTGAAAAAGATTTTTAATTCAGTGAAATCTAATTTGTTTATCTAAATTTTATTTTTCTTGCCAATAGAGAGAGACTAAAATATAACACTAACTTAAAGCAACACCACAGATGGTTTGTCTATGTTTTACCTATATATTTGATAGATTCAGGCTAAATATCTAAGTTTATAATCCATTTGGGGTTTACTTTTGCACATGGTATGAGGTAATACTTGAATTATGATATTTTGTTTCTGGTTACCCATCTTCTTCAGCACTATTTGCTGTAAGGACTTCCCATTATCATCATAAATACTTGCCTCCTTTGAACATAAATTATGAATATAAATCAACTGTTCATATATGTAGGATAACATAGCCTCAGTAGTTTAGGTTTATTGGGTTACTCTCATTACAGTGCTCCTATTCCTCTTTGTTTATTTGTAGCTTCTTTATTAGTGTTCTGTTGACTTGTAAATAATGTTTTTCTCTTCTCCTTGAGTCCTTTGCATAGTTTATTCAGAGCAAGTCCTTTCTGTATGGACACATGGAAGACTTAACAAATGTTATGCTTTTGTAACCTGGGAGTCATTTGACTCTACATGATATTTTCCTCCAGGGCATCTGTTCTCTTGACCTAAGCCTCAGCTGCCCTTACTTCCTAGCATCCCCAAAGCAGGGTCCCGATGACGTGGGACCAGAAGGACCCAGGGCAAGTGGTAAGTTGTGTGCTACCCTGGCATCGAGATGGGCCTGGCCAAAGTGCCTAATGCTTAACTATAAGTTAAGAGCTTGATCATGGACAAATGTTGTCATGATCCAAACAGTGATACTAGATTTGGACACTGCTAGGGTGAGGAATGATTAATCTGGCCTGAGTGCTGTGGTCTGAGCCTGTGGCAAGATGCTGCCTTGCAAGCCTCAATGTATCCCTTGCTATGTCCATACAAAAATAACTAGTATTAAGATGTTAATGAGTGTTTGGACTAAGGAAAAGAAAAAAAACCTTAAGAGTGTGGAAGGGCTTTGGAATGCCCTGCCCTCAGGAAGGGCTTTCTTATGTTGATTTGGCTACCTGGCTGGGTGTAGCCTAGAGGGCAAGGTGGGAGAGACAAGGAGGAGGAGAGAGAGAAGCGGCAGTAGATCCAGATAGAGGCTAGAGCTGGGAGTGCGGGAGATGAGAAAGATGAAAGATTGAATAAACGGTAACTAATCAGCAACCAGCTTGGTCCTCGTTCTTCCTTCGCCTGTCCTTGACCACCGGCCGTCCCGATCCAGTCCACACACTGCGGTTCCAGAGCACCGAACGCGGGTGGTGAGACAGAGCCGCCTAGAGAGCCCGCGAGTGCACTCGCCCTCGGCGAGCTTTAGTTTTTTACACATATATCTGTACATTAATTTCTGGATTTCAGTTATATTTTATTGATTATTTTTAAATACAGTACCAAATTATTCTGATAATTACAGTTTGATAGTATAGTATCAAGTGAAGAAACATGAAGATTACTGTTTTCACTTTTTTCAGGATTTCTTTGGTCAATTGACCAGGATGTGTAGGTGATTACACAAATGTTAGTGACATTTTTCTAACTCTTTGAAAAAGGCTATGGGAGTTTTGATAGGAATTGCATAACCAGCTCTTAAGATTATTCTATCTCTATTCCCCATAGTTCCAGGTGTAGAGAGAAAAGATCTCTTTTAGGGATTTATGAAAATTTTACCATGTCACATTGAAAATAAACAAAAGATGCCAAGAAGAAAGAAAAAAACAAGTGTTTCTCATTTTAGGGGCTATCTACCCATTTTTATTGAAGGTCATATGCAAATATTTATTCTAATAGACATTTTAAAAAGTACTTTGAATTCTCTTCACTAAGAATTTATTGATTTTTTTTCACCTGTGACTATAGGGGTATTTATAACTTTTCTTACTTATTTTTTGATATATCTGCTTTGCTTATGTGTGACATCATACAGAGGTGATTTCATGATGTTTTTGAAGAATTCTTTTCTCTTCAGGTTTTTATTAGAATATCTTTAATTAATGTTATGATTTATTTCTATCCAAGAAATATATTTACAATATTTACAAAGTTATTGATAGTTGAGTTTTAGGAACATAATATTTGAATTCCCAGGGAAGTCAAAAGAATACCTGGCCGTCCACCTACGAGACCGTCAAACTTATTCGTCAAGACACCGAACGAATGGTTTGAGACTCTTTGTGTTCCTGGAGCAAGCAGACGCCATTGGGCTACACTAGCACTCAACAGAGACAGACGTTACTGATGCCTGCTTGAGAAAATTGATGAGCACTGGTATAACAAGTGAAACAAGTGAATATTTGAGCATCAATCCTATGACTAGTGTCACCTTCCTTTCAGCAGTGCTCCCATATTCCTGCACCAACCCAAACCTTGCCACATCCCATTTGTCAATTTGATGAGAATTTATATTAAAATTTTAGTGCTTGCAACTCAGATCTCCTGCGTTCAGTTCTGCTGAGTCTATATTTTGTATATGCAGCTATAACACTTATGACACAATACTACTTGTTCACATCACCAGCTTCTCTTGAGATTTTGAAAGAATTCAATTATATTTCATTTGTTATCTTGACAATTTGGTAGAATTCACTTGTGAAAAAACTGAAATTCATTTTATGCTTGGGCAGAAGCTTTGATTGCCTTTTCAATGTTCTTTCCTTAATTAATCTATTCAAATTTTTCTTCTCTTCTTTAGTCATGGGATGTTGTGTGATTCTAAAAGTGTGAACATTTCTTATAGATTCTCCAATTTATTTTTTAAATTTTTTTTTAAAAATAGTGATTTTTTAATTTTTTAATTTTTTTTAATTTATCCTTTTATTGAATCACCATGTGGAAAGTTATAAAGCTTTCAGGTTTAAGTCTCAGTTATACAATGCTCGAACACCCATTCCTTCACCAGTGCACATATACCACAACCAAGAATCACAGTATAACTTACCCCCACTCCCCCACCTCCCCAGCCTCCCACCTTGCCTGTATAACTGACAAATTTCACTTTACCTTCACTTTACTTTGATTACATTCAATATTTCAACAAAAAACTCACTGTTATTGTTTGGAGGTTCTCCCCCTAAAGTTGGACCTGCTGAAAAGGAAGCATTTGATAATTTGTTTTCCACTGCTAAGAATGAAGAGATATGAGGTCAAGTGGCCGTAGCAGCCGCATGGTTTTGTATTTCTGTATTTTAGTGTTTTAGTAACTAAGTCCAGAGAAATATCTGCCAGAAATTGCATTATTTTTGTACCTCTCAGCTACTTTATATTCCACATATGAGTGTAATCTTCCTATGTATGTCTCTTTCTTTCTGACTCATTTCACTCAACATAATACTTTCCATGTTAATCCACTTATATGCAAATTTCATGACTTCATGTTTTCTAACAGCTACATAGTATTCCATTATGTAGATGTACCAGAGTTTCTTTAATCAGTCATCTGCTTTTGGGCACTCTGTTTTTTTCCAGATTGTGGCTATTGTAAACAGTGTTGCAATGAACATAGAAATGCAGATGTCATTTCTACTATAACGTTTTGCCTCTCCGGGATATATTCCGAGGAGTGGTATTGCTGAGTCAAATGGGAGCTCAATTTCTAAGTTTTTGAGAAGGATTCTCCAATTTAATGACAAAGAATTTGTCAGACTGGTCTTATCTGACCCTTTTTATTTCTGTGAAACTTTTTGTAACTTTACTTTCATTTCCAGTTTTGCCTATTGTTCTTCTCTTACATTCTTTGTTATCATAACTAAAGATTTGTCACTCAAGGGGATTCATTGACCTTTTGTATTTTTTTTTCTTGTTTGTTTCTTTGCTTATTTCTGCACTAATGTTTATTATTTATATTTTGTACTGATTTTGGTTTGCTCTTGCTGTTCTTTTGCTAGCTACCTCACAGATATGAGATTGGATTATTTGTACCTTCTCATGTTTCCTGTTGTTAGAAATTTCTCTTTCAACCATTTCCTTGTGTTCTATGATTTCTGATCAAATTGATTTTCCCTCCAGAAATTTTAAATAAATTAATCTTTAACTTCCTCATTGACCCTTTAGTTATCCAATAGCATGATTTTTAATTCCCAAATGTTTGAGTACATCCGATCTTTAATTGTATAGTCTACTTCTAGTTTTATAGCACTGCCATAGATTCTTTATATAATTTCCATCTTCATGACTTTATAGATATTTGTCTCAAGCAAATTAATGAGCAATGGGATGACAGTGACTGAGAGTTTTCCAGCATATGACACTAGAAAACTTGTCCTCTAAATTTTTGTAATAGATGACTTTTTTTTGCGTTTTGGGTCACACCTGCCAATGCACAGGGGTTACCCTTGGCTTTGAACTCAGGAATTACTCCTGGCGGTGCTCAAAGGACCATACGGGATGCTGGGAATTGAACCCGGGTCAGCTGCATGCAAGGCAAATGCCCTACTCGCTGTGCTATGGCTCCAGCCCCTGACCTTATTGATAATTATTAAGCCTATTCCATTCATTGCATCTTATAAAGCTATTATTTCATTATCAGCTATCAAGCTATGCCCCATACTCTACCTCTTTCTGTGCTGCACTCCTATATTTTATAAAACGTGATGGCAATTGATTCATAAAATTAAATACACATTTTTAAGCTAGGTTCATGTACTTTAATAGGTGTTAATTCCTATTGATTTTCTTTAATTATTACTTAATTTGTCTTAATCATTACTTAATGATCCTACTTGTCTTTTATACATTGATTCAACTGCTAGCTTAAATCACTCTTCTCTTGAGTCTTTCTATTTTACCCTTGAGGTCACCTACCATATACTTTAGTATATATATTTTTTTAATGGCTCAGATACTGCTTTCCAACACTATACTTCTCTTTTTAAACTAATTCACTACCGATTCCCTCATTTATGTGAGCAATGCTAGAATTACTGCTTTAAAATTGTCATTAGTGAGTTTAGATAACTCTAATGACCTAGGAGAACTTTCCCAGGCTTTTGCCTCATTAATAAATGGAGAAGAGTTTCTCTGCTTCTTCATTGGTGTTGCAAGGCTAGGCTTAGGGTCTGTGTTAGAGTGGTCCTACCTGCTATGAGTGACTTATGCTCACAGTTACAGTCAGTGACAGCTCTTCTGAGTTTGTGAGGTCTGGATGACCACTGAGAATTTGAAGACATGAGTGACCTTCAGAGCTACAGCACGGACATCAAGCAGTCTTGTACAATAAACCAGTATTAATAATTGCTAGGGCCTGGCAGTGGCCATAGCTGTGATTTCAACTGGGCCAGGGCAGCCATGTAGATTCTAAAATAGCAACCCTTCAATTGTAACTACAATGGCCTGTGAAGATACTGCTGTACTATTTGTCAACACCTGACAGAACCTGAGGTGTCAAAGTCAGGAGAAATTGGGAAATATACCATTCTGTAAAGTTGAAGGCGTTTGGCAAGGATTACAGTGCTCTCTCTCCATATCTGTGTGGTCTTGAGCTGTAGCACTGTAGCACTGTTGTCCCGTTGTTCATCGATTTGCTCAAGTGGGCACCAGTAACGTCTCCTTTGTGAGACTTGTTGTTACTGTTTTTGGCATATTGAATATGCCACAGGTACCTTGCCAGGTGCTGCCATACAAGCAGGATACTCTCGGTAGCTTGCTGGGCTCTCCGAGAGAGATGGAGAAATCAAACCTGGGTTGGCCACGTGCAAGGCAAACACCGTACCCACTGTGCTATCGCTCCAGTCCAAGGTCTTGAGCTATAATCAAATGTTCAAAATCACAGGTTCTTGGAACATATATGTACCAAGTTTGATCAGCCCTATGTGCACGCAAGAGTTTGAACTTCAAGTATGAGTACATAAAATTTGAAAAAGAAAAATCCTGGAACATGGTCCATCATATCAGATTGCTAGACTTGGGTGCAGTGATACTCTAAATTTCAGCAGAGCAGAATGGTGGCAGATAGTATGAGTCACAAGAGACCTTTGGTAATCCCATGTCAAATCAGAAAAGGCATGGAAGGAAAGTTAAGTATATGAATCTTCAGGGGGAAGCTTTGCACCAAATTCTTGCAGACCTTGTATGAAACTTAGGTTATCAGCAGTCACCATCCTATGGAATCAACCAGATAATGTGCATATAGTATTACAACTTTTTATACTTGGGAATCCTATTAAGGGACCTGCTTTAAGAGAAGTCTGGTAGAGACTTTCTTCAGGACTAGAAAAAAACAACACACTGTAAGCAAATGAGGGGGGCCAGGTAATTTGACAAGCTTTGGGAGACTGACAACATACTTTCTCATTGTAGCTATGCCATCTGCTAGCAAACAGGTGTTCACTAGTTGGGGCTAGAATTGTTTGCTAAGCTACAGACTGTTTGAGGCTGTTGTTGACTTAGCTATTAACTGGGGCAATGGTGCTCACTTTGACAATTACCCTCAGAATCTGTTACTGTGTAAAATGATCCAAATATGGAATCCACCACCAGGTTAGGACATGTCACCAAAATAGCAACTAGCATTCTGTTATGATGCCCATGAGCAACGCTGCAGGAGAAATCCAGGATGACTCTGTCAGGGATTCTACCCATTTACATCTTAAAATGTCTTACCTCCCATTCCAGTTCTGTGATGTATAGCATCAGGGCCCAAGGATTTGGTATAACACCACATTTACCAGGACAGAGTTCTATAACTTAGAAATCACTTCCTACCTGTAGGATGTTCTTTGTTTTTATGATTATTCTTTGGCAAGTTTGGCCCTCTGGCTGCAATAAATTTGAGTTTTCATGTCCCTTGTTTAGCATTCAGATAAATATTGTGATTGATTAATGTTTCTGTGTAGATATTTTATGAACATAGAGTCTGCAAACTGGACATCCTGCTGTTTAAATATCTTTGCATGCTATCTATTCTCAGTTCCTCATTTGTTTTAGGTAATATTTTATGCTGCATTCTCAAATGATTTATCACCTTTTCTCTCCGTTAAAATATCCATTTTGACTATATCCATCACTTCCTAATAGATTCTTTGTTTAAGAAATTTAAACTCGGGTTCTACCAAGAGTCAAGCACAGCTATTAGTCTTGGGAAAACAGAGGCAAATATAAGGTACTATTCTCAAGAAGTTCACAGATTAATATAATGAAGTGGCCTCATTATTAACAATGATTTGGATCCTTGTAGGCAAGATAAGCATTTCAGTAGCACGACAGAGAGGAATATGAAGCCAAGTTTCATAATAAAGTTAATTCTAGCATTAAGTTGGCAAATGGTTTTGCCAGCATCAGGATAACTTTCTTATATGCAGAAATGAACTGCATTTTCTGCTAGAATCTCTGAGTGATGAGGACCTTCTTAATAAACTCATTCAGGTCTTTGCTCTTTCCCAGAAAATGTCAGCACTTTGAAACCTGACATTTTTAAGGGACCACATCATTTTGATGAAATCAAATACATGCTAATTAAAATTAGTCCACAAAATGTCACAAAGATAAATGAGACAAAAGAACCTACATTTCCCCCACATTTGCAACAAAATGCTTAATAAAGGAGAAGAAACAATTGTATGTAAGGAATGTAAGTCACTATCTCTCATTACCTTAGGAAAAGGCATACTGCAAGCTGTTGTATCTCAATCTGTTACAAATGTAAACGTACTTTGCAATTGTAATTTTTGAATTTGAATTGTAGAAACATGGTAAGTTTCATACATATATACACAGACATTTATTCTCACACATACACATGCCAGCAAAAGGTGCTATCCTACCTAAAAATCAGTCTGAATCTTAAGAGGAAAAGATTAAAAGTTCAAAATATCAAAATCATTAGTATTTTTATAATTATATGAATTTATCTTTATAGCATAATCATTATGCACATTTTTTCATTACCACCATGTAAAAATCCATTCAATATCAATTCACAGAATATAGATTGGGATTGAGAAACATTTATATGGATCACCTGATATCCGGAGTTTCAGCAGTTAATTGTGGCGGAGAAGAAGATGAATACTATGAAAATTATCTGCTTGTAGAGTTGTGGTCCATTGAAGTTTTGGTGTTTTGTATAAGAAAGTTTCATTTTATATTCCTTTCACAATTGCAATACAACATAGAAGGACTTCTGATTTGAATCACAAGATATTTTTTGGAATATTTGTGTCATAAACTCAATAAACACTTGGGGCTGGAGTGATAGCACAGCGGGTAGGGCATTTGCCTTGCACGCGGACTACCCGGGTTCAAATCCCAGCATCCCATATGGTCCCCTGAGCATCGCCAGGGGTGATTCCTGAGTGCATGAGCCAGGAGTGACCCCTGTGCATTGCTGGGTGTGACCCAAAAAGAAAAAAAAATAAAAAAAACTCAATAAACACTAAAACTGCCTTGCACCATATAGTAGCATAATTAATCCAGATATCTATCAAACTACACTTATAATCCATACTTGATATATAGAATTATCTATGTTTCCCTATTTTCACACTAACCCATTTGAATTTATTTTCATTCAAACTTTATGCTTTAACAGATATTTTGAGACTATTGCCTTGCAGCAAGATAGGGAAAAAAAAGTTGCTTCATTTTTTTATTATTAATATTTTTTTTCATCTGGCAGAGAGAAAATGGTGGGTTGCTGATGAAATACTAAAAACAGTAGACTCAGGCTGAGTGATAGTACTGCAGGTAGGGCCTTGCACACAGCCGACCAGGTTCCATTCCCACCACACCATATGTTTCCCCAAGCACAACAGGAGCAATTCATACACACAGAGTCAGAAGTAACCTCTGAGCATGCCTGGTTTTGCCCATGACTCAAAAAAGTCAGAGGGAAAAAAAGCAAAAAAAAAAAAATAATAATTCAATAGGCCTTTTGATAAAGAAATTCAGTTTAATAAACTATAATGAATGAAGAAAAATTAGGATCATCAGTTTCTTACCAATTACTGAATTCCACAGTAAATATAATTAATGATGAAGCTGAAAAAATATAGAAAATCCTATGAGTGTGTAATAAGAGTTCTTCGTTTCACCAGAGTTCTAAATGTATCCCCCCAAATGAGCTTAAGATACTATAACAGCACAACTATGCTGATTGCTAAGTACTGTTCCAGCCATCGTGTTCCTCTGGATTTCTGGTCTGTCACAGTATCCCTTTGCTTTTCATGATCCTGGCTGCTTTGAAAACACTCTTCAGATATTTTGATGATTATATCTGTTTGAACTGTTCCCATTATTGGAGGTAGTTTATGATTTTCATGAAGAGGACAGCAGAGAAGTTTTCTATTCAGTATCAGTTGGCATATTTTTCAACAACAGCAATTCCTCTAGGGCTTAACCCCTATGAATTTAGTAAACTTTTTATAGAAATAAACACACCAAATATTCATTGATATTTGAACATATTACATCTTGATATGCAAAAAGCAACAAAAGTACACAGATATGTAAATATGTGCATATGATTTTGCTTTTGCATATACGCATGTAGACTCAATTTGGTCACTTCAGTTTTTTAAGTATATGTGAAGTATAGAACCAAAACTAAATAGACATTTATAAACTGTTATTAGATGCAAGAAAGAAAACAAGAAAAATTAATTGTATTAACATCTGAAGGAAGTTTTGAAATGAATGTCTATAATTCTACCCAATATTTACCTAGTATAAAATACTTCACTCAAAAGTATGAATCACAAAAATGAGTCAGTACACTGTTAAGGCAAAAAAAGAAATGAATTCTTGTATCATGTTGGAGACAATCTGGTAGAATTTTTAAACCATTTCAATATTTTTAACAACTCTACCTAAAGAGTAAACTTTTTCAATGATGGTTTTATAACATCAAAGTTGTTTATTGCTGTGCTTGCCTTACATACAGCTGACCTGTTTTCAATCCCTCACATCCTATGTCATTCCCCAAAGTGCCCTAGAGTAATTTTTAAGTGCAGATCTAAGAATAACCCTTGAATATGATGGGTACAGCCCAAAAAGGAAAAAAAAAAAGAAAAGAAAAAAGAAAAAGAAACCAAAGCAAAACAAAAGCTGTAGATCTCTTGATAAGAAATATAGTTTGCTAAAAATGTGAATGAAGAAATATTAGCATTATCTGTGGAATACCCACAACTAAATTCACAGTAAACATAATTGTTTATTAAGTTGAAAAAAATACAGAAAATCTTGTGACTAAGAAATAAGTCATTAGTTTTACCATATTGCAAAATGTATCCCAAAACTGAGCATTATGGATCAGGATAGCACGATTATGCTGATTGCTAAGTACTGTTATAGACAGGTCACTTGATGATGATATGCTTCTACATTATAAATCTGTTGATGCTAAGCAATATAGTCCAGAAAAGCAAGACATTGGTAGACCAGTTAAGCCAAGCTTAAGCCCTAGACACTAAATGGGTTTCCACAGTTTGGGAAGAATATGGAACTCTATAATGAATTTTAGGCACATTAAAGTATGCAGTCTTGTTAAAAGATCAAAATTATTCCTGGGGTCTAAAGCTACTGCTTGTACAAATATTGGACCAGGAAACATGTTCTTTATGAAGTTTCTCATCTTTACACTTAAAAATATAAAACCCTTGAGAAAGAGTCAAAATTAGCATTACCACCACATGAGATAACTCTGAGATTATGACTTGTATTCCCACCATTCTCTACCCTTTCCTCATTCATTTTGATCATCTGATAAGAAATAGATGGTTAACTGCAGGGACTGTACAGTTATTTATGTTTTAATTTCAAAAGAAACGATTGCTGCCTCACAGTCATTTGACTGGTAAAGTGTTACCTTGCCTTCATTCCTTTAAATCCAAGACTTGTGAATGGTGTTTTATATTTCAGTACTTTATGAATTACAAGGGTGGTCCTTGCCCTTGTAATTTTCTCTTTGCCCTTGATATAAATTGTGTTTCCTCTATAGTGACACTATATAATCTCAAACAATTCATGAAATCACTCCCAGCTTTGACTCTTGAACTTATCTCAATTCTACAAATTCAATTGAATATAATGGTTTCTTTCCCATTTCTTTGTGCTCTGCTTTTTCTCCTTTTTTGACGAGGTGTTTATTTTATGCTTTATTGATTTCCATATAATGGTGTGCCAGATTTCCAATTTGGTGTGACTTCATTTTCAAAATACACAGTATTCCTTATGGTTCCTCCTCAATCAAAGGTCAAGGGTGAATTTTAATCTGCAAAGTCCAATAGAAAATCTAACTCCAGAGCACTAGTGGCCGACGAAGAGCTGCTTTAAAGATAAATAGAAGTCAAAAGAAATGAAAAAGGACATTCACTCCTTCCACTCTCCACCACCCTTTTGGGAACATGCTGCAGTTCCTTTAGAGACTGGCTAAAACACAAATATTTGTAAAAACAGTTTCCTTTTTCTAGCTGTAGACCAATGCTAAATATGTTTTCTTTATTTTTTCTAATGCAAATTTGGCATTACTTCCCACTTTTTGACAAAGCAGTTGGGCTCTCAAGAAATTAGCACACTACTTTCTTGCTCCACTATGGCTGAATAGCTTGGCAGTAAAATGAAGGCATTTATTGCGTTTTACAGTCCAGTGAATCCAATGACAACTGCTTAAAAAACAAAAACAAAATTTTGAGGAAAAAGTACCTACTTCTTTCACTGAAAGACAGAATTTACACTCTAAAGATATTCCTAGGCTATCTGGCTAGGGACATAGATTTTTTGCATTATAGCATATTAACATTCAGATTGTTTGCAAAAAATAAAGCTTTTGAAGAGTCATAGTGATATTTTATCTATGCACTTTCAGTAAAGTTGCTTCATATTATAGAGCTATATTGTGTATTACTAGTTTGCTTGAGAAATCTGCAAAGAGTTCTGACTAAGATCATGGACATGATTAATACATAATCAATGGATGCTTATTCTTTGTGTGTGTGTTGGGGCCACACTCAGTAATGTTCAGAGATGGCTACTCCCAGCTCAGTATTTATGTTTTGTCTTTGCTTTAGTTTTCTTCCCTAGCAATTCTCAAGGGACGATGTTATTTAGAATCTATTCCTAGCAACAAATAATTCTTCTGACACTCAATACCTCTTCTTAAATGCATCATCATCATCATCATCATCATCATCATCATCATCATCATCATCATCATCATCATCATCATCACTGTCATCCCGTTGTTCATCAATTTGCTCGAAGGGTGCCAATAACATCTCCATTTGTCCTTGTCGTGTGCTGCTGTAGCTGATGGTGTATTGGGGGCTCTTTCAGGAACAGGGGAATGAGGACCGTCATTGTTACTGTTTTTGGCATATCGTGTACATCATGGGTAGCTTGCCAGTCTCTGCTGTGTGGGCGGGATACTCTGGGTAGCTTACTGGGCTCTTTGAGAGGGACAGAGGCTTTTGGGGCAGCCTCTAGTTGCCTTTACATGTATTAATAAATGTATTATAAATGTATTATAGTAATACATTTACAATATATAAATGTATAATACACTTATAAATGTATTATATGATTTTATACTAAATTTATATAATGTATTATAAACACATTTATAAATGTATTATAAACTTTATTAATGTAGTCATTGAAATAAGAGCAGACCATATTTGAACTTCTGTTTTCAAAACATCCATTCTAGCCCACTGAGCTGTCTTCTGACCCTCAATATTTGTTCTTAAATGCATCATCAAGTTTGTAAACAAAGTCACTTAAATATACATTGATTAATCATGTTTTATAGAAGATAGGTGTGTATGGCGGGTTAGTGTGTGCACTTATAAAGGTCAGAGGCTAGGTGGACAGACTCTTAGATTAGACATCACTGTACAGGATGTTTTGATCATATAATATCCAAGGTAAACTGTAAACATAATAGACATTTATTTAAGTGTGCCAGTCCTTCAAGAATGGACAGAGTTAACTCTGAGTAGGCAAACTGAGCCAGGAAATCAAATATTGGTTAAAGGTCATGTGAAAATATGCCCAGCCAATGTTTAATTCCCAGCCTCATGTGGTCCTCCTGAATTTTTGTGTGCAACCATAGAAACCCCAATTCAACTGGAGTGGTCCCAGTTTGGTACTTGGGCAATTCTGCATTCTTGGATGCTTGCACTGAGTTTCAACCTGATTAGCAAATAATAGCCAATGGAACCGTCAGACATCCAGAGCACTGCCTAGAACCCCACACCAAATAAATGCGTCAGATAGTTTTAAACTGGGACAAAATAAAAAATGGTACCAAGGAGATCACCCCAAATGTAGAACACATAGGTAAGGTGCTGACTTCAATCAATAGTGTCACACTGACTCCCATCTCACCTACACTTCGCTCCAGCACAAATGGGTGGTTCCTAGAATCAGTGCCATTGACATGAGCACTCAGGCTGTAGGGGAAGAGGTCTACTTGAAGTAATTCCTAAATGAAAAAAGAGTTGGGGCCAAAGCGACAAGGACTAGACAAAATAATACAATGACTAGGGCATGAGTCTTGCACGTGGTAATCTCAGGTTTGATCCTCAACCCCACATATTCTCAGCACCACACCCCAAGCCTATAGCAAAAATGATCCCTGAGTCCTGAGCATCACCAGATGTGGCCCCCAGACAAAACAAAAGCTGTGTAAAAGAGAATAATGAATGGAGCTGAATTTTGTTTTTTCAAAAAATTCTGGAAGCAGTGGAGATGATGTTGAGAAGCTGATACTAGAGGAACACAAAGATGCTTAGAGGCTTTTGCATTACCATAGACTCATTTTTAATTAAATCACCCCAAAGAGAAAGTAACATTGAATGACTACTTAAAGTCAAAATAATCCCAGCACTCTATAATAATATCACTTCTCAAATAGATAAAAAATTTAAATATATAAATTAGCATGGGACTCGTGTTATAGTAAAGTGGATTAGGGTGCTTGCCTTGCACAGTCAACCTAGGTTCAAACTCAGGCAAAAATTATGTTCTGTCAAGCACTGCCAGGAGTGAGCCCTGTGTGCATAGGCAGGAGTAAGCCTGAGAATACACAGGAGTGATTCCCCATGTATATTTACATGCGATAAATATATATGAGCAAAAATTAAGATACTACTTATGTTAAAGTTGAGATGTGTTCTATAAAATACAATAACTGCATCAATGACATGTTGCATAAAAATTTAAGTGTTAACAATACTTCTTACTACCTCTACATTGGTACTAGTCTTCTTTTTAAAACGGGATTTATTTTTTATTTTATTTATTTTTTTTTGCTTTTTGGGTCACACCCAGCATTCGACAGGGGTTACTCCTGGCTCATGCACTCAGAAATTACTCCTGGCGGTGCTTGGCGGACCATATGGGATGCTGGGAATCGAACCCAGGTTGGCCATGTGTAAGGCAAACACCCTACCCTACCTGCTGTGCTATTGCTGCAGCCCCAAAAAGGGATGTTTCTTTTCATATTAGTACTGATTAACCTTCCAATTTTTACTGATCACCAAAAAAAACATACATTTCTTAAAATTTTTGAGATTTTTAAGATAAAAGTTGAAAGCAATGCATATCTAGAAATTGCAAAGGGTTTTGTTATAACTCAGTATTTGATCTCAGGTAATGACTATTCATTTCTTGGGCTTAACTACTTGTATCATTGACTTCACTCTGTGATGAATTCAATTAGATTTTCTTTTCAAAATGAATTATTTTTACAAAATATTTTCTCAGTTGTCATTAATGTTATCATATCCCTAAATCCTTTCAGTATATTTTTTACTTCTAGCTGGCATTTAGCTAATATTTCCTTGGGTGACAAATTACTATCCTTTGTGTATTACATGATACATTTACATCCATGAGCATGTTTCCTACAGGGATTATGTCTTCTATGCATACAGAATTGAAATACTGTGGTCCAAGATAGGAAGTGTTCCACAGGGGTGGGGTGAGTGCAGGGAGGACAGTAAAGGTCAACTATGACAATGATAGTTGGAAATCATCACTCTGGACAAGAACTGTAAAGCAATATGCATGATGACCCTTTAGTAACAGTATTACAAACTGCAGTGTCTAAAAGGGAAAAGATGAGAGAGAGACAGAGACAGACAGAGAGACAGATACAGAAAGACAGAGACAGAGTGACAAAGAAGAAACGTGTCTGTTTCTTAAAGGAATATTTGTGTTTTGATCAGGAAGGAAGGCAACTTCGGACCGTGGTGCTTGCTGGTGGGAAATGTAAACTGGTGAAGGGATAAGTTTTGCATCATTGTATATTTGAAACTCAGTCATGAACAAATTTCTAACTGGGATCTCACTGATTCAAATAAGACTATAAATAAATATTTTACAAAATAACTAACTGTCAAATTAAGAATATTAAAATTAAAAAATGCATTATGTTTAATATAAAACTAGTATATAAATTTTCAAAAACAAATGAGATTGCGAGCATAATCATGATATTATAAACAAAAATATTATTTTTAATCAAAAGTAATATTAGAAACAAATTTTGGAAGATAAGAGAAGATATTGGAAATAGACACCTTTCCTTCTAGTAAAGTAAAGGAATAATTTTGAATATATAAATTTTAAAAAAATATTGAATATGTAATTTCGATGTGAATGTGAAATATTATGACTACGATTTGTTTCCCCTTTTTCTAAAATAATCCTGTTCTTTCTTTGTCTTTCCAGTTTTTGTGACAATGGCCAGGTGATGGACACATTGACTGAGGCTCATGCACGTTCCCTTTTGGATCAGGGAAGGGTTCTCTGCTGAGGTGCTCATGTACATTCTGGGTTGCTCCCTCAGAGACAAACACCCTGACAGCAGTGTGTGGGCAGGCCAGGCTGCTTCTGTGCGTCAGAGATTACATTTGTCATTGCAGTTCCAAAGTCCCTCACACACAGCTGCTGGCACTGTGCCTGGCACATGGAGAGTATCATCAGAAACTGAAATTGAAGCTTCATGCTGGCAGGGCAGGAAATTTTGTCCCTGGGCTATCCCAGGGTGCCAATTTAATTTCCTTTAAGTCAATACATTTTAATTGGAGAGAAGAGCCATTGTAAATGGATGAGCTCACAAGGTGAAGAATTACTCTGTGGCTAGAACTATCGATTCTCAAGGTAATTTCACTGAGAAAGAAATTATAATTTCACCATAGCCAATAGTGGAAATTATAGATAAATTATGAATTATTTTATTATATTAAAATAATTGAAAGCTAGGAAATTTTATATTAAGAAATGCTTCCATTAGACTAAATTTATCATATTTATTACCTGCAACTATTTAATCTGTACAGTTTTACGATTATAAATGTTTAAAGGCAGAATTTCCAGACCCCACGCCAGGCTGTCTTCACTGGGACACCTCAGAGGGGGGTGGGTTGAGTTTCCTTCCCTGCCCCAAGCAGAACCCCAGCAGCTGAAAACTTCCAGAACCCAGCCATTGCCACGCTCAAGGCCACTCTCCACATGCTCGGACGAGCCTCACTGATGAAGGAACCTGCAGAGGAACTCAGTTATGCGGGACCCATAGCTGAGATCTCCAAGTCTGCTTGGATCAGGACTGGGCCTCCTCAACCTAGGTCCCCAGTTTTCCAGTAGTGTGGCAGTCACACCCACAAACTGCCCCTGGTGCCATGTAATCCCATCAATAGCCAAGATCCAGAGACTATAAAATAAAGCTCCCAGAAGAGAGCGATGCAGTATTTCCTGGAGTGACATCTTATACTTTAGCCCACTGATTAACCTAAAGTAGCACACATGTGTTTGGTTTTAACATCACTTGTATCACTTGTCATCCCATTGCTGTTTGATTTGCTTGAGCAGGCACCAGCAACGTCTTCATTTGTCCCTGTCACATGCTAGTGTAGCCCGGGGAACGAAGAAAGCAAGTGAACTTATTCAATCTCTTAGTATATTTGTATGTATGTATGTATGTATGTATGTATGTATGTATTTTAGTCTCTTTTTTAAAAACACTTATATCATTATGGCAGATTTAAGGAAATTTCCTTAAGATTATGCAAACACTCTATGTGTGGTATACCATCACATTGGGGATTACAGATCCAGCATATTCATATGGAGAACACAAATATTCAATCACAAAAGCTAGATAAATTGCTAAGATTTCTTTCCATATTTCTACTCACAGTATGCAAACTCTGCGCAATTCTTTTTACTATGAACAAAAGTTATGTGATGTCACTGTTCTGATCAGATTGTTGGCAAAATTTCAAAAGGAAAGGTATATTGAATGGCATAGTCTAATCATGTGTCCTTGTGAATCTTAGAGGGAATTGGGCTGGCTTTGAATATAGAGGGTCCTTGATAGACCAAAATGCATGTGGCTTTTGGGAGCCGAGGTCTCTTCCAAATTAAAGGTGACAAGTAAGTGGAGACTTCAAAAATGACTTCTTTCAAAACTTCAGTCAGTTTGAGGTGTATCTTGATTTCTGGATGAGCTTTAGACTTGACATTTCACGGCACCGTGAAGAGAATGAATCTTTTCTGAGTATTCTCAGCTCTTCAAGCTGTCTGAAAATAATTAGGTGATATTTTAAGTTACTAAAATTTGTGGAAATTTGCTTTGCAATTAAAAAACAACCCTCATATATCAAGATCTGACATAGTCATATTTCAAATTTTAATCCTCTTAATTGCACTGCTGTTGTATACCACTTTTGAATTCCCTGAAAATTGATAATTTTAGCATATATTTCATGCGTAATTGGATTATACTTATCTTCTGTGAAGTGTTTCTATACATTTCTGCTCACTTGATTGATTGAGTTGTTTACCATCTGCTCAGTGAGTTGCAAGAATTCTTTATGTGTTCTGAAAACACGGCCTCAGATTTTTATATTGCAAATATAAAATACGTGTGTCCATTTTATTCCCATGTGACTGGCTGGACTATTACAATTTACATAAAGTTTTACACAAATAGTTTGAAATTTTATTGTTATTTTAATAATATTTGATTACATTTTTCTTTCTATAAGATTTTAGACATATTTTCTCAATTTTTATCAAATTAGAGTTTGAATTTTAATTGGATGTTCACAGTAATTTAAGAAAAGACGGCATTCTAACAGTTTTGCCACTTCTCTTCCATGGATTTTGAATTTGACCCTTTTCTATTTTGGTCAGCAGTGATTTGTAGCTTTCAGTAAATTTTGACATTGGTAAGTCATCTCTCCTTAAGTCTTTATACACTATTGTTATAGGAATTTTGTTTCTCTGCCTTTTGCCAGTATTTGTTGATTTATATGTATAAATAAAAATACTTGGGACATAAACTTTTAATGTTCCTAGTTTATTGTGATCAATCTTTGGTATATCAACTTTTCAAAGCTAAAGTTAAGTCTTTGAATTCATTCTAGGATATTTTGGTGTCAGGGAAGTGAATAAAAAACAAAAAAAAGAGATAATTCTCTTGTGAAGGCTAAAGAATGATGCCAAGCAAAGATAATTTTGTAGGATGTGTGTACACCCACCTACAAATAAATAATCACATGATAATCTTGGGTCTGCTGTAAAAAGATTTTCCAGATATGGTCTAAATCCCTTATCACTTTATTTTATGTCACATACAAGAGAATTTCTTGTGCCCTGGTCTGTAGTAAATTTTCTCGAGCTTTAAATTCAGTCTTAGGTCTTTTCTGAAGACAGATAACTAGAGACAGTGAGTGTACCCATAATTGCTCACTCTTCTCCCTCTTACATTTCAAATTTGTGGAAAATGGGTTTTATCTCATTTCTGTGGGGTTCTAACCTACTTCTCATTTTCCTCTCTTTACTGTCCACAGTGGAAACTTTTCGCTTGTGCAATCAGCCTTCCTTATTGATAAGTAGTTATTTTAACTAATCCCCAGTTATGCATACATACACATATAAGTTGATATGTATGTGCATACTGCACACATTGGTATACAGACAGGAATAGGTAGAGAGATAAAATGTCAGTTCCAAAATGAAATAATTAGCATCTCTAACTTAAAGGATTTTGAGCAAATGGCAAGTTTTAAAATTAAGGTTTTTGAGAGGCATTTGCCAAACATTTTAATTGTGGGCAAGAAATACAAAACCTGAAACCTTATTTAATGTTTCTCCCAAACCCCTGTTCTTGAAGTAGCTCCCACTTTGATCTCTTGATTGGCAATTAGCAGATTCAGATTCATATATTCACTGCTTTGGTATGTGCTTAGAGAGTGGGACAAGGGGCACAGCTATCTCTTTAGAGGGTATAAAAATTAGGGAAATCTGGGCCCGTGTGATAGTACAGTGGGTAGGGCATTTGGCTTGCACGCAGCTGACCCAAGTTCAATCCCCAGCATCCCATACAGTCCCCCTGCACTGCCAAGAGTGATTCCTGAGTGCAGAGCCAGGACTAACCTCTGAGAATGGCTGGTTGGGACCCTAAAAGGAAAAAAAAAAGAAAAAATTGGAAAATCTGAGGCAAATGAAAGGCTCTTGGAGGTAATCTTTATATTTTAGAGGAGAGTTCCTTTTCAGAAAGGCAATGATCATGATCACGATCACGATCACAAAATCCCGTTAATCACCAATTTCCCAGGCTGGCTCAGTAACATCTCATTTCTCCTTTCCCTGAGATCTTAGAAGTCTGTCTCGACAGAGGCCCTCCTAAGGATGTTGTACTGGGGGCTCTTTCAGGGTCAGGGGAATGAGATCCAGCTTTTTACTGGATTTAGCATATGAATACACCATGGGAAGCTTGCAAGGCTGTTCCATGTGGGCAGGAAACTCTCAGAAGATTGCCAGTTTCTCCCAGAGGGAGATTAGCAAAACCATACTTGAAGACCTTGAGCAGAACCCAGGTACTTAGAGCCAAACACAGCTCATGCCCTCAAAGAATGTGGTTGATTTTACTTATTTTACTTCAGATTTTAACTGGAAGTTTTATTATCCATCCATTTGGACTAAAATTTGGTTTTTGTACAAAAAGAGGCACATTTATGAAATAGAACATCATTTTTTTTCTCCACCTTGGTAATAGATCATTAGTGAAAAAGGCATTTTGTTTTTTGCATAGGCACAGTAAGAACTGGGTAGTATCATGTAACTTTGTCTTAGATAAATTACAGTCTCTGGATGAGAGATATCTTATATCTCTTATAGACTACTTTGATATCTTATAGCCTATTTCTCCCTCTGAGAGAGTCTGGCAAACTACCCGGAGTTTCCTGCCCACGTGGGAGAGCCTCACAAGGTCCCCTGGTGTATTTATATGCCAAAACCAGTGACAAGCTGGATCTTATTCCCGTGACCCTGAAAGAGCCTCCAGTGCAGCATCGTTGGGAAGGACGAGTAGAGAGAGGCTTCTAAACTCTCAGGGCTAGGACAAACAGAGACGTTACTGAGACTGCTCGAGAAATTCGACGATCAACGGGATGATGATGATAATGACGATAATGATGATGATGATGATGATGATGATGATTATGATGATGAAATTACAGTAGGTGGTCCCAGGAATCATCAGTCAAAATTTCCACCTTGAACATTCCATTTGACTTTTATAAGAAAACCATGAACAGATCCATTGAGAGGGATGTTCACTTACAGCCTGAATTTAGCTGCTTTTATCAGAAAGCTGTCTTTATTCCCTACTGGCTACAGTTGGAAGCCTTTGCTAAAGTGATGTGTGTGTTTGGGTGGTCTGTGTGTGTGTGTGTGTGTGTGTGTGTTTTGTGTGTAAGGAATAAAAGAGGAACAGGCAATGTGATACTAGGGATATGACACTTAGCAAACAACTTCTAAGTATGGAATGTCCCAAGGGTAGTTCTCATTGGGGCCTAATAACCCGAATGACCTAAATTGATGTCTAGATGACCAAGAGATAAAAAGACAAAAATCATCCTCGTTTTAATTGTCCACATTCTTGGAACACAGTAAAGAAATACTCAATTCCACCCTCACATTTTTTGGGTCTAAGAGGGGAGAGGTTTCTGCCTTTCTTGAGTTCCATATCCCTGTCAGCTTTTCTCTCTTATTTTCCCTTCCTATGCATACTTTTATTTTTTTCCGAATTAATTGGAAACAAAACAATTAAAGATGCAATAACCAAAGATGAAGTAATCAAATTATTAAGGCCAATGGAATATTTAATTCAGTGAATAGCAAGCAGCAGTGTTTGATATACGTATTTGGAATTCAGAAAGGTACACAGAGTTATAATATTTTTGATTATATTTTCAAAGTGATTCTTCATTTTCTCTATCATATACTGTAGCACATTTCAATACCTTTTTTCTGCTCTTTATTGTAAACTGGGTGTGAAGCTGCTGAATTTGGTTACAGTTAATGCAGGAAAAAGTCTGGTTACCAAAGTAAATATGATAACATTTGGTAACATTTTGTAAGAATATAAGCAGAACCGGCGGCAGCAGCGGCGCAGGCAAAAAAAAAAAAAAAAAGAATATAAGCAGAACCTAAAAATTTAGAAGACCAGGATATAGCAAGATCATCCTTCAAGGAAGTTATTTTTAATGGTATTGCATTATTTATCAAATTGATCTTTTATTTTAATAGTGACAGCATTTAATTTATGAAGTAAATATAGAAAAAATCATTTTTCTTTATATAAAGCTGCTATATTTTTTAACCTTTGCTGTCTAATTTCCCTACGGTCCAATAGCTTACTTATAATTTCACCGCAAGTATTAAACTTCCATAAAGACAATGAAATAACTCACATTATGTCTAGACTTTGGCAAATGTCATCCGTAAATTATAAAAGATTTTCATTTTCATATAAAAATATTTGAGATGTGCACTCCATAGTTTTAGTTTTCAAACTATATTGTACTTAAAGAAATTTTGAAATATTACATCTCCAGAGAGCTATGGCTTTGTTTACAGACATTTTTCTCAATCTTACACCTAACAGACAAAGGGAACGTGAACTGATAACTGGAATTTATTGTCGACTTACCTTTCATTTGTTTCTTTTGGGCCACACCTTCGGGACTTTCTCCTGGCTGTGAGCTGAGGAATCACTCCTGGGCAGGTTCTGGTGCCAAGGATCAAGTATAAGTCATCTCGTGCAAGGACTGTCATACCAGCTTTACGATCTGTCTAGGTCTGAGCTGATATTTCTTTCAAATGCACTTTGCAATGAAAAATAATCCACTTGAGGGGCTGGAGCAATAGCACAGCGGGAAGGGCGTTTGCCTTGCACGCTGCCGACCCAGTTCCATTCCCAGCATCCCATACGGTTCCCTGAGTACCACCAGGAGTAATTCCTGAGTGCATGAGCCATGAGTAATCCCTGTGCATCGCTGGGTGTGACCCAAAAGGAAAAAAAAATGAAAAAGAAAAAGAAAAAAAATAACCCACTTGGGGCTGGAGGCACAATATAGCATGGTGGTTGTTTTCGTTCTAACTGGCCCACCCGGTTCGATTTCCGGCATCTCATTATGGTTCCCCGGGAAACCATCAGAAGTAATTTCTGAGTTCAGAGCCAGGAGTAATTCCTGAGCATCACCGGTGACTCAGAAAGATCCAACAAAAAATAAAAATAATTCACTTGAAATATATGTATATATGTATAGTGTGTGTGTGTGTGTGTGTGTGTGTGTCTGACTACCAAAATAATAGCATCTGATGTTCGTTGTATTTCCTAATTTTTATTTCCTAATTAATTCTGGATACATATATTATATAGGAATTTTGGGGCTCCTTTCCCAATGAGACTATAAGTTAATTTCTCTAAGTTCCAAGGAAAGATAAACCATGGTGAATACCTGATGTTTCTATAATAATCGGTGTGCTGTTCACTATCAGGCATTGCCAATGAACAATGAATATAAATTCCCATCTTAATTTTAACATTTGTTTGTTAGTTGAAATAGATTATTTTGACTATGTTAAAATTCATCTGTCCTCAACATAATAATTACTCATCTTAATAACATATCTGGTGCGGTTTAAGTTCTCTCAGAAACTTTACTTGATTCAGTTATGGTCTCTGTGTTTCTATTTAATTTTAGAATTATATTTTCCATATTTAGACTCCAACACATTTTAAGAAAATTACACATATAATTGAAAAAATTGTGTTCCTTTGCTCCATGAAGTTTTATTTAGCTGTTGAGGAACTAAATTTAAATACATAATTTATTGCTAGTTATAGAAATTTTCCATTTAAAAATTCAATGTAACTCTTGTATGAAACTTAACAGTTTAGGATGTTCAAAAGTGAAATTTTTGTGGAATGTAAAAATTATGTTCAATTATATTTACTTAAAAATATTTTATGTTTTCATAGAATTTAGGGTCTATTTTTCTTTGTAATACAACCTTAACTGAATAGGAATTGCCATCTATCAATTCCTTCTATAAATGACATTACTGTATTCATCAAGTTTAAATTTTATAATAATCACTTAAAATATTTGTTTTAAATTTAAATTTTTGTCATGTATGCTTAAATTATAGGTAAAATTCATTTTAAAATCTTGAATCAGGCATTCGATTAAATAAAATTTTAAAATAAATCAAGAAACAAAATCTCATTAATTAAATTATTGAGGATGTTAATAAATAATAAATGTTTTTGTTCAGTTTACATCCTTGCATTCATATGAGATTTTTGGCTAGACCTGATGATATAGAATTATATTTATATGTTCACCGTCTATTTTGTAAAACTTTTGTAGTGTCTATTTTGTAATACTTGTATATCAATTTATAAATTCTTACATCTAAGTTGCCATCTAGTTTTGGAATTATATAGAATACTAAGTCTGAGTTGACCTATTTGATAATACTATTTTGCTGCTTTATAATGAGCAAAAAAATTCAGACATCTTTAGATATACTAGAGGAAATGTATTTTTTTAAAACCTATAGAATCATACATACTGCAATGCAACTGTTAATTGCTACACTTTGATAAAACAAAATGCAGATACCTGTGAATTTCAAAGTATATGTGCTTGAATACCAATGTATTTAAAGCAAGAATGAATCCCACTGGTGAAATATATTGTTTAATGTCAAGCACAGAACTTTCTGCGGTAGTGATTTGTAATGACAAAGTAAAGCAAACTCAACTGTGAATTTTTAAATAGGAAATTTATTGATTTTTTTCAGTAAAGTTATATTGACATTGTTAAAGAGATGTATTGCCTATATGTATCACCTAAAGCTTTGTCAGCTATGCATTATTAGAAAAAAGGTGCATCTCTAAAATAAAATATGTGATATGATTTCATTTTTATAAAATGTTGGCTTTTATTTTCAAGGATTCCCCATTTGAGGCCAGGCTAATGATTCAAACATATTACTTAATTTAATTCTCAAGTCCGCATGAGATAGTTTTACCATTATCCTTTTAAACCACAGATACTAAGGTACAAAGAGGTTAAGCAATTTATCCAAAGTTACAAGTGATAATGAATAGTTAAGCCACTTAAATAGTTGGATTTTGTAAAATTGGAATGGATCTGGAGGTCATTTAAAGACAGCATCTATTATACTTCCCAAGTCTCATGATGGCTTTCTTTAAAAGCAATTTAATGCCAAGGGTTTTGAGTTTATTGATTTTATTATAACATCTGGCACAGTCTCATTCTGATGCACAAGATAAGCAAAATCAAACCGGGTAAAAGTGTTAAAGTGTTTTTGCAATTTTCTTTATTAATATGCATGTGATTGTTAATAGATATTTGGTATCTTTATATACTTTTGAGTTTTATGACTAGCAGTTCTTTGAACAAGTAATCATCAATGATATAAATGCCAGGATGCATGCCCATCCAAAAGTATTGTGGATATGAAATATTAAAATAAAAACAAAGGAGATGGCATAACCATATAATTGTATTAAAATGTCATAATTATTATCATTACTTGCTTTTATTAGTTACTATTTGTAATATATTATCATTTGTATTGTATAAGCTAAACTTTATCTTAGGCATATACATATAGGAAAAAAATCTTACAATACAGGGTTTCGTACTATCATAGTTTCTCGTATCCATTATTAGTCTTGTAGGATATTTCTATAGATATGACTACTGTATGTGAAAGAGTTGGAATATGCTATTTTAAGAACTTCTTTGACTTAAGAACAACGGCAAACATTGTGCTTTTCTATTTATTGAGGAGTAGAGAAAGCTCAGAAACTCGCTTCTTTAAATCTATGTTTTTAAGTAAAAAATAAGAGCTCAGAGAGAAATTCTTAATTTTTATTATCAGTTTTCCCCGGGAATGGAAAAACAGCCTCTTAGGTCTAAAGTGTTCTTCTTCTAATATATCTCACAGAATCACATAGAAATATGTAAAAATCAGTTGCCAAGTAAGATGCTTGCTTAATGTCAGCATTTTCTCTGTAAAACCAATTTTGTACTCAGCAATAGAGGAAAATATAGAAGAGACTTTATGCCTTTTGTTCTTGAAAATTTTATATTTCCTAGTTTTTAACAAAACATATTTATTGTCATAGATATCAACTCAAAATGGAAAATAATTTAAATAAAACAGCCATTGTATTATTTGGATGTTTTCAATATTTTAGAACAATTATGAAACCTGCTTCCTTCTTACCAAGAAAACAGAAAAGAAATAAAAATTAAATTACAGAATTCTTATCTAAGACTCTTAGCTAAAAAGAACTGAAAATTAGGGAACTTTTATTACAGAGCATGTAATAAAAATAAAATAATAATGATCATAATAAAAATCAAAATAATAAATTGGTGAATATGTAATACAAAAAGAAAGCAATTCATTTCTGGATCATTAAATCAGTAGAAAATATTGGCTCAGGTTTGAATCAGAATATTTTTAGTTTCAGGTTTTGCTTTCATTTAATATTTTTTTGCTGTCTTATGTAACTGCTTGTATATGAGAAATCTGAAATTGGGAATAAATAGAAATCTTTACAGGTCTCAATATGGAAGTGCTAATATAATAATTTTTTAAAGGTAAAGCACACTGAAGCTAAAAGAACTGCCTCTGTAATTGATACATAAAGTAAATCTATTTAATTTGTGCTAACACACATGGTGGAAGAACCATTGATTTGGAACACTTTTCTCATTAGTGTTATGCCTAAAAGAAAGGGATTGAAAAGAAGCATGTTAAGAAACAACAACACGAAAAAAAACAAACAGAAAGTTTTATTAGAGTCCCAACATAGGAATTTCATACAAGCATTTGTCCACAACCAAGCTCTTAACTTATAGTTAAGCATTAGGCACTTTGGCCAGGCCCATCTCGATGCCAGGGTAGCACATAGCACACTGCTTGCTCTGGGTCCATCCAGTCCCTAGTTGGGATCCTGCTTTTGGGGATGCTAGGAAGTAAGGGCAGCTGAGGCTTAGGTCGAGAGAACAGATGCCCAGGAGGAAAACATCATGTAGAGTCAAATGACTCCCAGGTTATAAAAGCATAGCATTTGCTACTGTCTTTCTGTGCCCATACAAAAGGACATAGCTCTGAATAAACTATGCAAAGGATTTAAGGAGAAGAGAAAAAAAATATTTACAAGTCAACAGAGCACAAAGAAAAAAGTTACAAATAAACACAGAAGAAAGGGAGCACTGTGACGGGAACAATCTGATAAACCTAAGGTACCTCTGGTAATGTTATCTTACAAAAATGGATATATGACTGAAGAATTTTCTGAAAAATTGCAAATGGTTTTACTGGAAACTAGTACATATTTTGAATAGGTGATCTCACTGATTCTGGTCCTCAGTCTTGACTGATGAAGTAATTTATTGATTTTGTCATTTTCAATAATTATCTCAAATTTTGCCACTGTTTTAAAATTATTTTATACATTATTTTCTATAATTTGTACATTTTATTTTCATCTAAAAAGAAATATCAACTGATAAATAGTGCTTTTGGAAAATAAAAGTATTTTGTCTAGAACTGGAGGGATAGCACAGCGGGTAGGTTGTTTGCCTTGCACACGGCTGACATGGGTTTGATTCTTGTGTCCTCTTGGAGAGTCCAGCAATCTACCAAGAGTGTCCTGCCCACATGGCAGAGCCTGGCAAGCTCCCTGTGGAGTCAAAATGTCAATAATGTGTCAAAAACAGTAACAACAAATCTCCCAATGGTGATGTTCCTGGTGCCTACTCGAGCAAATCGATGAACAATGGGACTACAGTGCAGTGATAAGTTAAATCCTGATGGCTAACTTGAAAAAGATAAGATATCCAAACATACTGATGAATAATTTTAGTCTCTTTAAAAGACTTCCAATTTATATGAAGAACACAAGCCATTTTTCCTATGTTTTAGCATATTTCAGTTGACTTTAAAAATAAGTATTTTTATGTGCATCTAATTTTTGAGTTTAATAAATCATTTCATTTTTATTTTAAAAATCATTTCAAGTTAATCATTGTCATTTGAAAACTAAAAACATTTTAACAGGGGGGTTCTTTGCATTTTAAATAACTTCAGCAAACCTAATTATTTTTTTTCCACACTTGCCCACTCTGTTTTCCAGATTCCCTATGGAAAGTTTGGTTACAGAAAGTATATCTTGTATTATATCATCTTGATGGCAATTTGATCTCAGTCATGAATAGACAGATATTTTTGCACCACTGCAAAATGACAACTTGATGCAAGAGCCTCTGTTCAGGTAGTTGAAAATGTTTCTAGCTACCAAGTTTGAAGGATGCCAGCTTAATTCCAACTAATTCCTGCAGTCTAATATCTATGTGTAATAAACTAACTATATGCATATAAATACCTCTATTAAGCTCTGTTTCTACAAAATTTCTTATATGTCATTTTTTTTGGGGGGAGTGTATTTTCTCCCCCTTTCCACCCCTTCGAAATCTTTTCTTACCTTGTACTGATCTCAGCAAAAAAAAATACTTTTTATTCCTTTTAATTTTGTTTTTGTTTTCTTTTTCATTTTCTGTCATTATGAAATCTTTTCTTTTTACGCATATCTATCCTCTTCTCCTTGCTAGCTCATAGTTACAGCTTATCATTATTTCACTGATTACTACATTAAGTCACCACAGTGCTTTTAACATACATTTGCAATAACAAGGTATTTTTGTCAGTTGATGATGTACCTGGAATTTAGAGAATAGAGATATTGACTCTTCTATGTCATCTTTGTTCAAGGGTCTATATTTAGTAAGTGTTAAAGTCGATATTTTAATCTAGGCTGTTTTATTTTCAAGAATAATTGAATTTTTGACTGCTACATGACAGGGATCTGGAGTGGGTGAAATCTCAGACATATTGCCAACTTCCTGATAAGTCATTGAGATGCTGATCCAATCTCCATTTCAAATCTTTGGGGCAGTTCAGTAAATTAGAATTCTATATCTGGAGGAATATTTATGAATATATTTTAGCCTCCTATGTAATTTAATGAGGTTCATTCAAAGATGCATTGCTAGGTAGCAATTCCCTACAGAGACACTGTAGAACTGACCTAAGGATTAAATTAAAATTGAAAAAAAAAAAGTGAAACGAAAAGCTGGGGTGGGGGGAAGAGTTTTGGAGACGTTTATTCTGTCCTTGCCCATAATTTTCCAAGCGAGTGCATCTCTGAAAAGCTGTGGCGAACTTTCCATCAATCATTATGGTCCTATTTTCTGGATCTGTCTATTCTTCTTTCAGCTATGGTGGGTTTTAATCCAGCCAATTCAAATAGCAATTAAAAAAAAAAACACCTCTGAGTATGAGCACTATCTAACAGCTTGTTACTTGGTCAGTGCATATTTTCCTTCCTTAATTAAAACATTCTTTTTTCTCTCCAAATAGGAGGGATGAGACCTCTTCATCTACCAGTAGGGTATTTAGTTTAAAATCTTTATATACTTACTATTTCCTACTGTTCCTAGCTAATATATTCCCAAGCATGTTGTTTAAAATCCTTTACAGAGAAATTTGGAATATGCTTCTATGCTTAGATAAATTGTTTTCTTAAGTTTCATTTTTTAAAAATATTTGAATATGTAATATTATATACCAGTATTCTTGGTTATGTATATACTTAGAAGAATTAATCAAAGATTTTACTTAGCATTTACTTGAAATATCACACATTTTTCAGTGTTTTATTATTTTTTTTAATTAAATCACAGTGAGACACACAGTTCACAATTACAAGGTTGTCCATGTTCAGGTTTCATTTGTATAAAATTCAAATACCCATTCCTTCACCAGTGTAATATTTCCAACCACCAATGTCCCCATTTCCTCCCATCCCCTACCTGCCTCTTTCTTTCTTTCTTTCTTTTCTTTCTTTCTTTCTTTCTTTCTTTCTTTCTTTCTTTCTTTCTTTCTTTCTTTCTTTCTTTCTTTCTTTCTTTCTTTCTTTCTTTCTTTCTTTCTCTCTTTCTCTCTTTCTCTCTCTCTTTTTATCTCTCTTTCTCTCTTTCTTTTCTTCTTTCACTCTTTCTCTCTTTCTTTCTTTCTTTCTTTCTTTCTTTCTTTCTTTCTTTCTTTCTTTCTTTCTTTCTTTCTTTCTTTCTTTCTTTCTCCTCTCTCCCTATCTCTCTCTCATTTCCTGTCTCTCTCTCTCTCCCCCTTTTTCTCTCCTTTTGGGTGTTATGTTTGCAATTTCAGTGTTATTTTTTTACCAAAATTAACTAATGGAAAATTTAAATTTTAAACGTCACCATTGGATTTTTATTGAAAAAGATAGAAATTTAAATGAAAACTGTAAATTTCCTTTGGATTCCTTATGCCATTCATTTCCCCAATCAATTTGGGATATTTTTACAAAATGAATAATCCTACCTCCTGATGAATATTCTTGTCTTAAATATGTCATAGTATTTAAAGGTTATTATGGTTTGTCTTCCTATTTCAATACCTTATTTTTACCTAATATCTATTTTTTGGTGAGATTTGGTTAAATTAGGGCATTAGTAAATAAATAACTCTCACTGTAGCACTGTCGTGCTGTTGTTCATCGATTTGCTCGAGTGGGCACCAGTAACATCTCCATTGTGAGATTTGTTTTTACTGTTTTTTGGCATATCAAATATGCCACAGGTAGCTTGCCAGGCTGTCATGTGGGCAGGATACTCTAGATAGCTTGCCAAGCTCTCTATGGGAGATGGAAGAATCTAACCTGGGTCAGCGGTGTGCAAGGCAAACACCCGACCTGCTGTGCTATCACTCCAGTCCAAATAACACTCAAATTCTTCAAACATTTTTTAATTTAAAAACATTAATTCTAACTGTATATGTTAGGCTGAAGGGATAGCACAGTGGGTAAGGCATTTGCCTTGCACGCAGCCAACTGGGATTCAATTCCTCTGCCCCTCTAAGAGAGCCTGACAAGCTACCCGTGGTGTATTCAATATGCCAAAAACAGTAACAAGTCTCACTGTGGAAACATTACTGGTGCCCTTTTGAGCAAATCGATGAGCACCAGGATGACAATAACTTTGATACAGTGATACTGTGTATGTTACATATTTAGGTCTGTTAGATTTTTAAGTGTATTTGTTTTTATCATAGAAGTATACATGGAGTAGGAATAATTAAATCCATGAAATTAATTATGTGACTACATAAATTGGCCCTTTTCTGCATTTGAGTATGCCAAACAATTAATGGCTTGAGCACAGTAAAAATATTAAAATGCCTTAGTCAGATTTATTATGAAAGACAATTATAATCATGTAAGATTAGGGCAAATCAAATTCAGAATAATATAATCAAACGATCACAACAAGCAGATGGTAATCATGATAACCATGTGGAAGCCTTCAGATGCTAAGGAAATGAAGATGCAGGCCAGAGGGGTTAAGGTGTTTGCCATTGCCTACGGACAAAAAGTTCCCAGCACCACATACAGTCTCTCAAGCACAGCAGGAAGTGATGCCTGAACACAAAGCCAGGAATTAGCTCTGAAAAGAGCCTGCCATGATCCTAAACAGAAACAAAAACAAACAAAAAAAGAAAAGGTCCTAGAAGAAATAAGAAAATGCAACAAATTTGCAATCAAGATCATATATTTTGACACTACAAATTTCAATTGTTTGTTTCCCCATTATTCCTTCTTCTTTGTCAGTTTGTCGTTACATCATTGTTATGAGTCATTGTTTGAGTCTATCATATCATTCTAGACATTCAGATTGAAGATTTGTGGCTACTTTCTCTGATGGTTAAATAAAAACTCATCATATTCTTGCATTTATCTTTCTTTTTTTTTTTTTTTTTTTTTGCTTTTTGGGTCACACCTGGTGATGCACAGGGGTTACTCCTGGCTCTGCACTCAGGAATTACCCCTGGCCATGCTCAGGGGACCATATGGGCTGCTGGGATTTGAACCCGGGTTGGCCATGTGCAAGGCAAACACCCTCCCCGCTGTGCTATCACTCAAGCCCCTTGCATTTATCTTTCATTTGGAATTTTTGTTTTATGCTTACTTTGAATAATTCAGAGCTTCTGATTCTTTTCCAGTTCAGATCCAGGGATGTAGTTGCTGCACGCCTGACTTGTTATTTTGAGCAACTTTTCTACTGGGAAATTCTGTCAATAGAGTTCTTAAATGGATTTGTATTAAGCTGTCCACGGATACTCTGATATTAAAATCATGACTGAGTAAACAGGTGTTTTCTGTGTTGGTAAAATCAAATGCTACTAGAAATATGCCCAGCCATGTAATCCAATTTGCTATTCTCTTTGGAGCTTATATAAAAGTCAAAAGGTGTTTTCCAATATGCTTTGGGATAATATTACTTGTGATTATTTATTTTCCAGAAGTAGTATATTATCTGCAGAGAGATTGTATGATTCATTGACAGCGTTATTTTCAAAGAGTGCCTGGTTTCCATTCTTATGTCTATTGTCTTACATTATGTATACGCAGAATAAATCAGTTGTCATTATCAAACAATATGGGAGCAAACCTTAATTTGTTTTTATTTTCACCATTTTCAATGATATTTCGATGATTCCTATGAAAATTATGTTGTTTATAACTTCAAAGAAATGCTCTAAAGAAGGAGCAATATGACAGAAAGTGGGGTACTTACTTTGCACAGGGCCAACCCAAGGTGGGTCCCCAGCACTCCATACGGTCCCTGGAGCTCACAATTAGTAATCCATGAGCACAGAGCCTGGAGTCAACCCTAGAAAACTGCTAGGTGTGACCCCAAAACACACACAAACAAACACACAACAAAGAAATTCTCTAATTGTGAAATGATAAACAACTTAAATTATTATCATGATAGCTGCATTAGGTAGATAAAATAATCACTGAGCAGTTATAAATAATAGCTGTGCTGTCATGGAAGTCAGCTAAGTGGCATACAAATCTGGAATATTTATTGAAATTAACTATCATAGCTTTGTGTGCAAAACAGTGGTTGTCATAGAAATCTAGTAAAGATTTTAAAAAATACTCTGCTCCTGTCCCAGAGCCTCTGTGTCTGTCTGTCTGTCTTGCACTCTCACCTGGGGATACAACCTAAAGCAAACGTGAAACACTAATCTAGGTGAGAATGCAACAAAGGACAGAAGCAGAAAGCTACCAGTGCCTACAAAATGCCATTGGCTCATCGATTTTACTGAAAATTGGTTCCTGCATTTTAATAGACTTTCCTCTACAGCTGGAAGACAGAGTTAACATTTTGAGACAAAGACAAAGTGGAACATTTAGTTTAATCCAATTAACAGCAAGAGGCACAAATGGGTACTTCTGACCAGTCTATATCAGGGAAGGAAGACTGATTCCTAACTTAAAACTTCAGAAGCAGTTTTTTATTTTTAATTTCACTGAAACACATGATTAAGCAAATAATTGTTCCCACGCATCCAAATTTCAGTATGTTGTGAAAAAGTATGTATATATTAAGGAAAGAAAAATAAGATTATGTTCTCTGTTTCCATAAATGTTAAAGAAACAATAATTAGCAAATTTCAAGTAGTTATTGTTTCACAAAGAGCAAAGTATAATAATTGGTAAAAGTTATACATTTCATAAAATATCAGTGAAACATTTTATTATTATTGATTTAAGTTGTCAATAATAAGGATAAACAATTTTATAGTTCAGATGTACAATTGTAATTACTATACCTGAATCTTTCATAGCTTTTATATCAAAACTCTCATAAACAGCAACGAAAAGCACATATAAAAGAGAATTTAAAGAATGATTTTTAACTTTGAAGTAAGAAAACAGAACTCTAATAGCTGAAATTATGAATTGACTGATATGCATTTGCTTGGCTTTCTACTAGTTATCTCTAAAGCATAAGAAATATTGCTTTCATCATTGAATGCATAAAAGAAAAATATGAAATAAAATAACTCCAGCTTACATTTTAAGAGTCTTTTCTTAGAGACCAATTAGGAACTTTTGTGAGGGATAGATTTGAGATAATTTAGGATTACTAGGGCTGGTGGAAAGTATTGTTAGAAGGGATTTCAAAGACATATAGAAGAGGAGATAAAATGGAAAATTAATTATTATGCTCTAGTATTTGTGAGTCTCTGTTACTTAACTCGGGGAAAATACAGGCCCCTTTTATATTTTCTCATCTCTCAGAAGCAATACTGTATTAATTTACATTTGCCATGATTACATACTTTTTGTATCTCACTTACAGTAAGCTCGTTTTAATAAAAATATCAGGGTGAGGTAGCTCATTAGAATGATATTAATGCCTATTGCTTTTCTCATAAAACTAGACTGTGTGCTTCATACAGTCAAGTAGGAATTCAATAACAGAACCATTGCAAGCTCTTGAGTGCAAAAACATAATTGTACCAAAAGATGAAGCAATTCGAAGTGGGCTGTTTAGAATGCAACGTCTGTAGTTAGGCTCAGGTCTAGAATTAACAGTGTGGCTTGAGATAATGGAAGGGTTTCTATTACTGTTCACCTTTTACCCACCCCTTCTACTACTCCAAGGAGAATGAAAGGGAGCCTTGAAGAGCACCCACAGGGATAGCGCCGGGTACTCACAAGGAAATCTCCTCTGCCTGTGGGCAGGACCCTTGGTAGAACCTTCTATACTCATTTCCCCAGGGTCTCTGTTAACTATTCTAGTTATGATTTACCTCTTGGCTTAGCAAATTCGCATTCTGTATTGTTACTTTATTTTATCTTTACCCATCTTAATAGATGCCCCGTGATTTACAATACTGGGAGTGATAATCCCATGCATATATCATTCCATCCTCACACCCACTAACAAGAACCATTTCCAATTCTTACTTCTCTATCCCTAGGTAAGCTCAGTTCTAGTTCTCTGGCTTCTTGCTATTTGTTTATTTTCTCCTTCCAGCATTTTTATTAAAATAAATATACCTAACTTACTTTACTTACCTACCTTACTTACCTTACTTACTTACCTGACTCCCGACAGTGACCCTGGGTCACTTCCAGCAGTGCTCCAGGCACCCTATGCAGCCCTGTTCCTTCTCCTCAGCCCTGGCACCTCTGAGCCATTCCAGAGTTAATTGCTACAACAGAGAACTTGATAGCCTGACTCAGCGATGCAAAGAGCTGATTTGTCGCTGCCAGACTTTAGGAAATGTTTCCCAAACTTGTGCTGAATCACTGGCTGTCTTCACTGGGGTCCTTGGGGGAAGGGGGGCGGTTTGAGTTTCATTCCCTACCCCGAGCAGAGCCCCATCATCCGCAGACCTCCGGAACCTAGCCAGAGCCATGCTCAAGGCCCTCTCCACACACTCAGTTGAGCCTCAAGCATGAAGGAACTGGCAGAGGAACCCAGGTGTGCAGGACCAGAGGCTGAGATCGCCAAGCCTGCTCAGACCTGGACTTGGCCTCCTCCACCCAGATCCCCCATTTTTCAGTAGCTATGCAGCCATATCCACAAACTGCCTCCAGCAGCAGTGTAATCCCACCAACGGCCAAGATCCAGAGACTATAAAACAAAGCTCCAGAAAGACCTCTTATTGACTAGTTTGACAGCACAGCACATCCTGGCAAGCTTCCCGTGGTGTATTCGATATGCCCAAAACAATAACAATGATGGGTCTCATTCCCCTTACCCTGAGAGCCTTCAATGAGGCACCATTGGTAAGGAAGAGTAAAGAAAGGCTGCTAAATTCTCAGGGCTAGTACGAATGGAGACAACACTGGTGTCCGCTCGAGCAAATCGATGAACAAAGGGATGACAGTGATACAGTGATACAGTTAAATATACCTAAAGTGAGATCCAATGCACTGTATCACTGCCATCCCCATGCTCATCGATTTGCTCGAGTGGGCACCAGTAAAGTCTCCATTGTGAGACTTGTCACTGTTTGTGGCATATCAAATATACCATGGGTAGCTTGCCAGGCTCTGCCATGCGGGCAGGATACTCTCCAAGAGGGGTGGAGGAATCAAACCCGGGTTAAGAAGATAAGGAGAAAATCAACAGTCTGATCTGGTCAAAGATCCAATTAGCATATAATATTGTTAACTTGATACATATTAATGCACTATTAATACATGGTTTCTTTTATCTGACAAAGTAAAATTGTCATCCCATACCATCTGTCCCTTTTCTTTTTACAAACTTCACTCTTAAGTTCCATCTACTAGCAGTAAATTGCAAGATTACATCTTTTCTTAGAGCTGAGTCATATTTCATTGTGTATATAAACCACAATTTCATTATTCAGTCATCTTCTCTTAAGCATGTAGGTTGTTTCCAATCCTAGCTATTGTGAATACTGTTGCAATAAACATAAGTCTTCCACCTTCTCCAAATGGAGCCCTGGCGACACTGAGCAGCAACTAACACGGCTCCAGGATTCGGGACTGGGACACATCCGAGCCGCGGGGGGGGCGGGGGCACTGGAGTGGGGCGGCGCCAGCCCAAAACTCCAAGTGGTCCCGGCCACCGGAAGTCACACCCTCGACCCACCCTCGGCGCCATCTTGCCACAATCCACAGAGAAGCGGCAGGCATTCTGGTGAGCAATGCGTCCCGTTCAATGCTCCGGACCTGAATCGGGGCCAGCAACACCGGGGGGCCGGAAGGAGGAGGTGCCGCCAGCAAACCTTCTCTAGATGGAGCCCTGGCAACACTGAGCAGCAACTAACACGGCTCCAGGATTCGGGACTGGGAAACATCCAAGCCGCGCGGCCGCGACCTTTTCTAAAACCTGAAAACATACAATCTTTTAATGGAAAACTAATTATCAAATGCCTCCTTATTAGGGTTATCTTGTTTGGGGATATAACTCCCACAACAATAGTGAGCTTTGTGTTGAAATATGGAACATAATCAAGGTGAAGAGAAAATGAAGTGAAATTCATCAGTTATACAGTTGGGGTGGGGGGCTGGGGTATACCGGGGATTTGGTGGTGGAATATAGGCACTGGTGAGGGGATGGTGTTTGAATACGGTATAACTGAGACATAAACCTGAGAACTCTGTAACTTTCCACATGGTGATAAAATTTTTTAAAAATAAAAATTAAAAAATAAATAAATAAACATAAGTCTTCACCTATCTTTTTGAAATAGAAATTTTATGCCCTTGAGGTAGAAGTAGAAAATTTGATACTTTTTAAACATATGTCATCATATCAAATTCATTGTTTTAATTGACTTTGTTTCAAATCATTTTATTCAATATACAGATGTAAGATACCCTAGAAATCCTTTCAGAGCTGCAGAGATGCATAATTATTTCAGGTGTCTAATAAAGTTTTCCTACACAAAGCAATGAATTCTACAAGCAAATTCTACCAAAAAATGCAAAAGCATAATGAAATTTTGTTTCTCATTAAAATTGGAGGTACACCTGGGATTAGTAAATTTTTAATTTTAGTAATGTTTGAAATATTCCAGTGGTGAAGTTTTGTTATGTGAAAACTAAATTTTTAAAAAAGAAAGCTAATTTTTCATTTAAGTCCCCTTTGCATGTGAAATCTAAATATATAAATTTTCACTTCTTAAAATTTGCTTTTACTTTCAAACTGGGCTGGAGCTATAGTGCAGCGGGTAGGGCTTTTGCCTTGTACACAGATGACCTGGGTTTGATTCCTCCGTCCCTCTCAGAGAGCCTGGCAAGCTACCAAGAGTATCCCACCCGCACGGCAGAGCCTGGCAAGCTACCATGGTTTATTTGATATGCTCAAAACAGTAACAAGTCTCACAATGGAAACATTACTGGTGCCCGCGTAAGCAAATCAATGAGCAACAGGATGACAGTGACAGTGATAGTGACTTCCAAACCACTACTTTTCACTAGATGTGGGGGTAGAATTAAACATTTGCAAAGAGGGGCTGGAGCAATAGCACAGTGGGTAGGTTGTTTGCCTTGCACGAGGCCCACCCGGGTTCGATTCCCAGCATCCCATATGGTCCCCTGAGCACCGCAAAATGGTAATTCCTGAGTGCAGAGCCAGGAGTAACCCCTGTGCATCGCAAGGTGTGATCCAAAAAGCAAAAAAAAATTTTTTTAAAAATTTGCAAAGAGGGGCCGGAGCGATAGCACAGCGGGTAGGGCGTTTGCCTTGCACGCGGCCGACCCGGGTTCGATCCCCGGCATCCCATATGGTCCCCCAAGCACCGCCAGGAGTAATTCCTGAGTGCAGAGCCAGGAGTGACCCCTGAGCATCGCTGGGTGTGACCCAAAAAGCAAAAAAAAAAAAAAAAAAAAAAAAAAAAAAAATTTGCAAAGAATTTTCTATGATATTGTTTTTTGGGTCTAAGATAACTACTTTATAGGATACTTTCTTTTGAATAGGAACAGTGACTGGGCTGAAGACATTTTTGCAATGTTCATAAGGATGTTTATCATTTTTCGGATAGACATTAAGAGGCACTGGACACAGTGTACTGTCAATGTGAGGTGTGCCTTTTAGGTAAATTCAATCCATCATGTTAACCTGGAGAGACTTTCAAATGACATCTTTAGAGAATTTTCCATAGGTCTTCAGATTCAGATGTCAACTTAATTTCCACAGAAAATTGCATGTATATTTCACATCACAAAGCTATTTCCCTCAAACTTAATACCACTTTGATTGGATTCTTACACATTTTTGTACCAGAAGTATGTGTACTTAATCTAACTTGCCAAACCTCATACAAGTTCTGTGGTCTCAAGTTCTGACTCTTCAGTTAAATATTGCCTTGCATTCACTACTCTGAGAATGAGTGAATAATGCTGAGATTGTATTTTTATTTTTTTGTTAACTGTGCCATGTTTCCAACACAAATATATCCTTTTAATTCAGCAACCAAAAGATTGAACTATAAATTCCCTCACCCTTTTTTTTTCTGATTTCATTTTATACATCAAATACATTTTTTTTCTGCTAACAATCAAGCTGTGACACTTAGTGATGTCAAAATAATTTAAGAAGATTTTTGCCACCAGTATTTTTTCCACTAGAGTTATACAGGCAGTTTCTTAAAAAAATAATATAAATGTATATATATATATATATATATATTATATACTTGTTATATATATTCTTCTCAGTATTGAAACCAAACAATAATTTTAGGATCAAAATAAGAATTATATGTTGAATTTTGTCCTTTAAAAATCCATGTTGCTAACTTAACACTTTGTCCCTCTGAAAGGAATATCATTTGGAGATAATTTAGAAGTTGTAGAGTTGTAGAGTAAGAAGAGGATTTTCGGATGGATTCTAACCCAATATGACACCTATTCTTAGAAAGTATAAATTTGGAGTAGGACATAAACAAAAGGAAATTATGTGACAGTGGAAACAGAGAGTCTATCATTGCTTCTGCAAAACAACAATACCAAGCCAAACTCTGAAAACTAGGGCAGGGATATGAGGAGAAATTCTTCTTCACAGACTATGGAAGGAACCAACCTTGTTAATAATCAGATTTCATAATTTTGGTCCTCATAATTTTGAGACAATACATTTTTCTTCATAAAATAACTTCTTGGTAGGGTGTAGATCAGGTAGCCAGATTCTTTGTTTTGACAGCACTAAAAGTTAACATAGTGGAATTCTATATGCATTTTGTCATTTATCTTACAGTGGAGATTTATGGAGATGACATGTATTGCTGGTCATACTGGCATTAACTACACAAGATATTAATTTATTTGTAATTTTTTTTATTTTTAGATATTATTCTTTCTGAAAATTCCTCTGGAATGCTCCATATCTGGATTTGTCAATTTGTAAAATTATTTTAGTCATTTTTCACTGTACACAATGTAAAAAAAATATTTTTTTTTTCTTTTTGAGTCACACCCAGCTAGGCACAGGGGTTATTCCTGGGTTTGCACCCAGGAATAACTCCTGGTGGTGCTCAGGGGACCATATGGAATGCTGGGGATTGAAGTCCTGTCAGTTGCATGCAAGGCAAACACCCTACCCGTTGTGCTATAGCTCCAGCCCGAGAAAAATTTCTTATATTTTTATAGAAGAATATAAATAAGAAATATATTTCTTATATGTTTAAAAGACTTTTTTTCTTTGCCAGCTCTACTCATAAAAGTTATTTAAAATATCAAACACAAATGTCTGTTAATGTGAGTATCTGACAAAATTTTGATCAATATTTTGATCAAGTAATGTTGAAATTTTGAACATAATACTCTACTCATGATTAGATATGATTTTTATTTTAGTTTTTTCAATAATTAATCACCTTGATCTAGTTTTGTTTTTAATGTGCTCATCTAAGTTGTTAAAGTAGCATTAGTATTTCTGTATTCTTGAATATATATCCTAGTTCCTAAGGTTTCTATTTCAATCTTTTTTCCTCGCTAAAGATTCTGATTATTTGTAAACTATCTTCTGCACAAAAATAAGGCAGAATTGCTTGGAGGAACAGAAATAATTTCAGAGCTAGCTCAAACTTGTAGTGCCCTATGTTCCCAAACAATATTCATAAATGACTGATCCATCTCCCAATCCTGAAATGAAGGTTCCACTTTGATAGAACTCTGCTTCCCTCGATACAGACATTTTTTAGCTCATGCAGGTCTGTGTATCCCAAATGAATGTTAAATGCTTAGCTCTCATCTGGGCCAGAGAAAATGGCTCATGATCGGTGTGGGTGCAGAAACCAAAAGGACATAGTGACCTCTTTTTCTTTTCTTTTCTTTTTCTTTTTTTGGCTGAGGATGTGAGAACATGCTGGTTCGGCGATAGTGAAATAAAATAGCAGGATGTCCGTACTGCACCCAATAATGGAGAGTGACATTTTGTTTTATTAGATTTATAGCACAGTTTTGTTTGGGCTGCATTCTGTTAAACACTTGTAAGAACCTAGTCTAGTATTTGACCACAAATAAAAGTACATTCCAGATAACCTTCAATTTTTTCTAATTTTATAATAGCTCAATCAACAAAATTTTTCTTATATGAATGAGAGTGGATATCTACTATTTACCTTACTTTTTCGTAATTAGGATTACCTAGAAAAAATGAAAAAAAAAATGTTAGGATTGCCTCTACTATTTACCTTACTTTTTCGTAATTAGGATTACCTAGAAAAAATGAAAAAAAATGTTAGGATTGCCTAGAAAAAAATGAAAAAAAATGATATTAATTTTATTGTTTTATTTATCATAACGAGAATATGTCTATCATTTCACCCATAGGGAGGAATAGATTTTACTGATGTTATTAGTAAAGTTAAAATATTTTATATGTACTGTAGTCTAGGATTGTTTACATCAGAATCTATAGGAAATGATACCATTTTCTACATCAAAAAAGACAAAAAATAAGAAAAAAAATAAAAATAAAAAACAAAAGTTTTCCACACCATTGATTTTATCATTTACATACCAGTTGTAAAGTGAATTATTTACTGTACACTGAACAGTCATTCTGGGACCCTGAAGCCAGAGTCCCAGGCATCAGCTGCTCGGAGCTTTCTCTCCTGGCTTGCAACTTGCTCACTTTTTGCTTGGTCCTCATGTGGTTTTCTCAGCACAAACGTCTGCATCTCTCTGTGTTGGCTCCTAATCTCCTCTTCATAGGAGGAGAGTGACATTTAGCACAATATAGATTGGGTTAGGACACACTATTAAAATCCCATTTTTGACTAGAGAAATAGTAGAGGGGTGAGGTTCTTATCTTCCATCTCACCAGCATTGGAGACCAGCCCCAGTGAACAGACCTGAACCAGGGACACTACAAGGATTAAGGGATGAGACAGGAATAAGAAAGAAAAAGCAAGGGGTCACGGAGCTCACAGCCAAACTATATATTGCTGTTTTGGCGGTGTGTGTGTGTGTGTGGGGGGGTGTTCTTCAATCATAGTTCAAAAGGGTTGCAAAGCTCTTCACAATTGGCTTTCAGTCATATAATGTGCCAACACCCATCCCTCCACCAGTGTACATTTCCCAGCACCAATGAGCCCAGAGTTTTTTCAGCCACCAGTATCTCCAGTTTCCCTCCTACCACTTATTCTCTGAGCCTGACTTCTTTCTCTGTCTCTGTCTCTTTCACTTTCCTTTTATGCATCATGTAAATCAATGCCTAAAAGGAACTATATATATATATATATGTAGTTATACATATATATATATAGTCAGACCCCAGTTTGACTTCATTATCTCAGTCAAAACAGTTGCATGACTATATATGGTCATATGCTATAGTCCATGAAATTCAGACTTCATCAGATGCATCCAGAAAGAACAAATTCCATGGCTTAGAAAATAAACTCAAGTTGGAGTATTTCCATATTTTAGAGAAAATGAGTAGTATGTATAAGGTAAAATGCAAATATGAAAACTATATTCTTATATATTGGCCTATTGGTAAATATCATGTGCGTACATATGTGAAAACAAAATAAACGCTAGAGAACTTCTTGAATTATAATTTGTAACTGTCTTTTCCAAATTTTTTTACAATGATTATTGAAAAAAGTTATTGAATTTTAGACGTCCTTTTTTTTTTTTCCTTTTGGACCACACCAAGAGGTACTCAGGGTTTACTCCTGATGGTGCACTCAGGGATTATTCTTGGCAGGGCTCAAGGGGCCAGGTGGGCTGCTGGGGATTCACGCTGGGGGTGTCTTGTGCAAGGCACCTGCCCACTGTCCTCTCTCTCCAGCCCTGGTATGTTTTTTGAATGAGGAGTTTCCAAACGTGCTCAGTGGAGTCTGAGGGTCACTTCCCGCCATGCTCAGGCAAACCATTTAATGTTTAGTGACAGGACTGGGAAACACTAGTGTCACACTGGATGGTCCTCACGCTATGCCCTGCTAGGAATCAAACTTTGAACCTTGAATATGCAAGAAATGTTCTGCTGACTCCTGAGTTATCTGTTCTGCCTTTTATAAAATAATTTCCTAATATTCCTCAATAAAGTTATGTAGAAAAATGAGGAAGTATTCTAGCACATATCATTTCCTATGTTGTATAAATTATAGATAGAGCACATTCTATACCTACATACTTCAAAAAGCTCTCTGTGTGTGATATTGTCTTTGTGTGTCTGTCTGACTTTGTCTAACATCTAACACTATCAAAGCAGAAGACATTAATCCAACAAGTAGATTTTGTCTTTCTGATCATGTCCAAAATATTAAAAATACAATTAGATATGCAATTAAATTCTAGCCCACTCTTTTGGCTACATTATTTTCCTGTTTAAAAAAATAAAAAGAAAATAATCCACATTTTTAAGCAAATCTGTAGCACTGCTCAAGCCTATATGAACATGTCTCAAAATGTTAGGAACAATTCAAAAATATATGTTTAAAGAAATGATTGCTTTATTAAATCTAAAATGAAAAATGTCATTAAATTGCATTTAAGCATAGGATGCCCATTTTGATGTCATTCTTTTTATCATGTCATACAGTTAAATATCTAGTATTGGTTTTTGATGCTTTTTATTCAACAATTACTCAGTTTGGATTTCCAACTGCATCAATAGAAAACTTAACATAAAGGTTTGCTTAATGGGATGTCTATGAACATCATTCTTTCACTGACAATCCATGATAAAATATTTCTGGTTTCATAGGACAGTGAGCCAGTCAAATATCTCTGGACTTGGGAAGATAAAGTATGATATCATAGTCAATAGGGAAATGAGATCTCTGACATTTCCTCCACATGTACCATTATGTTTCTTTCCAAATTTTATTCTCATAAATCATTAAGTAGATATTCAGCCTTTCCTGCAACGATTCAATTGATTTTTCTCAGCGTGTTGTTTTTGGGTGGACATGACCTCAGAAGAATAAATATGACCTTCAGATATCTCTTTATTTCTATTTAGTAAATAAAGAGCAAATCCCTCAGCAGCATCCTGGGATCCAACACGCTTGACTCTAATGCGTTCGCAGCTCCATTAGGAAGTAATAAGGCTTTAGTCACGTTCCCTGCAGCACGTTAGGGTACCGCGGTTTCATGAGATTTTCTCTAAAGTAACCTTTCAAAGTCAGCCACAAAAGCTCTTATTCTAGATCATACTGGCATCTGACCTTTGTAAACTTACACACAAGAGCAAAATAGGAAAAAAAGGAAGATGCTAAGGGAGACACAGTTATCTATTTGAAAACGCAGCAATCCCCGTAAGCTACAGAGATATCATGACCTATAAAGTTCAAGGGCCGTGTTGATGCCGCCTAACAATTACGCACAGCTATGATGATTTTCCTCCATTACTAAAAATGTCATTGCTTAGATAACTGCTCCAGTTTCGGAAGACAGAGGTTTAACAAGGAAGTAATATGTGAAAGTTAGGAAAAGATTTCCTCGCTCTTCAAGCGGTGATTAAGCCTGAAGATAAAAAGCCTCCCACTCTCTGATACTATATCACAATACCATACTCTTTACAGTGCTGATCTTTATATAGTTCTTGAGATAACGTATTTCCTTCTTTTAAATTGGTTCTGAGATAGCCACTGTGCACTCTAATTATCTGATAAGTGTTAATGGTATTATTATGAAACGATAGCTGGGCTTCATTGACATGTCTCATTATAATTCTCAGCCTCTAGTGAAAGATTGTGAAGGTAAGACCTTCAATTCAAGATTATATTTGAACATTATAGTTATGGATCCATAGCCAAGGGGAAAGTATATATCAGAGACACTCAAATTGTTTCCCAGGTTTTGCTTCAGCAAACCTAAGCATTAGTGAGTCCTTTAATAAAATAATGTTCTATAAATTCAACCAAATTAAAATATAACTTTATTTTCAAATGTACAAGATGTACTTTGGTAATTATGTAAAAAATGCCAGCATTTTGATTATCCATAAAAATGTCCGTTTTTTTAGACACTGGGGCTGGAGCGATAGCACAGCAGGCAGGGTGTTTGCCTTGCACATGGCGGACCTGGGTTCGATTTCTCCACCCCTTTAGTACAGCCCAGCAAGCTACCGAGAGTATTTTGCCCACACAGCAAGCTACCCATGACGTAGTCAATACGCCAAAAACAGTAACAACCAGTCTCACAAAGGAGACGTTAAACTGGTGCTGCTTGAGGAAATTGATGAATAATGGGATGGCAGTGACAGTGACAATTAAGTTCAGCTATATCTTTATACTTATCAGAAGGTTATTATAGTATTAACACTCAGATTCCATTTCAATTCCTAATTTGGTTTGTCTGGTACATCTACTTGAAGGGTCTGTGTGTATGAGGGTGCATGAGGATGAGTGAAAAATACACAAGAATTACAGCAAAATAGCTATAAATATTGAACTAAAAATTTATATTATGACAAGTCATCCTTATTATTGGTACACCCTAGGTTATGTCATATCTGCCCCAAACATCTAAAACATAGAGGGTTTATTTGCATAAATATTTGATATGTAAACAAAGTGATTTATTCTAGAGAATGAATCTTACTGAGTAAATGATTGTAGTTATATCAATAAAGATGTAAAAATGCATCCACTCTAAATAAAATGTGATTCTATTTTCTTTATTTATTTTTGATTTGGAGGCCACAACCAACAATCCTAAGAGTTTTCTCTTGACTCTGATGTCAGGGGTCACTCTGGGTAATGCTTGGGACTGTCTAGGATTTGGGGACACAAACCCAGGTCAGGAAAAAGAAATGGATATAAGGAAACCCACTATCACTCCAGTCCATATATTTTAAAAGTAGAGAACCAGGCTGAGGTTTGTACTGTATTTGTGAGTATATGTGTTTTTATTTTTTTCTCTTTGAAAATTAAGTCTATGTTTGAACTAGAATTATTGTGTCCTCAGATTCCAGCCTCAAAACATGGCAGTATGGAGGGAGACCCCCTTCCCCAGGACTGGCCACAAAGAGGCGTTGGGCGTGGACTCAAATGTCCCTGTAATCATCTGCAATGCCCTCCCTGCACCTCCTTCAAACCATGAACCGTGGGTGTCTCTCTGTGACATTGTTTGTACATGTAGCTCACAAGATCTGGCAAATGCCATTCTTGAACGAAAGGGATAAGGGACCTCAGAACAAAACTCAGAATATTGGAGAGAATACGTTTTTGGTCCCAAAATGAAGCACCAGGATTTAAAAGGTGGGGTGAGGTGCACTTTTTTCAAGCTCTAAGAAACCTCAACAGTTGCAAGTAACTCCATGTCCTTCCACATGGGAATGTCCTGCTGGACGTGGGCAGATTATCTGCTCAGTCAGGCTGCCCTCACATCAGCACGCACCTTTCTTTCCTCCACACATGTATAGACGGTGAGGAACGCGCTCAAGCGCGCGCGCGCACACACACACACACACACACACATACACACACACAAACACACACACAGGCACACACACGCACAGAGACATTCCACGTTTGGTATTATGGGGCTATTTCAATTTAACTGCTGTATTGGAAGTAAGAGGACAATGAAATGGAGAGATAGATTTCAATAAATACTCAGAGGGAAAACTAAATTGTTTTACAGAAGGCGTTTAAATCGAGAAAGCCCTATGCTTCCTCCTGATGGACAATAAATGCATTCTGCTGGATTTTAAAAAAATATTGTGATCAGAAAGAGGACAAATGAAGACATACTGCAATAAGAACAAGAAAAATAGAGTTCAGGATTTGTATATCAATTTTCCCACAGGCAATAATGGAGGAAAAAGAAAATTTCCACAGAAATCTAAAAACAAAACAAAAACATGTATTTATAGATGGTATTAAACCTACTAAAATTGAGTATGAACTTTTGTAAGGAAAATAAGCATACGAGGACTTTATAAACTACAAGAAAATAAGGTGTCAAAACATCAAGTTGATTTTCACATAGATAGCTTGCCCAATGCCAGTTCGTGGATGGAGTTACGTTATTAAACCAGTATAGCCAATCTATAACAGTATATGGGAAGATGTTTGTCAGTCGTTCAGTGCAGAATAATGGTTTGTTCTAGTTTCAACTGACACATAATGTATTGATAATCCTCTGAGTTAAAGAAACAAAACCTCGTTCATCTGGTACAATAGTTAAATATTTGTATATGATGGCATTTATAGTTTTATAGTTTCTGGATGTTGGCAGTTGGCCGGGGACAGTTCCTGGATATGACCTCCTAGCTACTGGAAAATGGGGAATCTAGACGGAAGAGGCCCACTCCCCATCTGAGCAGACTTGGAGGTCTTAGCCCCGGGTCCCACACACCTTGGTTCCTCTGCCGGTTCCTTCATGCATGAGACTTGTCCGAACGTGTGGGGAGGGGCCTTGAGCATGGCTGAGGGTAGGCTCTGGAGGTCTTCCGTGGAGGGAGCTCTGCTTGAGGTGGGGAGGGAAACTGAAGCCCACCCTCTCCGAGGGGCCCTGGGGAAGACAGCCAGGCACAGGACCAAGAGACTCTCTGCTGCGCTCTATCTTTCTGCCTAGTTCTCCCTCTGGGAGAACCTGGCAAGCTACTGAGAGTTTCCTGCCCACATGGAAGAGCCTTGCAAACTCCCCATGGTGTATTCATATGCCAAAACCAATAACAATGATGAGTCTCATTTCCCTGACCCTGAAAGTGCCTCCAATGTTGCACCATTGGAAAAGACAAGTAAAGAGAGGCTTCAAAAATCTCAGGGCTAAGATGAATGGAGACGTTACTGAGGCTGCTTGAGAAAGTTAACACTCAACAGGATGATGATGATAATGACAATGTTGTTGATTATGATGATATGATGGCATAAACACTATTGTCAGTGAGATCCTCAGACAAGAGTAGATGCAATGAGGTAGCTAGCAGACCTGGCAGGAAAATTTTCTAAAGTATTTCTTAGATAATGTGTACTTCCAGGTACACAAAAATTGAGATAAGTTTGGGCTTCATGTGGTCAATTTATTAGAATGTTAATTATTTGGCTTTTACATCTAAATGTTCACTGCTTGCTAAATATGAAATTGTTTACAAAAACATTTACTTTCTGCTTGAAGAAAACATTTCTCAAAGGCTAGATGACACTATGGCATTACTTAACATTAAGAAAAAAATGTTTTTTTTTTTTAAATTTTATTGAATCACCGTGAGATAGTAACAAACTTTTATCTTTGGGTTATAATCTCAAAATGATCAAACACCCATCCCTCCACCAGTGCACATTCTCCACCACCGATATTCTGGGTACACCCCTCCTTTCCCATCCTCCCCCTGCCTCCATGGCAGACAAGATTCCCCATACTCTCTCTGTACTTTTGTACATTATGGCTTGCAACACAGACACTGAGAGGTCTTCATGTTTGGTTTGTTATCTACTTTCAGCACACACCTCCCATCCTTACTGATTCCTCCAGGCATCGTTTTCTTAGAGATCCCTTCTCTATTCCATCTCCCTTCTCCCCTCCACTCATGAAGCAGGATTTTCTTCATCAAGAATATTTAATTCCAAGTCAAGGTTCATCCCCATGCATATGCCTGAAGCCCACTGAACTCACAATCATGAAAAACTGCTTTCATCATTTTGCAGAAATACTCTACTGTTAAATCTCAAAAAGTAGCAATTATACACACACGTATGTATATCTACATACACACATATGCTTGCTATAAATACATATGACATGTGATCTTTTTTTTAAAAAAATGTATGTTATTATTTTGGTAATTGTTATTGAGCTGCTTAGAATGGTGAAATGTTTTCTTCTAAGAATAAATTTATTAAATATATTATCATAAAGGAAATTTGCCTGTATCACAAGAGACAATATTTTCATTCTTGCAAAAATGAAAAATCTTTAACAAAATGAGAAAAAATATTATAATTTCTATATAATAGCACTGTAGCACTGTTGTCTCATTGTTCATCGGTTTGTTCGAGCAGGCACCAGTAAAGTCTCCATTGTGAGAGTTGTTACTGTTTTTGGCATGTCGAATATGCCACGGGTAGCTTGCCATATCAGAGTAAAATATATAACATAATAAGCTTTATGTTATAAGGTCAGTTAGTACTCAGTAGGAAAAGGAGGAAAAAAAGTAACAGAAACAAATAGAATTAATATGTGTAATAGAAATTGCATCTTGATTAAAGAGTGGTCTGACCTTTGCCCTCAATGTCTGCAAGGCAATAAATATCATATTTTATAGAAGTATTTTATAACGTCAAAAAATGCCTTAATTTTAGGAAGAATAATATGCATTCTAAAGGTATTTCTGTGGCTGTCCAAATTCATTTTATTTTGCTTGTAATGTTCTTATTTTGCAATTTTGAAGCCTTTTTTACATTTCAGAAATGCACTTTAAACATCTATTGTTAATACATGACGTGTTTGAAAGTACCCAATCAATATATGTCTGGAATATCTAACAATTAAATATTCATACTGTGAACAATTGTCTATAAAATTGAAAAAAAAAACATTGGCAAAAATATATGTAATGTCAAATTTATGTCAAACAACAGATAGAATATATTACAGTTGAATATGCTGCAATTTTGAAAAGATATCTAGAAAATGATTATAATACACGATTAATAACTCATTTTGCAATTTTTAAATTGCACAATTTAAAATCTTGAATTGCACAATTCAAGTACTGCACTTGAAAACATGCTATGCCAATTCCCACTGGGGAGCTTATTTAATTTTATGATATTTGTCATAATATTTTAAATATTTGCCATGAGGCGCTCAGGAGCTAAACTATGCAGTACTCTTAGATATCTGGTGTATATTGAAAATCAATAAAGGCATTTTACCGTAATATTTAAATATTAAATATTATATGATTCAGTTCATATAAATCTGGATACATGAAAAAGAAAGTAAGAAAATAAAAGAATAATTGAGAGAACGTAGAACCACATATTATTCCTAAAAAGACAGACCTTTACATTTTAAAAGTGTATATTTGAATTATTAAATTCTACCTGTACTCTAAATATTTTATATATTTAATTCAATAATTTCAATAGATTAAAATAATTTAATAAAGTAAATGTATTACTTTCCCATAGTCAGAATTATTATTTTGGGAGAGGTTTTGCTGCTGCATCCAACTCTTCCTGTTCACTCTGGGCTCTGTGCCTAGTGGTCACGCTCAGTGGGCAATGAGACACCACATGAGAAACCTGGGATTGACAGTTTGGCTGCCGGCAAAGCAAGTGCCTAATGCCCTGTACTAACTCTCTGTCCTAGGTAAACCCTTTCACAAGGAATATTTCATTTGAGAAGGAGTTGTCACAAATAGGAGTATCTCAACAACAAATTTTGTTTCTGACCTTTCAGTAATAATCTAATAAACTCCAAGAGCCTTACCTTAGTATGAAAGAGAAGAAATCCATCTGTAATAAATCATTGGTACCTAATATTTATCCATCTCTTCTCCATAAATCTTCATAAGTAAGAAGAGACTGGCTGTTCTACTTTTCCCTTGATTTGGAGGCCAGAATCATGATTTACTCTGGTTAATAAAACCCTAGAATGTAACTTCATCAGGGCCCCATGATTGTGTATGAAACTCAATGTATGCATATCAATATTTAGCATTGCTTTTAGAAAGCCTGCCACCCTGAATATCTCCAGTTCATACGATTTTAAAAAGACATAGGATTTAAAAAAGAGAGCAGATCAGCGAAACTAAAGACAGAAGAATAATCCAACTGACTTGTAAACATTAAAGATAAATGTCAATTTGTGAATGCCATTGAGATATAAAATGGTTTTTATATGCAGTTTTACTAGCATAGTATTTTTGATAGAATTTAACAGTTAACTCTCCATCACACACACACACACATACATATATATATATATATATATATACATGTGTGTGTGTAAAATAACGTAAATATAAGAATAAAGCATTATACTATCTACTAGGTAAATTAACATCTTATTAATTTCCTGATACAAATGAGAATCAATCCAAATCTATTTGGCAAAGAAAAGATAAAAAATAATAAATGCTAAACAATTTCAGCAGTTGTCCTATTGTTACATCTGGCTCAGACATCTTAATAGTAGGAGGTAATATGAAATAACATTTTCAATTCAACTTTGAATCTGTCTTACATCTAAAAATATATATGTGTGCTATATGCATTTGGTTTATTGGAGTGCAACTAATCCCTAAAGAGGAAATGAGAGTATTGTTCGATTTTAATGGCATCGACCTGAGATTAGATTTGTAGAGTTACTAGCTTTAGTAGAAATTAGTTATACATGAGGATTCTGAGAATAATGAAATTTCTAAAGTTTAGAAAATAGAAACCAAGTGTTCACTCATTATTTTTCCTGTATGTCATACCCCAAAAAAACTTGCATTTGAGAGAAAAGATGGTCATAATGAATGTGTGTGACTGTTATATTTTTATTCAGTGCATTTAGTCACAATGCTCTAGTGACTGAATTATCACTTTTTTTCGTTTCTTATTTTATATTCTTCTCTGGAAAAGGAATTTCTGAAAATGATGCAATTATAGATGGCAGTGGCACTGTAACACCGACGTCCCATTGTTCATGGATTTGCTCCAGCAGGCACCAGTAATGTCCCCATTGTGAGACTTGTTGTTACCGTTTTTGGCATATTGGATACTCCATGGGGAGCTTGCCAGGATCTGCCATCCGGGTGGGATACTCTCGGTAGCTTACCGGGCTCTTCAAAACGGATGGAAGAATTGAACCCAGGTCAGCCGCATGCAAGGCAAATGCCCTATCCACTGTGCTATATGAGATGGAAGCAAATTATAAGTCTTATAAATAGGAATTGGATACTTAAGTGTAGAAATACTCTATCTTGTTCACTCTAGATAATTAAAGATTTTTTAAGTTACAATCTATAGTTGTGCATCTTTGAAAGTATATTAATCATTTAACATACATCTAGAGGCCGGGTATATGATTCAAATGATAGAATACAGATTTGCATATTCTGGGCTCTGAGTATATTCAAGGAATTCTAGATATGGTCTCCACAGCACTTAAAAAATCTAAGATTGGGGCTTAAATAAATTACATGAGTAATTTACCCAACGTTACTAATGGATTAATTTTCAACATCTACAGTATTTAATTCTTTTGTTTGTTTTGGGGCCACACACAACGCTTAGGGTACACTATGGACTTTGTGCTGAGAATCACTCTTGGCAGTGCTCAGGGGACCATCTGTTGTGCCTGGAATCAACAGGGATCGTTACATATAAGGCAAGCACTTTACCCAGTATACTATCTCCCTGGCCCCAGTGGGAGGTGTAAGTAACAATTGGAAGACTTGATGTGAGTTTTTGCTGAGGAAATGCAGGGAAGCATTAAACTCCCCTGCCTTATCAACACGTGCCTTTTTTTGCCTTTGAATTCTTTTTGTTCATCAAGTATATCTATATAAAAGACTTTTCTGATTTGGCTTAACATGCTCTTTCCTTTATGATGATAACACTTAGGGAAAAAAATTGATTCAGAAAATCTGGTTTTGGGGCTGGAGCGATAGCACAGCGGGTAGGGCGTTTGCCTTGCACGCGGCTGACTGGGGTTCAAATCCAGCATCCCATATGATTACTGCCATCTAGATCTATATAGATATAGATATCACAGTCACAGTCACAGTCATCCCATTGCTCATCGAGTTGTTCGAGCGGATACCAACATTTCATTGTGAGATTTGTTGTTACTGTTTTTGGCATATCAAATACACCATAGGTAGCTTGCCAGGCTCTGCCATGCAGGCGCGATACTCTCTGTAACTTGTCAGGGTCTTCAGAGGGGTGGAGGAATCAAACACGGGTCAGGGCTGCATGCAACGCGAACACCCTACTGCTGTGCTATCACTCCAGCCTGACAGATATATAGATGGCAGTAATAAAAGTAAATCATTATGTATTTAAATAATATCTGACATAATACTAGGTTAGCACTGTAGCACTGTCATCCACCAATTTGCTCAAGTGGGCACCAGTAACGTCTCTATTGTGAGACTTGTTGTTATTGCTTTTGGCATATTGAATATGCCACGGGTAGCTTGTCAGGCTCTGCCATGTGGGCAGATTACTCTTGGTAGCTTCTCAGCTCTCCGAGAGGGACGGAGGAATCAAACCCAGGTTGGCCACATGCAAGGCAAATGCCCTACCCGCTGTGCTATAGTTATCATTGTGCTATATATATATATATATATATATATATGTATATATAGTCTGAATATTAGTTTAGAAAATATTAAAGAATATCAGAATTATTTTATTTTCTAAATATTTTAGCTCTGAAACACATGAATATTAAAGTGAATTTCTAAAGCAGACATGTCTTATCACTTGGTTTCTCACTCTCCTTATAGAAGTATTGAGTTTCATTAATAGCAACTTGGGAGTTGACTATATGAAAAATAGAACTAAAGCATGTCCCAAATTTAACTCTGTCCTAGAGTTTATATTTAGATAGAGGTAGTGTGAACAGCGGGAAGGACTTGCTCTGTTACTGCTGCCTTTTGGTACGATGAGAAACAGGACTCCCCCAAATTACACAGCTGCTACAAGAGAACAGTCTACTTTGGAGATGGTAAAATAAAATAAAATAAGCACCTGATATCCAACACAATGAGACTCATTTTGGAATTCTAATTTCTGGAATTGTCATATACTGCATGTGTGCTGTGTAAAATCCCAAGTTTATGATAATTCCTGCAGAGCATAGTGGTAAATTAATATGGGTGCTATATGAAAATAAAATCTTTTCAAACGTTTGCTATCATTGAGAGAATCACTTGTGTTATGGCAGAAGAAAACTCTGATAAAATAGTAAAATTTTGTCATATCATGTCCTATTCTCTTTATAAAGGTGTGTTGGTTTTTAATATTTGAGATCAATGTCATTTAAGCATTATAAGGGATATAAGAATGGTCTCTTTGGAAAATAGCAATATTTAGCACATTGATCAAGATTTAACAATTTGATTAAAGTCTTAGGAGCATGAGTTATTGGTTTTCTTAAAGCCCATTTTCAAATGAAAAATTCTTAAGGCATTTAATGAGGATCAACAGTAGGTATTTTTTTTTTCCAATTTTTAATAAAGGGAACTAATGACAAAAGTTAAGATTTTATTTTTTTTCCAGGTCCCCTGTGTTGCTGCCCTAAATTTCACAAATGATTAATAAAATTCGCTAATTCTATACAAAAGTGTGTATGCAAGTATGTGAAGAGAGGTAAAAGTAGGATGACTATGAACAAAGGTAGTAAATGCCACCAGTGATAGAATGGAGGTCTACTAGACCAAAAAAAGTTCCTTCAAGAGAAGAGTATTCTGACAACGAATTTGCAACAAAAACAGAAGTGGGATAAGTAACAGACATAGAATAACTGAACTCATTCTGGGATATGAAACAAAATAGTTTAAGACAAACATCTTAAGCCAGGAAAAACAGGGCCAGGAGGACTGGCTAATGGTTGGAAGCTTGCCACAAGTGTAGAGGGTGATTAGGACAGTAAAGGGTCCAGTGTGACACAAATAGTTGGAAATGGTCACTGGGCAGGACTGATTATTGAAAGTAGATAAAGGGATATACCATAAAGGAACATCACCATTCAATATCTGTACTGCAAGCCATAAAGTCCAAAAGGAGATAGAAAGTGAGAGTGATGGAGAGAGAGAGAAAGAGACAGACAGACAGAGACAGAGACAGAGAAAAAAATGCCTTCCAGAAAGTTGGGGGGAGGGGTAGACAGAGGATGGAAAATGGTGACATTGCTGGGAAATTGTTGGGGACTGTTTTGTCCTCTGAACAAAAGAGGACCCCGAAACCTTTACCCTGGACAAACCGGAAAATTCCATTACCGGCGTTTGCATAACCTGAGGCACAGGTGCCCTTGTGACAAAGGAAAAGCTAAACTCAAGAAGTAAAAATAGCCCAGGGCAGTTAACCAGGACACCCCAAAAAGCCCGTAAAGTAGAATGCCTTCCTCTATACTAAAAGCCTTGTGCATTCCTCCTGAGAGATGCTCCTGCCAGATAAACCATTGTCTTCCTCTCCCCACTATTTCTCAACCTACTCTTGGAGAATGTTGTAAGCCCACCTAATACACCCCGAACCTTTCCTTATTTGGTCTGAGAAGACACTTCCCTGATGATTGGCAACTTATGTACCAACCCCCTGCTAAGAAAGGTATAAAACCAGCATGGCTGTTAATAAAGACACTCTTGATCGGTACTTATCGTCTTGAGCCCCCTATTTATTATCCTCACCAGTTTTATTTCAGATCGGGACCGCTCATAGAATCCACCCAGTTAGGAGCACTTTCCACTGTTGTCTCTCCACGGGCCGGAGAGATCTCCGGGGGAACACGCAGGAAATGTATAATATTATGCATCCAAATGTATATCAAAGGGAGTAAGTGTTTTTATGTCATTACTCTTTTGGTTTTAGTATTGTTATTTTTGGTGTGAGACCACACCCAGCTTTGGGCAGGGCTTATTCCCAGTGACTCTTGGGGACCATGGGAGGTACTGGCGATTGAACCTATTTTGTACTTCTACAAGAAACAAACCTACCAGCTCTACTGCCTCTAAGGAATCTTATCTCACTCCTTTAGCTATGCCCGGTGGTGCTTATGGCTTACTCCTGGTTCTCTCCTCAAGGATCGAATCTGGAGTAATTTGGGGACCATACTCAGAGTGGGGATTGAATTAGGGTCTGCTGCATACAAGACCAGCATCTTAAGCCCTAAAATATCTTTCTCTAGGGTGTGTGTGTGTGTGCGTGTGTGTGTGTATGTGTATGTGATTCATATTCAAAAGTAACCAACCTCTGCCAGAAACCTACAGCAGTTTAAAAGACTTCAGATTCATTCCTCGTCCCTTTTGTACTTATCTCTGTCTTTAGAGTCTAAAGGCTTGTTTTCATGAATCATTTTTGTTTTCTTAAGTAATCAAAAAAGTCAGCATAGATCCTACTATGCCATATCAGAAGAACTGGTGAGATCAAAATTTAGCTAAAATGTTGGTAAGTGAATCTAAATAGGCACTAATAATATGAAAATTTTGTATACTGGATATATTGGGAGAAGAAGCAAATGAAAATGTAAGACACAATATACTTTTAGAATAAAATACATCTGAAGGCATAAAATATTAATAAAATTGTTTATTACTGACAAGGAGAGCAGTGATTCATTATGAAAATTATACAAGTGTACATGCTAAATTTTGACAGTGTACACAGAACATTTAAAATGTGAAATTTAAAGTAGTCAGTAGAAAATAAAAAGAAAATAAAAAGCTAAAATTGATATTAAATTCAATTCAAATATAAATAGAATTCAACTCTGGATAACATAACTATTTAATATTTAATAAAGATTTAATATCATATGAGTGCATAAGTCATGGATACATAAGAACTCATTTGAAAATGAAAAAAATGCCTCAATCATTTCATTATTTGTACTCATCTAAGTTCAAATTTAAGAAACAATGTACACAACTACCTGCACTTGATAATAAATTACACCCGGATATGAATTGCCATATTTTATGTTTGCTATAGATAGTGAATATGTATGGTTATTGTGTTGTTAACTCTTATTGAGCATCCCTTGAGGTAAGGTTTTAATGTTCACTTTAATAATCATACAGTGATTTTTGACTCTTTCAAAGATAAATTGTGAAAGAGTGACCCCCTGCAAAGAATTCATTAAGCAAATGGTACAGTGAAATTTAGGATAATTTAGTTCAAATCATTCCAATTTGATACATCCTATTTAAATCCATGACCCATTTAAAGATGATTGAGGAATGTCTAAAAGAACCATTCACTTTCCTTATTTACTTTGAAGAATGTAGAATGACACAGAAAAAGAAAAACTGTGGCTTTTCAATGGCCCTGAACAGTTCCGCTGAACATCTTAAAAGCCTTTTATGAGTGTCCCTATAATGGATACAACATTTTTCCTCAGATTCTATTGAATGTAGACTTGGATTTAGACTTGGATACTGACCCCAATAAATCATTTTAAGTTTCACAAAATTTATAATGTCTATTCACAAGTGAAATATTTTGTAATTGAGTTATGTAAAATAACTTGAACCAAATTATATATGAAATAAACCTGTTCTTTGAAAATTATGTTCAATCTTCCAAAACTTTTTTAGAATATTATAATATTTGCATATAATATATACTATGTTTAAAAAAAGTTACTCAGGTTATATTTATAGGCACCGGCAAGGCATCCTTTGATAATAAGGAATTTGAGTGTAATATGATTAAGGGACAATTTTTCAGGGAGGAAACAATTTATTGAAAATTGACAGTAAATTACTAGCCAAGGAATAGAGAGATAATCCAGGGATTAAGGCTTTTGACTTGCAAGTGACCAACCCTGGTTCAGTACCCAGCACCACATATGGAATCCCACTGCTCAGAACAAGTGATCCCTGAGCAATGACTCAAGAATAATACCTGAGCAAAACCAGATATGGCCCCAAATAAGCAACCAAATAAAAAGAGGATATTCCAAAATGGAGAAGAATAAGGAAAGTCTTTACAATGACAAATGTAGGCTCATTTTGTGTTTCCTTCAATGCCTTGTGTATTGACTTTCATCCTCATTCATGATGCGCCCCCCTTCATATAGGCAAATGCACTATGGTATAGAGACGATGGCTCAGATGGAAAAACACTGTATGTTTCTTAAACATTCCATTTCTTTCAGCTCCTGATTTATCAGAATCTGGAGCAAAGCCTTAAGAAAGACCATACACTCACCAGATGACCTCAGTTTGCCTAGAATACAACTGGTTAGATATATCGCTGGATTGCACAGTTAAGATTCTTACTTAAACTTGAATGACTTAATCAAATCCACACCTCCTTCACTATGCAATTTCCCACCAAGGATATACTTCACATGGCATTTTATGAACATGACACATATGTAAACAAGCTTGGCCGCTGTGAATATGCAATGAAATTCTCCTTTTCCCAAGACTCTTGACTGGTGCCGTCATCTGAGTTTTAACTTCATTTTTTTTTTGGTTTTTGGGTCATGCCCGGAGATGCACAGGGGTTACTACTGTCTCTGCACTCAGGAATCACCCCTGGAGATGCTCAGAGGACCATATGGGATGCTGGGAATCGAACCCGGGTTGGCCGCGTGCAAGGCAAATGCCCTACCCTCTGTGCTATCGCTCCAGCCCCGTGACTTTTAACTTCTGTTTCACTTGGTAATATAAAAACTTCCCCCGATCTGGCAATTTCATATGGTATTTTGTTGGAAGTTTTCTCTCTGCCTTGTTATTTGAAATGAATATTAAATTTCAGTGCCCAACAACTACTTAATTGGATATATTAGCTGATGCACCACAAGCAACAACAATGTGTCACAAATTATATCACTGTGTTTTATATTCAGGTTCTAAGGAAGGAACAAAATTTTAGTTACTGTTGCATAGTAAGTTATATTTTGTTATATGAATGTTGAAAAATATAAGTCTATTTCTTGGAATGCACACATTTATGCTAAGTGATATAAAGGATCCCCAAATTTTAAGACTGGAAAGACAGTTATATGATCTATCTCCAAGCCAGATTTTCTACTATTTCTAGAAAAAAATCTTTTTTCATTGGAATATTGAGTGTTAAAAATAAATTCCATCCTTCTAAGGCTTTTGGCTTCTTATTATTGCATAACTAAAAGGAGACCTGAGTTTCATCCTAGAAAACAAAGGAAACTATATATAGACCTAATAACTGAGATCCCCGTAGTTCACTTATGCTCACTTAACAGATAATCCATTTATCCTAAATTTAAAATTCTATACTATCAACCTCCCAGACTTTCATAAGTCTCATTTCTTCATGGAAATATGATCAGGCTTAAGGCTTGGGATAACGGAGATCTGATATTATGGAGATTAAGGCACTTGCTTTGTGTGCAATTAAACTAGGTTAGGTCCTTAGCAATTCATATGGTACCCCAAGTAGTGATTCCTGAGCCAAAATCCAGTAAATCTGAGCACTGTAAGGTGTGATCTCCCAAATCAAACAGACAAAAGGATTTGAAGTATCGTTTATTTGGGCAAAAGTGTTTCCAAATCTCAGTTCTTCACAGGAAGTTGTTTAAACCAAGTAGTTGTATAAACTTAGACACACACATACACACACAGGCATGCAAAAACACACATTTAGTAAAAACTGGGAAAGGAAAATCTAAACAAAAGTGTGCTGTGCCAAGAAGAAAATGGGAAGCTAGGATTTGGAACTGGTTCTTTAGAATTCTAAAATAGAATGCATTTATAATTCTAGATTTGGTCCGTTTCCATCCTTTTACTTGAAAGATTGTCTGAGTGAGCAATTTTTTCCTTCTCATAAGAAACTTTTCTTTCATTTATTTTTCTAGGTAAGAAACTTTCTCACATGATTCTTGACTGAAATATGGGGTTATTTCAGCATTTACAATTGGGAGGGGTTTTCGATTTGTTAGCCTCAGAGAATTTCTTTAGAATATTACACATTTACTGAATCTCTAAAAAAGATTAATGTCATAGTAAAATGGCAGTGCTATCAAATCTCTCTCTCTCTCTTTTTTTTTTTTTGCTTTTTTGGATCACACCCGTCGATGCACAAGGGTTACTCCTGGTTCTGCGCTCAGGAATTACTCCTCGCAGTGCTCAGGGGACCATATTGGATGCTGAGAATTGAACCCAGGCCAGCCAGGCAACCACCTTCCCTGCTGTACTATTGCTCCAGCCCCTAAAATATCTTTTTAAGTCATGATCTTCTCCCTTGGACTGAGAATCGTGGTGCTATCAAGATCCTTGGAATAACTTTTAACTAACTAATCAGAAGTATATAGGAGGTGTTTGTGTGTGTGTGTGTGTGTGTGTGTGTGTGTGTGTGTGTGTGTGTGTGTGTGAGTTGCCAGTGATCTACCCAATGGTCTTATATCTGCCTAATTCAGCTCTTTACCACTGAACTGCCATCAGTAGTCCCAATAATCCCAAGGATTTTTAGGCCCACATTTTTCAATTGAGAATTTCTCTATGAAATTCTTTTATTGTTTTCTGAGTATGAACAAAGATCCCATGAACCACACCCTCATCTTGAGCTATTTTTAATGCTAGTTCCCTGGATGTAATATTTCATTTCTCACTTTGAGACGCTTTTGCCTAGAGAGTGAGGAAAAGAAACCATGCATTTTTGAAGCCCGAGACTTGTGTGTGGATATTTCATCCATTTAATAATTTTCTAAGAAAATAAAATAAGTTTATTTACACAAATTTACCTAGATAAATGTGAAGGGATAGAGAAAAAGGAGGGGGATGTTCAGGAAAAAAAAACAGGGGGATAATCAGAGGGAAATAGCCATCTACAATATTCTTTAAAAAATAAATAGCTTCTCTGCTCTGCTCTCCTCACTCCTACAATGTCGTGTTCCAAATATCTAATGGAAACTTGTTGGCATTTTCAGTATCTATCTTTACATTTAATACGTACTACTTCAATATGAGGATTTTCTGTTTTTCCACAGAGCAGGTCTGATGATCCCGCACTTAACTTAGGCACACAGGAACACTTAATTAAGACCTGCAATAAAAATTTTCTCCCTGTGTTCAGATTTTATTATCAGTTTTCATGAGGCCCATCAGATATGTGTCCACTGACCAGTTTCAAAGCTGATGCCGCTTAATTTTAGATTATTGTTATAGAAGTATCCCTCTTTCAGATATCAAATTCTAGTTCAAGTATCTCTCATAACAAAATACACCATATTAACATTTACTGACACTAAAAAACCACCATTTCATAATTTTTTGCTCAATTATGCAATACTAGCTGTGCCCATTTGGACGTTTATTCTTCTGATTTTTCCAGGGGCCACTTATGTGACTGCATTTCTTTTGCTTATTGGCAGGAAATAGATTCTCTCTTTTCCATATCATTTTGTGTCTTATCCTGTAACACAAGTTCTCTGATTGATTCTCATGGTGATTCCCCATCAGAGTTGGAGAACCTCTCACATGCTTAGTCTGATCTCTCAAAAGCATAAACACAGAATGTGCCAGAACTTCTGGAAATTTAGGCCAGGGACGAACATAATTCTCTTTCTATTACATTCCATTAGACATCGTGGCACACACCATTCAAGGATAGTTCAACTGTCCTTGATTCACTCTTTCTTTAATTTGTTTCCGAAAGAAAACAGTGGTAACCATCTATCCTTCATCAATTGAACATTAGTCAACATTATATGAATACACAATATTCTTAGATTTTTAGGAATGATTAATACTCTTAGTTCTATGTTGTGAAGAGCAAAACTCAGTTTTCTGCATCACTTCATGGAATTAGTAAATCTAGATACATATCTGGGGAATATATTTGTCTTGCTCTGAGAAATGATGGGGTTAAAAACCTTTGTCAGCTTGAAAATTAGAAAATAAAGAAATGGGCACCATAAGGTTTCTTTTTTGCAATTTATATATATATATTTTTCATAAGTATATATTACTTATAGGGTAGAGTGTTTGCCTTGCATGCGGCCAGCCCAGGTTTGATTCCTTTGTCCCTCTCAGAGAGTACAGCAAGTTACCAAGAGTATCCCATCTGCACAGCAGAGCCTAGCAAGCTGCCCATAGCATATTTGATATGCCAAAAACAGTAACACCAAGTCTCACAATGGAAACGCTACCGGTGCCCGCTCAAGCTAATTGATGAACAACAGGATAACAGTGCTACAGTGTCCTTTTCATAAAATAGTTTATAATAGTTCATTACAGATAATATCCAGACACCAATCCCACAACCAAGCACCTTCCCACCACAACAAAAGCGAAGTGTGTGAAGATTTCTGTATTTCATTCTGAAGTCGTTTAAGTCTTTATTTAAGAGAATACAAGCATGCATGCTAAAACTAAACAAATGTGTGCTACTTTTGGTATGTATTTTGGTATGTATGTGGGCTAGAGTATAAAAGTTCAAGCATGTGCTCCAGAAAATGTTGTGTTTCTCTCATCCAGGAACTTTAGTTTACAGTCTCTGGATCTTGACCGCTGATGAGATTATATGGCACGGGGGGCAGTTTGTGGGTGTGACTGCCAAGCTACTGCAAAACTGGGGACCTGGTGGGAGGAGGCCCAATCCTGATCTGAGCAGGTTTAGAGATCTCAGTCATGGTCAAGCGTACCTGTTTTTTTTTCTGCCGATTCCCTCTTGGGTAAGACTCATCCAAGCGTGTGAAGAGACCATATGTTTTTAACCTGCCACAAAACATTTTAAAAATGTAATGGACGTTATAGTCAATGTTAGGTACTACATTTGTTTGCAATCTCACTTCCTATAGCTGGAAAAACATAAAAAGTGTCTAATGAAAATAGAGTTTATGATAAACTGTGAAGTGAACCAAGAATTTAGATGCATATGCTATGTATTGTTGTACTGCCCAGCAAATTTCAAGAATTAATAAGCTAACCCAGAACCAAACTATTTTTAAGCAGAGATTGAAAAGTAGAAGATCAGAAATGAGGTCTTCTACTGGAATGATTTGGAAAAGTTATTAGTGCAGCAGATAGGGTGTTCGCCGACCTAGGTTTGATTACTCCGCCCCTCCCGGAGAGCCCAGAAAGCTACCAAGAATATCTCGCCTGCATGGCAGAGCCTGGCAAGCTAACCATGGCATATTTAATATGCCAAAAACAGTAACAACCAGTCTCGCAATGAGACCTTATTGGTGCCTGCTCGAGCAAATTGATGAGTAATAGATTGACAGTGATAGTGACAGAATTAATTTACAATCTCAACTCTATGAGATAATCTTGCTATTCAAATCCTTCTTGAGAGCTCATTAAGAATATCCACCCATGGGAGGCGGGGCCAAACAGATGGAATAGTGGGCATGACCCTGGCTTTTATATAGTCAATCCTGGTTTGATGCCCATGACTCCATATGGTTCTCTGAGAGCCATCAAGAGTGTTTTCAGACCATAGAGTCAAGAATAAGCCCCTAGCACACTTGCATCTCACCCAAAAACAAAAAAGAAAAAAATGTGAGAGAGAATGTCAAGCCCATTAAATAAACAAATTTATTTATATCTGTATCAGTGATCAAATCAATGAGTTAGTTTCCAAATAAACTTGCCGGTTTATATAGTTTTATTATTTAGAGCTGCTATTAAAATGATAACACATGGTAGGGTCTAAACAAGAAAAAATGTTTATAGACCAGGTTTAAAATTATTTTTCAGAATAGAACCTTAGATTAATACGGAAACAAGGGACTGGGACTTTTAAATAAATTATTTCACCGAGGAAATCAGTTTAGATCTCAAAAACTCTCTAGCTACTAAATCAGTAGGAGGCTAAACAAACGGATGTGCTCATAATAAAGGTAATTTCCCTAATATCTGTACGGATGTCCCTGGGAATAATGGACAGGGATGGATTTTTCAAAGGGAGACTCGGTGGCCATAAATGGACAAGGACAGGAAATTTTTTCCAATAAGCAACTGCGTTCCAAATAAAGAATTTTACCCCACTGAGAAGACAAGGTCTCTACAATTTTCGTGATGATGAAGTGGTTGTTATTTTTTATAGTTTAGCTAACATGGTTGCAACAGTCTTAAAGTTTATGATTTTTACAATGTTACTACACCCCACACACACACACCACAATACCTAAGACATTCTGCCACTGTTGTCACTTCTATTTCTATTTTCTTTCCTTACTATTCCTCCCCCTAAAGCTTGTCAATCAGCTTTGTCACCCAAGGCCCAAGATTTATGCCTGTTTGGTACTGTTTATCCCCTTGCTTTCTCTATTTGTCTTTGACAGATGAGTGAGATCAGCCAGCATTTGTCTTTACTCTGACTCATTTTGCTTCTATCCACTTTTCAGGAGACTGAATGCAATTCTGATTTACAAAAACCAAAAGCATCCTTTTTTCTCCTATCAAATGGAGTATTTTATTATGGCTTTGCTACCCCTTACTCAAGATAAGTTGTATATGTTTGGTGTGAATGACAGATAAATTACTTGATAAACCAGATACCCTGATATTTGACCTAGAGGCAATGACTAAATGGAATCTTAGGTTGCACTTCTTTCAGAAGATGGCAATGTCTTCTGACTTGAAGAAGCACTTACACAAATACTTGAGTAGCAGATCATAAAGAAGACCAGCGAGTCTGCCTTTAAAGTTAATAACTACTTCTCTCCTAGCATTTAAAATGCACTGCCACCTGGAAGACGATACTTTCTTAAATTCTAGTAAAAGGGTTCTGCACAGGAGAGATTATACAAGCTCCACATCACATATTTTCGTATGAAATTATTTTTTCCTCACATTCTTTATACTCTTACAAATAAAGTCCATGGTGTTCCATTTTCAAGACAAAGCACTGTAGCACTGTAGCACTGTCATCCCGTTGTTCATTGATTTGCTTGAGCAGGCACCAGTAATGTCTCCATTGTGAGACTTGTTACTATTTTTGGCATATCGATTATGCCATGGGTAGCTTATCAGGCTCTGCCATGTAGGTGGGATACTCTCAGTAGCCTGTCGGTCTCTCCTCAAGAAATTCAGAAGAACTGAACCCGGGAAGGCCACATGCAAGGCAAACCCCTACCCATTGTGCTATAGCTCCAGTCCAACATTAAATAAACCAATGACTGGCAGTGTGTCAAGATTTGATTAAAAACTTCTGATAGATTACTTGATTGATCTATCAGAATCAATAGATTCAAAAATGGCATATTAGAATGGCATCAGCATGAACACTAGCTACAGGCTAGAAAGTTAGAAATAATTCAGAAAAGTCTTCGCACTACAAGAGAAGAGCCAACCAAAACCTGCTTATAGGACCCTTTGCGCCTAAAGACTTTGATTCCAGAGACCTAACACATTTGGGCATCCAGAGCAGCTTCTTACAGCAATGCACTGGGACTGTGAGCTGGGCTACAATTCCGTGCTGCCTGGGGATGGATCTTTCCTCCCCAACCTGTCTTCCTGCATGGAAAATGGTGGCAGCAGCAACATCCACATGGCAGGAGCCATCTTCTAAGACTCCTAACCCAGAGGTATATGGTTTTTACACTTGGGGCTCCTAGGGAATCATGGGAAGTGGGTGTAACCGGCACGCCCTCGGCCCAGATAAATTAAGAGCTGCTGAGAGTGAAACGGAACCTCTGTACTTAAAGACTATGATTCTAGAGACCTAACACATGTGGTCATCCAGCGCAGCTTCTTACAGAAATGCACTGGGACTGTGAGCTGGGCTATGCAATTTCTGGCAGAATTTTATCTGGACTTTATACAGAAATCCAAAACCGTGTGGACGCGGCCGCGTCTGCGAGACTTAACATCTCTTAAATGTCAGCAATGTGAAACAGTTCCTTTTTAGCAGGTCTGATTGGGGGGGGGGAACTCCAAATAATAATAGTGAGTTTTTGTTGAAATATTGAAGGTAATCAAAGTAGCAAACATTTCTCTAGACTATGAACTAAGCAATAGCCCCACACCGGCCGAAAAGAGGAAATACCCCTCTTTCCTGGTTGTTTCCCATTTTCAGAGAGAAAGGCGGTGTGGCGTCCACCATACTATGAAGCACAGGAAGGGGGATGAGGGAAAAAAAAAAAAACGGAAAAGGAAAAAGGAAAAAAAAGAAAGAGTTATGTACTTGGAGCAGTGGGGCTACATATCTCTTCATTCCCAGCAATGGAAAACTAATTATCAAATGCTTCCTTGGTAGTAGGGCTGTCTTTCTTGGGGGGAAACTCCAATAACAATAGTCAGTTTTGTGTTGAAATATGGAACGTAATCAAGGTAAAAAGAAAATGAAGTGAAATTCATCAGTTATACAGTTGGGGGTGGGGGGCGAGGGTGGGGGGTATACTGGGGCTTTTGGTGGTGGAATATGGGCACTGGTGAAGGGATGGGTGTTTGAATATTGTACAACTGAGACATAAGCCTGAGAACTTTGTAACTTTCCACATGGTGATTCAATAAAAAATAAAATTAAATAAATAAAAAAATTTAAAAAACCTGCTTATAAAGAAATCCAGTCATTCCCAAGGTGTGCATGCATTCAAATTATCCGATAAAGCTTAGGCAGATGTCTCATAGGCTGTGTACCACATATACTCAGACAATGAGTAAATGCAGGAGGGACTTGCACACTAGGGAATGAAATATCTATTTAGATTTCTTTGAGTGTGTCTAGTTTTGAGCCAACCACACATGCATGATAAAATCAATAGTTAACAAAGCCTTACCTTTGCTGATATTCAAATCTGTATATGCATTTTTGGCAGGTGTGATAATTTAAACACACACACACACACAAACGTACCTCTGTTAGATGTGTTAGGTTGGATATTTCAGTTTTGAAACATAGATATACATTCCATCCTTTGTGCTATACTTGATTAAAAATATACTCAACATCTACTGGGTTTCATACACACTTTCTGTAAGTATAAGGTGTGTGTGTGATCATTCTCACAGTTTAAATAGAATAGAATTGATGGGATATGAGTTCTGAGTCCTGTTCATAAAAATGAAATTATTGCTTCATTTGATTATCTTTATTGCTTTGCACCATTTATATGTATTTTACTGCAGTATTTATTGAGATTCAATTTTGTATCACTTGTGAAGACTCAAAACCTTTTCAATCCCTTTTTTAAAATCTAAGCTCTCTGTCATCAAAGATGATTCAAGTGGCATTAACATCCCATAAAGAATTTGATGGGAAAGTTCAAATTGTACTGAATATATTGCAGGTACAATATTTTTTAGTAAATGCATGTGTCATTGGGGCTGGAGCAGCAGGTAGAGAGTTTGCCTTGCACACGGCTAAGCTGGGTTCGATCCCCAGCATCCCATATGGTCCCTGAGCACCGCCAGAAATAAATCCTGAGTGCAAAACCAGAGTAACCCCTATGCATTGCCAGGTGTAACCCAAAAAGCAAAAAAATAAACAAAGTATGTGTCATTAATAAAACTAAATACAAATATTAAAAAATCAATTATCAAAACTCTATCTTGAAATCTAGTTTTCATACCACGGGGAATTTCGGGGGAATTAGGAAAACCGTGTCTTGTTATGCTTCACATCTGTCCTAGCTGAGAGCTCAGAGGACAGTCTGTGTCAATTGTCAGATGTGCGAACTAATAAACCTTCAGATAATTTAAGTCCCCAACAGGACAGTGTTGTATGAAAGGAAGGATGGCCTTGTGGAAGAGATGCCTATCACTTTGGATGATTTTCCCTCCTGAATTTATTTGAAGAGAAGAGAAGAATGTCTTCTTATTGGAATCTATGAATTATGACCTCAAATACAGTTATATAAATAGGGTTGACACATTCATAGTCTGCTTCCTGTCACTAAAAGCTAGGGAAACACAGGGTATTGCTGACATATCACATATACTATTTTATCTGCTCTGAATTGTAATAATCATTTTATTTCATTAACAATTTATTCACAGGTGAATTCATTCAAAAATACATAAAACCACATATTATATTCCAATTTATGTTCCAGTTTCTTGGAAAACCATAGGCGTCCTGTTAGTTGTGGTCTCTGCCCTTGTATGCATTTCCTATTACAACTGGAACAAATTATCATATATTTAATGACTTAAACCATCACCAATGCTTTTTCTTACACTTTTGGAGGTCAAAATTCAAAGCAGAGATGGTAGCAGAAATTTAATCCTTATGGAAACTTAATAATACATTCCTTTGACTTTCCTAAGCTCTCTGATCCTATATGTAGTCCTTAAACAGTACTTACTTATAGAACCTTTGAGATAATTTTATTTAAAAAATTAGTTTGGTACTGGCATTGAAAATAATGTTTCTTCTACTTTATTTTTTTGTTAAATTTCCAAGAGCTAAAAAGTTTCAAATTTTTCCACGATTTGGTTTCAGTCATACAATGTACCAACACTTGACCCTTCAAAGTGTACATTTGCTCCTACTTTCCATAGGCAAATTACCATAACACCACACTGACCACCAGAGGGCGAACTACCCTTTGCCTGGAACCAGACTCTCTCCCCCACACCATGTCAGTTGTATAGACAAAATCTCCAGTTCTGAAGACATTGTTGGATCATTACATTTTTTTATTTTTAATCATCTATTTGGTATAGGTCTCTGTATTTTGACTACTTATGGGACGTCCACATATATGTAGATCTCAACTGAACTTCTGCACAATGGTAGATGAATGAAAAATTCATAGATTGTGTTTTCAATACTATATATTTTACAAACATATAAAATAAAAAATAATGTTATGAACAATTATTTCGTAATGCATCCCAAGATTTACATGAAATCTATAAATCCTACACAAGCCAATTTTAATAAATGAAGATTTAAGAACAACAAAAGAATCTAAATAGGCTTATAGAAATATAAATGTGTGTTTAGCATCACTGTCACTGTCATCCTGTGGCTCATCGATTAGTTTGAGTGGGCAACAGTAACGTCTCTCATTGTGAGATGTATTTGTTACTGTTTTTGGCATATCCAATACGCCACGGGTAGCTTGCCAGGCTCTGCTCTGGGGGCTCCATATTCTTGGTGGCTTGCCGGGCTCTCAGAGATGGGTGGAGGAATCGAACACAGGTCAGCCTCGTGAAAGGCGAACACCCTACCGCTGTGCTTTTGCTCTAGCTGCTTAAATGCCTAAATTAAAATCTGAGGAATTGTAATAGAAATCTCTATGAGCATTAAACATACACGTGATCTAAAATGCAACATTCAATATGTATAAAATGTTAATTTATTATAGTGAATGTATGAAGTCCCTTAGCAGGATCGTCACCACAAGCTTATGTCCTACTACTCAACGTCAAGTGCTGAGGAGTTTGTCTTGTCTGTTCAAAACGCTCCTTCAATAATAGTCCTTGCAAAACTGGTTTTGAGACTCAGATTTCTTAAATTCTCTCTATGCCCAAAGTTCTGCCATTCTTTCAAACCAGAATTATAATCTAGCTAGAATATTTCTGGAAATATGTTCATTTCATTGACTTGTACTATACCTTGCCACTCTCTTCAGGCTCGTAGAGTCTCACTTGATTGATCATGAATCTTATGGGCTTCGTTTTGTATATAAGTTTTGTTTTGGTCTTGCTCCTTTCAATATTCTGGCTGCACCTTTGAGGAAAATGTGTCAGGGATCAACTATATGTATCGATTTTTGCTGGGACCCTTCAGGCCCCATGAATTTCAGTGACTGTATTTCTCAAATTTAGGAAATTTTTGTCAATTATATAACTAATTTTCTTCATCAAATTTGCCTTTCTTTTCTTCAGGGACTCCAATGATTTATTTTATCTTTTGGTTTGTTTTGTCATTTTCAAGAATGTTTATTGCGACACCATGATTGACAGTTTCAACACAAGTTGCATCACTGATGTTCACTTCCCTCTATCAATAACCCCATACATTTCGTTGGCAGTCATGTAGCAAATAATTTCCCATTACTTAGTTCAATAAAAATTAATAGAATGACAAACTATCATAAATAAATTTTTGATGATTAATTGCTTATACATTTTTAACTTTTTATTTGTCATTTTTAATGGTTTATATTGAATCACCATGAGAAAAAGCATTGCAAAGCTGTTCATGATTGGGTTTCAGTCACATAATATTCCAACACCCATACCTCCACCAGTGTAATTTCCCAGCACCAATGTCCCAAGTTTCACTCCCACCTACCAACCCAACATCCACCCCTACCCCAGCCTGTCTTTATAGCAGGCACCTCCTCTCTCTCTCTCTTTTTCTCTTTTTCTCTATCATGTTAAGCATTAAGGTTTGGAACAGAGATGCTCAAAGGCTATCCTGTATTACCTACTTCACTTACAGCACTCAGTTCTTCTCCAGAGTGATCATTTCCATCTAATTTGTCATAAAGGATCCTTGTCTTCCTTAACTATGCTCCACCTCCCACACACTTGTAATTTCCAACCATTGACCAATTATCCTGGGCCCTTTTTCCCTGGATATCAATTTCATACTGTGTTTTTTTTTTATGTCCCACAAATAAATGCAGTCACTAGTGGATTCTTCCATCTCATCTTGGTGCTCCTTGATCTTCACCTCAGCTGCTGTTCATCTTCTACTAGAGCTTTTGAGTGAGACATTCATTCCTGCTACCATAATCTTCATTTCTGCTTGCAGGTTCCTAATCTAAGCAATTCTAATTTCTTGTGCTTTCCTGCTACCCCGTCATAATTTCTTTGAACCTTATAATGTACTCAAGTCATTGTCTAGGATTTACTGAGCTGGTTGGTGTTTGTTGAGCTGTTTTATTGTTTGCTTGTTAAACTTGGTGGGGACATGTTTCCCCAATTTTATTTGCTCCTATTAGGCTTACAATGATTTTTTTTTTATATTTTTTAGTTAACCTCCATGGAACATTCAGAGGAATTAGGATGGGAATTGCTCTTTTCCTTTCCTCCTCATCACTCAGGAATATTAAGTGCAACAGAAAATCTGATATGGAACCTCCATGGTGGGCCCTTTGAAACGGCAGAGATTGTGGCCCCAGCTGGAGGGAGGAAAATGCACCTCTGGTTCTGAAAAGGAATCAGAGTTGTCAGCCTGAAGTTTGACCTACCTGGAGGGTTGGTGTAGAGGAGCAGAGGCTCAGGAGATGCAGTGCTGTGCTGGTTAACATTTATGATTATTTTATTTTATTTTAATTTATTTTGGGGTTTGGGCGGTCACCCGTGGCAATGCTAAGGGGTTACTCCTAGCTTTGGACTTAAGACTTACTCCTGGGGGTGCTCAGGGGACCATATAGGATGCCGGGGATTGAAAGCAGGTCAGTCAAGTGCAAGGCAAATGCCCTGCTTGCTTTCTACCTCTCTGGCCCCATTTAAGATATTTTAAGCTCAAAAGTAAACTTGTGATTCTAAGCTTACCCTTCAGGACAATATCTCACAAACACACGCACGTAAATATCAAAGTCCTTTTTTATCATTGAATTTAACACATTTACTGGCTCTTGGGATGCAAAATTTGGATATCTTTGGAAGATTCATTGTTCAAATTAATGTAGTTTGAACCATTGACCATATGTGTTTTCTTAAACAATGTTAAAAATATACGCAGTGGGAATTAAATACTTGAAAAAATAATTAAATTACTTACCTCATTTCTTAAGGTACATTTAGTTTAGTTTAGTTTTTTTATTGAAAATTGTTGGTAAACGATTTGGTTACCTAATTTGGCATACCAAAAATAAAGGCAGATTTGAGATTTTAGTTATTGTTTTTTCCCCTAATTTTTTTTTCTCTTTGAACTCACAACACTTTATACTCATTCAATGTTGAAACAAAATATTTTGTGCTTAGAAGACATTGAACATATTTCAAATATATTTCCAGTTCCCTATCTGCTTAAAAAAGCAACTGTGATAATGAATATAAATCATTTCTCCTTTTAAAGATTTTCTAAAGATAAAAAGTAATTTTAGAACTAAACTATTTTTGCAAAAGTATAGTTAAAGTAGACTTAAATAATCGGCATAGAAGGAGTACAATAAATAATACGTAATTCAGCTTGTTTCTCAGTAGAAGCAATACGAAAAACAAAGCAATTTTTTTAGTCCATTTATTTAGAAGAATGCATTTTTGCCCAAGGTATCTCAATTATATATGGAATTCCAAAAGAGTCAATTATAAAAATTAATAAACAGAATTGGCGTTTAGAGGATTATATGACATCATAATATAATAATTATAAAATTATACCTACATTATCAATATCTAGGAATTTTTTTACATTTTAAAATCAATTATGACCTATTTTTTTGTCCATAATTTGCAACCTCTAATAAAAGAAACAAGAAACAAATTAGGTAAATCATATTGAAACTACAGCCCGGTTATTTTTCATACTCTTGCAAAAGCCAATAAAAATTAATGATGAACTTGAATTTCATTTTTTTAAAGGTGGGAAACGGAACATTCAATAAAAATTAATAGGTAGAAGTCGACCAATGGGAACATTCACGGGGAAGAAACTTATTCTATATTGACAATAAAGCAAGCAAGGAAGTTATTAAATGAACAACTTACTGTGGCAATATTTATATAATTCATTCTTCTTATATTTTATTGGCCTTAGTAATATAGAATAGTTTTCACTTACTATGAATACTGATATAAAATTTATTTTCTATTCATCACATCCTCAATCATATTTTATTAGTAGTAGCATGATTCGTCTTCTTGATTTGGACGCCACAGCTGGCAATGACTCTGTGGCTTCAGAGTGCACGGGTCCCTAGTGGTGGTATTCAGGTGACCATACCATGCTTATGAATAAAGTAAGGCCTCCTACATGCAAAACATCAGTTCTAGTCCATTGAATTATTCCCAACCAATAAATTTTTAGAAAAAGGTAGTTGCTTACAACATTGCTGTAGGACTGTAGCACAGTAGCACTGTCGTCCCAATGTTCATCGATTTGCTCAAGCAGACACCAGTAATGTCTCCATTGTGAGACTTGTTGTTACTGTTTTTGGCATATCGAATACAACACAGCTAGCTTGCCAGGCTCTTTCTGCAGGCGGGATACTCTCCATAGCTTGCCGGGCTCTCTGAGAGGGACGTAGGAATTGAACCCAGGTTGGTCACATGCAAGGCAAATGCCCTACCCTCTGTGGTATTGCTCCAGTCCTACAACATTGCTAACATCATCATTATTAATAGTATTTGATTTGTATAAACAATCAAGGAAAAAGTAAATACCATGAGAAGTCCTGATCAATGGAAAACAATAAAATGGTTTTTCCACAATAAAAAAAGAGACTAATACAATTGTATATTGAGGGGTGAGTTAAATGTCTTAACTTATAATGCATTACGCAAAATAAGAGGAGTTTTTCAAAAGTGGAGCAATTTAATTCTGTTCTATCATATTTGTCTTACTGAAAGCAATATGAGGTTGAAGTACTGTTCTTTATGTTATTCAGATCATGGGATGTTATTTAGTCCATCACATTTACTTATGTGCTTGTATGTAAGTAAATGCAATGTATCTTCTCCGATTCATTGCAATCCATTATTCCCATATACACATTATTTTATTAATAATGCATATTAAAACATGTGACCTAAAATATCCAGCCTTCTTAGTATTATCATTATAGAAACAATAGTCACCTTGTGTTAAAAAAAGGAAATTGTTTATATCAAGTAAGATGTATTTTAAGAAAAACCAATCCAACAATAATTAGAAAGAGCGATGTAAATCATATTCCATACTATCAAGCAGGAATATTTTTCTGCCATCAATTAACCTAAAAATGTCAAGTTCTGAGGACTTGACTGAATTAGAAAATTGTAATTGGGCCATTCCTAATTTTAATTTGTCTTTTGTATAATAGAGTGATACACTTCATTATTTATCTGTTAAGGAACCAGTAAAAAGGCATCTTCAATTTTTAAAGAACAGAGTTATTAACAATATCAAACAAACATGAACAAGCAGTTTAGAAAAGAAGGAAATGAAAAAAAAGAAAAGAAGAAAAATGCTAGTTAGCCTTTCTTAATTTAAACTCAGACACTGATTAATGTTAAGATTTTAGTAAAATATTCTGTTGCTGAGGAATTGAGCAATGACCTATAATTTTACTTTTATGTTTTATAGCTTATTTACTTCTCCAAATTATATATAATATTCACCAATGAACTCACTATAGTTTATATAGCACTTTGTCCCTTTTTTATAACAATATATTCTTATTAAATTTGACATATTTTGTAATCACCCAGAAAAGTCAGCTGTTTTGGTAGCACATTCTTAATAGACATACTTTCCAGTTTTTACTTTTATAGCTTTTATTAAATTACAATATGCAATGATTCATAGTTGAGTTCTAGATATACTGTTTCAGCACCAATCCCACAAGCAGTGTTAACCTCCCTCCACCACTGATCCCAGGATCCCTTCTACACCCTCTCACCCCACCCACAGCCTGCCATCTTGGCAGACTCATTTTAAGTTTGCTTACTAAAATTTGAATTTCTTGTTTGGACTGTTGTTGAATCTGTGATTTGGGATATTTAGCTATAGCACTCCTTCACATCACCTGTGTACTCAAATCCCATCCCAAGGGACACAACCCCAGCAACCGACCTTGACTACCCTACCACTGCACTTTCCAGGCCGCTTCACACACGATTTGAACTCTGGGCTCAATGGGACCTTGGAGCAGTGATCCTCTGCCTGCTTCCCCCAGTCTCCAGCGACCCAGGGTTCACACCCATAAGCCACCTCTTTTCGGCACCAGATAATTTCCTCATCGGCCACCATCTAGAACTCACGGCTGCTTCTCCCTGAAGGGAGCATAAAATGAGCATAAAATGAGCATAACCAGGCCACCAGACTCCGCACTAGGGGTGCCCCAGGGGGGACGGATGAGAGCCCTCCCTGGCCCAAGGGACCTAGCCCTGGCAGCAGACCTCCACTACCCCACCACTGACACGCTCCAGGCCGCTTTCCACACACTCGGGCCTCATGCTTGACTGAACTTATTCCTGGATGGCACAGCTGCAAATCTGCTGCATGACGCATCATCATAAAAATAAATATAATCATGCCTCTCAGAGAGCCCGACAAGTTATGGAGAGGATCCTACCCACACAGAAGAGCCTGGCAAGCTCCCTGTGGCATACTCAATATGCCAAATACAGTAACAATAACAGATCTCATTCCCCTGACCCTGAAAGAGCCTCCAATCATTGGGTAACACGAGTAAGGAGAGGCTGCTAAAATCTCAGGGCTGGAATCAACAGAGACCTTACTGGCGCCTGCTAGAGGAAATCGATGAACAAGATGATAGTGATACAGTGATACTACCCCCCCCCGTTGTTTCCCATCTGCCCCCTGAACCACATCCCCCATCTCTAACACACACACACACACAATTTTTTTCCTCTTCCCCTACAATCTGTGGAATAGGATAATTTCAAACGTTGGATTCCCTTGTCTGGTTATTCTGTATACCACGAATCAGTGAGATCATCATGTGTTTGTCCTTCTTTCTTACTTCAGTTAGCACATCTTCCAGTTGTACCACATTTCAACAACTTGATTAACTTTATTGTTCTTGGAGCTGTGTAGTTTCATTGTGCATATTACAGCATCTTCATGATCTATGCATCTATCATTGGACACATAGGTTGATTTCATACCCTAGATATTGCATTAAGTGCTTAATCTACTCTTTAAATTGCTTAAAGTAAACTCTGACATTATCCAAGGGATAGGTAAAATAGAAAATCTTTTGGAAATTTAGGAAAGTATAATTATTCTAAAGGTTTCACTATGGAGCATTTTTCAAAACCCAATGTTGGAGGTTCTTGCTAACAAAATTTGGTAAATAAAGTTTATGTGTATCATAAATGCATCCATTGTGACTATAAAATAGTAACAATAGATATAAGAAGTGCCAATGAAAACATACTTACATCTAAAACATACTTAAACTGGTTATTACAAATAGGAACTGGCTTTATTAAATTCAATGTTAGTGGAAAGAATGAAAAAGAAGAATCTTGAACTATGAATCAAACCCAAGTTTAGGGGGTGGAGGGTGTCACACATGTGGCTGTAAGCAGGTATTACTCCTGGCTCAAGCTCAATGATGATTCCTAGTAGGGCTTCTGGTATCATGATGGGTGCCAGGGAACAAATCCCAGTTGGACTTGTGCAAAGCAAGCACCTTATATACTATACTATTGTTCCAGCTTCGAATTTCACAAATCATGTACCCTACAGGTACTACAGCAGTCTCAACACAAGCTAAATAAAAATACTACATAATAAGGCTTTAATTTGTTCATATTCCCATTCATAAATCATAGACCTATCAAGTTACTCTTATTACAATGAAAGGAAATGCTTAACTATTTGACAGAAAATCTTTGTTTTTTTTTTTTTATTAATAGTTTATTTTTAATTAGTGAGTCAACGTGAGGGTACAGTTACAGATTTATACATTTTTGTGCTCATGTTTCTCCCTTACAAAGTTTGATAACCCATCCCTTCACCAGTGCCCATTCTCCACCACCAGTAAACCCAACATCCCACCCCCCCTTCCCAGTCCCGTCTCCCCCCACCCCACCCTGCCACTATGGCAGGGAATTCCCTTTTGTTCTCTCTCTCTGGTTAGGTGTTGTGGTTTGCAATAAAGGTGTTGAGTGGCCATTGCGTTCAGTCTCTAGTCTATATTTGGCCCGCATCATCTTTCCCCCACATGACCAACAACCACATTTTACTTGCTGTTCCCTTCTCTGAGTTGCCCAGAATGAGAGAACAGCCTCCAAGCCATGGTGACAACCTCCTGGTACTTATTTCTACTATTCTTGGGTGTTCGTCTTATAGTCTATTATTCTATATTCCACAGATGAGTGCAATCTTTCTATGTCTGTCTCTCTCTTTCTGACTCATTTCACTTAGCATGATACTTTCCATGTAGATCCACTTATATGCAAACGTCATGACCTCATTTTTTCTGACAGCTGCATAGTATTCCATTGTATATATGTACCAGAGTTTCTTCAACCAGTCATCTGTTCTAGGGCACTCGGGTTTTTTCCAGATTCTGCCTATTGTAAACAGTGCTGCGGTGAACATATAAGTGCATATGTCACTTAGACTATACTTTTTGGCTTTTCTGGGATATATTCCCAGCAGTGGTATTGCTGGGTCAAATGGGAGCTCAACCTCAAGTTTTTTGAGAGTCGTCCATACGACTTCCAAAAGGGCTGAACTAGCCGGCATTCCCACCAGCAGTGTAGAAGGGTGCCTTTCTCCCCACATCCTCTCCAACAGCGGTTGCTTTTGTTCTTTTGGATGTGTGCTAGCCTCTGTGGTGTGAGGTGGTATCTCATGGTTGTTTTGATCTGCATCTCTCTGACGATTAGTGATGTAGAGCACTTTTTCATGTGTCTTTTGGCCATTCGTATCTCTTCCTTGGTAAAGTTTCTGTTCATTTCTTCGCCCCATTTTTTGATGGGGTTGGATGTTTTCTTCTTGTAGAGTTCAACCAGTGCTTTATATACCCTTGATATCAACCCCTTATCTGATGGGTATTGTGTAAATATCCTTTCCCATTCTGTGGATAGTCTTTGGATTCTGGTCACTGTATCTCTTGCGGTGCAGAAGCTTTTTAGTTTAATGTAGTCCCATTTGTTGATCTCTGTTTTTACTAGATTGCTTAGTTCCGTGTCATCTTTGAAGATACCTTTATCTTCAATATCCTGGAGGGTTTTGCCTACCTTGTCTTCAATGTACCTTATGGTTTGTGGTCTGATGTTGAGGTCTTTAATCCATTTTGATCTGACTTTTGTGCATGGTGACAGATCGAGTTCTAAGCCCATTTTTTTGCATGTGGTTGTCCAGTTGTGCCAGCACCATTTGTTAAAGAGACTTTCCTTGCTCCACTTCACATCTCTTGCACCTTTATCAAAGATTAGATGATCATACATTTGAGGTTGTGTGTGGGGATATTCCACCCTGTTCCATTGGTCTGCAGTTCTGCTTTTGTTCCAGTACCATGCTGTTTTAATTGTTACCGCTTTGTAGTAGAGTTTAAGGTTGGGAAGGGTGATGCCTCCCATCATCTTTTTCCCAAGAATTGTTTTAGCTATCCGTGGGCGTTTATTGTTCCATATAAATTTCAGGATTGCTTGCTCCGCTTCTTTGAAGAATGCCATGGGTATCCCCATAGGGATCGCGTTAAATCTGTATAATGCTTTGGGGAGTATTGCCATTTTGACAATGTTTATTCTCCCTATCCATGAGCAGGGGATATTTTTCCATTTCCTCATGTCCTCTTTTATTTCATGAAGTAGCGTTTTATAGTTTTCTTTGTAGAGGTCCTTTACTTCTTTAGTTAAGCTGATTCCAAGGTATTTGATTTTCTGGGGCACAATTGTGAATGGGATTGCTTTTTTCATGTCCCTTTCCTCTGTCTCATTGTTTGCATATAGGAAGGCCATGGATTTTTGGGTATTGATTTTATAGCCTGCGACTTTACTGTATAGGTCAATTGTTTCTAAGTGTTTCTTACTAGAGCTTTTAGGTTTCTCTAGGTATAGTATCATATCGTCTGCGAATAGTGAGAGCTTGATTTCTTCCTTTCCAATCTGAATCCCCTTAATATCTTTTTCTTGCCTGATGGCTATTGCTAATACTTCCAGTACTATATTAAAGAGAAGTGGTGAGAGTGGACATCCTTGTCTTATGACAGAAAATCTTTGAATCACCCAAAACATAGCAAATATATCTCTCAGTCATAAAATATGTTTGGATAAGACAGAGACTGTAACTTGAAATCCATAGTGTGACAATGTAATAATGTGACAGGATAATTTCTTACAATATACTTTTTTTCGCTCTTTAGTTAGAATTTATTCCTTCACCATACCACTCATCTGCAATTATTTTCTTTCTTAAAAATATATATTTACATTAATTTACCATAAATTACAAAGTTATTCATGTTTGGCTTCAGGAACACAACATTTCAATACCAGTCCTTTCACCAGCGTCCACTTCTCTAGTATAATACGCTCACACAACAATTTTTCCTCCCACCCAACAACCTCCCTCTATGAGAGGCATAATATTAACAGTTTAAGTCTGTCTCCACATGCACAGGATAGGATAACAGGATTAGTTTAAGTATAAGAAGGTCAATGTAATCAAGCAAAAAGCAAAGAGGTATAAAAGAATACTTTTATTCTGGAAAACTTTCAGTGAAAAATAGATCCATAGGTTATTATTTTTTTTAATTTTTGCTTTTTTTGGGTCAACCCAGCGGTGCACAGGGCTTATTCCTGGCTCTGTACTCAGGAATTACTCCTGGCAGTGCTCAGGGAACGATATGGGATGACAGAGATCAAACCCGAGCCCGCAGTGTGCAAGGCAAACGCCCTACCCACTGTACTATTTGCTCTAGCCCCAAGTTAACTTTTTAAAACTCAGGTTAGTATTGTTATAAGTCAGTTGACATGTTCAATAGACAGACCACTACTGGGCCCAGTGTAGTATCAGGCCTTAGAATTTCACCTAGCGGGGCAATGAATTACCTTGTTCTCATAAATGAAAAAGAAGCTGGTGTCATCTTAATAAACTTTAGAGCTATCATAAATTTATATTCCAGAATCAATTTTATGCTTGAACACAAAAATAAATAAGAAAGTATATATGCCAAATAAAAACTTTGGAGTGAATAAGGTTGGGAAGTTTAAGATTAAAAATTAAATTGATGTGTACATGATTATATTTTTGAAAATATACTTTTTAGAGCTTTTTAATTGTTTTAAAATAACTTGCTTTTCCAATAAACTTTCAATGATATTTTATAACATCAAAATTGTTTATTAGTGATTTAAACACATTTCTATCACCAAATCTAGTATTTTGATAGAAACAATTTTAAATAAATAACAGTAGAAATGTTAAAATAATAAATATGAAATTTATTATAAAATTGATAATAGGCCAACCTTTTATCAATGAATGCAAATGAATGCAAATGAAGAATATTGCATGAATAATTAAATTGTGGAACAAGATTTTTACAGTAAGTAAAATCCAAGTAACTTAGAATTGTATTAGCTTGTATTCTTTGAATAATATTGTTAAAAAGAAAAAAAACTGATTCAGTGTATAAATGATGAACATATATAAAACCAAATTTGTCAAAATTATTTATTTTAAGTTAAAACTAGAAGGTATGGTCTTCTTTATAGAACTTCTCCAGCTCCACGTAAAACTTCCCAATTTTGTCTTCGTCATAGTTGGATGTTAGTGCATAGATGATGGCAGTGAGCCACATCTACTCAAGCGTAATCATCTGATTCGGGTTTTTAGGCATTCGAATGAATCAATGCCAATGGCCAAGTTCATGTTGACAAGGACACTGATGCCACTCACTCCTCTATGGTCATGTGCTCCGAGGAAGAGTTCTTTTCCACTGTTGAAAATGATGTGATGTGATCGATGCCTTCTCCTTTCGGTCAGACCAATGATGTCATACTTGATCTTCTGCACTTGCACCATCAGGTCCTCAATGGATGCTTCTGATGCCAGCATAGGTGCGTTGAAAGCACATAAAGTCATTTTAGTCTTTCTTCATTTGGCAATCTAGTTCGTCCCTGAGATTTTAGCAGCCTCTCCTTGCTCATCCTTCTTGACGCTGCCATATTGGGGGCTCTTTCAGTGTCAGGCAAATGAGGCCCATTGTTGTTACTGCTTTTAGCATACCAAATACACCAGCATAGCTTGAAAACTCTGCTGTGTGGGCAGGATACTCTCGGTAGCTTGCTGGGCTCTCTGACATATAATGCAATTTAGAGATGACCGCTGGACTAGAAATATTACTGACTTGATTCCACCGAATGATAAAAGATCATGTGGCCGTCCACCTACGAGATGGTCAGACTTCTTCGTCAAAACCCTGAATGAACTATTTGAGGCTCTTCTTGTTCCTGAAGCAAGTAGATACCATTGGGCTACACTAGCACTTGACAGGGACGAATGGAGACATTACTGGCATCCTCTCTAGCAAATTGAAGATCAACGGGATGACAAGTGACAATTGACAAGTGAAGATAAAACTAACAAATATTTAAATTTGCACTCAATTTGATTGAAATATTTTTGCATGCCTTTTTAACTTTTTAGAGAAAAACAAGCTTAAACCAGATATTGAGATTTAATATTTCCCAACATGATATATTTTTTTAAAATTATTGTTTTGACTTTGAAAAAACACCAGTATTTTAATATACAATGCTGCCATGAAGATAACCATATTCAAAACATATTTTCAGAGCTCAGTTTTATAGTATAAGGGGAGAACTTTTACCAACTTCTCGGAATCTGTTATTAAATATTTGATTATGTTTACTACATATTTATTGTATTATTAAAAAATATGGGCATATCTTAATCCCTAATTCAGTAACCAAGGGATGAAATAAAAGGTATCATATTAGGTGTGTAATATACTCTATTTTTTTCTAATTGGTGGATCCACTCATTGTACTCAGGCTTACTCCTGGATAGGTGCTCAGGAATCACTACTGATTTGGCCCATGGTGGGAATCATCATGATTCAGGGATTGGAACTGTGTCAGCTGTGTAAAGTTAAGGCCCAACCAAATCTATACCTCTGATACCTTACATTTAATTTCACTCAGTTTGCAAGTAAAAGAAAGCAAATTTTTGATTATTTTAATCCATCTTCACTGAGCATGAAGATTTACCAGGGAAGGGAGAAGACTCAACCTGTATCTCTGTTGATGTGAAACAGATAAGAAGGTGGCCTGGCCTTTAACACTGAGAAGAGGTGTTGCCATTGCAGGGAAAGATGGAAGACATGTTGTAGCTTTGGGGCAGAGGGGAAGCAGCACAGGAGATGTGACACATCTAGCAGTAAGGTGCATTCTGCTTCTGATCAGAAGGAAATAGCACTTGCTGTTTGCATTAATTAGAATGTGTCATTGCTATAGAAACTTACTAGCACCTGATATGAGTTAGGAAAAGACCAATGCTGCTTACATTGTAAATAAAAGTAATAGAACCTTTTATGAAGAGAATCTCCATGCCAAAATCTGTGTAGTTTCATAGATCATGCTTCTTTTATCCATATAACCTTGAGAGCCTATGGCATTAATTTTCATATCTTATTATATTGATATTAATAAAATATTATAAGTACTTATGAGGAATTTGCTTAAAATTACACATTAAAAATTTGGAGGTATCCAAGCTTAGCTTTTCCTCCATAATCTGAGGATTTTCATACCTTTCCAAGATAGATATGATATGATGAATTTTAATTTATTTATATTGAGGTACTCTCATAAGCATGAAGATGCTTTATCCAAAAAGCATTCTATTTTAGAGGTCTTATTTTGTTACAATATATTAATATCTGCATGTTAACATCTATATATCTTCCATAGACTGCAGATACAGGTCTCTGTAATAAATATCCTCTGTGACAGTTATAATTAACAAGTTCATGTAACAGAACAAAAGTAACATGTAAACACACATAAGGACACATAGCACAATAATTGGCTGAAAAAAATTATCCAAGTCCACAGTATAATCCTTTGCATGATTTAAATTTTATTATAATAATTGTAATCAGATTTTCCTGATTAGCAAGAAATAGCAATTATTTATTAGCATAAATAGTTTACTGCATTGGAAAGGTACTTGATTCTGAAAACAGATAAACATGACAACATCTGTCGATATACATGTATAACAATCAACTAAATTGCACGTTTTTAATCAAATAATAATATTAGAAAATACCTAATGGCTGAACAGTTTCCTCAGATGTGAATTCCTTTTCTGGAGGCAAAGCTCAGGAGATTTAATCACAAGCTTTGAATTTGGGAGACGCTGGATTTCCGAAAATTACACCTTTTCTACAGTTGGAAATGATTCTAAGTTTTGTAGCTTTGGAGATTAAATATCCAGCTCATTTTATGCACTTTAATCTTTTAAATATTGCAAAACATTAAAAAGGAAAGATTTCTGAGAAACAAATATGTCAGATTCAAAGAGGAATTGTGTCAAACTTAATTTTAAAATGTCATGATGGGGGATGGAGCGATAACACAGCAGGTAGGGCATTTGAATTGCACATGGCCAACCCGGGTTTGAATCCCAGAATTCCATATGGTCCCCTGAGCACTGTCAGGAGTAATTCCTGAGTGCAGAGCCTGGAGTAACCCTTGTGTCACAGGGTGTGACACAAAAAGAAAAAAAAAAGTAAAGATGAAATTTCTTTCTAAATGTGGTGTAATTTAGCATAGTCCTATGCCATTTAACACTTTTATTGAGGCAATGCTGCTTGGCACAATTTGATGTGTTTTGGAGATGCAATTGCATACCTCTTCAATCTGTAACACCACTGTACAAATGACCAAAATATCAATAGTGCCCCCCCACGTTCCACCAGACCTCATCCCCTCCACATGTCATCTGAACACTTCCTGGTCCGCCCCTGATTCTGGTAAACTCAGTTCCGGTGGTCCAGGACCAAGTTTGGTTTGGTCTAGTTTTGTCTGTCCTCTTGCTTTGCTTCTTTATATTCACAAATCAGCACAATCATGGAGCACCTGTCCTTTCCCCTTCTGATGTATATAACTTCTGTTTTTGGAAAATTTGATAAATTATTTGACTCTGTTATTTTTCTGACATTTTAAGAATTTTCCTTTTTACAAATTCATTTGTATGAAGTAAGATTATTTTTTGAGAGACAGAAACATCATCTGCTAGATAAAGAAAGGAATAGATGTCCAAGGGAAAATGTGGCCTTCTCCAGAATCAAATATGCCCAAAGGGAGAGATCTCGATCAAGAGAGAAGACAGGATTGTAAAGCAAGCTTTGATTTACAATTTTAAAGACCCTTAATACACCATTAAGTTTTAGGCTATTTATGAGAAATCCTATCATGGTAAAATGATTTAACACCTGAAAACTACAAAAGAAATGTTATATGGTGAGTTGTATAACTGTTACAAATATGTTCGATATTATTATAGGAATTATGTTAGCATTAGTTTAAATATTACTCATTCAAATAAGTATGTTGTAATAATTTAAGTCACTAGGTGAAACATAATATTTAGATCTTTAAAAGAATTGCCATTATGACCATGTTCTTAACATCCAGTAATATTTTACCCATTGAAAAATACAATAAATTAGAAATATTTTTTATGATGCCAGAGATGTAGCTCAGCAGTAAAACACTTGGTTCTAAGCCTGCACTCCGAGTTCCTCCATTCTTATACCAAAGATAAATAAATAAATTGATTTGCTAGAATTTGCAAGGCTCCCTGCTTTCATCACTGGTATTCACATGAGCCTAGTTCTAATTCATAATCTTTTACTAATAGAATCTCTTCAAATGGTAGGTTTTAAAAATTTACCCAAAGAGTGTTATATAAATAATTCATCACAGTTTTCTTTTTCCTTTAAAACATATTATTCTTAAAATTATTAAAAAGTTGAGATGTAGTTAATTTTTTAAATCAGCTATATAGAATGATGGCTACCATAGCACAGTTTCATAATATAATAGTGTTTTCTAATGATGATGTCTCTGTTACTTTTATGTGTTAATAAGAATCCAATTTACCTTAAATTTATAGAGCCCTAGGAAAGTACTTAACTAAAGAAGTTAAATGCACCAAAACAATTTAGAGCACAATAATTTCGCAGACTCCCAGAGTCATTTATTTCATAAGCATAATAACTCAATGCAGTATTCATGTCTACACCATATGAAGATAAATTCTTAACAATCCTGAAACATTTAATGTAAGTTATTTCTAATGACCATGTACATTCAAAATATAAGAATTAACTAAAGGTCCCAAATTTATACATACAAAGAGAGGTGTCTGTATAAAGTCATCAAACAAATACTAACTTTTGAAATGTATATTTACAAAGTAGGATGATGAGCTAATACCAACAAGAGAGTAGACACATTTTATTTTGTATAGAATGATGTGGAAATGCATTGATTGAATTATCCCATTATTGTGTTGATTCCATTATTCCATTTAAGTGCTGATTCCATTGTATTAACCAAAGATCAGCAAGTCAGTGGCAGATAGTTTGGAGAGTGAGGCACTTATTTTCCGCATGACAAGTTCTGGTTTGATCCCTGCCATCACATGTCACATGGGCCACAATTACTATTAAGAATGATGACTCAGCACAGAGCCAGGAGTAAGGCCTGAACCCTGCTGGGTGTGCCCCCCCAAAAGCTAAACAAATAAAAACTTAAATATATATAAAGATAGATGATAGATTGATAGATAGATGATAGATAGATGATAGATTGATAGATAGATGATAGATAGATGATAGATAGATAGATAGATAGATAGATAGATAGATAGATAGATAGATAGAATGGCTCGTATGAGAAATACATCAGCGAGCAGAGATTTCTTTTTCTTCTTCATAACTTTTTTTCCTTTGCACATATCGTGCCACATTATTTGGGACTCTGGTTTGGCAATGGCTCCCGTTAAAAAAGGCATAGTGACAATAGTAAAGGAACAAAATTCAAAATTCTCAATCTCCACATTAAAAAAAAATTACTCTGCAATTAAACCTTGCCAGTGGCTTTGGAATATTTATGGTCTATTTCTATTAGTTTTCATGGTAATAACTATGAAATAGAGACTAACCAAGTTGAATATTCAGGAAGGATTTGAATGACTAACTCTTCACAACTTTGAATGGCCTTAAAGGTGAATCTGGAACAGAATGATCTATTCTAATTCAGTGTAAACTCACTAAAATATAAGGAAATGATCTATGAAAATAATGTTCTCTGTTCAGCTTTTTATAGTAAAGTATATACAAAATATACTTTGGTTGTTGTATTCAAGGCATTATATCCTGTTCACATCATTGAATACATTTTGTTACTGTATTTGGACTCTCTCTTCAAAGTTCTTTTCAACTTTCCCTTATGGTGGTACTTGTTAACAATTGGTTAACCCCCACTACAGGCTTTCTTCACTGGGACCCTTCATAGGGGGTGGATTGAGTTTCCCTCCCACCCCCCAAGCAGAGCCCTGGCAGCTGGAAACTTCCGGAACCCAGCTACAGCGATGCTCAAGGCCACTCTACAGACTCGGACGAGCCTCATGCATGAAAGAACCAGCAGAGGAACCCAGGCATGCAGGAACTGGGGTTGAGATCGCCAAGCCTGCTTGAATAGGGACTGGTCCTCCTCCATTCAGAGCCCCCATTTTCGAGTAGCTTGGCAGTCACACCCACAGACTACAGCCCCCTCCCTCCCACACACACCATGTAATCCCATTAACAGCCAAGATACAGACTATAAAAAACAAATGTTCCAGAAGCGGCCTCACGGATTAGCCTGGCAAGCTCCCTGTGGCGTATTCAATGTGCCAAAGACAGTAACAATAACAGGTCCCATTCCCTTCACTCTGAAAGTGCCTCCAATCGTTGGGAAAGATGAGTAAGGAGAGGCTGCTAAAATCTCAGGGCTGGGATGAATAGAGATGTTACTGGTGCCCGCTCGAGCAAATCGATGAAAAATGGAATGAAATTGATACAGTGATACTTTTCACACCATTCATATACAAAATATATTATGATGCTCATGATATCAAAACTTAAAAATATTTATATAATAATTGGTAAGTTACCATGTCTGTTTTTTATCATTCCAAACTATTTGTTGTTTGCACCAGGTCCAAGAGAACAAATGTACATTTTCAATAAGAATCCTTTAAGTCAAAAACTGATAGACTATAATATATACCAGATTTCTTGAATATTATTTCTTCTTTAAGATTCCATTCTAATTTCAATGAATTAATAAAAGGGCAGCAGAGAGTCTCTTGCCCGTACACCTGTCTGTCTTCCCCTGGTCCCCTCGGAGAGGATGGGTTCCAGCTTCCTTCCCCACCCTGAGCAGAGCTCCCGGTAGCCAAAGACCACCGGAACCTAGCTACAGCCATGCTCGAGGCCCCTCTCCATACGTTCACATAGGCCTCATGCATGAAGGTACCGGCAGAGGAACCCAAGTGTGTATAATCCCATCAATGGCCAACATCCAGAGAGAGACTTAAAAGTAAGCTCTCAGAAGCATGTGGCCACTTTGTGGCCACACAACATCTTGTAGCCTACTTCTCCCTCTGGGAGAAACTGACAATCTTCTGAGAGTTTCCTGCCCACATGGGACAGCCTTGCAAGCTTCCCATGGAGTATCCATATGCTAAATCCAGTAACAAGCTGGATCTCATTCCCTTGACCCTGAAGAGCCCCCAGTGCAACATCGTTAGGAGGGCCGAGTCGAGATAGACTTCTAAGATCTCAGGGAAAGGATGAAATGAGAGGTTACTGAGCCCGCCCAAGAAATCAGTGATTAACAAGAATTCATGATCGTGATTTGTGAATAAAAGGGCATTGCTGGGTATCTTTGGAGCTGATAACTCTTTCATGTCATTAAAGTGTGAACATAGTAAGAAAGAAAAACTCTTGATCTAAAAAGTGCTTTAAGATGGAGAAAATCTGGGTCAGTAATTGGGAAGTGTGCAACAGATTAGTAAAGAGACATAACTAATAATGTTCAATCTCTATAAGGTTATACACAGAGAGCATAGTGTTGTGTTAAAACGTGGGCTTGGTGCCAATCAGACTAGGTTCAGATCAAGCTCCACAATTTATTCAAAAGTTTACTTACATCTCTAATACTAATTTACTTCAACTATGAAATGTAAAATAATACCTCACTATTAACTTATTATGGGTATAATTTTATATTTAAAAAGAAAAGTGTATTAATGAGATACAGTGTTAGCAACAAATAACAATTAAAACTGATGAAGATAAAGACGATAGTCAATATTCTCCAACTAAATCACCAAATGAAAACACTGCACCGGGAGGGGAGGGTTTTTGTCCTTCGGCCTTTCCTCCTTTCAGCAACATGGCGACCACCACCGTTTAGAGCCAATTGGATAGAGAGGTAGGAGCTTGCAGTGATGGGACTCATGGGGAATCTCGAGATGGGGGAGGCAGAACCAGCCCTGCCTCCTGTCCAAATGAGACCCCAAGTGGCCCCCCACTAACTGCTCCCCTGCTCCTGAACAGCCATGAACCCAGAGGCACTCAAACCAATCTCGGAATGCAGTGACTGCTGGCAGAAATACCTCTGGACTTAATGCCAGAATCCCAAAACTGGGTGGCCACCTTCACGACTGTGCAACATCGTATGCTCTTTGTTATCAACAATAGAAAACATACGATCTAATGATGCCATTCCGGCAGGTCTTACTGCTGGGGAGTGGGGGGGAACTCCAAATAATGATAGTGAGTTTTCTGTCAAGAATTGAAAGTTATCAAAGTAATGAGAGAGTAAAGTGAAAATCATCTGCCACACAAGCAGAGGAGAGGAGAGGGGTCTGCTGGGGTTTTTGGTGGTGGAACATGTGAACTGGTAAAGGGATGGGTATTTGATCATTGTATGGCTGAGACTTGATCCTGAAAGCCCTGTAACTGTTCTCATGGATGGTGACTCAATTAAAAAAGCATTGCATAAATAAATAAATAAATAAATAAATAAATAAAGGAAAATATTTGTAAAAGAGGACCTGAAAAAAAAAACACATGATATTTGGAATAACTTAGTCTCATTTCCTCTTACCAATTAAAATATACTTTAAAACTTCTATTTATATTTTAAACATAATTCACCATATATCTTTTAATTATTTGTTTATTTTTTTATTGAGTCACCATGTGGAAAGTTACAAAGTTTTCAGGTTTAAATCTCAGTTATACAATGCTCAAATACCCATCCCTTCACCAGTGTACATATTACAACACCAAGAATCCCAGTATAGTTCCACCCCGCACCCCCACACCCCTAACCCCCCATGACCCTAGGCCCCCACGCTCAGCCCCCCCCCCGCCTGTGCAACTAATAAATTTCACTTTACTTTCACTTTGATTGCATTCAATATTTCAACAAAACTCACTATTATTGTTTGGAGAGTCTCACTCCTAAAGTCAGACCTGCTGAAAAGGAAGCATTAGATAATTTGTTTTCCATTGCTGAGGATGAAGAGGTATGAGGTCAAGTGACCACAATTAGCGGCCTCTCGGTTTTGGGTTTCTGTATTTTAGTAAGTAAGTCCAGAGAGATATCTACCAGAAGTTGCATCATTGCCATCTTGTACTTCTCAGTTACATTATATTCCACATATGAGTGCAATCTTTCTATGTCTTTCTCTTTCTTTCTGACTCATTTCACTCAACATGATACTTTCCATGTTGATCCATTTATATGCAAATTTCATGACTTCATGTTTTCTGACGGCTACATAGTATTCCATTGTGTAGATGTACCAGAGTTTCATTAACCAGTCATCTGTTTGGGGGCACTCTGTTTTTTTCCAGATTCTTGCTATTGTAAACAGTGCTGCAATGAACATAGAAATACATATGCCATCTTTACTATACCTTTTTGCCTCTCCGGTATATATTCCCAGGAGTGGTATTGCTAGGTCAAATGGAAGCTCAATTTCTAATTTTTTGAGAATCGTCCATATTGTTTTCCAAAAGGGCTGAACTAGTCGGCATTCCCACCAGCAGTGAAGAAGAGTCCCTTTCTCCCCACATCCACGCCAACACCGGTTGCTTTTGTTTTTGGGGATGTGGGCCAGTCTCTGTAGTGTGAGATGATATCTCATGGTTGTTTTGATCTGCATTTCCCTGATGATTAGTGATGTGGAACATTTTCTCATGTGCCTCTGAGCTATTCAGATTTCTTCTTTAGGAAAGTTTCTGTTCATTTCATCACCCCATTTTTTGATCGGGTTGGCAGTTTTCTTCTTGTGGAGTTCAACCAGTGCATTGTATATCCTTGTTATCAACCCTTTATCGGATGGGTACTGCATAAATATCCTTTCCCATTCTGTAGATTGTCTTTGTACTTTGGTCACTGTTTCTCTTGAGGTGCAGAAGCTTCTTAGTTTGAGATAGTCTCATTTATTTATCTCTGTTTTCACTTGCTTAGCCAGTGGCGTGTCAGCTTTGAAGATACCTTTGGCTTCAATGTCATGGAGGGTTTTGCCGACCTTGTCTTCAATGTACCTTAGGGATTCTGGTCTGATGTTGAGGTCCTTAATCCATTTTGATCTGACTTTTGTACTTTTGTACATGGTGATAGGTGGAGGTCTAAGCCCATTTTTTTGCATGTAGCTTTCCAGTTTTGCCAGCACAGTTTGTTAAACATGCTTTCCTTGCTCCACTTGCCTTTTTTGCTCCCTTATCAAAGATCAGATGGTCATATATTTGGGGGGATGTGTCAGAGTATTCAACTCTGTTCCATTGGTCTGCCGCTCTGCCTTTGTTCCAGTACCAAGGCGTTTTAATGTCTACCACTTTGTAGTAGAGTTGGAAGTTGGGGAGGTTGATTCCTCCCATTTTCTTTGTCCCAAGAATTGCTTTAGCTATTCGTGGGGGCTTATTGTTCCATATCTGGAGCGCTTGCTCCATTTCTTTGAAGAATGACAAAGGTATCTCTATAGGGATCACATTGAATTTGTACAATGCTTTGGGGAGAATTTCCATTTTGACAATATTTATTCGTCCAATCCATGAGCAGGGGATATTTTTCCATTTCCTCGTGTCTTCTTTTATTTCCTGAAGTATCGTTTTGTAGTTTTCATTATACAAGTCCTTTACCTCCTTATTTAAGCTGATTCTGAGGTATTTGATTTTTTGAGGCACAATTGTGAACGGGATAGCTTTTATCATGTCGCTTTCTTCTCTCTCACTATTTGCATATAAGAAAGCCATGGACTTTGGGGTATTGATTCTATAGCCTGCAACTTTACTATACGAGTCTATTGTTTCTAGGAGTTTCTTGGTAGAGGTTTTAGGGTTTTCTAAGTATAATACCATATCATCAGCGAATAGTGAGAGCTTGATTTCTTCCTTTCCTACCTGAATGCCCTTAATATGTTTTTCTTGCCTAATCGCTATTGCAAGTACTTTCAGTACTATATTGAACAGAAGAGGAGAGAGTGGGCATCCTTGTCTTGTCCCTGTTCTCAGAGGGAAGGCTCTTAGTTTTTCCCCATTGAGGATGATGCTTGCCGTAGGCTTGTGGTAGATGGCTTTGACTATATTGAGAAAGATCCCTTCTATACCGATTTTGGCAAGAGTTTTCATCATAAACGGGTGCTGGATCTTGTCAAATGCTTTCTCTGCATCTATTGATATGATTATATGATTTTTATCTTTTCTTTTGTTGATATGATGGATTATGTTGATTGATTTCTGAATGTTAAACCATCCTTGCATCCCCAGGATGAATCCCCCTTGGTCGTGGTGTACGATCTTTTTGATGAGTTGTTGAATTCTGTTTGCTAATATTTTGTTGAGAATCTTTGCATCTGTGGTCATCAGGGATATTGGCCTGTAGTTTTCTTTTTTTGTGGTGTCCTTGTTTGCTTTTGATATTAGGGAGATGTGAGCCTCATAGAAACTGTTTGGGAGGGTTTCTGTTTCTTCAATTTCCCGGAAAAGCTTGAGAAGAACTGGCAATAGGTCCTCTTTAAATGTTTGGAAGAATTCACTAGTGAATCCATCGGGGCCTGGGCTTTTGTTTTTGGGAAGACTTTTGATTACCATTTCAATTTGCTTGATGTTCATAGGACTATTCAGGAACTCCAGGTCTTCTTGGTTCAGCCTTGGGAGATTATAGGAATCCAGGAATTTATCCATTTCTTCTAGGTTCTCTTGTTTCGTGGCATACAGATTTTCAAAGTAGTCTCTGATGATCTTTTGAATTTCATTGGTTTCTGTTGCGATGTCCCCCTTTTCATTTCTGATTTGACTTATAAGTGTTCTCTCTCTCTCTCTTTCTTTGTGAGTCTTGCTAGTGGTTTATCAATCTTATTTATTTTCTCAAAGAACCAGCTCTTGGTTTCATTGATCTTTCGAATTGTCTTTTGGGTTTCCATGTCATTAATTTCTGCTCTAAGTTTTATGATCTCTTTCCTTCTGCCTGGTTTGGGCTCCTTTTGTTGGTCCTTTAGTAAGGTCTTGAGTTGTGAAGTCAAGTTATTTATGCGGGCCCTTTCTACCTTCCTGAGATATGCTTGCAGAGCTATAAATTTTCCCCTTAAAACGGCTTTAGCTGCGTCCCACGGGTTCTGGTAGATCGTGTCTTCATTCTCATTTGTTCCGAGGTACCTTTTGATTTCCTCCTTGATTTCCATCCTGACCCACTCATTGTTCAACATCGAGCTATTTAATTTCCAGGTGTTTAATTTATTTTTCTGCATCAGTCCATGATTAACTTCTATTTTCAGTGCATCATGGTCTGAAAAAATAGCTGGTACAATGTCTATTTTGTTGATTCTGTTGAGGTATGTTGCGTGGCCCAGCACATGGTCTATTCTGGAAAATGTTCCATGTGCACTGGAAAAGAATGTGTATTCCCCTTTTTTTGGATATAGTTCCCTGTATAGATCTATTAGCCCTCTTTCTTCTATTTCTTCCTCCAAAGCCTCTATTTCCTTTGTGGGTTTTAATCTTCTTGATCTGTTCAGAGGTAATAGGGCGGTGTTGAAGTCTCCAACTACTATTGTGTTGCCCACAATGCCCTGCTTAAGGTCTGTTAGAAGCTGTTGTAGATATTTAGCTGGCCCCTCATTGGGTGCAAAAACGTTTAGGAATGTGATTTCTTCCTGCTGTACATATCCCTTGATTAATAGAAAGTGGCCTTCACTATCCCTTCTAATCTTTTTCAACCTGAAGTCTGTGTTGTCTGATACTAGTAAAGCCACTCCAACTTTCTTGAGGGAGTTGTTTGCTTGCAGAATTGTTTTCCATTCTTTGACTTTGAGTCTGTGTTTGTTCTGGCTATTCAGATGTGTTTCTTGCAGGCAGCAGAATGTTGGGTTGAGTCTCTGAATCCATTTTCCCAGTCTGTGTCTCTTAATTGGTGAATTAAGACCATTGACATTGAGAGAGATTATTGTCATAGGGTTTTGTGCCATCTTTCTGTAAATGTTTGTTGTGCTTGCAGGGGTTTTTCTTGTCTTATAGTAGCCCCTTTAGACCTTCTTTTAGGTTTGATTTAGAGTCTATGAAGTTCCTGAGTTGTTGTTTATCCCCAAAATAGTGTATAATTCCTTTGAGTTTGAATGAGAGTTTGGCCGGATAAAGTATTCTTGGTGAGGCATTCATTTCATTGAGTTTTTTCACTATATCCCACCACTGCCTTCGAGCTTGAAGGGTTTCCCCCAATAGGTCTGCTGTGAACCTAAGGGGTGCTCCATTGTATGTGATTTCCTTCTTCGACCTTGCGACTTGCAGTAATGTGTCTCTATCTGTTATGTCCATCATCCTAACTATGATATGTCTTGGAGTTTTTCTGTTAGGGTCTCTTTTAGCTGGTACCCTTCTGGCTCCTTGAATGTGGATGTCTGCATTGTCCAGCTCTGGAAACTTTTCAGCAATGATTTTTTTGACTGTGGCTTTTTCATTGGGGTTGGTTCCCTGTCCTTCTGGTAGCCCAATGATTCTAATGTTGTTCCTCTTGAATTCATCCCCTAGGACTCTAATTCTCCCTAGAGCTATTTTGAGGTCTCTCCCCATTGATTGTTGTTGCCTGTAGGGTGCCTGGAACTGGTCTTCAAGCTCACTGATTCTGTCCTCTGCTGCAGTCATTCTATTGTTGAGGGCACCCACTGAGTTTTTTAATTCATCTACCAAATTCTTGATTTGTGACATTTCCTTCTGTAGGTTTTTTCTTTCTGTTCTCATTTCTTCCTGTAATTTCTCAGCAGTCTGTTGTATCATTTCTGTGAGGTCCTCCTTTAATGTAACAAATACCTTGTCAAACTTTTTATTGAGTTGATTGAACATCTTGAGGATTTCAGCTCTGAATTCCTTATCGGAGAGCTCCAGTGTGTAGGTAAGGTCTACTGATGCATCAAGACTCTTTTCTTTGTTCTCCCCTTGTGGCGGGGATGCACTGTTTCTTCATATTGCTGTGGTAGTATGGAAAAGGGGCCTTGAAGTTCACTTCTGGTTGTGAAAAAGGATTCTGAATGGGCTTGGTCAGTGGTGTTCAATTTCTTCTGTACTCCCTCTAGAACATGTCCCTCTCTGATGTTCCTCTATTATTTATGTGAAAGTTCAAGGAATACTTTTTGAGAGTGAGGTCTGTTAGCTTTGGCTTGACTAGCTGCTTCTATTCATTGGTAATTTTTGAAATTTGGAATTAGCTAGGAACTTATTTAGGAAGTATTTTAAGGCCCTCAGAGATGATAATCAGGGATATAGGTGATGAATATTGAGAAGTAGCAAATAATTGCTTGGTATTTGAAAAAAAATAACTGTGGCCGCTCTGGAGGAGGCCACGCCCACTTTGTTGAAGCCACGCCCACTTTTGTTGAGGCCATGCCCACTAACACAATGTGGCTGGGTGACCTCAGGGGGTGGGGAGGTGCAGGCGCAGATGGGATGGCGCCGTTCACTCCACTAACCTGAAAAAGGGAGCGGAGCAGTGGGCCGGCACTGGAAGGTGATGAGGGTATAGATGGGCCTTGCTCAGAAAGGGTGGAGCCAGGATCCGAGGAAGATGGCGCAGGGGGGGGGGAGGTGCAGGCACAGATGGGATGGCGCCCGTTCACTCCACTAACCTGAAAAAGGGAGCCACCATATATCTTTTGATATGAAATATTTGGATCTAAAGTTTATTTGAATACCAACATTTTAACTTTTCAAACATAGAAAAAAAGTGTTGTTTCTAATTCATGGACTCACTTCTTCCTCTCTCCCTTCCTCTCTTCCTTCCCACCTTTCTCCCTTCCTCTCTCTTCCTCTCTCTTCCTCCCTCTCTCCCTCCCTTCCTTCCTCCCCGTCCCTCTTTCCCTTCCTCCCTCCCTCCCTTTTTCCCTCCATCCCTCCCTCCCTTCCTTCCTTCCTTCTTTCCTTCCTTCCTTCCTTCCTTCCTTAATTCCTTCCTTCCTTCCTTCCTTCCTTCCTTCCTTCCTTCCTTCCTGCCTGCCTGCCTGCCTGCCTGCCTGCCTGCCTGCCTGCCATTTTTTTATTGCAAAGTTCCAAGTTACTCAGAACTTGAGCACATCACCGTCCTTTCTATTCTCTCATAAAATATTATTCTAAAGTACATAGAAATACATACTGAGTTGAAAGAGTAACATTCTCTCATTAATTTAAGAGATTCTCCTTGAGAATAAATGTATCTCATGATCCCCATTTACCTGTATATTATAATTTTGGTTATTGGTGTCTTATTGTATGCCTGCTCCCATTTCTATACCTTAGTATTTTAATTTCTCCATCTATCTTTTATTCATGTTGTCTTAATTCCTTGCCTTCATTTAGATTAATTAAAGTTTTACTCTTTGGATTCAGTTTTATCTCCGCTATGGGCCAGCTATTCATACTTCCAGATATTGGAATTAGTGCTATAGTTATAATAAATTTTATATAGTGGTTCCTATAAAGTTTACAATGTGTCTATTTATCATATATGTTTTTCATAACTTGCTTCACACACAATCTAAAACTTTTGCAACCAGTGATTGTTAGATATTTTTTTACCTCCTATAGAAAATACCTACAGTTTTTTCTTTAATTCCATACCAGTGTTATATGGTTAGTGACTTCACATTTTGCTCTGTTTCAGAAGATGATTTATTACTAGGTAGGATCAAATTCCTAAAAAACTGATTATTAAACGTTTACAAATACAGCACAGGAATTTGCAAAGGTTGCTTCTCAGAATTGTATACTTTAAGCTATGTTTTGTATCTCCTGTTTGGACATGACCCAGGGGTATCTTAGCTGTGAGTGGAAGGGGACAGAGGACACCATGCAGAGGGCAGAAGGAGACTAAAGAAAGACAAAACCACTTAGCCTGGGAAGTGACAGTTTTAGTGAACAAGAAGAGAACCAATCAATGATACCTTGTCTTGGAAAGATGGACAAAAAACTAGTAATTTCACATTTCATTTGGATCTCAACGTTTTATAGAATCTTTAAACATATAATACAAGTAAGAATACCTAATAATCTCAATGACTCAAAGGAAACCCAAGTTATGTTTTCAGTGAAACTTCTAGAATTTGTTATGAGGCCTGAAAATTTTTGTATTTCCCAGGGTTAACACTTGGATAAGTTGTGTGGTGTGATTTTTATGATGCCCATCCCGAAACACAGACTTTTGTATCTATCTTCTCAAAATTTTGACTGATAGGTATGTTCTCAATGCTACAATAGTTTTTTTTTTAAATATATTAAAATTAAGATACATTTTTAATTCAGAAAAAATATCTAGGTCCTAACTTTCATGGTTACAATTTATAATATTCTGTCCATTTAAAATGCTACTGATTATTACTTCCCTTCGACAGGAAGAACTTTGAAGACAGTTGATATAGTGCTCATATGAAATATAAACGCCTCCCTACTGTTTCAGATGGTTTTTGCTACTTTTAGCTTCAATATACTGGTTTTCTTTAAGTCTCAGAAATGTAACTTTATTAATTCCTGATATGTGACTTCCTTCAACAAATTTTCAAATGATCTCATATTAGTCATTCTTTTAGAAATTGATTTTGAATATTGCTGACACTTTACTACTGATATCTAGAAACTGATATACTTGTGTTTTCTATGTTGTAAACATGTGTTTATATTTTTTGAGGGCACATGTAACATTTTGGATCTTCAAATAAATGTTCTTAGTATTTCAAATGTTGAAAATGTTGAACATTTGAAACATTTTTCAAATGTTGAAAAATATTCATATACCTTCAAATCAAAATATTATAATTACCTTGTTATCTTAATCTGTCCAATATATATTCAAATATCAAACTATGTGAACTTTTCTTGTAGACCATTTGGGTTCCATTTTTTGAACCAAGTGTCATAACTTTAGGCTACTCAATGTTTGTTCCTAGTGTGGTTGACTATCATGGCTCCATTATCTGTTTAGATGCCTATTTCTAGTACATTTTTTTGCACTAAAGTTAACATATAAAAATGCTTTACTATCAAATTTAACATATAAGCACTAAAATATTACTTCTTTCACAAGAAATTTTAATTGTCATCCTAGTGAATAAGTCAAAGGAAAATTAGAAGATATTTTAGATTTGGAACTTGTGTACATAGTGTTGTTTCCTGAGACGTCTCACCAACTCCCTTTAATACTATTAATGATCTGGATAGGTCAAACATTGCCATATATAGACTGTGTTATGTGTATGTAAAGGACACATAGATTGAGTTGTGTGAAGGTCACAGCACACTTAAATATTGACACATTAGGTCATACTTTAAATTGGAACTTATGGCTATTGATCTTTTTTTCCTTGAATATGTTCACTATCTTGTAGAATTACTCATAGTTCTCATGAGAATAGGGACCTCAAACTGAGTTGTTCATGCATCTCTCTTTAATTTTCTTGTATCATATAGGCAAATAATTTTACATTTATCTTTGAAACACTAATTTTCTTGAATCCATGCATACCTCCATCAATGACTAAGACACCATAAAAATTTAGCAAGTCCTGAAATCAATGTATAACTGCAAGTTCTACCCAAATGTATCATTATGTCAGCTTAGTAACACATTTAAAACTGATTCTTTTCTTTTTTTCTTTTATTTTTTTTCTGGCATTTTGAGTCACACCTGGTGATGCTCAGGGGATATTCCTGGCTCTACAATCAGGAATTACTCTTGCCAATGTTCCAGGGACCATATCAAATACAGGCCAGGAATCAAACACAGACCAACCACATGCAAAGTGAATATCCTACACTGTATCATTGTCACTGTATCACTGTCATCCCGTTGTCCATCAATTTACTCAAGCAGGCACCAGTAACGTCTCTATTCCTCCCAGCCCTGAGATTTTAGCAGCCTCTCCTTACTTCTCTTTCCCAATAATGGAGGCTCTTTCAGGGTCAGGGGAATGAGACCTATCATTACTGTTTTTGGCATATTGAGTACACCACAGGTAGCTTGCTAGGCTCTGCCTGTGCAGGCGGGACACTCTCGGTAGCTTGCCGGGCTCTCTGGGAAATATGTGTGTGTGTATATGTATATATATACACACACATATATATTATTCACTAAGTATAAATAAGTTAATGGTATACACCACATTCATAAAAGGAAGCACAAAAAGCAGATGATCATCTCCGTAGATGCAGAATTTGACAGGCTCAACACCCATTTCTGGTGAAAACCTTAAGCAAAACGCAGACTTAAGGAGGCTGTCTAAATATTGTAATAGCCATATACAATAAATCTAGAGCTAACAATCAACCTCAATGGAGAAAACCTGAACAATATCTTCTCTAAGGTCAGAAATTATTTATCCTTCAAATCGCCGGAGCAGTACCACGAAACCCAGGACTTGAAGGTTAAGTGAGCAGGTGCCAGAGAATCTGACATCTACTACGCCCCTGTGTGACCCTAGCTTTTGCGAATACAACTGTGGTGAACCTAAAGCACTTATGCTGCATCCACCTAACACGTAAGCAGGCCGAGGAACACCTGTCGCTTTCTGAGGGTTAGAGGGCGTGGCCCGGGAAGATGCCCAAGAGCCGTCCCCGTGCTCACACTGTATTACTATTCCAGCTTAGAGTGTGGTACTGATAATGATTATTTTCTGAGTGCCACATACTGTTTGTAATAGAATAAATGATTTAAAGTACCTGATATATTGAAGCCTTCTTTAGAAACAATGGCATACATAATAGCCAGCAAAAACAAAATATATATTTTATAATAAATAATTGTACTAGGTATAATTGATGAGGTAGTATAGTAAAGAAAATAAAACAAAACTAATAAAGATTTAGATTAGATGCATCATCTGTGTCTGTCAAAATTCATAGCATATGAACAAAAGACACTCATTCCACGTAATATATTCAATACACATGTCAACATGAGTCTCCATTTTTCTAATTCATTCTCAAGTATCCCTAGATCATTATTAGGAAAACTACTATTGGCTATGATCCTATGGTCATTTCCATTATTTTAGAATTTTGAGTAACAATTTTAGAAGATATTGTTAATGATATATATTCTGAATTAAAAATCTGCTAGTCACTTCCCATTTCTCTAGGGCTGCCTTATTATTAATTTATTAAGATTTTTCATAAAGGAAAACTTAACAAAAATATTAAACAGCTTTTTTCACACTAAGTTAAGAATGATTCTGGCTGACAGAGCTTTATTTATATCCATCATTAAACATTATGATAATTATTGCATTTGCTCCACAAATATTTGTCTAACAATGCTTTGCATTTTATCTTTTACCTATGTACATTATGGAGTTTCAGGCATACAAAGAAAAACATATTACTCCAGTAGCTAAGATTCAGTCCCTAGCATATACAGACTTGGTGTATGTAATAGGTTGAACAAAAAAATTAAAAATATCAAGGAAGATGAGGATTGGGAAAAGCACACACATGTAAATCATAAAGACAAGCAGAAAATTAACATTTATATTGCTCTTTGTGTTTCAAAATTCATTAAGATGTTCTATTTTAACGACTTTTGCTTAGTGTTTTGCTGTTCTCCACATGGGGACTAGGACATTCTATTCAGTTTATCTCTTACAAAACACAAAGGGATTGTAGGTGTTGAATTATTCACATAAAGCCTGAAGCTCACAGCTGCATTGCCAGAAACTTTGCCAAAATTTGATATGCCCGTTTTTGAAATCGAGAATCACCTTTATAGGGGTCTCTCTAGAAGATAGATTTCAAGACTTTCCTGCGACACAGATTAACATGTCAAAAATATATTTCATAGTTGGATAACCCCATCTGTTAGCAGTAAAGTGGTGCAATGTAAAGCTGAATCTAGAAGAAACAGTACCTCATATTTTCATGCACTTGCCTTTGGGGAAGACGATTTTTGATGTAACACCATTTGAAAGAAGTCATTTTCAAAATCCTCATTAGCTTGCAACTTCTTTGATTAATACTGCTAAATATTTGATAAATTCCAAAGCAGATTAGCTTTTGCTTGAATTTGCAGCTGAAGGATATACTGAGATACTTTCTAAAGTTTCTTTAATGGAATGCAAGAAACAAAATACACCCAGGGAGGCTCATAAGGAGACTATTTGTTGAGATGTACAACCTGCAGTCAAGGTCTTGATTATATTTTATACCAATAATTATCCTAGTATTTGGATTGGTAAGCAAGCAAAGAAGAATAAGGTCTGTTAAATATTGATAACAAATAGGAAATTTTTGACTGTTAGGACACTAAATCATAATTTTAATGTTTATATTGCAGTTTTGACTGGTCACAGTGGTCACTTGCATAATAATCTGAGAAAATAAATACTTCCACATTGAAATTATACAATGTAAAGAATTTCATTCAGCTAGCATTTCTAATTATATTTCTGAAGACAGAAAAATGTCACCATGTATTAAAAGAATAATTACAAAAAAACTCCGACAAATAATTTAGCAACAGTTTATTAGAAAATAAATTCAAATTAGAATTTCTAAAATTTGAAACATGTAATGAACTCAAAAGGATGACATTCAGGCTTCCCATGAAGGTGCTCCTAATTTGACTCTTGATATTGCATGGCACCCACAAATTCATGGATTCTTGTACCCCAAATATCATGATACCCCTCCAAAAGAAATGGCACATCAAAATCATAGCACCAAGACAAATCCTTTGTTTCTGTACAATGCATGTAACAACAAGACATAATTGAAGAGTGTACATGACCACTTAAACTAAAGAAATTTAGATCATGCTCTGACCAGGAGAATATACCATTGGAGGCAAATACTAATCTAAAAGACAATCAAAAAGATTTTAAAGCTTAATAAAGCCTATGGATACTACAATTTTAAGATAGTAAATACTCAGAAACACTTAATAAAGTAGCACATATATGAATTGGGCAGTGTAGATTTGGAAGAGAATTTAATAGAAACATGTAAAATTTCAAAACAGAATAAAGGAGAAAGAAATGTGCTAAAAGAAAGATATGACCTGAGACATAGAATTGAAAAGTTATCAAAAAAATCATCTTCCCCGACAAAACAAAGGAGAGGTGACTTCAATAATTAATTTGACAAAACTTTCAAAAGAAATGTTGGAACCTAATTTTTTTCTCAAACTTTTTCTAAAGTTGAGTGAGAGGCAAACTTTCACTACTTTTTATCAAGGCAATTACTATTTTTTGAAACTAGACAAGGACACCACAAAAAATGATTTATATCTCTGATGAATATAGAGGCAGTATTCCTCTATAAAATTCTAGAAAACTGAACTTACGTTTGCCCACATCGTATCTTGTATGATTTAGTTCAATATGTGAATAGTTTATTCAATTCATGCAAAACAATGTATGTGATAAATCACATCAAAATGGAACGTTAATCAGGATTATTGAAATAAGTAAAAAAAAAGTGTGCCAGTAATGTTGGTTTTTTTTTCCACTTTTTTGGGTCACACCTGTCGATGATCAGGCATACTCCTGGCTCTATATTCAGGAATAACTCCTGGCGGTGCTTGGGGGGGACCGTATGGGATGCTGGGAATTAAATCTGGGTCGGCCGCATGCAAGGCAAACGCCCTACCCACTGTGCTACCGCTCCAGCCCCAGGAACCAATAATGTTTTGAGACAAAAATCTCTAAATAAAATATTAGAAGGAGTGAACCTCAACATGACAAAGACCATATATGTAAAATCTACATGCAAAAATAGTGATAGCTCTAAAACCAGGCATAAAACAGGGCTCCTGTATCCCCCACTGAAAATAATTCTGGGAGTGGGAATAGTAGAGAGGTTAAGCATTTGTTTTGGCTATGGTAAGACTCACTCAACATCCAGTGTCCATTTGGTCTCCAGAATACTATCAGGAGTGATATCTGACACAGAAACAGGAGGAAACTCTGAGATCCATCAAGTGTAGACCACCTTAAAAAAAAATAGCACTGCACTGTCATCCCGTTGTTCATCAATTTGTTTGAGTGGGCACCAGTAACATCTCCATTGTGAGACTTGTTACTGTTTTTGGCATATAGATTTTTCCATGGGTAGCTTGCCAGGCTCTGCCATACAGGTGGGATACTCTCGGTAGCTTGCCGGGCTCTCCGAGAGGAATGGAGGAATCGAACCTGGGTCAGCCGCATGCAAGACAAATGCCCTACCTGCTGGCAGTGCTACAGTGCTAAAATAATGTGGATTTCCTTATAAAAACTATTAAATATAAAAGGATATAAAATAAGTGTAAGTGGGAAAGGAAGAAGTAAACTAACCCTATTTGCTGATGACATGTTAACATACACAGAAAACCTTACACATCAAGACACATAACAAAACCAAAATAAAACAAAACATTTACTCCTATAAATCAATTATTTATTATTTATTTCAGCAAATTATTAATTTTCAGTGGCCAGAGAATAATGATAAATGCTGTTCCAAGAGGACAGCTAGTTAATAAGCATATAAAATATTGAAGTTTTTTTTTCCTTACTAAAGAAATTCAACACAGTGAGATATCACCTCATACCCAAACAGCAAATCATTATAACAAAGTTTCAGAGAGGGTATGGAAGAAAATAATCCTTATAGACTTTAGGTTTAAATTCAAATAGATACAGTCCATAAAGGAGTCCTCCAAAAATTCAAAACATATATCCATATAATCCAGTTATTTTTATTTACCTCTCCCCAAACAAAATCTCTAACTGAAGAGCTACCTACACTCCCATGTTCATTCATCATATACAAAACTTTATAGCTAAAAGTAATTTGAATATCATTCACCTGAAAGATGGAAAAAGAAGATAACATGCTAGTTCAATATAAAAAATAAAAATATGTTATCTGAAATAGCATGAATAGGCTTGATACTTGGTGGAATAAGGCATCTATATAAAGAAAAACAAAGTAGTTTTACCTACGTATTATATGTAGGGAACACAAAGAAAATATTTTGCCCAAATTCAGTTTTAATTTTAAGTTTAATTACAATTCCAAAAGAGTAAAGGAAAAGGAATGGTAAATCAGGACAGAGGGACCAATAAATGTCAACAGACACAATGGAAATTTCAGTGATGAATTCAATGGAATAATATGCTTGTTGATTTTCAGTGACACACACCTGTACTTACATAATGTTATAATCATAGTTTTGGAAAAATAATAATGTATCTGTTGTGATTTTCTCACAGTGCTTTTCAATATTTATTTCTTTTTATTTCATTTCCTGATGACATGAGTAAATTTTTGTTTCGTTTTTTATATTCCAACACCACACCATTAAATTATTTTGTGAGAACTGCTGCAATATTACATTTATTGTAACACTAATTTCTAGAAAAATAGTTTTACTTATGATGAATAATTGCTGTAATCATAGTCAAATATAAATATATGAATTGATATTATAATTTATTCACTCAGCAGTATCTCTTATAATGCATTTATTACCTAGACAATTTTTATAAAAGTAAAACAGACAAAATTATTTTGAAGTAAAAAAATGTTCATGACAAAAATAATAAAAGTAATCATACTAAGATACAAATATCATATTAAACACTAGTGTTTATTGAGGATCAACTATGTCCAGACAGCTCAGCTAAGCAGTTAGCCTCTCATTAAAACAATTTAGATAGCTCTTGGATAATATTTTGGCATCTTTATTAAAGTAAATCTAATTGTTTGACATTTTATCACCTATATTGTCAGCTGTTTCACTTCTATTAATGGACCTGTAATTTTCTATTCAGAAGGGATAGACATCTTTTGTTACTCTCCATCGGCCCACTAACCACTACCTTCAGCTCTGAAGAGTTATACTCATTTCACTGTTCCCAAAGGATTAGCATTGGCTGCTTAGAGAATAGACCACATCTCAATTTCTCACTCTACTGTTGCTGCTTATTTATTTCCTTCTGTAGTGAAGGTTGATCCCAAGAGCACTTCCAAATAAATTTCATGGAAATTAGTACTGGCCTCAAAGTCAGCCTTTCTGAGAAAATAAATCAGTAAAAATATTCCAGTGTAAACAATTTCAATCACACTTAAATTAAATGAAACAGGAATGCTATTGCCCATGTAAATAATGTCCAGGAAAGTTACACCCAATTTATTAAAAAGTGAGAAAATAATTTGAGCAACAATATATACTTATAGATGAATATAAATTTTTCAAATGCTCAATGTCAAATGTGTAAAAGGTGAATTGCAAAAGTCATGTCTGTAAATTCTAAGTAATTATTGTGCTAACCACGATCATTTTAGAATATTAAATAAATATTTTGTGTTATTTTAAGAATATCCCCATGAAGTCAGAAAGAAATGAAGAAACACTCCAAATAAATGTGAAACGTATTCATATGTCTCATATATGTACAACTAAATTAATTTATAGCATCTTCATGTCCATGCCCATTTTTTTCGCAAAGGGCTACTATGAGGTGGGATAAACCCCACTACATTCTGAGCTCCAAGTGACGTTCTGTGTGTCAGTGTCGTTGCATGAACTTACATCAGCAAGAAGGTCCTCTGTAACCCTTCCTGTGTTCCTGAGTGTCCCCTATTTGGATAACACAGAGAATGAAGGGAAGACGGGTGGTTTCTGGAAATGCTACTGAAATATACAGTGTTCAAGTACAGTGTATTGACCAGACTGTTTCCAAACGTTAAAGCCTGGGATAATGCTTCCTATTGATTCAATAGTCAGAGATGATGCTGTCCTTTGATAAAGGCTGCACTCATTAAAAAACAGACTAGGGGCTGCCCAATAGAGCTCAATGAGACTCATTGAAAGCACAGCCTGCGGATCGAAAAGCAATTAGCATGCTGGATTGTGATAATTACCCACAGTATGGGAAGCTTAGCCAAGGTAGGGCTTCCACTGAGCCTAATAATAGGATTCCTTAAATGGTGATATATTTTCATAGACACACCAGCATTCTCATTTCAACCTTGTCACTTATATTGGATAGGGAAATAAACATCCTTCACACTTTTTCGTTCTGCTTCAAGTGTATGACACACGGCTGTTCTGACAACTTGTAATGTCACCTGAATGTTACCTTGAATCATGATTTAATCAGCCAGGGCAAAGCAACATCTCATTTATTTGTGCTGTTTCTTTAGTCTATAATGCTATGATTGCCAAGACACACAATTTTTAATGGCGCTCTGATTAAAACTGAATGTGGGAGCAGATGGGGCACTTGTGTGTCTGGAATACTCTGTCCCTTATTAGGAAAGGTCAAGGTGACTCAAATATCTATTTACATGTTAAAAAAATAAGACATAGCAGAAATCCTATGATAATCTATTTCCCTCAACAGAGCAATTCTTGGATAATTAATTCTTAATATTTTGGTGCTCTGTGGCTTTTATCATTAATTAGAAATTATATAGGGTAGCAAAGATGATATATCATTTTTATGGATGTCCTTCATAAATAATTTTGAGACATTTTATGGTTCTGTTGCTTCATCAAAGAGAGCATTTTAGGAAATAGATTCAAGACTTTTCATTATAAATAAACAATGAACACTAGAACGACTACTCTCCGCATGGGAAATGCTGAGATCATAAAATGTAGAGTTCAATTCTCTGCACTTACCCTTATTATTTTCCTTCTACTTTTAGTTCAAACCTCTGTGGACATTTACAAATGGTTTTTACTAATTGAATTTTCAACTTGCTGGATAACATGCATTGAGAAAATTACCTCTAGTTTTTTTTTTTATATATAATTTGTTGATATAAATTGTCTTCACATTAGAGAAAAGATCGCTTAGCTATGTCTTTAGGTATTTCATGAAGAAAAAGTTGCATGGATTTATTTATTTTAGATTGCTTGTGATAGGTATTTTGAAATGTTTTATAACTTAATTTGAGATGTATTATTTGGCAGTAAGATGGCAGGGTTTTAAACCCAAGATATTACATATACAGGTACTAGGGATACTGCTGAACTACATCCTTGCCCATACTTATTTCTAAAATTACTTTCCTACCCTAGTATAAATTGGTTCTCAATTCTTTTATAAATGCACTTTTACTAAGTGACTATCTCATTAAAATATCTGTTGCTTAACATGGCGTATTTTAGCCAGACAAAATTAGACATATGAAATTTATTATTTCTAATAATTATGAAATAACTAATGAGAACTAACATGCCTAGTGTATTTCAGGCTCTGTAAAAAAAAATCAAATTGTAGATAACTTCCCACTTTACTCTGTTTTATATTCATCTAAAATATTGTCTACCTCTGCATTCTCAGGTGAAGAATCTCACACATATTTGGTAGAAAACTTTATCAAGGTCATGACATGGTAATGAGCAGAGCTGAGATTTAAACTTGGGAAGGTAAAATATTATTTTGTTTGTGGATTTTGATTCTGTTTGGAGGTCACACCCAGCTGTGTGCCAGACTAACCTCCAACCCGTTTTTTGTAGGTCATTAGGCTGTCATTTTAAAGCTGAGGGACTTTTGGACGAAGATGGTAGAATGTGATAGATAAGGGATCACTCCTCTGGGGCTCTGGGTACCATATGTGGTGTTAACAGCCAACCGGAGTGAGCCCTGTGCAAGGCAAATGTCCTGTTGCTGTTTCCTCTCTCCTACGCACTGACATATATTATTAATCACTAGACCACTCTGATCTGGAGCAAGGTTTTATTTATTTATTTATTATTTATGCTAGATTTTAACAAAGGTTATTTCTTTGAAAGTGTGAAACTTGTTTTCTTCTATATTTTTAGGTAACTGATAACCTTCTTAGTAATGAAAGGGTAGTCCATGAGGATTGTTTATTGTAAGAATAAACAGGGGAAAATATCTGGAAGAATTTAGAATACATGTTAGCTTTGCCAGCACACCAATATTTTTAAGCTCCTTTTTATCCAGAGCGAAGCTTGGCGTTCTACATTGTGATATTTAAACTATTTCTATTTAAGTAGCTTTTTGTAGGTCAGTCGGCTGTAATTTGAAAGCTGAGGGAATTTTGGATGAAGGTGGTAGAAGACGAGAGTTAAGAGATCTAGATCTTATTTAGTGGAGACACCAATATCACAGACTGGAGCTATAGCACAGAGGGTAAGGCGTTTGCCTTGCATGCGGCAGATCTGGGTTCAATTCCTCCTTCCCTCTCAGAGAGCCCAGCAAGCTACCGAGAGTATCCCGCCCACACGACAGAGCCTGGCAAGCTACCCATGGCATATTCAATATGCCAAAAATCAATAACAAGAAGTTTCACAATGGGGACCTTACTGGTGCTTGCTTGAGCAAATTGATCAACAATGGGATAACAGTGCTACAGTGCAGTGCTACAAATATCACAGGAATAGTGATGGGAAAGATTCATTTGTTTCTGTTTCTGCTGGGGAGAAGACAGCTTCACAGTGTTCTAGAGAGGAAGAAGTATTTTAGAGCAGCTGCTATAAGGGAATCCAATTCCCCTCTCCTGCTGGCTGGCAGGAGAAGGCAGGTAGCTAATGTTAGAATGGGAATGGAGAGAGTTTGCAAATGTGAAAGGAGAAAACTAAAAGTATTGAAATTTCCTTAACTGAAATCTGCAGGACTGTCAACCTGACCTGGGGTTAAGAGTATTTTCACAGCATTCTGTCTATCCAGAGAGGTGAATAAATGAGGGCTCACTGGGTCTTAGTGAACCCAATCGGATCAAAACCTGTGTTAGAGCAACTCGCATGTTAGCTAGAGATCAGAAAGGCATCACAGACCAATTCTCACCCACTTGACAAATGAACGGCATCTGTGGCATATCACATTAACTGTTCACATCAATTTTACCTTCTGATATATTTTTTATGAAAAGGGGTATACACCCATAATCGGGGCTGAAAAAATGTAGTCAATGATCACCATCTCAGCAACCACTCTTCCAGAAAGAGGTCAAGTTCAGTTATATAATATTTAATACTGTGACCATTTCTATTTTGTATTTCTCTGGCTCGGCCTCCTTCTGAGTAACACTTTCTTTTTTTAGATGTGTTAATAGTTGTAATCAGGTTAATGTCAGGTCCTGCTGACCTGGGAATCCTCTGCTATTAAGGTGGTTACTTAGCTATTCGCAGTACTATTTTATCTAAAAGTTCATTTACAAGTTTTATGATCAAGGCAAAGACAGCAATCTCATTTTCAAGTGAAGACTTCACAGTCTAGACACACTTATGGGTTATTTATAAAATATAACACAAAATCATTATGTTTTATCTTTTTGCACTAAACTTTTTTTAGAGTATTTTGAGAATATGTGTGTTGGAGAGCTAGCATAAGAGGAGAGGCTTTTACTTCCCTATCTTTCTTTCACTTTACATGCAGGTAACCCTGGTTCAATCCCTGACACTATGTATGATCTCCTGAACACCACCAGGAATGATCCCTGAATACAGACTAGGAAAAGCTACTGAAATACCCCTGGGTGTGGCCCAAACCCCAACCTCGCCCCATAAGAAACAAAACAAAAAAGTGTATATGTGATCAGTTAAATAAGCTTGAGACTATTTTTCCAGAAATCTTTTTTACGTACATTTCTGCCTAACTTATTTAAATATTCAGGTGTATAACAAACACATACTTCTCAGTGACAGATATTTACTTAAATGTTTACTAGGTGAAAGACACATACCATATATATTACACAAATCTTCAATAATGTTTCAATTCACTTAATGTAACATTATGCTTTTTTGTAGTAGAATTTTTATTTCATTAATGCTTTTCAACTTTGTTTGTTAATTTGTATGACAACTAGGATGCTCAAGGGTTACTCTTGGCTCTGCACTGAGGAATCACTCATCACAGTACTCTTGAGACCATACCCGTGGGTAATAAAGTCAGGTGGGCTATGTGATAGGCAAGCTCCCGACCCTCTCTACCCTAGCTCTGCAACTGACTTTACATATTTTAAAATAATTATAGTTAGTGCTAAGCTAATCTTTATTTAAATGAAATGCACTGTTTTCTTAATTTTCTAGAAAATTTGCAATATTTAAAATATTAAATATTAAAAAAATACTACCTTTTTTTTTTTACTTCGTAGGCAAGATGATGGTACAGCTGGTAGAGCATTTGACTTGCTCACAGATGACCCATACTTCGTGTCCCACTGTGTCCTCAAACTCTGCCAGACATGATTCCTGGGCATACGACAAAAAGTATGTCCTGATCACTGCTGAGTGTGGCACAAAAATTTGTTGTATTTTTTATTTCAGGAAAACAATAATCAAACTCAGATGATAATGTTAGAAAAATGGCATTATGGTCAGTTAAGTAGATATATTCTGTGACAATTAAAAATACATACAATATTGGCTAGCCAATATGTCCTATATAATAAAGACGTTTATAAAACTTTTGGCTATATTGTGGCATTACTTTTTGTTTCAAAAAGATTACTGATTTTACACACACACATATGCACTCATTTACACACTCACATTTTTGGATTTCATCATTATACCTCTTTAAGTTTATAAGCCTTTCTGCTTAAAGCATTTTGAAAGAATTGCAAGTTTCGCATTGAACCAGGGATTGAACCAGGATTACCTGCATGTAAATCTGGTAAGCTTAATGCATTGCTTACCAAATTTATTTCAAGGGATACAATAGCATATAAACTGATGTGTGCACTATAAGATATTTAAGACTAAATTGCATGAATTTGTCTTTGGTTAGCTTAAAGCAAAATTTAGTTCAAACTAAGCAACTCAGAAGGACAGTGTGTGCCTTCCTTGTTTGAGGCCTGAATTTGCCTCTCAGTGGTAGAAATATTTATTAAATTAAGAGCCCTCAAATTTAATAAAGCAATAATACATATATAAATGTTACAGAGTTAAACATTTTTACATCACAGAATTAGAAATTGGGTTACAGAAAAAATCATCAATACTTGAAAATATGAGAAACTTCATAAGTTAGATATTTTTACTTAATCTCTGATTTTTGTAAATAACTACAAGTTAGTATCCTTAACATAAAGAAAATGATTTTTTACTTTCTTATCATTCGTATGGGTAAAGGTAAAACACAGAATCATAAATTTCAATGGAAAAGTAAGAATGGTCCTCTGGTATTACATCACCTTGTTTAAAGAGGGATTTCACTTTGTAAAGCTAAAGTTTATACCCATTGAAAACTAACTTCCTAGAAGACAAAGTTCAGTGGCTAAGATACGTGCCTTGCTCACAGGTGACTGGGGTTTCGTTGCTAGAACTCTATAAAATTTACTGAGTTCCTTAGAACCACCCTGAAAACCAACTCATGTGACTCAAAAAACATAAAAGTAAAATAATATTAAAATCACTGTATCACTGTCATTCGGTTGTTCATCAATTTGCTCGAGAGGGTGCCAGTAACGTCTCCATTCATCCCAGTCCTGAGATTTTAGCAGCCTCTCCTTACTCATCCTTCCAAATAGTGCCGTATTTGAGGCTCTTTCAGGGTCAGGGGAATGAGATGCATTATTGTTACTGTATTTGGCATATTGAATATGCCACAAGGATCTTGCCAGGCTCTGTTGTGAGGGTGGAATACTCTCGGTAGCTTGCCTGGTCTCTCCGAGAGAGACGGAGAATGTATATAAGAGAATATAAGCAAGTATGTTAAAACCAAACACATGTGTGCTGCTTTAGGTATATCAATGGGCTAGACGGTAAGATGTCAAGATGTCGTGGGGCAGCTTCTGGGAGGTTTGTTTTATACTCTCTGGATCTTGGCCATTGATGGGATTACATGGCGATGAAGGTAGTTTGTGGGTGTGACAGTGGGTGTGAAGCTATTGTAAAATGGGGGATCTGGGTGGAAGCCTCCCAGTCCTGATCCTAGCAGCCTTAGAGATCTCAGTCCTGGGGTTCGCATACCTGGGTTCCTCTGCCAGTTCCTTCCTGTGTGAGGCTCGTCCAAGAGTGTGGAGAGTGGCTCTGAGCATGGCTGTGGCTGGGTTCTCAATGATTTAGCTGTTGGGAGGCTCTGCTCAGAGCAGGGAGGGAAACTCAACCCTCTCCCCATCTGAGCAGCCCCAGTGAGGATAGCCTGGTATGGGGGCAGGAGACTGCATCGCTCTCTTGAGGGAGCTGTGTTTTATAGTCTCTGGGTAGGACCGTTGATGGGATTACATGACATCAGGGGCAGTTTGTGAGTGTTACTGTGAAGCTACTGGAAAATGGGTCTCTTCCACCCAAATCCCCCATTTTCCATTTTCCAATATTAAAATGATAATAAAAATAATTTTCAACTATTGAAACCAGTTTTCTAACTGGCTGTGTTTATGAATTTAGCTAGTCTAAGTACTTTAAGTACTTTGTGTTATTGGGATTATACAGTATATATATATATATATATATATATATATATATATATATATATATATATATATTGCTTTTTGGGTCCCACCCAGCGATGCTCAGGGCTGACTCCTGGCTTTGCACTCAGGAATTACTCCTTACAGTGCTTGGGGGACCATATGGGATGCCGGGGATCGATCAAACCCAGGTCGGCCACGTGCAAGGCAAACTCCCTACCCGCTGTGCTATCGCTCCGGCCCCAGTATTTATATTTTTATCAGTGCCCTATTGTTTTTAATACAGTAGCTTCACTGCTCATTTATATTTTAGCATATATAAAATGACTCCTAATTTTTATGGCCAAAAGTACTTTTGTATTTCTATATACTGTATATAAGTGTGTATATATACATACACACACATACACACAAATATATATATGTATATATATATATATATACATACATACATATATATGTAAACAACATCCAGAGACTATAAAACCAAGCTCCCAGAAGAAGCCTGCTCAGATATGGACTGGGCCTTTTCTGCCCAGATTCCTCATTTTTCAGTAGCTAGGCAGTCACACCCAGAAACTGACCCCAATGCCGTGTAGTTCCATCAACAGCCAACATCCAGAGACTATAAAACCAAGCTCCCAGTTGGTCTTATAACCTAGTTCTCCCTCTTGGAGAAACTGGCAAGCTACTGAGAGATTCCTGCTCGTGTGGGAGAACCTGGCAAGCTCCCCATGGTGTATTCATATGCCAAAACCAGTAGCAATGATGTGTCTCACTTCCCTGACCCTGAAAGAGCCTCCAATGCAGCACCATTGGGAAGGACGAGTAAAGAGAGGCTGTTAAAATCTTAGACTAGGACAAATGGAGATGTTACTGAGACTCCTCAAGAAAATTGACAGTCAATGGGATGATGATGATGGTGATGATGATGATGGTGATGATGATGATGATGATGATGATGATGATATTTGTAAATTTTAGCTACTATGATTTACAACTTTGCAGCTGAGTCTGTGGTAGGGTTTCATGCTCACATTTCAAGAGCAGACCGTCCACCTAGTGCCCCTTTGCCCCCACAGTTGCCTCAGGGTCTCCCTCCTGCACGCCCTGTGCATTCAGATCCCACTTCCCACATATCACTGTCCTTCTCAGCTGTGTTCTGTAGACTGTATCACTGTCACTGTCACTGTAATCCCATTATTCGTTGATTTACTCGAGCGGGCACCAGTAATGTCTCTATTACTCCCAGCCCTGAGATTTTAGCAGTCTCTCCTTAATGTGTCTTTCCCAATGATTGAAGGCTCTTTCAGGGTCGGGGAATGAGAGTTATCGTTATTGTTTTTGGCATGTTGAATATGCTATGGTTAGCTTGCCAGTCTCTGCCCGTTCAGGCGGGATACTCTCTGTAGCTTGTGTGACTGTAGGAGAGGTATATTAGATTTTATTGATTTTGGTCTTTTGGTCTTCCCTTAATATGTGTTTTCAATTTGACGTACGATTTTTTTTAATCCATTTGCTCATTGATGAATTCTAGCTTTAGGCTTTTGTGAGTAATGCTACAACTCCAATAAATATAATACATTTTAAAATTATTTAGACAATAATAAACAAAAATAGCACTATAGCACTGTTGTACTGTCGTTCCATTATTCATCGATTTGCTCGAACCGGCACCGGTAATGTCTCCATTGTGAGACTTATTACTGTTTTTGGCATATAGAATACACCACAGGTAGCTTGCCAGGCTCTGCTGTGCAGGTGGGTTAATCTTGGTAGCTTACTAGGTTCTCCATGAGGGATGGAGGAATAGAACCTGGGTCAGCCATGTGCAAGGCAAACACCCTACCTGCTATACAATATCCCTCCAGTAAACAAAAATTAAAATACATTATTTAGAGTCTCTCCTATAAATATATATACAATATATTTGTATATAACATACTATATATTTCAGGTATTATATCCATCAGCACAGAGATTTCAATTCTTATTCATGCTTACAATTGTTATTTTCATTTTGCCACCAGTCATTAATCACAGTTAAACCTATCTATCTAGGTAGCTAGTTACCATCTATCTCATTGATCATGACATCGAATGCTATTTTGCATCTTGATAACTATAGCTTTGTGATATAGTTAAAAGTCTGGGACTGCTCCTCTGCTACTTAATTGACTATTCAGAGACTATATTATTTTAAAAATATTTGTTGTATTTTTTAAATTATTTCTTTATTTATTAAATAAATATCTGTATTTATTTCTTTAATTATATCATGGGAATTTATGATGAGCATGTCATTGTACTCTACTACTGCAAATAATTTTTAGAGATTTAATGCATATATATGTGCAAATATATCATACACAATTTAAAAATACAAATTCATTTGAGTTAAAATGTCTGAGTAAGCAAATACACACTTTCAAATAAATACATAAGTGGACAGCACTTAACTGAAAAAAGTACAAATTCTTATCATCAGGAAGTGTAAATTTAAACCACAGTGAAATATTAGTATCTTATATAAGACAAATACTAGAGAGAATATAGAGAAAATTTTCCTGGTATACTGTTATTGGAAATGCAAATCAGTACAGTTATTTGGAAAAACTATTTGAAGCTTCCTCAAAAACAAACAAATCATAAAGTGAAAATTTTATATTATTAAGCAATTGTCACCTTTGAATCTTTATCCAAAGTATTTTTTCATTAAAATATGGGTTTAAATAACTTTACATATATATGTATGGTGAAATTGTACTTAGAAATATATATACCAATATGAAATTTGTACTTGAATTAGAGTAAGTTATAAAAGCATTACTGAAGCCCATTAATCATGAAGCATTTAAATGAATTATGCAAAAAATAATCCGTGTTTTCAAATATATCTCTTGCCAAGAAAATATTTTTGTCTTGGAAAGATGAGTTTTCCATTTTAAAGAAAACATTTCAAACTTTCTTTGTCCTTTTACTCTAAAATTTCCAGATAGATAAACAAAAAAAGTTTACTTGCTTAATTGTCTGTATAGTTTTTGTCTTTGTACAATAAGGCTTTTTAATGTTCAATTATACATTATGTGGCAATTGAAAATATGCATCAGGTTTCATAAATATATGAACCAATATATTTTCTGTGGTAATCTGACATAAGCAATTTACTAAGGAAAAGATTTTTTTCAATATATTTTTAATTCTGGAAAGCATTATGAATTAATCTAATTGTTATTCATAAGCAGTAATTAATAGTTATTATAATAGCTATCAATGTTTGTAAGCCATAAACCATAAGTATTTAAATAATAAAAATTGTACTTGATATTTTTCTTGATTTTTGTCATGAAAAACAATTCACAGAAAACAATTATAGTGAGTATCTAAGTAATAATAACAACTGAAGTTGTCATTTTTGATTCCATGTATCACCAAAAGCATCTCTATTTGTTATTTAACAAATACTTTTTAACATTATATTGTATCTGACTTACTAGAGATCATGATTTTCCTGTAATTTGTATCTATCTTTTTACGAATCCCAAAAGGGATTTTTTGTTTCTCAGTATATTGTGTTCCTTGGACAATTTTTTTGTCCTCTGTTTCCGTCCCTTATATCCAGTCTACTTCTTTGAGATACATTTTTTGAGGCTTTACATATTTGATCTTACACAGTACTTGTCCTTTACTGCTTGCTGTATTCCACTTATTTTAATGCCTTCACGTTCTAACTATATTTTTCAAATGGTAGAATTGCCTTCTTTCTCAGGACTAAATAATATTTCTTTTAAATGTGTAGATCAAATGTGTGTGTGTGTTTTTCTTCCTTTCATCCATCAACAGTGTGCTTCCATTTTCTCTGGCTTTTGTGAATAATACTTCGAGAAGCCAAGCTGGGTTTTATCTCCAGCATTACACATGGTCCCCTCAGCACAGATAGGAGTGATCTCTGAGCACAGAGCCAGGAGTAAGGCCTGAGCACTCCCAGGTATCCCTCCCCCCAACACAAAACAAACAAAACAAGCAAACAAACCCAAAGGAGGGTTTGTATGTGTGTTCTCATATACTGTTATATTTCCTTTCACTTGGCTAATTGTCTTTTTTCTGTGTATGGGCTTTTGGTTTGATTCAAGCCTGCATTAGTTTCTTTGGTTTCTTCTTTTGTCATACACAAATTGCTGTAAACCAATTTTAGTTAACTTTTACTATTTCTGCTAGGATTTTAGGGTTTGGTCTTAAGTTGTCTCTTATCTACTTCTAGTTAATGTTTTGTGAATGATGCTGTAGAGAGGACTGATCTCATTCTTTCAAAGGTGATTGTCCAGTTTTGTTGCGACAAATTAAAGAGAGTACAACTCTCTATTAAATAGTCTGGACGCCTTTGAAAGATATTGAGAACACTTAATTTCTTTGAATATTAGACTATATAGTTCAAGTATTAGAGCACATTCAATAAGAAATATTAATTTGAGTTTTATTTTTCACTTTCTATGTACTTATTGCACGTTAGAAGACATAATATAAATCATGCTTATCTCTTTTCTCTATTGGCTTTTTTTATTCTTATTACCCTCCCCATAAAACTTTCCAGACCTCCAAATTTCATACTTCTCCTTATCTGTTTTACCTTATCTAGTACATCATGGAGATTGTGTTTGCAATTCACTCCTGTTGCAAATTTCAGTGGCCAAAATTAACTCATAGCAAGCAAATCTCTTTTAACTATCATGGCCCTTTTGCAATTAAAAATTGTTCTTTATAAATGTAAGTAATATAAATATTAAATTACAATAAGGCATCATAATGAAATAAAAATTAAAAAATTGGGAGTTCTCCCAAATCAAGATATTAGCCTTTTCACCATTGTAGAAAGTGCATAGAGAAGAGTCTGGAAAGAAATATAAAAATGGCTTAATCTCATAATTTGCACTTTTCTTGGTTCCAATAGAGTTGCAATTTTATGATTTCAATTTCAATGGCCTCCAGCTTCAGTATTTCTTTTTCTCTCTAGTTTCCCAGAATGATTTTTTCTGAAATGTAACAATGTTTTGCCTTTATTTAGAGCTAGTAGATATTTATTTTTGTTGGTGTAAGTAACACAAACCCTGGCTGATTGATGATGGTGACTTTTACATTCACAAGTCTGTTTGGGAGTTGACTTGTTCTATTCCCCTTGGAACTCATAGCGGTTATTAAAACTTGATATGAAAATAATATGTCCAACTTTCCCCAGAGGCCATGAAATGTGATATAAGTTTTTCTCTTCTACTAATGGGAGAGTTCCTCCGCACAATGAAAATAGAATTAAAGTATAGTTCACTTGCAATTTTAGTAATCATGTGGAAATTTACAGTTCTTATGAAAAGAAGGGAACATGCAAGATTTGCCATTAGTGGAAAAACAGTGTACTAATTCTGTTTCGATGAGGTAAGAGAATGCACCTATGCACCCATTAAAGCAAAAGAAGAGCCAGTTTTATATAAAAATGGTTATGGAATAGATCATACTAGAACTAAGACGTGCTTGCCTTAGAAAGAAATAGAATATATTCAAGGTACTATCATTTGAACTTTAACATTTTAAGAAGGAAAACTCAAATATACAAATGATATGTCTTAAATTTCCTTATCAGATCATGTTAAACTTTTGAGAAAATTGCCACGTGGAATTTGATTACAAATTGCAATCTGCTATTTTGGAAAATGAGCTTTAATGTTTGTTTTACTGACAATTAATGTCAAGCTTAAATGCAGATGGCGTGTGGTTAATCTTTGAGAGTCGGGGTTGTCTTTGAAGTACTAAGGCAAATAGACATTGTTGATTGCTATATAATTGAATAGACACAACTTTACTTAGCTCTAAATGTATGTATTATCACTAATGCTTATTGACAAATTTGTTATCAGCCCGTGACTTTGAACCTCTGCAGCTATTTCAAGAACAAAACACCATATGACAGTTTTGCAAAAGACTGAAGGTGACTTTTCATTAATGAAGTATTCTGGCATAAACTAAATCTTGTAGAGTTTCAACTTTAGATGTTAAAGCCTAAGCTTATTTTCAGAAGAATGAAATTAATTTAATAAGTAAACTGCAACATTGATCAATTTTTATGTTTCCTCCTAGCTGTAAGTTTCATTTGGGATTGAATTTCACATGAATTGTTTAGGAATATTCACATTCTTGTAGAATCAATAATAGAAACTCTTCATTTCTTATCATGTCTTAGAATATGTGAATAAACAAAAAACTACATGAACTCATAAAGAAGGCACAATTAGATGTTTCTAAATAAATATTGCATTCGATTAATATATTTTCAGTTTTCTACCATCAAAAATAAAACTAAAAATTAGTATAAAGTATCAATCTATTTGTAGAATAAGTTTCCTTATAGACTTAAACTGCCATGTAACTCTAATATAAATACCAAAAAATAGAAACTAGATTTGCCAGCAATTTAAAATTAATTCCAATATTATTTTAAATTATGTGCAACTTTAATGATCCAGGAACTTGAATGACCTAAAATCACAATTGTTTAGTAATAAATCACTCAAAACTGTACAAACCATATAAATCTAGATGATCAACAGAACCCCACATACTGAAGGCAATTTCCATTTCCAACAAATGATACAAATAAATCTGTATTCTGTGATACAAGAGTTTTTAACGGTAACTTAAAATTGATACTTCCACTTGAAAAACAATAGTTTATTGACTTTTTGCATACAAGAAATAACCAATTACAGTTATTTAGAAAATATAATAAACTGTGATTTGTCCTGTGCAAAGATTATTTGTCAAAATAAAACCAATAGCTTGCCAGGATTATGTATATTCAATATATCACATCCTTTTCTGTTAAGAGTAACTCGATAAAAAGTTTCAAAGAAAACTGAATTTGTACTACAGAATCTGTGCAGTCCAACACATGATTTGCAAAGAGACTTGTGCCTGGGTCTTGTTTTCCCTTGAGAAAATGAAACCAAGACATTCATGTCTGGAGAGAGTTCTGAATAAGATTGTAAACTGTAAACTGTCATCCTGTTGCTCATCGATTTGTTCGAACGGATACCAGTAACATCTCTATTGTGAGACTTGTTACTGTTTTTGGCATATCGAATATACCACGGGTAGCTTACCAGGCTCTGCTGTGCAGGCGAGATACTCTCCGTAGCTTGCCGGGCTCTCTGAGAGGGGCTCTCTGAGAGGAGGAATCAAAGCCGGGTTGGCCGGGTGCAAGGCCAACACCCTGCTGCTATGCTATCGCTCCAGCCTTATGAATAAGATTAGGAAATGAAATTCATCATTTAGGCTGATATTAAATCACCTAGTATGAGATCATATGGCTATAACCAAGTAAAAGAAGTTGGAATATAGTTTAGCTATGTATCAACAAATGGTGGTAAGTCTTCAGTTTTAGGTATTAGTCATTAATTTATCACACTTTTTGTGAATAATTCAATTTGAACATTTTGAAAGTTCTGTTTTATTTCTGATTTTTATTTAAGAAAAGTAAAATTTATTTATTTATTTTAATTTAATAGTTTATTTTTAATTAGTGTGTCAACGTGAGGGTACAGTTACAGATTTATACATTTTTGTGCTCATGTTTCTCCCTTACAAAGTTTGATAACCCATCCCTTCACCAGTACCCATTCTCTACCAAAAGTAAACCCAACATCCCTCCCCCCTCCCCAGTCCCGTCTCACCCCACCCCACACTGCCACTATGGCAGGGTATTCCCTTTTGTTCTCTCTCTCTGATTAGGTGTTGTGGTTTGCAATAAAGGTGTTGAGTGGCCATTGTGTTCAGTCTCTAGTCTATATTCGGCCCACATCATCTTTCCCCCAGATGACCTCCAACCACCTTTTACTTGGTGTTCCCTTCTCTGAGTTGCCCAGAATGAGAGACCAGCCTCCAAGCCATGGAGACAACCTCCTGGTACTTATTTCTACTATTTTTGGGTGTTAGTCTTATAGTCTATTATTCTATATTCCACAGATGTGTGCAATCTTTCTATGTCTGTCTCTCTCTTTCTGACTCATTTCACTTAGCATAATACATTTGAGGTTGTGTGTGGGGATATTCCACCCTGTTCCATTGGTCTGCAGTTCTGCCTTTGTTCCAGTACCATGCTGTTTTAATTGTTACCGCTGTGTAGTAGAGTTTAAGGTTGGGGAGGGTGATGCCTCCCATCATCTTTTTCCCAAGAATTGTTTTAGCTATCCGTGGGCATTTATTGTTCCATATAAATTTCAGGATTGCTTGCTCCGTTTCTTTGAAGAATGCCATGGGTATCCCTATAGGGATCGCGTTAAATCTGTATAATGCTTTTGGGAGTATTGCCATTTTGACAATGTTTATTCTCCCTATCCATGAGCAGGGGATATGTTTCCATTTCCTCATGTCCTCTTTATTTCATGGAGTAGCGTTTTATAGTTTTCTTTGTAGAGGTCCTTTACTTCTTTAGTTAAGCTGATTCCAAAGTATTTGATTTTCTGGGGCACAATTGTGAACAGGATTGCTTTTTTCATGTCCCTTTCCTCTGTCTCATTGTTTGCATATAGGAAGGCCATGGATTTTTGGGTATTGATTTTATAGCCTGCGACTTTACTGTATAGATCAATTGTTTCTAAGAGTTTCTTACTAGAGCTTTTAGGTTTCTCTAGGTATAGTATCATATCATCTGCGAATAGTGAGAGCTTGATTTCTTCCAAGAAAAGTAAAACTTATATAACTTGACCAAGCTGTAAATTTTACGACCCTGATACACGAAAAAAACTTCATTATTTATAATTGACTATTTTTGCTCTTTATATAAAATGATGAATTATCAGATCTTTTCTGAATAGAATATGCTTCTGAAGTATGAATATGATATCACTTGTATCACTTGTCATCCCATTGATCTTCTTTGGCTCGAGCAGGTGTCAGTCACATCTCCACTCGTCCCTGCCTCGTGGTAGTGTAGCCCAATGGCACCTGCTTGCTCCAGGAACACGAAGAGCCTCAAACCATTCGTTCAGGGTTTTGACACAGAAATCTGACTATCTTGTAGGTGGGCAGCCATGCAGTCTTTGACGCCCCATAGAATCCAGTCGGTAACAGCTTTAGTCCAGTGGTCATCTCTAAATCACATTCTATGTTGGGCCCATCTGATGTTCCATGTCTTGGCAAATGAGACAGCGTAACTGATTCTTTATTGTCTACGGAGGTCGGAACTCCGTATTCATTCTTTCACTTGAGTGAAATGTGATACTCCAAGCATAGCTCTTTCTTTTTCTCTTTGGGATACCTGAATAGCGTTCTTGTCCTATTTTAGTAGAGCCTGGGTCTCTGAAGCATATGTTAGTGCAGGAAGAACGGTGGAGTCGAAAAGATGTACCCGGAGCTGGAGGTTATTCATCCTCTTGACAACTTCTTTGAGGCTCTTGAAGGCATTCCACGCTGCTTTCTTCCTCCTGAGCAGTTCTGGTGCCAAGTAGTTCTTCATGTTGAGGATGCTCGGGCAGAGTCTCACGCATGAGTGAATCCCCACAGACCCTCGTAATGTGGAAATTGATATATTATATATCATAATTTACTATTTTATGTATGTGTATATCTACCAATGATATTAGTCTTTGGATACACAAAATAATAACTTGGTTTATTCAGCAAAGTATGAATTTGATCACTTCAACAAAGTTTTACTTCTCATTTTTGTGTGTCTTATTTTACTAATGGTAATTCCCATATTTTTTAAATTGAGATATCATGGCATATTTCTATATCTTAGTTATAACAAAACAAAAAAATGTTTTGCGTTGTACAGAAAAAATATTAATTGAAATATTCCCCACTAACTTAGTGAATAACCTTAAAAATAAAGTATTCATTTAAAAATTAAAACTAAATTTATATTAAAAATAGGGATATCCAAAATTAATAGAATATATTTTTTGGGCTTGAGTGATAGAATAGCGGTTAGGGCATTTGCCTTCCACGTGGCCAACCTGGGTTTGATTTCTCCGCCCCTCTCGAACTGCCCAGCAAGCTACCGAGAGTATCTTGCCCGCACAGCAGAGCCTGGCAAGCAACCCGTGGTCTACTGGATATGCCAAAAACAGTAACAACAAGTCTCACAATGGAGACATTACTCAAGCAAATCGATGAGCAACAGGATGACAGTGATGACAGTGATACAGTGATTTCCATAGTTTCCTCAGTCTGTTAATTCTTTAATTAACTTTTGGAGAACCTATTATGCATCAGTCACTTTTGTGATATGCATGACAAAATACTATACAAGTCAAAATCCCTGCCTGTTCAATAACTTTGGGTTGTCCTCGCTCCCTCTATAGGAGCTTAGATTTATGGAGCCATTTCAACAACAGTGCCCTTGAGGCACACCCAATTCCACCCATCAGGCACTAATGATCCTGTATTGCTTTTGTTCTTTCCTTTGTCAGTTGCATGGTTTAGCAAAGGTCTTTTTGTATAGACACAGAAGGATAGTTCATACTATGCTTTTGTAGCATGGGGGTTGATTGACTCCAAATAATATTTACTCCTGGGCTCCATCATACTTACCTGACTTAAACCTCAGTTCTCTTTACTTCCTAATATACTCAAAAAGAGGATCCTGACAAAGGAATTGGATGGACACAAGACAAGCTGTAAGTTACCCTGGAATCGAAAGGGGACAAGCTAAGCGCCATAAGTGTAATAAGTTAAGAGAATGATCATGGACAAATTCTGTCATGATCCCAAAAGTAGTACCTGAATAAGGACCCTGCTGGGGTTAGGAAAAACTAATCTGACTTGAGAACTGTGGACTGGAATATATAGCGAGATGTCCCCAGGAAGAACCAAACTTTAAACTTAATATATCTTTTACTGTGTTCATACAAAATTACTAGAAATATTATTAAGAATGGGGGTGGGTTGACGTTCCCTCCCCACACTGAGGAGAGCCCCAACAGCCGAAGACCTCCAGAATCCAGCCACAGCCATGCTCAAAGCCCCTTTTCACATCTTCGGATGAGCCTCATACATAAAGGAACTGGCAGAGGAAACCAGGTGTGCGGGACCTGGGGCTGAGATCTCCAAGCCTGCTAGAATAAGGACTGGGCCTCTTCCTCCCAGATTCCCCATTTTCCAGTAGCTAGGCAGTCGCACCCAGAAACTGTCCCTGGAAGCGTGTAATCCTATCAACAGCCAACTTCCAGAGACTATAAAATCAAGCTCCTGGAAGCGACATCTTATAGTCTAGTTCTCCCTCTCAGAAAACCTGGAAAGCTACTGAGAGTTTCCTGCCTGCATAGGAGAGCCTAGCAAGCTCCCCTTGGAGCATTCATATGTCAAAACCAGTAACAGTGATGGGTCTCATTCCTCTGATCCTGAAAGAGCCTCCAATGTGGCACCGTTAGGAAGGATGGGTAAAGAGAGGCTTCAAAAATCTCAGGGCTAGGATGAGTGGAGACATTACTGAGACTGCTCGAGAAAATCGATGATCAATGGGATGATGATGATGATGATGATGATGATGATGATGATGATGATGATGATGATGATAAGAAGTAAATTTACTATGATGGTTTAAATGGGTTACTAGCTGAGGAAAGAATAAGGAAATACTCCAGCCCGAGAAAAGTGTTACTTGATTGAAAACTTTTAGTTTTCAATCAAGTATAGGTATAATCCTGCCCTAATCAGGAGTGCTAAACTTTCAGATGATATTTTGTCCAGGAGTTAATCTCCTAGAACCTCTTCTGAAGGAGTGGCTTTACTTCTGTTGTTGTTATGACAATGTTCAACCCTACCTATGTGTACCCCCATCCTTCAAGATCGCTATATGCTGTAAGGGGAAAGACGGGACTATGATGAAGATAAGGACTAGAAGAAGTAGATGACAATGATGACTGGAAGTAGAGGACTATGAAACCAGTATGAGATGAGGAAGAAAATGTAATGAGATATAGGACTTTGAGGTCTATGAGGAGACTAAGATGATAGAACTATGATGGCTGGGACTACGACCAAATGACAACTATGACTTGCAGTAAGGAGAGAGATTAGACTATGATGGGGAGGAGAGAGAAATGAACTGACTACAGGACATCCAGGGCCTGTTTCTCTGTTTCCCCTGTCCTCCGTCCACCGTAGCCATGCATCGGCTTGAGGAGGCATATCTAGTCCACTCAATGCACAAGTCCCATGGTGGGGTAACCTAACATGCCTTTTGATAAAATTCACACTTGCCAATAAAATAATGACTTTCATTTTAGAATATGTTCTGAATAAGGGTCATTATACAACACTCAGAAAATATATTCTGAGTATATAAATATATAGGTATATATACACATACATACATATATGCATGTGCATATAGATATGTATATACATATATGAGCATATAGACATATATTTACATAGGCATATACAAATACACATACATATGTATACACACACCTTTATATATACATGTATATTTATGTGCGTATTCTATTACATAGTATAATGGCCTGAAAGTGATCTGTTTTAGGTAAAGGAGAAAAAAGGAATTATTTTTAACATTTAAACCAAAAATATTTAATTTTGGATAAAATCATCACAGAAACCCTTTGTCAGTATTTGGCATCTAAGCAAAATCTGAATGCAAGGTACATATATGGGAAGTAATTTAGGTCAAATCTTTTCAGTCATAATTTAAACAGATCCCTCTCAAGTGGAAAGTAAGCAATTATGGAGTTTGACTGAATTTTGTGCTAAAATAGAGATTGAATGAACTGTAGGGTGCAGTTTTGTAGTGATTGGTGGTTCTAAGTAATGGAAAGGTTAATGGCATTTGCAAATGCAGATGCAAGTATTGTTTTCTGCATTGAATCATTGGTGGGGGAAGGGCATGTGCAAGTAACTACATTTTACTTGTAACTTTATTATAGGACTGTGTCTGGAATTATGAGCTGGTTGTCTATACTTACCAAATAAAATTGAGAATTTAATTATTTTATGGCATTATTAAACTAAAGCTCACCTGCGTTGCCAAGTGAGGTTAAAGTTTTAGACATTGTTTTATGAAAAAATGAAATCCTATTATAGTCTATTTCTAGCTTTACTTATATATGGGGCATGTCATAAAAATAATTGGTTATTAAAAATATAGCAAAGTCATAACATCACATATTATATATATATATATATATATAATATCAGCAAGTGCTTTCATGTCAGAAGAATTTTGATGTGTTGCGTATTGGGCTGGAACTATAGCACAGAGTGTAGGGTGTTTGCCTTGCAAGCAGCCAACACAGGTTCAATTCCTCTGCCCCTCTCAGAGAGCCTGGCATGCTACCTGTGGCGTATTCGATATGCCAAAAACAGTAACAGGTCTCACAATGGAGACATTACTGGTGCCTGCTCAGGCAGATCTGTGAGCAACGGGATGACAATGACAGTGACAGTGTATTTCATATAAAAAAAAAACAAAACTAAGAATAGGTAGAATTAGAACATTTAAAGGTGAAATATTTCTGATCCTTGTGTTTGGCAGTTAAATTAACTGGAAGAAGTGTAACAACTAAAAAGATCATCTAATTTTGTGCTAATATAATTTTATTGAATACGAGTATTCAAGGTTAGTGCTAGCAAAGCAGTATAAAGCTATTTTGTTGTTGTTAAGAATCTACTATATACTGCTAGGGAAGTAGTATAGAGTTTTAGTTTTTTGTGCAAAATTTTGTACTTAATGACTTAAAAATCATTACACAAGGCAAAAATCATATCAAAAATCAGAAAAATCTTGAAAAAAGACATGAAGTTCTAGATTCAAGAATGAAGTGGTGGGGCTGGAGCGATAGAACAGCAGGGAGGGCATTTGCCTTGCACGCGGCCAACCTAGGTTCAATTCCCAGCATCCCATACGGTCCCTCAAGCACCGCCAGGAGTAATTCCTGAGTGCAGAGCCAGATGTATTCCCTGAGCATCACTGGGTGTGACCCACAAAAGAAAAAAATGAAATACTGCCTTGAATTGCTTACAATATTTTATAAAGTGCTAGAATCTGTTTCATAAATGATTGCTAAAATTCACTAAAAGAGTGACCAAAAAACAAAAGAAATAACTCAAGATATTTTAGTTTTCACAAACTTTAATTTTCATTATAGCAAAGAGGAAGCATCCAAATGTATCTGTCATTGTGGACTTCATTCAATCACTGACAGTTAAAATTGACATTGTTATTTTACATTTCAACATAATAGTAAATAATAATTTTTATAAAATGCTAAATAGAAAAAAAGCTAGTAAATATATCAAACTATGACCATACAAGAGTTTTATAAATTATTCCAAACAAGGCATGCTTTTTTATTAAATTCTATATGTTGGTTGATTAAAATTTCAAATGCATATATCAAATTTCTATTGTCTATATAATTATGTGCCATACTATATTATTGCACAATTATAGAGTACATAATTACTATAGAAAGTTTTACCATACACAAAATGAGAATAAAAGTGTAATGACTCAAACACAGAGATTCAAGAACAATCAACACTTTTCTAAATTTTGTCATCTTTTTCTCCCACAGACATATATATTTATTAACTTTCCTGTTTTTGAACTAGGCAGTTAGATTTTGGACACCACTCATTTTTACCTTAATTATTTTTAACAATTGTCTGAACTTTGTATTATCTTAATTCTTTTAAATGTTACATCATACATTGTTATCATGGAACCCCAGAGAATGTGTCCTTTTTTAAAAAAATGTTATCTAGAATCCTAAATAATTGTGTATATTTATTTCAATTTTGTATTTTATATGGCAAAATGAATTTGAATATATTCGGATCCCAATGTGTGTCACACATTGCATTTGTTTGTGGTCTTCTTAGTTTGTTACTTATTAACAACCCAAGCCCATGTTCATATATACATTAATTATATTTTGTGTGCATTTTCCTTTGTAAAAATTAATAGTTTTGTATTTATCTGATTATTTGTACTTGGTGAAAGAGTGAGATCGAAGACATGTTGGGGGGTTGTATGCCTGTTTGTGTAGCATCAAACAGCTTTAGATAATATTTAAATGAGTGGTGCTGTGTTTCAGTAATCTTTTTTTATGGACAATAACACTTGAATGCAATAATTTTCACATGTTATTGAATGTCTTTTTTATTATTTTAAACTATTTAAACATTTAGAATTCTCTTTATAGCTTGCAGATTTCAGCAAACAATGCACCAGGGAATCATTTTGATCCTAACTACTTTGTTCATTATAACTTATCTGCTGATAATTCAATTTCAGAGCTGAATGAGATTATATTTATTTTTTTAGACAGCAGCCGTAGTTAGTGAAATTGCAAAGTGCCTAGTATTTGCTTGTCTCCTTCTCCTAATGCTGATTTTTCAGCCTGATTCTTCCTTTTCTTAGGGGATGAGTGGAGAATGCCCAAGTGTGCTAGGGACTTACTCCTGGATCCTTGCAAGGCTCAGAAGTCATATGGGGTAATGAAAGCGAAACTAGATGAGGGAAGCACTCTACCCATTGTACTACCTCTGCAGCTCTTGATTATTCCATTTAAATGTTCCACAAATATGTAATATATAGACATATTTTACACCATTTATTGGTTTTATCATTTAGTTTGGGCTGGAGCGATAGCCCAGTGGTAGGGTGTTAGCCTTTCATGCGGCCAACTCATGTTCAATTCCTCGACCCCTCTTGGAGAGCCCGGCAAGCTACGGAGAGTATTGCGCCCACACGGCAGAGCACAAGCTACCCGTGGCGTATTGGATATGCCAGAAACAGTAACAATAAGTCTCTCAATGAGAGACTAACTGGTGCCCACTTGAACAAATCAATGAGCAACGGGATGACAGTGACAGTGACAGTGATTATTTAGTTTGGGGAGTAAAGATATTTTTTTGAGCACCAATAACTTGGTTAACCTAAATTATTATAACATTGATAATTTATATATCATGATTTTCTTTTTTCACCTTTACTACATATGCATATATATATTCAATATGTATTAGCTGGAGCTATAGCACAGCGGATAGGGCATTTACCTTACATGGGGCTGACCCGGGTTTGATTCCTCCATCCCTCTTGGAGAGCCCGGCAAGCTACTGAGAGTATCCTGCCTGGACGGCAGAGCGTGGCAAGATACCCATGGCATATTTGATATGCCAAAAACAGTAACAACAAGTCTCACAATGGAGATGTTACCAGTGCTTCCTCGAGCAAATCAATAAACAACGAGATGACAGTGTTACAGTGCTACATATAATTGTTTGGGGTCAGAATCAGCAGTGTTCAGACTTATTCCTGGGTCTGTGCTCACAATAATGACTGGTGGTACTCAGAAGAACATATGTGTTGCTCAAGAAACCAAATGAAGAGCCAGGGATCAAGCCATATATGGGAATATACAAGGGAATAGCCTTTTCCTACCCTACAATTTTTCTGGCCCTGGAAAGTAATTTATTTTAATTTTGTGGTCATTCCCAATTGTGAACAAGTCTTACTCCTTGCTCTGTGATCAGGGAAAAAGGACCATTTGTATCATCTGTTGTAAAAAACTAAGGCACGCCCCCAGGGCGTGCACACTCTCCAGGCAGCTCTGTCTCACTGTCCATGTTCAGGGTTTTGGAACCGCTGTGTATGGGCTGGATGGAGACAGCTGTTAGCCAAGGACAGGCGAAGGAAGAATGAGGACCAAGCTGGTTGCTGATTATTTACCATATATTCAATCTTCCATCTTTCTCATTTCCTGAACTTCTAGCTTCGTCCTCTTTCGTCCTCTCTCTGGATCTACTGCCACTCTGGATTCTCCCCTTCACTACTTGTCTCTCTCCACCTTGCCCTCTAGGCTACACACAGACAGGTAGCAAAATCAACATAAGAAAGCCCTTCCTGACTGCCAGCAGGTAAAATACCTCTTAAGGCTTTTCTCCTTTCCTTAGTCCAAACACACATTAACATCTTAATACTAGTTATTTTTGGTTGGACATAGCAAGAGATGCATTGAGGCTTGCAAGGCAGCTCTCCTGGCAATATCTTGCCACAGACTCAGACTACAGCACTCAGGCCAGATTAATCATTCCTCACCCTAGCAGGGTCCGAATCTAGTTATCACTGTTTGGATCATGACAGCATTTGTCCATGATCAAGCGCTTAACTTATAGTTAAGCATTAGGCACTTTGGCCAGGCCCATCTCGATGCCAGGGTAGCACACAACTCACCGCTTGCCCTGGGTCTGTCCCATCCCTCGTCGGGACCCTCGTTAGAGTGCTAGGAAGTAAGGGCAGCTGAGGCTTAGGTTGAGAGAACAGATGTCCAGGAGGAAATATCACGTAGAGTCAAATGACTCCCAGGTTACAAAAACATAGCATTTACTAAGTCTTCCTGTGTCCATACAAAAAGGACATTGCTCTGAATAAACTATGCAAAGGACTCAAGGAGAAGAGAAAAACAATATTTACCAGTCAACAGAACACTAAAAAAGAAGCTACAAATAAACACAGAGAAATGGGAGCACTGTGATGGGAGTAACCCAATAAACCTAAACTGCTATGTTATCCTACAATCTGTGATGATGCTCCAAGAACCATTAGCTTGCTCACTGGAGAGGCAAGTTCTACTTACTGAACTCTCTCTGTCCTAAGCATAATTTTAAATGGTCAAATTCATAGCTGAACTTGCTTCCCATATCTTGATATTAAACCTTCTAAAGATAAAGAGACCATTTCATGATAAATAAGACTTGCTAAGATTGTTTTACTCTAATATAGAACTCTTCTTTTAAGCTAGTTACAGTTTTAGATTCCACAAGTTTAAAATTTATACATATGCTTTATTTCACCTTTGAAGTAAAACAAAACTGTCTTTTTCTTTAAAGGAGCAAATGTCTCTATATGTGCCTCTTGAATAAAGGTGGACATTTAATTAAGAAAAATAGATATATTTGAGAGATATAATTGATAAGTATCAATTAGTTCTTCTGTTGAAGCCCTCTCCCTTAATATAAACATTTACATTTAAAAAGATGAAAAAATATATTATAAATTAAAAGTTCAAATGACATCCACAGTTTCTGTTGATGTAATTTACATTATCAGTTTTAGAATCCACTGAACCAATTCTTGCCCTCATACACAATCGTTATCATTATCCCAAGCTTAACTTGATCCTATGACTTCTAAATAAATTTTATTTGTCTTATTCCATTTTGTTTCAAAGTTATAAATTTAGTAAATATCCTAATATTAATAAGTTGAAAAATACCCTAAGTAAGTCCTAATAGACTCATGGAATTACCAAAAAATAGGAACTGCATGTTCCACCAAATTTCACAAACAACTTGCTTTACCTCTGAATATATTATACGTGAAAATATACTTATTAGTTATTCTTGAAAGAACACTTGCAAATTACTGGTATTTGAAATAAGCCTGTAGCTGAAAAGATTGTTACTTTCATTATCAAAGATAGCATGACCACTTTGGGGTTTTTCCAAGACTGCTATATATATGCAGAGTCATCTGTTTATTAAGAATTTAGTCAAGCATTTTGCAGATGCAAAGTCAAAGAGGACACACTCTCTTAGTTCTTCAATACTCTCTTCTTCAAAACCTAACTTATATTGCTGTTCTTTATTTCGAATGCAAAGCTTATCGATGTTCACTCTAAACACTTAATATAATTTTTAAAAACCGAAATGTAGAATTGGAAAATCACTGGACTGATTTTCTTATGTAAATAATTATAGTTGTAACCCATGTTGTCTCAAATTAATATCAATGTGCTGATGAATTACTAAATACCTTATGCAGTATATAAGAATATATGAAAATTTCTAAAGAAAAAAAACATAAAATTCCAAAATTGTCTATGAGTAGGTGGTGAACATAATAACTCTGTAGAAAATTTTTAAAAATTACATATATTAATTTAGCAGAATGCTTTTATAAAGTCATATTTATATGCTGTATGAAATAGCACAATGGACAACTATCAATTCAAATTTTTGAACATATTGGAACTCTTTAGAATTATACAACCTGATTGATTTAATAAAACTAGCGGTATGCATTAGACTTCTAATTTTAAAACTATTTTTAGTATTAAAATAAACCATAGCTGCAGTTTTTACATGGTTGTTGTAGAATCACTGTATCACTGTCATTCCATTGTTCATCGATTTACTTGAGTGGGCATCAGTAACATCTCCATTCATCCCAGCCCTGAGATTTTGGCAGCCTCTCCATACTTTTCTTTCCCAACGATTGGAGGCTCTATTCAGGGTCAGGGGAATGAGATTGTTATTGTTACTGTATTTGGCATATTGAATATGCCACGGAGGGGGGGGCAGGGGGCGGGCTTGCCAGGCTTGGTCGTGTGGGCGGGATACTCCCGGTAGCTTGCCAGGCTCTCTGAGAGACATATATATATATATATCTGAGATACATATATATCTGAGATACATATATATCTATATATACATATATATGTGTGTGTATATATATATATATATTTATCTTTATGATGATGTGTTGTACGGCTGCTTTGCAGCAACATGGGCCAGGAATGTTAACTCATGTGTGAGGGTTGGCCTGAGATGTGGAAAATAGCCTGGAGTGTGGCAGCAGTGGGGTAGTGGTCAGCTGCTGTGGCTGGTTCCATTGGGGTGGAAAGGACTCTCACTTGGCCCCCTCTGGGCACCCCTGGTACGGAATCTGGTGGCATGGTTATGGGGGCCTCATTTTATGATCCCTGCCGGGATAAGCAGCCGTGAGTTTTAGAGAGTGGCTGATGAGATTATCTGGTGCCGGCAGGAGGTGGTTTATGGGTGTGGCCCCCAGGTCACCGGAGATTGGGGGAAGCAGGCAGTGGATCTCTGCTCCAGGGTCGCGTTGAGCCCAGAGTCCAAGATCACAAAGTCTGTAAAAGTAAACAAAATACCAGCAGATTCGTATGCTAACACCTCATATCTTTCAAAGTGTTTTAAACTGAAGCAAAGACAGAAGAGATGGGCCAATAGACTCGAAATAAATGCTTGGCGTCTGGAGGCCAAGTTTGGACCCTGGCACCACCTCCTGGCCAAAACTAGCCCCTGAATACTCCAGAGTGTGGTCCAAAAAACAAAACCTAAAACCGAGAAAAAAAAAAGTTATTTTTGTTTGTTTGGGGACCATACCTGGCTCTGTATTCAGAAATTATTTCTGGAGGTGTTTGTGGGCTAGGGGGACCATACGGGATGCCAGTGAGTGAACCCAGGTTGGCTGTGTGCAAGGCAAGAGCCCCACAAACTGTATTCCTGTGCAGTTCCAGCAAAAATTCTTATTTGAATAGAACATAGAAAGTAGCACGAGAAATTTATTCCTCCCTTAAGAGAAAGAATAAGCTCTCATGCATGTGAGAGAAATTTGGGAACATTGTGGGTTTGAAATCTTGCTTTGATTGGAGGAAAAAGTGGTTTCCTATTGTGGACTTGGAATGTTGAAAAAGACCAAGAGTTGAGGCTCAAAAATACAGCAAGAATTTGAATCCGGGAAAAAAAAAAAGGGACAAATGAGGTCCCTCCAAGTTTTGGTAGGAAGCACTGTTATAGTGTGAAAGCGTACTGAGACACAAGGAAAAACCCTGCAGTACATTCTCCCTATGTTTGCTGACTACTAAGATAGAATAAGAGCGGTAGACCCTAGACCATCCTAAGTCTCACAAAAGCCAGCAGCGCCCTGTGACTGGGGAGGTCTCAAACCTGCTGTGTACTGATTGAATAAAATAGCAAAAGTAGACTGGGGCAAAAGCACAGCGGGTGGGGCGTTTTCCTTGCACATGGCCAACCCAGGTTAGATTCCCAGCTTCCCATATGGTCCCCTGAGCACTGCCAGAAGTGATTACTGAGTGCAGAGCCAGGAGTAAACCCTGTGCATTGCCAGGTGTGACACAAAAAGAAAAAAAAAAGAACTAAAAAGAAAATAGCAAAAATTCCCAGCCTCTCTCATCTGCAAACTAAACTGACACAATATCTCACAGTAAGTGTTGAGTATATTTTTGGGCATAGATTTACTTAGTTCTGTATCACTCTTCTTTCGTCATAACTGTCTGACATTCAATAACATCTACAAAATTAAGAATATTTGAGCCACCCTGAAGTGAGAGTTGGACAAAACCACATTTTCATTATTAGGGGCCTCTAGATTACAAAGACATAAAATGCCAGCTGTAGGGTTTGGGAAAGAGAGCTCAACTGGTAGGGCACATGTATAGCACACACAATACCCTAAGAAGAATCTCAGCACCATGTGACCCATCAAGAACCTCAGTGGGTAGCAGTGGTTGCTTCCAAACAACTCTGAGTCAGACAAGTAACTGTCTTGCCAGTATTGCTACCCCAAGTGAGGCTAAGAGTGTTTTCATAAAAATTATGAGTAGATTAATAATGATAGATGTGAGTTAACAGTATAGTGCAGCTTCATGTGTGAATTCCTAGGTATGATCCCCATTACCACACAAAATAAACTATGAAAGTGCTTAAATCATTATAGTACTTTATTGTTCCAGTCAAAAGTATCCCTCTAGCACAGCAGAGCCTGGCAAGCTATGTGTAATGTATTCAATATGCCAAAAACAATAACAACAAGTCTCACAATGGAGACATTACTGGTGTCTGCTCGAAGGAATCATGAACAATGGGATGATAGTGCTACAGTGACAGATGCATAATAGTAGAAAGACGAGCTATGTGGATGAACTGTTCAGTGGATTTCCAAATGTATGTTAGAAAACAAAAGAATAAGCAGCTGGGGGTCAGTAAAATTAAAGGTGTAACAATAGAAATTAAACTTAATGAAGTAGAAAGATTAAAAAGCTTCAACAGAAAATATTAACTATATTGAGGCATGCAAGTACATGAATGTGAAGGAGTCATGAGGAAATAAATGCAATATTTTACCTCAATATATTTAAGAAAATAGTTGGTAATATTTTTTTAAAGGAGTCTAATAGAAAAATAAGAGTAGGGTAGAAAAACACATTAAAAAATTCTTTAAGATACATCATGATAAGGTCAGAGAGACACCCAAGGGCAGAGTTACTGTTTGTTGTACCGAGGGAGGGCTCACTCTCTTGAACCACGTAGTCCCCTAAGACTGCCAGATGTGTGTCCCCGACTCTAAAAAATATTGAAAATAAAATTAATTAAATAACTTAAAAGTGAAAAATTGGGGCAGGAGCAATGGTATACGAGGTTGGATGCTCTTCTTTTTGACCTGGATTTGATCTCTGGCATCACATATGGTGACTTGAGTCTCCCAGGTCTGATCCCTGAGTGCAGAGACAGGATTGAAGCGTTGTGCAACACCAGCTATGTCCTTAACATCCTCCTAAAAAAAAAAAGAAGAAGAAAGAAAGGAAGGAAGGGAGGAAGGAAGGAAGGAAGGAAGGAAGGAAGGAAGGAAGGAAGGAAGGAAGGGAGGGAGGGAGGGAGGGAGGGAGGGAGGGAGGGAAGAAGGGCCGGCAGGAGGGAAGGAGGGAGGGAGGGAGGAAGAGGAGAGAGAGAAGGAGGAAGAAGGGAGGGATGGAGGGAAAGGAAGGAGGAAGAGGAAAGAAGGAATTTTAGTAATGTATCATTTTTTTCTTAGACTGTCCATCTGCAGATCTATACTGAAATTATTATTTTCTTACAATCTTTTGTATTTCAGCAGTGTCAAAAGCACTCTTCCATTTCTGAATCCTTTACTCAGTTTTCTCTTATTCTCTGCTAGTCTATCATACGCTTTATCAAATGCTGTGACCCTTTCAAAGAACCTGTTCTTAGTTTCATTTATATGGTTTCACTGATTTTTTTGTTGTTGTTGTTTAGTTTCAATTTTATATATATACGCTTCAGTATTTGGTAATTTATGCTGTTTTAAATAAAAATGAATATTGGATTTAATTATAAACTGCAAAAATACAGATTTTCAGGTTGGCTTGGGTCATATCTGGTGGTTCTCAGTGTTTACATTTGGCTCTGTGCTCAAATGTAGTCTATCTTATTAATTTTTGTGTGTACGCAGCCGACCTTGGTTTGATTCTTCGGTCCCTCTCAGAGAGCCCGGCAAGCTATGGAGAGTATCCCACCCACGCGATGGAGCCTGGAAGCTACCCATGGTTTATTTGATATGCCAAAAACATAACAAGAAGTCTCAAAATGGAAATGTAACTGGTGCCAGGTCGAGCAAATAGATGAACAGAATGGCAGTGCGACAGTGCGACAGTGCTAGAACAAAATCCACATCATTTATCACAAAATAACTTTTCTGATAAATTTCTTGAGTTTCCCACAAAAATTGTCTACTCAGAATTCAGAATCTTCTTTTAATCATATACTTCTTATTTCTTTCCTCAGATTTTATTAAAGAAAATTACAGGTAAGGCATGATACATATCTAGTAAAATTGAATCAGAATAATGATAATTTAGTGGAAAAGACTGAAAAATATTCTGGGTTAAAAATATGCTTCCTTCTTTAAGGGCATAATGGTGACTTAAAATCACAGTTTCTCACTTTTTTCAAATTTTACCTTTAATAAGGAGGAAGAGCTTTTATATATTGTGATAAGTAAATTGCTTATTTCTTGGATTTTTTTCATTCTACAATTCTCTATTCTACAATAGCATAATTGACATATATTTAACCAATAGACAATTCCAGTACAAACTAAATCCTTTGCCTGGTTACTGTAGGTGAATACTGGCTTATGGAATTGGCATTTATTTCAAAAGGACCATTTTCCTGATGAGGAAATGAAAGGAAACAAAAAAGGTAACAAAACAAACTTTTTTTTTGTTGTTTGGCTTTTTGGTTCACACCTGAGGAAGCTCAGGATTTATTTCTGACTGCACTCACAAGTTACTACTGGTGGTGCTCAGGGGACCATGCAGGATGTCAGGGTTCCATTCTGAGTGGGCCATGTACAAGGGAAATGGCCTTCCCACTGTCCCACTATTGCTCTAGACCCTGTCACTGTCTCTGTCATCCCGTTGCTCACCAATTTGCTCAAGCGGGCACCAGTAATATCTCCATTGTGAGACTTGTTGTTACTGCTTTTGGCATATCTAATATGCCACGGGAAGCTAGATAGGCTCTGCCTTGCAGGTGAGATACTCTCGGTAGTTAGCTGGGCTCTCTGAGAGGGGTGGAGGAATAAAACCTGGGGTGGCTGCGTGCAAGGCAAATGCCCTACCCGCTGTGCTATCGGTCTAGCCCCAGAGCAAATAATTCTTAAGATATATTAACTAGAAATTTCTGGACCTTTATGTAAGACCATTTAATAAAATTCACCTAAAAATCACCTAAAAAGTTATTTTTATAGCACTATTAAACTGTGATGATGTATATCTAAAGAATAAATCGATCTGAAAACTACTTAATATTAATATTAAAAATGTTTTAAATGCTAAATGATGCCATGAGCCTGTGTTTGTGTGTTTGTGTGTGTGTGCGTGTGTGTGTGTGTTGTGAGGTGTCAGAATACTAAAAGTTTTCAATCAAGTAACACTTTTCTTGGGCTGGAGCTATAGCATAGCAGTAGGGCGTTTGCCTTTCAAGTGGCCAACCCTTGTTCATTTCCTCCGCCCCTCTTGGAGAGCCTGGCAAACTACCAAGAGAATCTCTCCTGCACAGCAGAGCCTGGCAAGCTACCCGTGGCATATCTGATATGCCAAAAACAGTAACAGTAAGTCTCACAATGAGAGAGGTTACTGGTGCCCTCTAGAACAAATCTATGAGCAATGGGATGACAGTGACAGTGAAGTAACACTTTACTTAGGAAAATCTGTAGTAGGAGGAAGAGAATTAAAACTTTTTGATATTTTATCAGCCATCAAGTCCACTTTTTTCTGGGAAGTTAACATACCTATGTTCTATATTTATTATAGATATCTTAACATCTAACACTGTATCACTGTCTTCCCATTATTCATCTCTCTGCTCGAGCGGGCACCAGCAACGTCTCCATTGTGAGACTTGTTGTTACTGTTTTTGGCATATTGAATACGCCACAGATAGCTTGCCAGGCTCTGCCTTCAGGGCAGGATACTCTTGGTAGCTTGCCAGGCTCTCCAAGAGGGACGGAGGAATCGAACCCAGGTCGACCACATGCAAGGAAAACGCCCTACCGCTATGCTACTGCTCCAGTGCAGACTTAACATCTATAAGTCTACAGATCTGAGCTTATACTACATACATGCATGAGTATGTTGAACTGGAAATAATATTAAATATATATGGCTTCTGGTTTACTCACAATTAAAGTCTACTTTCAAAAGGTCTATGGATTTTAGTAAGAGTTTGAATAATATAGCCTACCTCAAAGCATAGTAATATGAATATATGAAATATCAGTCCTGCTCAGGACCTCATTTAAAATGTCATACAATCTAATCTATCCACCATCTAAATTGTAACATTTATTAATTGACATGGTAGACTGTGATATATGACACAACCATATGTTTCGTCATAGGAATACAATTATTGCTAATTATATGTTTATTTATGTATTTATAGTTATTATTCTGAATCAATTATTTATTCAAACAGTCTTATGTAAGCTATTTTGATCAGCAGATTGTAAACAGTGTTTCAGTTTCACTTGCTGTTATTCATTCAGTATTTTGTGTATTAATAGTTTTATAGAATTTTTTTTTCTTTTTGGATCACACTCAGTGAAGCACAGGGGTAATTCCTGGCTCTGCATTCAGGAACTATTTCTGGTGTTGCTTGGAGGACTATATGGGATGCTGAGAATTGAATCCTGGTTGGCCACATGCAAGGCAAATGCCCTAGCCACTGTACTATCGGTCCAGCCCCCTAGAATACACTTAACCAAACTTATAAAAACAAATTTAAATCTCCACAGAGATTGACATACATGTTTATGGTCATGTGAAAACAAATTCCAAAATAAATTTTCTTATTATATATGTGGATGCTTTTGCCAAGTTAGATCAATGAGAGTTCTTGGATCAGCAACTGGTCTAGTAATTACAATTGGAAAGGTTCTTCTTGATGTCTTGTTCTGAGTTTTTAGTTTTTAGATATCTCTCTTTCTCTCTCTCTCTTTCTCTCTCTCTCACTCTCTTTTTGCCTTTATTTATATGTATATCTACATATATAATGTATATGTATCTGTAATGAAATATATTTACAAATTTAATGTGGTTAACTAAGTTTTAGTTGCTAAGTGTACATTGCCCATTGATTTGCATAGTTGTTTTTTCAAAATCTTGCCTAGAAATTGCAGTCATTCATTTATTATCCGCAAGTTTTAATTCATCTTAAACCATAGATTGGAACTCTATTTAACTTTACCTATATCTCAACATCTTTTACTTACTTTAAACATAAAGTTTAGCACAGGGTATAAATACAAAATCAGGTGAGCATAGACGTTAAGCAATAGAACATCCAATATTCATACTCATTAACTGTTAGAGACTATATTTGTGTACTAATACTTTTTTTTTTTTCTTTTTGGGTCACACCTGGCAATGCACAGGGGTTACTCCTGGCTCTGCACTCAGGAATTACTCCTGGCGGTGCTCAGGGGACCATATGGGATGCTGGGATTTGAACCCGGGTCGGCCGCGTGCAAGGCAAACGCCCTACCCGCTGTGCTATCGCTCCAGCCCCACTAATACTTTTATATAAAATCATTCAAACAATGTTCTGAAAAAATAAAATATACACAGACACAGGTTAATATACATATGTATATACATGCATATACATCATATAAAACATTAAAAATCTAAGTCATATTTCTTCTTACAACTTTATAATTATGTTTGACATTTGTGCTTATCATTATTGGGCTGGTTGATTAGCTGACTTCTATTATTTTCTTCCTTTTGACCTTCAAAACACAGATGTTCTTATTAGTGCTGGCTAGAATAAATTATTCTATGCAACTCTTTTTTTCTTAATCAAATCATTAGCAAACCAAATTGTTTCTTATGTTAATGTTTTTTGAATTAAATATACTATGAAACATATAATTTTCTAGGAAGAATTCATGCAATTTTTTATATTGTGACAATAAAAAATGAGAAATTCTGCATTAAAAGGACAGCAAATCACAAAATCAAACTATTTGAAAGAAGTAATGCTATATTTAACTTCAATGTAATTTTCTGATTTTTAATGAAAATAAATAATGTCTTTGAAACATGAAATTTATAACACTTCACAAACAATACTTTTGATTGCTACAGACATTTTGAATACATGCATATTATTTTATGATTTAAAAAGCAAACATACAAGCCTGCAATCTAATACAAGGGCTAAGCATTCGCTTTGCATGTGACTGTCTCCAGTTTGAGCTCCAGCACAGTAGAGGGTTCCCTGAACACTTATAGGAGCTCATTTTGAGCTTAGAACCTGGACTAAACCCTGACAACAGCTATATCTTCCCACAATACACAAAAACAAAAACAGCTGACAGAAAGTAAAATTAATACTACAATCAGATACATATTTGCAGTTAATTTATATTTTTTAACTATTGTATGATTTAAAGAACATTAAAAGTTCTTAACTGATATATTTATAAGACAAAAAGTAGGTTTATAAGTCAAAAAGTAGATATGTGGGTTACTAGATATGTGTGCGAGAAATGTTGGGTGGACGGAGACCAAATACTAATAGTCAACAAAGTTTCCTTTTGGGAAAATGAACAGATTGCGATGGGTTAAAATGCTCAACATACTCATTGTACAATTCTTACTGTACAGTTGTGAATATACTAATATACCCTCAACTGTACTGATTGAATGATGATATTATAGAATTCTTTAATTAAAGTGATTTTAGAGATATAGGTAGAAATTTGTTTTAATCCCTGAAACATATCTGAAGGTATATATTCATTATTACATATTCTGCAAGTTACTTTGGAATAATAGATTTGTATAACTGTGTCAGGTTTTCTGAATGCAGTGCACTATTTTCATTGAGGTAAAGATCAGAAAACACATCAGAAATAGTCTATTTGTTATATTTCTGCTTTATAAGTCAAACTAATAAGCTCACTTTGACACTCAAATGTATGCCAAAACTGACCTTTCCTTATGAATTGCCAATTTAGGCAAGATATATCAGTTCATTGTTGGAATCCTTTGCAGTAATTGGACCATTACACTTCTCATCCCGATTCTCTCTAGAAATGACCTGGCACTGTATTTTCATATATTGAATACTATCTATGATAAAAATGATTTATATGTGCCTTTATACATTTTTAGTTCTATTTTTTTTATGAAAATATGTCAGTGACACTGTTCCAAAGAGTAGTTGTTATCATTTGATACTGCTTTGATCACTGTATCACTGTCATCCCATTGCTCATCGATTTGCTCGAGCAGGCACCAGTAACGTCTCCATTGTGAGACTTGTTGTAACAGCTTTTGTCAAGTTGAACACTGCTTTGATAAACATCAAATAATAGTAATAACTGGAAGATAATAAATAATGGTTTAGATTTCAAACTTTTCATATTTTAACTCATAGCTCCACTAATTTGACTAATGGTAATTAAAATAATTCCACAATTTTATATACATACATAAATATGTTTCAGATAATTCTCACAATAATTGTGGGTGAAAAGTTTTCATAAACCACAAATGTGTTATTTTCTCTGGTCTTTAATGAAAATAAGTTAATTTGGATTGAGTTATGATTTTATTTTATTTCTGTTTTCATATCTTCAGACACTGAACTTGTATCTCAGAATAAAAGCATGAATTAAAAATTGTTAGAGCCAGAACCTCACTGCAACACAGAGCAACAAGCCATACAGATGCCTCCAGACCCCACACCAGGCTGTCTCATTCGGGGCAACCTGGAGAAGAGAGATGGGTTCTCCTTTCCACACCAATAGAGCCCCTGCAGCCAAAAATCTCCAGAATGCAATTATAACTGTGGTCACCGCTCATCTCTGCAGGATCAGAAGAGCCTCATCATTGAGTGAATCTGCTGAAAAACCCAGGTATTCAGGGCTTGTTACTGAAACATCCAGGTTCGCAAGAAGTCAGGAATGGGAGAACTCCCTACATTTCCCTGTGCTCCCAGAAGCCTGGCAGTCACGTCTATGAACTGCCTCTGGCACTATATAAGCTCACTAATGGCCATTTAGCAACTCACAAATAAATCTCTTAAAAGAGAGCAACACAAAGCAACATGTCACAGAGATGTTTCAGAACCCCAAAGTCAGCATCCAGTTTAAAAAAAAAAAAAACAACTTCAGCTGTATAATCATATTTAAAATTTTAGAATTTCATCTCATACTCTACACTACTGATGTACCAAGAGTAGTACACCATATTTGATATGGCTATAAAGAAGAAGGAAGCAATTTGGGGAGAGAACAAAAACAAAACAAAATAAAAAATAAATAAATAAGGCTCAACCTAAATACAATAACAAAATAAATAAGTGAAATGACATCTGAATTATAATATTTATATTTTCAATACAGAGATAGCAGTGTTGAAGATCTGTTGATATAGTATCTTGTTAAAAATACAAGCCTGTGTGCAGAAGTGTGATGTATGTGTGCGGCTTGGGAGCACCGTGATGGGTGTAATCCGATAAACCTAAGTTCCCTGCAGCAAATGCAGCAAGGCAGGGAATTAATGTATCTTTTTTTTCATCACAGTTATATTACTGAGAATAGAACATCCCACACTTATTTTTAGAGGTTTATATAAAATGATGAGTACTCTAGCATAATTATGGCTCTTCTTATGTGAGGAGTAGGAATGCAGAATCAGAAGGCAACATTTAAGCACGGTGTTAGCAAGTAAGAATTACAGCAGGCAAAGTCTATGGCTACTTGTTGTGTTGGGAGTTCCTGACTTTGGGAGGTTTTCTGTCAAAAAGAGTGATATCAGTGACAAGAATAATTCTGTGGCCTGTGTCATGATAGCAGTGATGAGTTGTTAGAGACAATGAACCTGACTTCCCGTTCTCTGTTCCCCTGAATGATTTGGCAAACTGACAATTTCTTGGGCTAAGTCAATTTCTGCTCTGAAAGCTTGCCACAGCAAACTAAATATGTTACATGATTTTCTGCTTAACATAAAGGGATTCTGTTTTGAAAACAAAAGATTAAAGAACATCATCCCCAACACCCACTACAACAAGACTTCTATTTTTTGCATTATCAGACTACAATGGGGGAAGGCAAAATGACTTTAGTTAGTTGTACCAAAGATATTGAGCCTTTCATGAACAGTGGATTGATTGCCTTCTGGTTTTCTCTATTTCCAAATACACAAAAATGTATTGAGTCAGTGCCATACAAAAAAGAGAAAATAAAGTAGGGTAATGTTGAAGGAACGCATAACTTGGCAGTGAATAATGTGTTCTTTAGAATCAAAACAGAAAATTATCATGAAGGATGACTTCAACATGTAAGCTTGCTTCATCACTTATATCAGTTAACAAAAACTAATATGTGCATGTAAAAATATTCACATCCTTGGAGGTGTTATTGCCCAAGTAGAAGTTTATATAAAACCTTTTCTATTCATATCAAAGTATAAGTATTTCAAAACAATTTGACTACATATGAAACCTCTTCACAGATGAAAATTTCTGTCTTAGGGCTTCTAACAGCCACAGAAGAGCATCATTTTTGGTGTAACTGTACAGTTTGGGAAACATCCTGATCTACATTTGACAGAACTAATCCAACAGATTTTTTTTCATGTGACACAATATCCTTCTTACTTGAATGTATAGTGGAATAATATAAAACTCACGTTTCCCTTATAATACAAGCAATCTTTCTGCATGAAACACATGTGAAAACAGATCCAATTGCTCTGGATACTCAGTTGAAAGAATAGTTGACACTCATACTAAATTCATAGAAAACATTCCTTATATTTAGGAGCAAGAACATTTTAACTACAATTGAGTGTTTACTAAAATGACGACTTAGTTCCTGAAGCGCTATTCAACTTTGTTAAAAGTTGATTGACAACCTACAATTAAGAATCCCTGTAACCAGGGCTGTAGACAGAGTATTGTGGACAAGGCACTGACCTTACGATGTGGCCCACTCAGGTTTGATGCTCAGCACTACATACATTGAGCATCCCTGATTGATCCTTCAGCTCAGAGTCAGTAATATGGCCCTCATATGACCAGATAGGGCCCAAAACAAGAAAGAGAAAGACAGGGAGACAGAAATACAAAGATGATGAGCACGTAAGCAAAATCTCTCACTATAATTATCAGACTACCAAAAATATTAAAATGGTAGATGTATAGGGACATCCAGGTAGTATCCTAGCATTGATAAGACGACTCATTTTCGATGGCCAGAGTTCAGTGAAGTGTACTTTTCATCCAGTCATTCAGTGTTACTAGAAGATATCTTCTGGGTATTATTTTTTTAGTCTTGCATTCTCTTCCTCACCCTTTTAGTTCACTGATGTTAGGCTTCCTCTTGTCTATGAGTGGCTATAGACTTGAGTTTTGTTACAAAGTATACAAAATTAAATTAATTATTCTCACTCTTAAATATGTTCTCAACTAAAGGCATTTATTAAATCAAGTGCTAGAATTAAAAAAATAATACCAAACTTTTATTTCAGCAACCGATGATTATCTTCTCCAAAATATCATTCTCAAACACAGAAAAAATTTAAATTATATTTTGCTATGGAAATTAATTATATCTCAGTCATAGTATTATATAAATTATGTTATTAAAATTATATAATTTATAAGTGCATGTTGACTTTATAAGATGACATTAAATTTATTGACTGGGGTATACATCTTTATCCAGGCAACTTGAGAAATAATTAATTTTGGTACAACAAAATGGAAATCAATACATGCATCATTACCCATGGGTAGTAATTATAGGCAAGATACAAGAAGAGAAGCATTAATAACACTATCTTGTAAGTTGCCTTAAAATTTTAAGAATTTACTTTTTTGGCGTGTTATGAGGCAGCACAGTTTCAAATTCTTTAGCCTAACAGAATTCTGTTACACAGTGCTAAAAGACCACAACCATGTAATTTATCAAATAACACCAGAAGACAAAATCTAGTAGATGACAATGACTTTATATATGACTTTATATATGTTTATTTGTTTTAGAAATCAATTTTAATAATACAGTTAGTATTACTGGCATATCAATAGCTTTCCTGCCAAACTTGATTTTTGATTTTAACTAAGGCAAAGTTGGGTTGTTTTGTTCTGAACAAATTTTGAGACAATTGGGGTCAGAAAGATAGTACAGTGGATAAGGCTCTTGCCTTGCCCTCAACAGACTCAGATTCATTACTCAACACCCCATATGGTTCTGCAAGTTCTCCAAATGTAAATCCAGAGTGCAGAGCCAGGAGTTTATGTGAGCAGCACTGAGTGTGGCCCAAACCCAAGAAAATATCATTTTTTAGAGGCAACGTAGTGCTGTGAAGTGATCTAGAGTGCGATACATATTTTACCTTTATGAACTTACACATTTTAACTTTAATTTTTCAAAAATAATCATTTTTTATTATAAAAGCATTAAATCAAATGTTGCAAGTCAAAAAAGTAGACACTGTTCTTTTACTGAAAGAGCTTATACACATATTCAGATTAGGAAACTATAAGGAAGTTATCGATGCTATGATTATAAGTGCATGCTCAAGGTGGGAACTCAATTTTGTGAAGGGTTTCCATCAGTTGGAAATAGAAAGCTTAAGGACAAACATGCACATACAGATAGAGACAATAGCATGAAATATGCAGAAAACACATTGAAAGCAATGCATGTATTCAGAAACAACAACTCACTGAGTCTTGTTCTAGAATTGGCAGTTGTAGAGGAATAAGAATATAAAAGACAACAAAAGCATAATAAACAAATTACATAATGACCTTATTGCCAGAAGTCAGTAATGAGCTGATTGATCAGTTTATCTTGGAGTAATAGTTCAGAGAACATATAATACAATGAAAACTCACACCTCATATTACAAGGAGCACCAGGTCTTAAGCATTTAGTATAATTTAGAAACAAAATAGAACAGAATGGCATAATCACATGAACATATTTTAAACTAAAAGTAATTAATTCTCACAGGCTAAATCTTAAAAGTTTACAAGACTAATGGATCAATAATATAATTATACTAATCTAAAAGAATAACTGGAGGACTTAAAATCTAAAGGCTAGGGGAGATAAGAGACCTATGCTTATATGATAAAGCCATATTAAAATAAAAGGCAAGGGGCTGGAGTGATAGTACAGCGGGTAGGGCATTTGCCTTGCATGCAGTTGACAGGGGTTCAATTCCCAGCATCCCATATGGTCCCCTGAACACTGCTGGGAGTAATTCCTGAGTCCACAGCCAGAACTAACCCCTGAGCATTGCAGTGTGCATCCAAAAAGCAAATAAATAAACAAAAAATAAATGCATTTTTGTTTATTTTAAAATAATTTAATATTATATATGCATATTTTAATTAATTATACATTAATTTATGTTTTAATAAAATTTTATATTTTATTTATATTCTTAATTTTATTTTGATGATTAATTGGTTTAATAATTAAAATTAATTTAATTCAAACAATATTTTATATATTTAAATTTTGATTAATTACATATTTGATTAATTTTAAATATTTATGTTTAATAATAAGTTTTATTTATATTTTACGAATAAATTACTTATTTTATAATAAATTTTTTATTTATTATTCCATTGCTCATCGATTTGCTCCAGGGGCCACCAGTAACGTCTCCATTGTGAGACTTATTACTGTTTTTGGCATATCGAATACACCGCAGGTAGCTGTCCGGGCTCTATTTTGTGGGTGGAATACTCTAGGTAGCTTGCCAGACTTTTCGAGAAGGAAGGAGGAACCGAACCTGGGTTGGCCGCATGCAAGGCCAACACCCTACGAGTTGTGCTATCACTCCAGCCCAATAAATACATAAATAAAAATAAATTTAAAAAAATAAAAAGCAGTTGTAATTTTCAGTAATGAATATATGTTACACTGGTGTACTGGAGATAGGAAGTTAAATCACTACCAAATATTATGGCATGCTTTAGCTCTTTTTGCCTTTTCTAAACAAATTCCGATAATTTTTTATTAAAGCAAATGATAAAAGTTTTATTATTATTATTATTAACACTTGTTTAGAAACTAAACACTTTTGAAAAGATAGAGGGGACAAAATAATTAATGGGAATAAAGTGATTTTTTTAATTATTATTACATGGCTCTGATTAGAGCAAACAGTTGGCCAAAATAAGCAGTTTAGAGATAGATATAAATGTACTAATTTAACATCTATTCAATATTTTAAAAGCAAAGTACAATATTGAGAGTTAAAATTTAGGGAGCTATTCTATACACAGTTATCTTTTTTTCACTGGATTGTGATAACAGCATTAAACAATGCCAATACTGAACTTTTCTTAGAGAATACAGATAAAACTCTAAAATAAACGATTTTTTAAGGAAAAAGAACCATGCATTCATCTTCTGTTACCCAATAGATTCAAATGCCCTATTAAATCAAGGAAAGATTCAAATATGCAATTTTGAGGAGAAATCTAAACTGGAGGTAGAAGTTTGAACATGCTATCTGCATACAGAACAACTAGTGTAGAAACAGGAAAGATATTTTGGAGAATAGGAAGTGAAAAATAGAAACGAATTTCAAAATACTAAGCACTCATGGGTGTAACTGGAAGGAGGTCTAGGAGGAGTGTCATGAGCGAACTCAGAGTGCAATGCTACAGTTTCCCTAATGCCAACACAAGTGCTGAGATGGCAAGTAAAAGTGTACTGGTCTAGTGATGGAGAAATCAATGAAGAGGTTGGAAATACTATGGCAGAGGATTTTGGGAAAATAAAACAATGTTCCGAGTTAAGAAGAAAGGGCAGGGGATAGTACTGTGTTAAGGAACACGACTTTTGTGCAACCAGTACTGGTCTGAACCTCAGCACTCAGTGGTTGTCCACGCACTGCCTGAAATGATTTCTCTACAGTCAGGCAGTAGCTTGAGTCCTCCCACAATCCCAAACCCTCCCTCCATTTCTTTTAATGGCAGCAAAAGATAAAATCACTGAGATAGGTGATATCAGCATCATGAGAACCTCGTGACCTCTCAAATATGTCTGACAATCCTTGTTTCTGATATTTTCCTCTTTCAACTGGCAATCTGCAGCTCTGATTTGATAGCCATCGTAAAGTTTCCTAAGTGAATTTGCGTGACTGATACTCATCAGAAGTAAAACATGATTTGAATACTTTCTCCCTGGGCTTCATATGTGTTTGTTTCTTGGTTCACTAATTTCTTTCTTCTGCAACCTATCTGCAAGAAAATTGATGCTTATATTCCCCTACCCTTTCTCATTAACATACCAATAGCCTTAGTCTCCTAATGATGATGTCAGGGCATTAGGTCGTGATTAGTTCATAAGTGTGGTGTCCTTAAGCAATGAAATTGTGTCCTAATTGGGGCCAGAGCGATATCACAGCGGATAGGGTGTTTGTCTTGCATGTGGCCAACTTGGGCTCAGTCCTGGCATTCCATATGGTCCTCTGAACACTGCCAGGAGTAATTTCTGAGTGAAGAACTAGGAGAAACTCCTGAGCATTACTAGGTGTGGAAAAACGCCCTCCCCCAAGAAAAATAATAAAAGGAATTGTGTCATAATGCAAAAGATTCTGGAAGACAGTTTATCTTACTCCTGGCTTTATATTCAAAGATCACTCCTGAGAGTGTTTGGGGATCATATGTGGTGTTGGGAAATCCAACCTCTGTTGAATGCATGCAAGACAAGAGACTGACTCTCCGTCCTGTTCCTCCAGCCCCAGACGCTATGTATGCCCTTTTTCCTCAATGGATGCTGCTATTGAACATGTAGGTAATTTCTGCATTTTGAACATTGCCATAAAGACGTGGAAACTTAGGTGGTGGTGATGTACTTGTGTATCCAAGACCTAAATGTCAACACTATTATAAACACATAAGCAGTGTAGCACTGTAGCACTGTCGTCCCATTGCTCATCAATTTTCTCTAGCGGGCAACAGTAATGTCTCCATTGTGAGACTTGTTACTGCTTTTGGCATATTGAATACGCCATGGTTAGCTTGCCAGGCTCTGCAGTGTGAGCGGGATACTCTCGCTTGCTGGGCTCTCCGAGAGGAACATAAAAGCATAAGATAGACCATAAATCATAAAACTCTAACTGAAAATTTCAAAAGCAATAATATTTCAATCATTAAAATAAAATAAGAGAAAAAAACATATTCTAGTGAGGGGGCTGGATCTGCCTAGAAATTTTTCAGAAGCAAAAACCATTATAGAAGCGGCTCCTGACTGATCCAATTCTTTCAGCACTTTCATCTCACAGACTTTCTAGTCCTTAAAACTTTGGGAAATGGATATTCAGCGTTATAAGCAGCCCCAGAAGCTAGTATCCTGACCATTAGGCTGCCCAAAGCAAAAAAAAATCTTTAATTGTCATATATATGAAAAATGTCTGCATTCCATGTACATTTCAGATTTTGCTTATTTTGCAGATGTCTATTTTAAAGTTCACCATCCTGGGCCAAAACTTTAATATACCTCTCAGGGAACTTGCCTTGCATTCACTGGTCTAGGTTCTACCCCCAACACCCCATATGTTCCCAGAGTCTCTGTCAAAAGTGACCCCTAAGTGCAGAGCTAGGAACAAGCCCTGAGCATAGTGCTCCAAAACAAAGAAGTCAAAAACAATGACACATAAATTTCACTGTCTTTTGGACATTCCAGTCATGGATAGAGTAACTATTTAGAAATGCCATAATGTTAATTCCATTGAACAATCTTAGCTAACCTATCATTTATAAATTAAGTTAAAATACCATAAAATCCACTACCTTCCAATATTTGAGTGTCCTTTCATTTCTTGGTGGCCTGGAGAGGTTTCAGTGTCTATTGTTCCTGTCCCTGATTTATAACATACTTGATTGTATTTTCAGTTATTCAGTTTTTCTCATTTTCAAAAATATTACTTTAATATGTATGACATTATTTTTATATTATTAGTCTTGTTCAAAAATGTCCTTTATTCAATAGATTCAGTTTCATCTGGAAGAAGATTGCCTGCCTTCATCATGAGTTAATAAAACTTATGTTTATATCATCGATATGCTAACTAAAATTTGTTTTAATTATTTGGTCAATTCTAGCTTTGTTTCATAGTCTCTGGATCTTGGCTGTTGATGGGATTACATGGTGCCAGGGGCAGTTTGTGGGTGTGGCTGCCAAGGTACTGGAAAATGGAGGATCTGAATCAAGACCCAGAGACTATACAAAAAAGCTCCTGGAAGAGAGTGATGAAGAGTTTCTTGCCCTCACTCCCAGTTGTCTTCACCGGGCCCCCTTGGAGGGTGGTGGGTTGAGTTTCCCTCCCTACCCTGAGCAGATCCCTGGCAGCAGAAGACCTCTGGAACCCAGCCACAGCCATGCTCAAGGCCATTCTCCACACGTTCAGATGAGCCTCACGCATGAAGGAACAGGCAGCAGAACCCAGGTTTTCGGGACCTGGGGCTGAGATCTCCAAGCCTGCTCAGATCTGGACTGGGCCTTCTCCACCCATATCCTCCATTTTCCAGTAGCTTGGCAGCCACACTCACAAACTGACCCTCACGCTGTATAATCTCATAAACGGCCAACACCCAGAGACCATAAAACAAAGTCCCTCGAAGCATACACCCGCATTTGTGGCCATAGGACCTCTTCTAGCCTAGTTCTCCCTCTCAGAGAACCGGTAAGGTACTGAGAGCATTTTGCCCGCACGGCAGAGACTGGCAAGCTCTCCATGGCACATTCAATATGCCAAATATAGTAACAATGATTGGTCTCATTCCCCTCATCCTGAAAGAGCCTCCAATGAGGCATCGCTGGGAAGAATGAGTAAAGAGAGTCTGTTAAAATCTCAGGGCAAGGATGGATGGAGACATTACTGGCACTAGCTCGAGCAAATCAATGATCAACAGGATGACAGTGATGCAGTGATACAGTGATTTGGTCAATTCTGGATCAATAAGGGGAGACAGGTCTTAAATGACTAAGATAAAATGATTAAAGGATAAAGAAATAGGATAAATAGATAATATTACATTTTCCTACTCATTCTTTCTATGTTGGGTTGTGGGCCACTCCAACTGGTGGTACTCAGGGCTTCCTCTTGGCTCTGAACTTAGACATTACTCCCAGAGAGAGGATAAGGTTGAACCATACGAGGTGTTGGGATCAAACCCAGGTTACCAAGTGCGAGGCAACTGCACTACATGCTATAATATAATTCCAACCCCTCTACTCATTTTTATGTTGCTTTAAATTACATATATTTAACATAAAAATAGAATGCAGTTATATTATATAATTGTGGCCAACCAGTGTTCAATTCCTCCGCCCCTCTTGGAGAGCCCGGCAAGCTACTGAAAGTATTGCACCCACACGGCAGAGCCTGGCAAGCTACCCATGTGTATTGGATATGCCAAAAACAGTACCAATAAGTCTCTCAATGAGAGACGTTACTGGTGCCTGCTTAAGCAAATAGATGAGCAATGAGGTGACAGTGACAGTGACAATTGCATTATTATATAATATATAAATACATAATAGAATTATCTCTCTGGATGTTTCTGGGTGTTGTAGCAAAATATTACAGTACATGGAATTTAAAAGACCAAGACTTACTTCTCACAGTTTTGGAGGGTGGGTAGCCAAGCTATGGTACCAGTGTGATTTATTTCTAGTGATGCTTATCTGCCAAGTTGCAGATTGCCAGCCCTTTGTGCCCTGCATATGACAGAGAGCAGTGAGATCCCCAGAGACACATAAAAAGGCAGTAGAACACACTGAAGAGAGAGTCGCATCTCATTCTAATGGTTTCCAATGGATTCGCCTCCGTAGGCTATCTCATATGAATTTGTGTGGAATAAAAATAACACCACCTTTATAATACACATGTATCTATTTACATATCTTTTTTTACTGAAGTATTAAATATCTTATAACATATTTTGCTCATAACACTAGTATACATGTGGCAAGACACACACACACACACACACACATATATATATATATATATATATATGTATTTTTATAGTGTAAATGAAACAGAGAATGGGAGAGACATCTCTTAAACTTCAAAAAGTATGACCAAAGAATAATGACTGTTATATCTTAAATATTAAGTGTTTAGTTTAAATCATTTACATTTTTCTAAAAACCAGACTCTGCAATCACTGTTACTGCCTTCTTTTAGCAAATATTTTTGGATAGTCGTTTTTGTCACAGTAATTTTGAATCTAATCTACTACACTTCATTGTGTTGCATTCACTCCTTAATACAAGTCTACTTATGCAAATGGGACCTTTCTTTGCCATATCCCTTGGGGATCCCCTTAACTGTTCTCATTCTTTTGTTGCATCCCTTGGGTTTATGTTCAATTGTTCCCAACTGTAATGTCTTCCCATTATGTATATTAAATCTTATGTTCCAAAGGAAAACCATATACTTTGAAACTATTTTCCATTTTATCATTCTTATTCGATGAATTTATAACAGATTTCTCAAAAGGAAATATATATATATATATATAAATATATATAATTGTGGGGGAATTTGCATCTAGGTAGGCAAATTTGTTTCCTATTTTAACATATATGTTGTTGAAAGTGGTTTCTTAGACAGAAGTAATACAATTATCAGACACATTCTAGATTTCTAAGTTGAATTCTTCTGGAAGGATTGAGTTTTCTTATAAATATCACTTTGTTTTTGTTTCTTTGTTGTTTTCGTTTTTGAACTACAGACTCAATGATGCCTAGTACTTAATCCTGACTCTGTGTTCAGAGATCACTCCTGGTGGTGCTCTGTCACCAAGCGCAGCCCAGGGATCTAATTGGAGTCATTTAAATGGATAGTAAGTGACTTAATCCTTTTATGCTCTCCTGCTCCCAGAATGACTTTTAAATCTTGACTTTCTGACTATCTCTGGGCTAGAAATCTGCAGTCTTCCCAAGGGAGGAGATCTTGGCCCCATCGGCCTGTTCTGCCAGAAAACCTAGCAGTCACACCCACATCCCATAGTCTTTGACACATAAAGAGACCGGCATCACAACTAATTTCATAAAAAACGAAGAAATCGTCCAAGTGCTTTAGTCTTTGCTGGTTTTGACACCTCCAGATTTCACAATCCTGACAGGCTAGTAGGAGCACAACAAATTAGAGGGAACCCTACTAAGATCAATAAGTGAAAACAACACTAAATGCTCAACGGGTACCTATCAGCCAAGTAAATCGTCTGATAATTACTTTAATAACACTGTTATGAGATATTACAATGTTTGCACATTTTATTTTATCTAACTACTTTTGGTAGTTCCTTTTGTCATTTTTGTTCTTACAGGCAGAATGGACTAAATGAGCTTGTTCCTGCTCAGAGAACAAGCCTAGGAGGTAGGTTGGATACTGGAGACATTGGTGGAGGGACGGTCCTACCACCATTCTACAGGTGGTCGGACCAGTGCTAGAACATTGAGGGCCTGAATCTACTGTATTATGAACCATTTTGTAGTAAACCATGTTGTTTAACATTTATTCAAAATACTAGAACATAATAAAGCCTGCAGCAAATTAGATATAAAAGGAATATGGCTACACAAAATAAAGGCCACATACCACAAGAAAAAATCAAATAAAATAAGACTTTACGTTCTGTTACAGAGTATATTGGATCGTGTCCTTGTTATCATTTTCCTTTTCATAAGGAAAATAAGATACATGTAATTTAATAATTTGCAAGCTTTGTACTAGAAAGCTTTTGCTGTCCATTTTAAGTATCACTTAAGATTTTTAAAACAAATCGTAAAATAGTACCAAAGTTTTATAAAGAATCTTTAATGTCTGTCCAGGTAATATTCTCGGGCTCTTTCATAATTATATTTGAACTCTCCCCCCTGTCTTTTGGTTATTAAGAGAGATTGTTCTTAATGTACTGTATGCATTGATATCTTGCTTATAGTGAGATTAGTGGAAGAGAAAGTTTGGGCCTATGTTCCTGTTTTCTTCTTGCAGGAGAAGGGTTTATAGTAGTGGAGTTTCCCAAGTAAACTCTGGGTAATAACTACCTCAGCTGTCTTTCTTTATTGGTGGCAGTAATAGTTCTCTCTTGTTGTCCACTCAGAATATACACATAAGGTGACTTAATTATTCTGAATGATTGCTAGTTTTGACTCATGTATGTTGTCATGTCAGTTCCATTCAATTTAACCTTAACCATGTCAGACTCATGATTATACAAAATCACTGTTCATTTTCTCTGTTTCAATAATGGTATAAGTTATGAGATGCACAATACTCACCCTTGAAGTATTTCTAGGCCAAATCGATTGAGAAGAATTACAGAGGAATAATTCAAGTTGAGATGGTTAGACTTCTATAGACAATTGAAATGCTTAACCTTAGCCAGGAACTAAATTCATATGTAGTAATATATATCCAGTGATGTGTGCAAAATTGTGACAAATGTTAATGTTTATTTACTAAATGATTAAGTTCTGATTTTTCAAAATGCAATAAATTTCAGAGGTTAGAGAAAGTAGAATGGCATTTCTTATGCTATTATAATAATATATGTATATTGTTCATATGTTCCCTTGGATAGTTCCTTAAGATAGTTTATAATTATTCCACAATGTTTTCAATTAATAAAATTCACCATTTTAGTATAGTAATTATGATTTCTAATCATTCTTAAGATTTATAATACCTCATTAAACATTAACAATAACTAAAATGTGTCGCCTTAAAAAAGTTGCACAAATTTAGAATGAAATTTTAAACATTAAATTCTTGAACATAATAAATTTTAATTAAACTCATTTCTACTACTAGTATTATGTTATTTTTCAAAACTTGCTAACAATTTTCCATCAGCCAATTTATATTTATTAAATCACATTATTTACACAATTATATACTTTGCATTTATTAATAGTCTGTTAATTAATCCAATAATTTACCAGATAAATCTTATATTATTTAAAACTTTCTAACTAATCCTAAAGGTTTATATTCAATAAATATGCATGAAATGTTTATAATTCTTAAATATATTATTATTTTTGTTTCATTTAAACATATATTTGCATTTGAAAACAGTAGTTATAAAATAATTTTAAAAATCAGTATAATTCCATAGTTTTTATTATAGCTATATAAATGATTCCATACCATTTTCTTTGCACTTATATGTTCCATATTAAAATTTTCTATTGCTGTCATAATTAGCAAAGTTCTCCTTTATCTTTGGAATAATATCAGTAGAATATTTAATTGTTTTTGATTTCTGTACTAGATCGCTTCTCAGCCCTCTGGCTAAGATCAAGTGAGTTCTGTACTAGAAACTTTTGATCTGTTCACTTTTAGTTAAAGCTATCAAATTATGATATTCGAGTGGTCTACTTAGCAATACTTTATTCACAGAGAAATTAGAAAGTTTGCATGTCTAATTTCCCATATCACTCTTTTTCTGAGGAATTTATCCATGTTCTCATTAACTTTCTGATATTTTAAATTTGCCAGCAGGACTTATGTCTTGAAGTAACAATCGTTTGAATTTTAAACCAAGAACCATAGACTTCAGGTGAATGAAGTGAAAATGAATTTCATACCAGTAGAATAAAAGCACAAGTCTTTCTTTCAACAGAAAGTCTGTCAGTTCTCCTGGTCTTTCATCCTTCTTTCTCCCAGGATGAATCAGAGTCCATCCATCAGAAATCTCTAATGCTCAATTGCTTAAGTGTGTCATGTTGCAGTGTCCCAAAAGGACTCAGAAAACTGATCACCACTCAGCGTCTTAGAGCCTTGTGTTCTACTAACTCCAAATCCTTGCTCTATAATATTTCTAACCGTCTGACTTCTGGCTGACCCTCAAGGTTACAGAGGGTCTTTAGCAGAGGGATAGAGTTTGTGTCTCAGCATCAAAAATAAGCATCTTTGGGGGCTGGAGTGATAGCACAGTGGGTAGGGCATTTGCCTTGCATCCGGCCGACCCGGGTTCGAATCCCAGCATCCCATATGGTCCCCTGAGCACCTCTAGGAGTAATTCCTGAGTACAGAGCCAGGAGTAACCCCTGTGCATCGCCGGGTGTGACCCAAAAAGCTATATATATATATATATATATATATATATATATATATATGCATCTTTGGCTCCCACATGGTACTCATGAGTTCACGGGACCCAAACTAAATGCTTGGGGAAGTATTGAGGCTGGGTATCAAGCCAGGGTAAGAGCTCGTGTACTAAGCTTCCTAGATGAGAAATAAGGTACTCACCTCATTCCTTGAACATCAATTATGGTATCCAGTAGCCCATATTGTAAGCCACAGCCACGTGCTTCCTGTCAAACCTTTGCATCCTCAAATGCATGTGTCACAATGTGAAGGCCATGATGCTCTCCAGCCCCTTCACAAGTCCACAGACTTCCTCAGCATCATTATTGTCTATTTGAGTTCCTGAATATGGAGCATAAAATCACTCAGTATCTTAATTCCTGCATGAGTTGTAGTAGGTTCTCTTGAGCAGCCCGCTCAAAGTCCCTGGAGCACTCACACATGATGATTTCTCCAGTAAATGTTGATGTGAACAATCTGGGTGAAGGTTGGTCAAGTTTTTCTGTCACATAGTCCAATGGGGCATCCCTGCCCTCACATGCCACTCTGGCCCATGAGTGTAACTAAAACGTCTCTCGAAAGCCAGATCCAGCCTAGGGAAGAAGGAGAAAAAGTATCAGAGCTTCTTATAATTATTGTGTAGTTTTTATTGTGATTGTGAAGTTTTTCTAGTTATTCTTAAGAACTTACAATTTCCCAATTTAATGCTGACAAATTTCCTCAATACCTGAATTGAATAGGAAAATTCAAAATATGAGCATAGCAAAACCAAAGTCAGAATTTAACATCTATTTCCCCTAGGTGAATACTGCATTTGCTTCCTCTCTTGGACAAGGCTAGGGAGGATGAGCTTCCTCAAAACCATTGACCTAACTGTACATCCCCAGACAAAGGAGTTACAAGGCTGGTTCAGAGTTCTGAGACTCCTGTTCAGCAAGGTGGGCACAGGTGGAAAGGAAGAGCCACATTCCCTTAGCTGTTAGCTCTTGCGTGAGGCACTTGAGAGTAACTACTGGGGAAAAGATGAATCAAGATGGACCAGTACTGCGGTCCATTCTATGTAGGGAAAACACTGCATGTTTTAAAGACAGAGTTTGTTTGCTGGAGTGATAGCACAGCGGGTAGGGCATTTGCCTTGCACACTGCCAACCCGGGTTTGATTCCCAGCGTCCCATATGGCCCCCTGAGCACTGTCAGGGGCAATTCCTGAGTACAGAGCCAGGAGTAACCCCTGTGCATCACCATCTGTGACCCAAAAAAAAACAAAACACTTCTTCACAGATAGAGTTTGGTTTTAATTTCCTTTTGAGGGGGCCAGAGAGATAACACAGAGGGTAGGGTGCTAATCTGGGTTTGATCCCCAACTATTGAGGTCTCAGCAGCTAGCCTGAGACTTGGACCAAATCCCCTGACCCTGGAAGCAAGATCCAGTTCTGTTTACAAAGACCCAGGGGCTCGCTCTAGCACTCCCCACACTCAGGCACCTTGGTTGAGGATGAGGGACATGACTGCGACCACCGACCCATACGCAGATCATTGGCTGACATCTGCAGGAGCCTGATGGAATGAACATGCCCTACTTGAGAATCTCACCCTGAATATATGTAAATCTTCTAGTTATTCTAAACTAGAAATATATGAATATATATTCTTAACTAGAAATATATGAATATATATTTCGACTCCCCCATTCTTCCTGCACTAACATATGCCTCAGAGAACTGAGCCCAATGAGAATAGGATGAGAACTCTATTCGGGTCTCCCAAAGAGGAATCGAAAGAACTATGCTTGGAGTATTACGTTTCACTCAAGTGAGAGAAGGAATCCGAATCCGGAGTTCGGACCTCTGTTGCAATCAAGAATAAGGGACACTGTTTTGTTTTCCAAGGCGTCGAAAGTGAGATGGCCCAGACACGTAAAGCAATTTAGAGATGACCACTGGACTAGAGCCATTCCATGGGGCATCAAAAGAACGCATGGCCTCCCACCAACGAGTTTTTGATCAAGAACCTGAATGAACGGTTTGAGGCTTTTCGTGTTCCTGCAGCGAGCAGATGTCATTGGGCTACACTAGCACGCGACAGGGATGAATGAAGATGCTACTTGCACCTGTTCGAGCAAATGGATGAGCAATGGGACCACAAGTGATACAAGTGAAGTGATCTATATTTTTAATACAATAGAGGCAATAGCAATAGCACTGTAGGAAGGGCGTTTTCCATGTTCGCAGCCGACCGGGGTTCGATTCCTCCATTCATCTTGGAGAGACCGTCAAGCTGCCAAGAATATCCCGCTCACACGGCAGAGATTGACAAGCTACCCGATGGCATGCATATTCAATATGCAAAAACAGTAACAAGTCTCACAGTGGAAACGTTACTGGTGCTTGCTTGAGCAAATCAATGAACAACAGAATGCCAGTGCTACAGTGCTTATACAAAAGAACTCCAGTATAATTGTGCTTCATGAATTCTAACCAAAAAGTTGGAGAAAGAATTTATCCAAATCCCAATTCTGTCCTTTAACTTTACTTGTTTATAAAGAATGATCAAATTCCTTACAACTTCAGTTTCTTCTACTTTATCACAGATTATAGTTTATATTCAGCTTATGATCAATCAAAAGTTTCAATTAAAATGGTGACATTAAACAGTTGAACTAAAGGAACAGAAGTGACAGGGATTAGGTTACACAGCATCGGAGGCATTGCCTTGGCACATCTGAAAGAGTTTTGTGACTCTAGGAGGAAAATAATTTCCAACTATCAAGTGCAAGCTTTACTTAATGTTATAGTTGTTTTATAGATTTTTAGATACTCAGTGTGTAAGATAGTTATATAGTAGTAATTCTTTATTCTAGCTCTAATAAATCCCTCCAAGTCTTTATTTTAAATATTAGAAACATTAAAAGGGAAATTGGTGATTTAACAGCATGATTGTATTTCACAGATAAATATTATAATTTACTGTTAAAGCATATTCTTTTCACCCACACACTAATTTTACAGATTTAGATATTGTTCATAATTCTAGTTTTTAAGTACCTATATATAAAATGTATTTTTAATAGTTAGAATAGAGTATGTGAATTAGTTCTTTCCTAAGCATATTTATCCTCAAAAAACCAAGGCTAAAGTGTAGGCTATAAGTGAAGAATACATAGGTCTCATATTCTTTTTGAGTCATAATGAAGAGATGTTATGCACTGGTTTTGAAAAGATACTACTGGACTTAGCCATTGCTTTAGTTAAATCAGACTTTGGAGATTATAGATATTATTGATTAAATAAGCCTATAACAATTATCTCCAAAGTTTACTAGTATAGTTAATAGATTTCTGAACAGAGAGAGACACTCTGCACAAGGTTCTTAGATTTCATTAGAGTACTTGGAATATCTGAATAGATAACTGTGTTATTTTAAAAATAAATCAATTGTTTATATGATAAATCATAGAAATAATTTAAGATCTTCTACAAAACTCATGGACATAAAATATGTATTATTCAGCATTCTTCAGTGTAACTGTACACATATCAAACACATTTCATTGTAAGGACTTGAATCACATTACTGTGACTAACATTCCAAAATTTCAAGGTGGACCAGACAATTAGAGAGCCAGGAGACCTGAGTTTGAAGTTCAATACTAAAGGCCATCTGCTGCAGAAAAATTTTTATTCTTAGTGAGAATCAATATTTTAATTTTATTTAGGCTTTCAAATGATTGGATCAGACCGACCTATATTTTGGAATGCAGCACAGTTTACTGATATAAATGTTGATCTCACAGAAAAACAAGCTCACATGAACACCGAAATAATCTTTGTCTAAATAAATATGTACCAGATCCCAGCCAAGTTGAAAATAAAATTAATTTATTAAATTTTTTTTCAGTTTTCATCCATATGCAGCTCCTTAAATGATATTTAGTCTTCAAATAAAATATATAGCAACAACTAAATATCATAAATATTATGATATAAAGTGAATTCATCATAATACACAAAAAATAAATTATGGAAAGAAGCACACAAATCTACATATAATAAAATTTAAAATTTTATGACAATTTTGAAAACACTGAAACCACTTTATAAATGCCATGTGGTTTCAGCTACTGCGTATGCCTGTTATTTTGAAATTTGATTCCAAATTATTTTCCCTTAGGACACAGTTCTGGTATTTATGCTATATAATCTTATACAATCCAGTTCCCTCACTAAGAGAAATCATTGTCATCCCGTTGCTCATCGATTTGTTCTAGCAGGCACCAGTAACATCTCTCATTGAGAGACTTTTTGTTACTGTTTTTGGCATATCCAATACGCCACGGGTAGCTTGCCAGGCTCTGCCGTGCGGGCACTAGACTCTCGGTAGCTTGCCGGGCTCTCTGAGAGGGGCGGAGGAATGGAACATAGGTCAGCCGCATGAAAGGCGAACGCCCCACCTCTGTGCTATCGCTCCAGCCTTAAGAGAAATATGTATATATATTCTTAATAAGTGAAATATATATGTTCATGGTAAATAAAATATTAGCAACCAAATCAAGCCATAATAATTGATGAAGTTCTCATTCAGCCTCTAGGGTACTTGGTAAATTAAACATTAAACACATAAACATACATATAACTACATAATTAAATTATGCTTAGTAAAATAAAAGTAAGTTCATAATATAATAGAGAGAACAAAGGATTCTAAACAAATAGCACTCTTTAGAAAGAAAAATTGAATGAGAATTATATAAAGAGTTAGAAAATAAGCCTATTAAGTATATAGAGTCATATAAATGTTTTTTATGCAGAATAAACAATATTCTGGGAACTGAAATTTATAGGTGTATTTCTTATAGGTACAGACAGAGGTGTACTAGAGATATATATTCCTTCTGAGTATATATGAGTAAAAGAATTTTATAAATCGATAATTATAAGAGTTAATTTGTTTTAACTTAACTAAAATGTATTGTGAAAGTATTTAATAAAAACTAAATATTGTTGATATTATGTTACTAAAATAATTCATATGAAGTAGTTTGACTTTAAAAGATGTTGCCTTTAACAATGTAGGTGGGTAAACCACAATCCCTTGAAATTGTTAATGTTTACAAAGTTTGAGTTTTTCTCCAGAAAAAAATTACCCTTAGTACTCAAGTCCTTTCCAAGGGTTTTATCGGCTGGTTTATGCTACTTTGTTAGGACTCACCATGTCCCACAACTATGAGAATGAATTTATTAAAATCAATGCAATACAAATATACACAAACACATATGAACACACATCTGCTTTTTGCTGTTTCTCTGAAAATCTTGTTGGCATAGTACTGTGACTAGTAAAAACACTATTGGGTATTGAACAGAAATAGAGCTCAGTGATAAAACACTGGTCTTGCATGTTTTCAGCTGAGTTAGATTCCTCCAAGAACAAAACAATGAATATCAAACAGCAACAGCAAAAACAATAACAACTCTCACTGGGTAAATTTAGAACGCAATGTATGTCTCACATAACGGACCAATGGGGCAGGTATTCCATTACATGGGACAGCTTTTCTGTTTATCTTTTTGTTTGTTTGTTTGTGGACCACACACCCAGTGATGCTCAGGGGTTACTCTTGGCTCTGTGATCAGGAATTACCTCTGGTGTTGCTCGAGAACCGTAAGGAATGCCAGGGATTTAACCCAGGATGACTGCATGCAAGGCAAGTGTCTTATCTGGCATACTGTTGCCCTGGCTCTTCTCTTTATATTTTGAACCTAGCATCCAATAGTACATGGTAAACAATGGCAAAAAATCTGCAGATATACTAAAGGGACAACATCTGTTATTATTTGTTGGTTTTGTCAATTTTTATTTTTTTATTTTAAAGTTAATACATGTAATAGATTGACTATAACATTATCTAAGCAATTTCTCAGGATTACAAATTACTGACAAACATAAACAGAGGAACCTAAATTGGTTTTAAGTTGGGTGTGTGTGATTAAACTCTCAGCAGTAAAATTTCCACATACATGTGAACTATTCATATTATCTTCATTATTTTTTCCTAAGTGGGGTTGATTTTGTGTAGTAAACATATTGGTATGCCAGAAAGACTGTTAAAAAATTGGCTTTAATACATGAAACTGATTAGGATATTTTTCATTTGAAAGCATTGGCTAGATGTTTTGTTGGCAATGTGGAAGTTAGCCATACACTAAAAAGAACATAAAACATATTGTAAGCAGGATGACCTGCCAAAATCATCTCATTTTTTTCCCATGGAAATGAATCAAGATATTTTGGTGGGAGGTCATGTTAATTATGTGGGGCCATATCATGCAGAGATAATTGAGTCCTCCAGAAAATGACTTCTGGTGTTTCATAGAATGCCCTGTGGCTATAATGATAGTTCCTTATTGCATACTGAATTTGTAACTAGAAAACAATATCAGAGCTGTCAAATTGAACCACATCATTCTGATCACTGTAGAGCTCTTGCGTTATCCAATGGGAGAACATGGTAAAAGAAAATGCACAGGCTGCAGTTTTTCATTCTTAGATTATTCAACAATTATATTGTCTAGAAAACAATCACTTTCATGTCAGTTATTAATGCTTCTAGCTCATTGTTGAATCTCTAATTTTTAAACAAGAGTATCTTCATGCATAATATCATTGAATATATTACTGTTAGCATAACATGACTGAATAAAAATATGCTTGTTCCTGTGCAAGTAATGTAGCAAGCATATAAAATCAATGGTTATTTATTTTTAAAAGGCTTAATTAAAACAGCATTCTTCATAAATATGTTGTACTTAATTTTATCTTAAAAGAGTAGGATTTTATATACTAGCTTTCACTCTTAGAAAAAATATAGAAGACTTTTTTATTCTAACGAATACAGATATTTCACTTAAAGCATGTAGATAGAAAATAAAAAATGTATAGATACTCCTAATCATATGTTTATTATTTCAGGGAAATAAAGTAAAACTATACTAGTAGCTACATGTTAAACTAAAATGCTTCTGCACAGCAAAGCAGCAATGAATACAGCAGAAAGATAAAAACAAGACTAAATCTGCTAATGAGTTAGTTTCAAAATGTCAAAGGGACATGAATATATGAAGAAAACAAATTAACCTGATCAAACTTAAGAAAATAATGAGATTTTTCAGAAAACAAATTCAGATAACCAATAAATTACAAGATTTTCTGTATCACTAATCAAATTTAAATGAAAATGAAAACCACAGTGAGATATTACACCATAATGTTTGAATTGCCATTGTTCAAAAACAAAGGCACTGTGATGGGGGTCTCTATTCTATCAGGTACAGTGCCTGCCTTGCACACAGCTGGCCCGGGTTCAATCTTTGGACATACACAGAGTACCAGCAGCAGCAACAACAATATACTCAAATACAATACTGCCTTGCATACATTGAACCTTGATTTGATCTCAAACCATCTTTGTTTCCCCAATTCCACCAATAGTACTCCCTGAGCACAGAGTCGGGAGTAAGCAGAGAGAGGTGAAACAGCAAAGAAGGCCCCAAAATTTTATGACTTTTTAAAATTTTATTCGTTCTTTTAATGGATCACACCCTGGAGTACTCAGACCTACTTATTTTAATTTCTTTGCTAAGAGAATTGGGTTGTGTTTAGGGTGCCATGCTGTGCCAGGAATATAGTCTTTATTTATTCACTTATTTTTTGGCTTTTTGGGTCACACCCAGAGATACACAGGGTTTACTCCTGGCTTTACACTAAGGAATTACTCCTGGCATTGGTCGGGGGACCATATGGGATGCTGGGAATTGAACCCCGACAGGCAGCGTCCAAGGCAAACACCCTACCCCACTGTACTATCGCTCCAGCCCCAGGAATACATTCTTTAAAAGTGTATAAAATGTTTAAAAATATGTGCACTTACATCTGCTTGTATATGAATCTAAGCGTATGCATACAAAATATATAAATAAAACTACTTTTTACTTGTAGCTAATTGATCAACAAGAGACAGGATCTGGGATAAATTCTGAGCAAGTCATATGGATATTGCCTACAATTTTATTAATTAATATCATAACATATTCTTTGACACATTCAATAAAGAGGACTATCACTGTCGCATATTTAGTGATTTTTGTTTTTATCATCTCCACCAAACTACAGGTACACGAGGAGCAACATGGACAGTAAGAGACTGAAAATACTCTGAAAGAAACTATAAAAAATTCAAACTAAGTCCCAATACTTTTAAACCTTTATGTGTAGGGAAAAGTGCGTAAGCTGTACCTGACTGTGCTCTGGGCTTACTCCTGGTTCTGTCCATGGATATCGTCCTGTCAGTACTCAGGGACAGGGTTAAACATGGTTGGTTCTTGTGTAAGTCAACTGCTTATCCTGTGTACTACTTCACTGACCCCTAAGTATTTTTTTTTTTGCTGTTTATTGGGGGTGGTTCACACCTGGCAATGCTCAGGGGCAATTTGTGGCTCTGTTTTCAGGAGTTACTCATGGTGGTGCTCAAAAGATCATAAGGGATGCCAGGTATCATATCCGAGTTGGCTGTGTGCAAGGCAAATATCCTACCTGCTGTACTATAACTCCAGCGCGGACCGCTAAGTTTTAATTTCCATTTAGATACTATTAAGTGAGGGGTGTTTATGGAATGTATTTTGAGAAACACTTTTTTCAAGTTTAAAATTAATAGCGTTTAACATCTCACGTGGTACTCAAAGAAGTTCATGAGAAACAATAGAAAACCAACCATTCAACTAAAAATAAAGATACCTAGTTTTCTCTACAATATTACTATGTCACTACTATGAGTTATTGTGTCAATTATCAATGGGGCATGAGATTCTCTCTGCAACTCTTATAGTCAACTATGATTCCTTTAATATTTTTATTCTCCATCTGTCAGTTAGTTGTATATGGCGTTATCCAAAATTGTGAAGGTGCATGTTGCTGTAAAAAAAAAAAAATCTTTTCTGAAAATACTTCAAATTTCTACAGTTTTGGTAAGTAGATTTATATACAGGTAAATATTCTGGCTAGGTTTTAGTACATATTAAATTGCCATGTGTATTTATTAGGAACAGTATGCAAATATCTCATTTTCATTGGGTATTAGCTTTGTTACAATCCAAAATCATTAAATATACAATTTCGAAAATACAAAGTTTCATTCTAATGATACTTACAAAGTAATTATATTTGTTAAGGCACCTATTATATCCTAACTTTTGTTTTTCTTATCTCATGAAAAATCTAAAGCAGTTTGCTAAACTTGAAAGAATGAAAGATTCCAGGCTAATCTTGAACTTAATGATAAATCACAGACTTTACAAACACTTATTTAGAGAATGAACGACAAAAAAGGAGTAAACTCATTTTCATATATGATGATATAGACATATTGTACATATTAAATATACTTTTAATGTTACAGCAAATTTAGCATACATTGTGTGCTTAACACTTAGAAAAACTGTGTTCTTTCAGGTGACTTATATATTTACATGTAAATCTCTGTGTAATGTTCTAATTTAAATTAAAATTCCTATTTAAATTGTTTCCATGTTAATTAAAGTTTTTATTTTTCTGTTTGCTCATCCCTGTGCATTTTAGGATGACATTGCTATAAGTTTACAAAATATACTTACTTTAAACATTGAAAAAGTTATTGGTACACCATACTTAGCTAACTGAAATGTATTTTACTGTAGTCAAGTATTGCCGTTGGTCTGAGTGATGCATTTTGATACAAAATTCATACTTTAATGGAAAACATACAGTAGTAAAATAAATGAGCTGGAGCGATAGCACAGTGGGAAGGATGTTTGCCTTGCATGCGGCTGACCCATGTTCGATTCCTCAATCCCTCTCGGAGAGTCCGGCAAGCTACCAAGAGTATCCTGCCCACATGGCAGAGCCTGGCAAGCTACTTGTGACGTATTCGATATGCCAAACACAGTAGCAAAAAGTCTCACAATGGAGATGTTACTGGTGCCCGCTCGAGCAAATCGAAGAGCAATGGGATGACAGTGATAGAGTGATAAAGAATAAAATAAATAATTATTAGTCATCAAATTTTGTTGTAAATCGTGCAATTAAATCAAAATTTTCTTTTAAAATACAGATAAGATATTTTTATTTAACAAGATATTTACTCAAACAAGTAATCACACCCCATTTTTTTGTATTCTTACCTTCATACACCGATAGTTTTGGAAAGTGCACAGGGTATGAAAATAAACATGGTGATCAGTTATAAAAATTAAATGTGTATCTGGAACTGAAGTTTAAAATAAAAAGAAAATACTGAAATAATGAATTGTCTCTGCTTAGGAGGTTGCATACATATAAAAAAAGATAAAAATGTACTTGGATTTATAACTAAATAATGTAAAACAGCTTGTTAAATCTCAAATATGCAATATTTCTTTAACACTCACCAGTACATGTTATACAAGTATACATTATTTATACATAGTTTGTATGTGATTACCAGGAGAAAACAGTGATCCTTAGTAAATTGCTAAAATTCATATACATGCTGCAATTCAATGTTTTCAAACATAAGGTAGATCTCAATTCTCTTGTTTTCTAACTGTGAGAGTTGAAGGAGTTATTTATATTTTATACATCTCAGTTCTATATCCAAAGTGTGGCAGTGATAATAAGTAATTCCCTTAAACTACTATGTTGAGAATATTAAATTAGTATTGCTAAAGTACATAGAATGACTGACAGTAACAAATGCCATATGACTGTTATTATTATCAAATTAGTGACTCTTTTAAATGACATGTTTATTGAATGTTCTTTCATTGCATCTAAGCAATATGATTGTATGTTAAAAAGTAATTTAGAAATTTGACATTTCAATGCTGAAGTACAAAATGAGCAATCTGTTTTATTTTCACTTTGTCCTTTCAATATCATTATTAATCTTCTAGGAATTGATAAGTGAAGTAATGTTTCAAAAAATAAGTCACTTCTGAATTTGTGTGGATTTATTTAAATGTAAATTTGACCATTTAGAAGGTCAAAATTGTATTTCCAGTTATTGATATTGCATAATAACATCTTGAAAAAAAGTTCAATTAAGCAAGAATGTTTGACATTTTAAAATGTTAACCCATGTACTTTATTGTCAAATATAATGAATACATTGTAAAAATACTCAGTCAATTTTAAATCATTTTATGGGAAAGCACAGTAGGATTGATAATAGTTTTCTTGAGATACATAAATCTCAAGTCAATTAGAGCTATTTCAATATAGCTAAAAATCATCTGACCCCATGGTCCTGAGAAGTAGAGATGTATTTGTCCTGAAGCAAAGTTTGGTGCTGTTTGAAAGTAGAAGTAAAATATAACTAGGGACTCTTGATTAGAATAAGAATTTTTTTTTGATCCAAAGAAACATTTGCTCATAGAGAATAAAATATTAAATGCTTTTTAATATATTAAACTTGTTGACTGTACCAAGCTTGCTATTTACATGACTAAGATAAGATAAATAACACTCATGATTCATGTAATGATTTTAAGGGCTCTATTATAAAATCTAAGTATACACAATCCCTACACAAAAATGAATGCAAATCTCATTATAAATTACAAAATATGAAATTATTACAGGTCACACACAATTATTCATTATGCTAACACCAATTCATGCACAAGATCAATAGCACTGTAGCACTGTCACCCCTGTTGTTCATCGATTTGCTCAAGCTGGCACCAGTAATGTCTCCATTGTGAGACTTGTTGTTACTGTTTTTGGCATATCGAATACACTACGGCTAGCTTGCCAGGCTCTGCCATGTGGGCGGGATAGTCTTGGTAGCTTGCTGGGCTCTCTGAGAGGGAGGGAAGAATTGAATCCGGGTTGGCCGAATGCAAGGCAAAAGCCCTACCCGCTGTGCTAATGCTCAAGTATGGGGAGATAACTCAAAGGGAGGGAGTGCATTCCAGACATGCTCGAAGTTCCAGGTTTTATCCCCAGCACCCCCCAAACAAGGTAAATAAAAATTGATTAGGCGCTGAAAGCCAAACCGAATCAACTAAAGAAACCACAAAGTGGCTGTGGAGACAGTGCAGGAATTAAGGTCCTTGCCTTGCATGCAGTGAAGGCACAGCATGGTCCACTAGGCACCCACAAAGTGAACCCTGAGCACAGAGCCTGGAGTAGCCCTGGGGCAGTACCAGGTATGGCCCAACACCCACTCTTCCCCTCCAAAGAAGAAAAACCTGGAAAACTGATCTCATGCTAAAAACTTGGCAAATTCTGGAAGGAGTCATTAACTGTTTTAATGCACTTGATATTCTGAAGGATCATGTTTCTGTTGCAACACCAAGATTCATGAGGACCTCATTTCTCAGTCAATAGTTACATTTAATAAGATGGAAGGGGAATAGGGAAGACAGCTCTATGACTTGAGAGTATGCCACGATGCAGGAGTCTCAGGTTCGGAACCATGAACCCCAAGGTTCTTTGGGCAACAGTCCCAAGGCAGTGTCTGAGCACTGCTGTGTATCACCAAGAAGATAAAATCAACAGATATCCACTGTTACTATACTTTATGCAACAGGTGTGTTTTTGGGGGAAAATAAAAGAAGACTATTGAGCAACTAAAAGTTTCCTTACAAGCTCCTCGAGGAAAATTAAATGGTCTATTTGATACATGGTGAATAAGTACATAAAAATGCTTTAGATCACATGATGATGAGCTGAAAATTTTAGAAATCAATGAGATAACACCTCAAACATTTGAGAAAGGCATTAGAATTCAAGAAACAGCTGTTGCAAAAGTATGGAGATCTAATCTATTTATAGATTCAATGGTTTATTTAATATTACTGCACATAACAATAGGCATGGAAGAATACAATGGAGAAGTACTTTTATCGCGTCTTTGAGAACCCAGTATCTGTTTCCTAGCTGCCATAACTGGGAAATGTTCATGCTCTAAAAAAAATAATAAATGGTGTTAGAACAATATTTTCTCTTCTCTTGATTCAGGAATTATATCTGAGCACTTATAAATAATATCTACATCTTATTGACGAAAACATACTTAAGTTTTTTTCCCCAGATTTCAAGGGCTGCTCCTGTTCTAACTATTATCAACTATCTGTTCATAAAGAATAGTAAGTGCATACTGTACATGCTCTAGCAGTAATTTCCAAGTTTAATTTCCTTTTCAATAAAGTTTCTTGGTGTTGCAACTTGATCAGAATTAATGATATGCCAATTTTAAGAGTGCCTGATAAAACAAAATACATGAAGCTTGTTGGACTCAGATATATAACTATATGTATGCTCTTGCAAGTACGCTAAATTTAATTTATCTTGACTGACTGAATATAAATGAAAGGTTCCTTCAAAGGTCCCTGGATTCATGTGCCAATGTGTTTTTTATTATGAGTCTGGTAAAGAAAAACAGCAGTGGATGAAAAATTTTACCTGAGAATCTAAATATTTTATCCAAAAATTTTTGCTGCATCAAGTAACAAATAATTTTATGACTTTTAATGCAACATTTATGCTATCATTAAATGTTAAATAACATGGACTACAGTTTGTAACATTGAGTATTTTAGGTTTTTTTAATAGTGTGAATAAACAAATTATAATCTATGGGATATAATATTTAGACTTTAGATTTTGTAACTATAAAGTTCACAGTTTAAAATGGCTTAAGGGGCCAAAGGGATAGCATATCCGGGAAAGCGTTTGCTTTGCATGTGACTGACTTGGGTTCAATTCCTGACATCCCATATTGTCCCCTGAGCACCTCCTCCAGGAGTAATTCCTGAGTGTAGAGCCAGGAACAATTCATGAGCATCACTGGGTGTGAGTCAAGAAGCAAACAAACAAACAAAAAAAAAACAAATAACAAACAAAATGACTAAAGAAATATTTTTTTATATTTTATTAATGAAGGAAGTTTTACAAATGGAGTACCCATAAACTAAATTCCAAAACTGAAGCAAGCATGTAACTGAACATATAATGCAAAATGCAAATATCACTGAAAATATTATACCAGGAGCATAAAGAATAGTTATTATTAATTAAGTACTTTCTAGAGCAGTGCTAAACTTCTTGTAAGTTTACAAGAAAGAAGTAATCCTAAATTCTCAATTCTGAAATTTGAAAATTTGAGATCAGGAATGGACTGTTATTTTTTTTAATTGAATCACCGTGAGATGCACAGTGAGAAACTTGTTCATGGTCAGGTGTGAGTCATACAATGTTTCAACACCCATCCCTTCACAGTATACATTTCCCACCACAATATTCCCAGTATCTCTCCACAGTCCTCCCCTCCACCAGCCTTCCTCAATGGCAGGCACTTTTCTTCATTGTCTCTCTCACTGTTTCTCTCTTTAGCTCGTTTCATTTCAGCTTTATGGTTTGCAGTCCAGGTAAACAAAGGTTATCCATTGTATCGCCTTTACTCCTTCTGGAATTCAGTTCTTCTTCAGAGTGAACATTTCCAACTATCATTGTCATAGTGATCCCTTCTCTGTCCTAACTGCCCTCTCCTTAACCATCTGTGGCAAGCTGGCAACCGAGGCCCTTATTTTTACTATCCTTGAGTAGTAGTCTCAGACGAATTTTTTTTCTTATATCCCGAAAATGAGTGCAACCATTCTATATATGTCCCTTTTCTGACTCATTTCACTGAGCATGATACTTTGTACGTCCATCCATTGATAAGCTGATTTCATTACTTCATTTTTACTTGTGACTGCATTGTATTCCATTACATAAAGGTATCAGGATTTCTTTATCCAGGCATATATTCACAGGCACATGAATTGTTTCCAGATTCTGGAAATATATCATAAATGGATAAAAGTAAATTACTTTACGAACACACAATGTGAATAGGTGCAAAAAGATGGAATTAACAGCAGAGAAATAATATTGAAAGTAGAGTGTTTGCCTTGTAAATGGCCTACTGGGTTTGATTGCCGGTGCCCATATGATCCCCTGAACAGTGCCAGGAGTCCTTAGTGCAGATCCAAGAGTATGCCCTGAAGATGATGAGGCATGGTCCCTGAGTCAAAACAAAGAAAAATAAAAATGACAGACAGTTGGATAACATTGCATTGTCCTTGCTCCTCCCACAGGGTTCTTAGGTTTAATGAGTTACTCCCACAACAGTGCCCCTGAGCTATACCCAATCCGATCACCACTAATAATCCTATATTGCTTTTTTCTTTCCTTTATGTCACTTGCATAGTTTAGCAATGGACTTTTTGTATAGACACAGGAAGACAGTTCATGCTATGCTTTGTAACATGGGAGTTAATTGACTCCAAAATAATGTTTACACCTGGGTATCTATATTTACTTGTTTTAGCTTCAGTTGCCCTTAGTTCCTTAAGCACTTCAAAAGCAGGGTCCTGACAAAGGGAATCGGTAGACCCAGGGCAAGCTGTAAGCTACCCTGCATCGAAAGGGCACAAGGAAAACACCATAAGTATAATAATTTAAGAGCATGGTCACAGGACAAGCTCTGTCATGACCCAAAAAAGAAGTAACTGAATAAGGGCCCTACTGGGTTTAGGAAAGACTAACCTGACCTGAAGGTTCTGGTCTGGAAAATAGAGTGAGTTGTCTCCTGGAAAAATGAAACTTTAAGCTTCACATATCTCTACTGTGCACATACAAAATCACATTGGTAGAAATATTTTAAGAAGTCAACTGACTATGACTGTTGAACTGGATTACTAGCTGAGGAAAGAAGGAAGCAACACCCTGCATGGAATCCAGCCCTTGGGCGGATTTCCTAGTAATCTTGAGTCACCTCCTTAGATGAGACTTTGTCCCTGATTCGTAGTGACCTTTTTCTCTCTTTGTTGATTTGCTAATGTTCAATCCCACCTTTGCATCCCCAACCTACATGATCCCTACATATTTGTGTTATAAGGGGCTGGAGGCAGAAGAGAAAGAGAGAGATCAGGAGGAAGATAGAGGCAGGTGACTGAAGCGGAAGACAATGGCAGACAGACAATGGCAGATCAGGAGACAGACAGAGATAGAGACCAGAGACAAGAGGAAGACTGGAGGAGTCTGAAAATGATAGAGTAAGACTCGATGGGAGATTTAAAAGAGAGAACGAAGACTTGTGGCAGAGATTTGTGCCTGGCAGAGGAAATTTTAGGAGGTACTGAACTCTGGGAAGGAGATGCTGAGGAGATAGTGAAGACTACATGCTGAAGACTAGCTGTCCAGGGGGAATGTCAACAATAAGACACTGAAAATGAGAAGGAGAACTGAGATTTTGGGGACTTTGAGGTCTGCAAGGAGACATGGATGGTGGAAGTCTGACTGGGATGGGAACTACTTTCAAAATGACCTCTAAGACTGTGCCATACAGATAGAGATCTGGGCAACTCGCCATCGCCCATTGCTGGTCACCTCTGTGGAGGCAGCACCCAGCCACCTAACGCCACCACTGTATCCTACCTGCACACAGGCCCACTGGAACCCTTTTCACCTGTTCCTCTTATTTTCTTGTGCTGTGAAAGTAACAATGTCCTAATGGTCCTAGTAAGGGCATTGGAGATTGTGGCCAGAAGGATCCTGTCCATCAACCCCAACAATGAGTTAACAATTGATAACAAGAAAGGGCTGAGAGCACAGGCTCAGAGTCCTATGGCTAGGACTCAGGAAGGGAAGAGGGCACAGAGAAAAATCAAGCAAACAGAACATGACACTCCAGACTTAAAGAAATGGCCGCCGTCACGGAGTCACTCTGGAATCCAAGAAGAGACAACATGTCCCAGATCACGGGAGTAATGCCCACAGCCATTGTTAAAGACCTTACTATATTATACAATGCCGTACTAAAGCATCTACGTGGTCAGAGACCAAGCAAAGGAGCAAAGTGCCGGGACAGGAATCAAGGCTATAAGCAATTGAAGGAAAGGTTGACAAAGCGCTCGCTATTTTGGAAGATATTCAGAAACAACTCAACAAGCTTCGTCTGTCATCCTTTGCCTCCAACTCTGCACTGCAGGAGAAAGTTGATCTGCAAAGAGCTCATCAACCTGCAACATCATGGAGTACTCATGCACCAAGTTTGCCTGCACCTCCTGTTTCCACTGTCAACAAATCCAACACTGATTTCGATTTAGATGCTTTCCTCGATGGGCATGGAGATAACCTCCCTTTCATGCCTTCAACTTCGTGACAGCAGCGAGTTTACACTTTGAGAACCCGGGCGAGGCACCTCACACCCAACTCTGTGTTTTGATAACCCACGCTTTTAACGGAATTAGCTCACATGCTCTTCCTCAAAATGCATACTTACTTAGTGGTGAGCTGGCAAGCCTGGGTGGGCCTAAAGGCCTGAAGCCCCAATTGGTGGGCACCTAAAGGTAAGAACAACATCGATGGACCCCCTACTTACAAAGGTAAGTGTGTGAACAAATGTTCAGGTTACTGGTGATTTTATATTTATTTTTATTTTATTATTATTATTTTTTTTTGCTTTGTGGGTCACACCTGGCTATGCACAGGGGTTACTCCTGGCTCTACACTTAGGAATAACTCCTGGCAGTGCTCAAGGGACCATATGGGATGCTGGGAATCGAACTCGGGTCGGCTGCGTGCAAGGCAAACACCCTACCCACTGTGCTATTGCTCCAGCCCCATACTGGTGATTTTAAAGTCCTAGCTGTGTTTCCCACTAAGAGGAAAGTGGAATAGTATATTTTTTGAGTGCTCAGAGTTAGAATCCTAGCAGCAATACCCCATTAAGATTGTGGGCCTTCCCAGAATCTTCCAGTGTTTCTTGAGCCAGACTGAAAGGGCCAAACCATTTATAGGTTTTATTCAATATCTGTCCCACAGAACAACTACATGGAAGACTGTATTTCCAGAGACCATCTCCGGTCCTACTTTAAAGTAGTCTATGAAATAAATCCATGGTTCCCATATGAAGTGACTCTAGAGACCAAGATTTGGAAAGAAGTTAAGACAAGTGTCTACATGGCATCTAAAGAAAGGGCCAAATCCCCATAGAATTCTGGGTTACATGTGGGATTGTTAATTCTTGTTCTTTTGTTTTGGAGAAGTACAGTTGTGGAGGTTATTAGTGATATGAAGCCCTCAGCTCCTCCCATTCCTAATTCCCAAAAGATTTGCAATGTGTTTGTAGTAGAAATGCGCTCTCAAAAGTAAAAATATTTCTAAGGCTGGTGAATTAATGTTCCCTATGGAGAGGCTCTCATGTCTTTCATATGACTGTTTCCAGGGCATCAGATGAGAGTGATGCAGATGATCACTGTCTGCTGCCACTTCCTTGGATTCTGGGTTCAGAGAGTGGCTCAGCCAAGCGGCCTCCAGACTGCTCGGGGAAGGCTCCCAATTTCCCTGTCCAGCTGGACGAGAAGCAGCCTCCATTTTATCAAGGGTGAAGAATGGAATTACTCAGCCATTTCAAAAGGCCTGTGTTTTGTACGGACCTACATCTCTGTACTGTAAGGAATATTTTATAAGATGGTGTCAAAGTGCCTATTGGTCACCTCATAATTTTCACGTGGTTGCAAAAACGTATTTAGGCCCTTCTCAATGCGTGCAGTGGAGGATGTGGTTCAGTGATGAGGCCATTCAAAGCTTCATAACTTAGGTCATGCTGGATGAACATTTTCGGGGAATAAATTGACTTGTGAGATGTTAATAGGTTAAGGGCAATGGCGTGGCCCTAAAAAGCAAGTCACCTTTCCTCATGCCAGTTTTTCTCGTGTCCGTGAGGCACCCTGTGTGCTTGGGAGAAGATTGATGCAGATGCCGGATTAAAGGAAGCTTTACAAAAGTGATTCAGAGAGACTCAGAACCTTACGTAGACTTTTCAAGGAGATTGATGGATGGAATTGATAAAATAGTGTAAAGTGACTCAGCAAAATCCATTAAAGCAATTGGCTTTGAAAATGGTAATAAGGATTGCCAAGCTATTCTGTGACCCATTAAGAAAAAAGAGAATCTAATGGGGTAAATGAAAGCATGTCATAATGTTAGTTCTTATAGGCAGAGATGACGGCTGCTGAGGCCTATGCAGTACAGAGCCAAGCTCAGCAAAGATGTTTTAATTGTGGGAAATTAAGTCACTGTTGAGAGGATTACAGGGAACTCCGTGCTCCTTGTAACCACTCTGGCTCTGTTCAGTAGAAGAGAATAGCACCACCCGGGCCCTGTCGCTGGTGTAAGAAGGGAAACCACCGGGCCAGGGACTGCTGTGCCAGATTTGATGCTGTGGGCAGCCTGATCTCTGGAAAACAGCAAGGGGGCCAACCCCAGGCCCTGTTAAACCAGGGGACTTTGCAGACTGCAGCCCCTCTTCTCAAAATGAAGTCCCAGAGCTCCAATAAGTTGATTGGCTGCAGCCAGTCATGGCAGGAAGTGCAGCCTTGGCTATTTCCAGTCCTGATGCAGTTACTATAACCCATACCCAATGTCCCTATAAGTTAATTTCTGGTGTAAAGGCACCAATCCCATGAGGCACTGGAATCCTACTCTTAGGAAGAGGCAGTTTGACTATTAAGATAATTATTGCTTATATTGGGGTCATTGATTCTGATTATACTGGTGGAATAATAATTGTTATTACAGTGCCAACTGTTTGGACATTGGATAAGGGAGAGCACATTGCTCAGCTGCCCTTCCTTCCTTCTGTTATGCCAGATCAACCCACTCAGCCTGGCAGTGAAAGTTTCTGCAGCAGTAATCCTTTGATTGCATATGTTGCCCGTCTTAGGGAAGGCAACCACCCACTTGTAACCCTTGAGATCCATGGAAAGAAATAAAGATCCAAAGAAATAAATCCATAGAAAGGGAATTATTGACTTGGGAGCCAATGTTTCTTTCATCTCTACCCATCTAATATTGGCCCTGTAACTGGGCCATGTAGGCAATACCCTATGGTTTGCATGGAGTAGGCACCATGCCTTCTTCCTCTGTCTGGTAGAGTGCCAGACAGTTAAAATGGATTGACTCTGAGGGCATGACCGTCACTGTCCAGCCCTATATAGCACCCATGCATTTGAACTTGTGGGGATGTGATTTACTTAGGCAAAGACAAGCAAAGTTTAGAATTCCAACTCCATGTCCTCCTATAGCCTCCGAACCTGAGGCCAACCCTTTTTAGTAGGGAGCACTGCAGATTTATACCAACATGTAGAATATTGAAAGAAAAACAAAAGAACGCATTTATGCTCTTGAATTTATCAGAGAAACTCAGTAGGAGGAAAAGCCTATGCTTATATTTTAGTTTTTTTTTTTTTTTTTTTTTGCTTTTTGGGTCACAGCTGGTGATGCACAGGGGTTACTCCTGGCTCTGCACTCAGGAACCACCCTTGGCGGTGCTCAGGGGACCATATGGGATGCTGGGAATTGAACCCGGGTCGGCTGCGTCCAAGGCAAACGCCCTACCCACTGTGCTATCGCTCCAGCCCCTATGTTTATATTTTAACAGGTAACAGACCCATCAAGAGACTTTGGGTTCAGCTACATCTCATCAGGAGTCAAATTCATTCACTGAATTTAGCCCTAAAACTACCAGGACCTACGCAAGCCTACAAACTCCAGTCAGCCAAGCTTGTTTCAGCTGAAAGTCGCCAGGAAATTGGAAAAGTCAGCATTAGAGAACCTGAAAAAAAAGTTCTCTAGCTTCTTCACAAGACTGCCCCACAATTTGTTAAACTTCTGATTGAATCTCTCCAGACACCAAATGCTGGACCACTACAGCTGTTCAAACCTCATCAAAACACATGATTTTGTCAAAACATGCCAAAATGACTCACCACCACTAGACAGTGAAGACTACTGTTAATCATGTTGAGTTCTGATTGGACACTTTCTAACAACATCTACTCTGTGTCAGGGATGGGTTGAAATATCAATGTTTTGTGTTTTGTAAACAGAAAAGGGTGAGATGTTGAATAACACTGGATTGTCCTTTCTTCTAACACAGGGAGGTTAGGGTTTATTGAGCCATTCCCACAACAGTGCATCTGATGCACACCCAATTCCATCAGGCACTAAGAATCCTAAATTGCTTTTCTCTTTCCTTGATGTCATTTGTATGGTTTCTTTAGCAATGTTCTTTTTGTATAGGCACAGAAAGATAGTTGTTGCTATGTTATAGGACATGGGAGTGAATTGACTCCAAAATAATATTTACTCCTGGGTATCTATATTTACTTAACTTCAGCCTCAGTTGTCATTAGTTCCTAGCACTCCAAGAGCGGGGTCCTGATGAGGAACTGATGTACCCAGGGCAAGCTATGAGCTACCCTGGCATCAAAATGGGCCGGGCCAGATGCCCTAATACTTAACTATAAGTAAATAACATGGTCATAGACAAACTCTGTCATGACCCCACCAAAGAAGTAACTGAATAAGGACCTGCTGGGGTTAGCAAAGACTAACCTGACCTGAGGACTGTGGTCTGGAAAAATTAAGTGAGATGTTCCCAGGAAGAACCAAAATTTCAGATTAATATATCTCTCACTGTGCTCATACAAAATGACATTGCTAGAAATATTATGAGAAGTCAATTAACTACGAGTATTTAAGTGGATTACTAGTAAGGAAAGAAGAAAGAAACACCTTGGAGGGAATCCTGCCCTTCGACAGATCCCCTATTAATCTTGAGTATTCTGCTTATATGAGAGTTTGTCCTTGAGAAGGAGTGGCCTTTGCCTCTCTTTGTAGATTTGTTAATGTTCAACCCCACCATTCTATTCCCACCCTACATGATTCCTATGTAACTGTGCTGTAAGGGGTTGTGGGGAAAAACAGAACTACAGAGGCAGACCACAGACACAGAAGAAAGATAGAGGCAGAAGACTTCAGAGTGCAATGGCATGGACAGAAGACAGAGGGTCTAAGAGAAGAAGAGCACAATGTCAAGGTTAGATGTAGAGGAATAGATATGAAAAAGAGAAGAGAATAGACAATGGCAAAGACTAGATGAAAGAGATTACGAGATAGAAGAAGACAGAAGATAGACATGAGACATACGATTTAAGGAGACAAGGCAGAATACTTCAGAGGACAACAGCTGAGGATAGAAGAATCACAAGACTTACAGAGCCCAGAAACCAGGGACCAGTCAAGAGGCATAAGACTTAAGGAGACAAGGAGAGAAGACATAAGAAGAGGAGAGACTTTCGGCCCACAAGACTAGTAGAGAGGAGACAAAGACTTCAGAGAGAAAAGAGACATAGAGAGAAGTCTTGTGGCCAGAGAAAGAGTGGAAGGTGAGAAATAACAGAGTCAGACTAGACTGGTCGTAAGACTGGTTGTAAGCAGAGTAGCTGAAGAGAGAATTGTTGAAGATGCCGAGGATAAGACTCTGGAACTAGACTCTGGGAAGGAGATGAAGTTGAGAGGTGAAGGACAGAAGGTCAACAACAAGACGTTGAAGGTGAGGAGAACTGAGAGGAAACGTTGACGTATTGAATGGTGGAACTCTGATGATTTGGACTACATCTTAAATGATGGCTATGACTACCCCATAAAGGGAGAGATTAGAAGACTCCAGGTCACCGGCCCATTGCCCGCCCACTGAAAGACATGCCCACGTACTACCTGAGCATGTGCCCAACACTGCAACCCTTTCTTCCATTTATCTTTTATCTTCTTTCATCTTTGTGTCCTGTGTGTTATGTGAAAACTCACAAAAAATAAATTTTGATATTTGACCATTTATTAAAGGCACAATGTTATATCATAAATATATGAAAAGGACACAAACAGAAACATTATCAGCACACCTAAAGAACAGCTCTACATATTTTCTTGTATGCAAAACATATTCACTTGATATTTTATTGAAAAATAACACATTTTCCTTAAATTTTGAACATGTTTTTAACATAATTTTACATAGTTTTATATTCTTTTGGCTTAATTGCAATAGCTCTTGATAATGCACATTGTTTATAAAGAACTAGTAAGCACACTCAGTGGTTAAGACACTGACTTGGGAGAAATAATGCAATGATGAAATTTGGCAGCTCTGTTAGCCATAAAATATTTACTAGTATTGAAAAACTCTACAACTGTTCGGTCTTTTTATTAATACCTGAGTGAATTAGATGAAAAGCATTCTAGTTCAAATATCACTTATATGACTTCATATTTGCCCTGTTCTCACTTCTTAGATTTTCACTATCAAAGTGACAAAATTAGAAGTAAATAAAATGGAAGTATCATCATATTGGTTATTATACACCAGAAGTATATCTGAAGGAATTAATCTATGGTCTTACTCATGACAAGTTTAATCAGGAACTGAGATAAAGAGGCCTGAGCATTAGCACACAAGGCAGGGCCGTTGCCTTGCACAGAGCTGAATCAGGTTCAATCCCCACACCCATATATCCCCTTAGTCCAGTCAGGAGTAAATCCTGAGAAGTGCCAGGTGCGACCAACACACACACACACACACACACACACACACACACACACACACACACACACACACACACACACACACTGAACAGAGGTGGGTACAGAGTACAGAAGCTTGTTTTTAATCATTTAGGTCATTTAGAGGGAAAAAATGCCATAATGCATTAATTTTGTTCTTGACTTGTGTCATATTAATATAGAGATATTCATAGATTTCACATGTTTGTTTGGGGGGCACGGACAGCTCTCTTCAGAGTTTACTCTTACCCCTGCACTCAGCAATTACTCCTGGTGGGTCCAGGGACCATATGAGGTGCAGAGAATGGGATCCATGTTTGCTGGCCAGATTCAAAATAAATAGTACTCTACTAAATGTATTAATACTCCAGTTCTGACACTTATATTTTGAAATTCACACAAAAGCCCTAAAGGATATTAAGAAATATGAAAAGACTTTCCATAGAGGATGAGCTTGAAGATCCAACACAGACTAGTTTAAAGATATGTTGGTATGCAGCCACACAATACAGTTTTGCTCTAAGTAAAGATGGAATCTTGTGTTTTGCTACATTGTTGGAAATATAGGGTGTCCTGTTAGCTGATGTGAAAAGACAATCAAATGCCAAATGAGGTCCTTTATGTGTGTGTATGTAAGGAAACCAATCAAACCAATAATGATTCAGTTCAATGACTTACATCTTAGACTTAAACCCTTCATTCTTATTACAAATTGGAGTTTTTATGGGGGTTGTAGGTGTCTGGAAAGTTCCTGTGAACATCCTTGTGAGGCAATTTACACTTTGATGAGTAGATGTTGTTTGTCAAAATTATATCCCTAAAATATCATTTTTTGAACTCTTGCAATAGCAATTAAAAAACAATGAAGGACTAAGTAAAATAAATTGCTGGCATTTTATGTTTTCTTTCTTCAGCCTTTGCATGTTTCTTACACTCTTCAAATATATTTATATTAAAAACATCTGATTTTCTTATTAAAAACCCTAACTACAGTCAAAACTTTGGGTTTTTTTTGCACTTTATTCTTTCATAGATGGAAGATAAGAAGAGTGTGACTTTTGAAACTCAGAATTTTCATATGTATATATTTATATATATGTGTGCACCCAGAAATATTTTTATTGATATAACCAATTTTTGTTGGTAATAAAATCTTAGCTGTACTGCCTTGGTAAGACGTTGTAAGTTTTACAGTGCCTTCTGCGAATGTGGACTGTAACAATATAGCTCCGATATTGAATCATTGCTACAGTGAAATGATGAAATTTATATCCTAGAATACCACTTAAAGCAAAATAATAATTTTATACATGTAAGCTAACATTAGTCTGTGTTGTTCTCACAATCAAATGGTCATTTTGTATAAGTTGAACTTTGCTAAAATGTTTTATGTGATTTTAATGCATAGGACATATTAATAATAAAAATCCTTTAAAAGCATAGTTAACCCTGTAAAAGTTCAATTGATTTATACTCATTTCCAAATGGAAATCAAAGCAAATCTGAAACTTCAGCTGGCATTTGACATTACTGGATCAATTGTATATCTAAAGTTACAATGGTATTGATTATAAACATTTAAATAAGTGCTTCTTTACAAATCAAATATTTATTTGACTTGCCATTGAGTTTTAGATTTAATGAACAATTATTACAGGACAATGCTACAAAAGCAAATTTTATATATGAGAGTCTAGACACTCCTTTTTATAAGAAGATCTTCAGGTTAAGGTGATGGTATTCAAAACAGTGGAATCATATAATTCCATATAAGGGTCAGAATAAACTAATTAATGCTTTTATTCTTGTTCCACATTGTAGCAATGTAACAGTGTTATCCCTTTGTTCATCAATTTGCTTGAGCGGGTACCAATAATGTCTCCATTTGTGAGACTTTTTACTCTTTTTGGCATATTGAATACGCCAAGGGTAACTTGCCAGGCTCTGCTGTGTGGGTGGGACACTCTCGGTAGCTTGCTGGGCTCTCCGAGAGGGACAAAGGAATTGAACCTGGGTCAGCCATCTGCAAGGCAAATCCTCTACCCACTATGCTTTCGCTCCATCCTTGCTCCACATTATCAACTAAAATGCAAAAACATATTTATGTGTAAGGTAAAGATGAACTTAATGATTGGTTTCACCATTATCTTGAACCAGCGGTACATACAGAGAACTAAAATAATCAGTTTCTGCTCGCCAAAATCTAAATGATCTCCCTGCAGTGAATATAAGTTATAATTTAAAAAATTATGGAACATTTGAAATGCTGTAAAATTGTACTTAAACTGAAAGCTCTTCAAGTTTGGGGAACAAGTGAATACAGCGATCTCAAATGAATGAGAAATTTTCAGATCAGACTGTAATTTTGTGGGATATCATAATTTTGACTTGCTAGAGCAACTTTATAACATCTTGTGTGCCTCTGTAATATTTGAATAAATTAGTCTAATGACTTTAAGTGTAATTTAACTAATGAAAAACCTCTTCTTTTCTAATATGAATTGTGTTTATGTAATTTTTGTGTATGGGTGAGGCACAAAAATTTAGGTACAGTTCTTATGTAATGAGACATTTATCAGCTTCGGTTTTAGTTTGGGAATAGATTCAGTTGTTGTAGCAGAATTATGCAAAATATGGAGACTCATTGAATTTATTAAATGAATAGATTGCATGCCTTTGAAAACTCACACCTTCAAAAGTTGGTTTTTATTGTTTATTCTCCAGGAGAACTTGGGAAAATCTATGCATCACTTTTGAAATCTTATAACTAGTGAAATGGCACTTTGATTTTGTACTTCTCAGATCTAATGTGTGATCATCTTTTACATTTTAATTCATCGGATTTTAAAAATACCAATGCTATTAAAAATGAAAAGGCATGCATTAATTGGTAATCCAAATCTTACTAAGAATAAGCATGTGAAGTGGAAAACATGCATTTTTCACTAGAGATGTGCTAATCTATATTATCCTCAATATCTAAAATTTACAAAAGATTGAATTTGAGTTTTTTTTATCTGCTATTCACTGGCTGTGTGCTAACTGTGACAAAGTTCATCACAGCTTCTTAATCCTGAGATCCAAGTTTCAAAAGATCAGTTTCTAAGACATGTACTCCATATGTAAGTGTAGATCAAATGAAAGCAGAATTTCATGTTTCTTAGTACTTCTCCTCAGGAACAGTACATACTAGTTCATCTGCATTTTTTTGGTTAAAGGCAATTCACATGGCTGATGTTGATTTTCGTGGTAGAGTGGGTGTATTTCTCCCAATTGGAGAATCACTGAAAGCCTTATGGCAAAGGGGATTCGTTTCAACCTCTTGTGAAATGGAGAAAACAATTTGAAACAATAATAAAACTGACCACGGGCACTTTTCCTTATTGGGCTGAAAAGAAGATAAATAGCGCAATCAATGTTGCACAGTGAGTCAGGGAGCATGACTAGAGTTCACCTCAAGCAATGTGGTTCCCAAGTCTACTTAATTCTACTCTGCACTATTTGTGCTGCCGTACTTCTTTCATCAAATATGCACAATTTGATGTCCTAGGGATAAGACCCTAATTACAATCTGCCTTCGCATTTAACTAATGAGCAAGCAAAATGGAGGTTGCAACGGGTTCATATGGATTTCCTCAGAGATTTATAGTGAATGTTCAATTGCATTAAGCAAAATGTGTGACTAGGCATATCTGCAGGAGCGCGAATGGCTGTGCTTGAAAACACATGCATTTCATACTTCTGGAGGTAACATTCCGCAAATCAAACAGCAAGAGCTTCAAGCCCCAGAGCAAGTGGTAGGGACCAATTTGATTCCTTTGAAGAAGTTTGTTCTCTAAGGAACTGAAATAAAAGGAACTGGCAACTTCTGTACCATAGCACATCCATAATTGCCACAGTTTTTTGTTTTTTTTTTTTTTTGGTATTACCCCATTGCTTCAAATCAGCAGGTTGTCTTGCATTAACGTGCAGCATAATAGATAATGTTAAAAATGGCATTAATGTTCTAGCAATGACATTTGCCAGAAGGCAATGAAGTGCCATGTTCTTAAAATATAAATAGAATGCTGCTCCATGTTAGGGCTTAATAATCTACATCTTTAATGATAATCACATAATAAACCATTTACTAAATGCCTGAAAATAGAATTCAAGAAAGTCTAATAGTTAGCCCACTGAGAATGTGCTGTAATTCTAAAGGAAACCTACTTGTACCAATAAAAAAGTCAGACCATAAAATACGATATCTCTTACCCTCCCTTAAATTATACTTAACTATCCTGTAAAACTGATGATCTATATCAATTATTTTCAGTATGCTTTAACAGGAAGAAAATCTTATCTGAGCCAGCATGGTTTTGAAATAGAAACCGTTTTCTAAAATTAAATAAGCCAAGTAAAATCATGCTTCAAAAATTAATAGTAAGGAAATGAGTGCCTTAAGATGAGACTGAAGAGATATGGAAGTGAGTAAACACTTACAGCTCATGGCAGTTTGATTGCTGGCACCTCCTAGGCTCCCCAACCAGAATCTGGGACCCCTTGAGCACAGAACCAGGAGTAAACAATGAGCATTGGTTTAGGGAATAACCAAAACCATTAACAAATAAACCAAAACAACTTCCTGAAACCAGTAAATGGCAGCAGGTTCAGAAAAGGCATTCTTATTCTTCTAAAGTTAAGAATCCTTGGGGCTGGAGCAATAGCACAGAGGGTAGGGTGTTTGCCTTGCACGCGGCCGACCCGGGTTCTAATCCCAGCATCCCATATGGTCCCCTGAGCACCGCCAGGGGTAATTCCTGAGTGAAGAGCCAGGAGTAACCCCTGTGCATCTCTGGGTGTGACCCAAAAACCAAAAAAAAAAAAAAAGAACCTGAAGTGATGGGTTCTACATGCAATGTAAATCATTATAAGAAGAAATCAGAGAAATATTTTAAAAGGTGGCAGAGGTGTAGGCATGTAAAGACAGAACATATAGGGAATGATGTTGAGTCAACTTGTAGTCACTGGAATCTACATGAGGCAAATAAAAATTTTCCATTAGAGCCTCAAAAACGACAAATTAAAGCACTACCCAGTACTGAAATTTTCACCCAGAGTCCTGAGTTTGCATAATTTTCTTCTAGAACTATGAAACAATTAGGCTATAGCCTTTTAATCAACCAAGGTAGTCCTAATATGTCTACATGAAAAAATATAAATAAATTAGGACAGCGGCCATTAGAAAAGCATTTTATGGTATGACATATACAGTTAAATGCTCATTTGTGGAATATAGTGCCTAATTTGAAAAATGCCTGTTTTGTGTTTTAGTTATAGGATGGTGATTCCATAAAGATGATGATTGTGACCATGTGTGTATATATTTGTGTAACTTGAGCAGTGTTCCATGGTTTAGAGTCTAGGGTTTGGAATATTTGATACAAAAATGTTTAGAAATGTCATATTCATAGGATAAGTTTAAGCAGTTCTAACACAAACAAGATATATTCAACTGATCCACTGTATGCTGTATGTCAAATCATAGAATTTTTATTTTTGTTTGTATTGTTTCCCTATTATTTTTCTTAAGGCATGTTCATGTATAATGATTTGCTCTTATTGAACCTTATTACCAGTAAAAGTGTCCATTATTAATCTCCTGTGCATGGCATTCATTGCTCCCAGGACTGTACTGTATTTCTAACTTCATTTCCACCCAAGTTCACAGAGAATATTGTGCCATTTCACAATATGCCATTTACTATTTCATGCTTTTGGAAGTTCTCTCTATTCCTCACATAAATATATACACTTATCTTTGTATAAACCTGAACATATTTCAAGTTGAAACATTAATGTTCGATACACAGTTCACCATCCCACCAGTGGAAAATTTAGCTGCACTGCATGTTGTTTACCCATTGCCCTTCATAAATCTTCATTACAGTATTTCTGCTGTTATGATGCTATATATTTCAGTGCTTGCCTCAGTAGACAAAATACACTTAAAGGTAAGTACCTTTGACTTGTGAAGGGTTTAAAAACAAATAACATTGAATAATTAAATTTATATAATTTATATATGTTATGGAAAGCAATGAGGATAATGAAAAGAGATGCCGTGCTTTCAGAGACAGATCTTTTTAGTAACAGTGAACACACATACATAGATTCAAAAATGTGTTTTAAATGTAAAAATTTTATAGCACTATATTTTCCTGTAAATATTTCAAAAATCACCAGTCCTTGTTTATGCATAAACACAAACTTAACTTGACTACGATGTGAAGTTTTAAAATTAAATATCACAATATGTTTCAGTAAATTATAATACATTCATGAAGACATATGCTACTTAGAATTTTCACAAGAATATTGGAAAATGATCAAATACCTTATTTTTATAGGTAACAAAGTGGAGGCATTGTAGAACTGTCTGAATACTTATAGCGGATTATTGTGCAGAAATTGATACAGAATCCTTTCTAGAATTAATGGCTAGTGTGCTTTAAAGTCTTTTTCATTTGTGTTGTAATTGAACTTCCTTTCAAAAAGCTGAATGCTTTGCAAATATCCTTTAATTTTTACTTAAATCATTTTTACTCTATTTTGATACGGAAGTACTATTTATTATAGAATATTCACATAGATTGTTTTTTCTTGAAACTGATTTTTCTGAATCCTAAAGATTTATTATTATTACTATTAATAGTAGTAGTATTTAGATCATAGCTAGCATTGATCAGGGCCTACACCTAGTTCTGTGCTATGAGATACTTCTTGATGGTGTTTCGGGAAACATGCATGGTGCCGGGATCAAACTTGAATTGGCCTTGTCTAAGGCAAGCCCCTTACTTGCTGTACTATCTTTCTGGTTCTGCCCTAAAAATTATTGATAACAGTTTTATAAGAGACAATTTTTTGTTAGCTATCAATTTGTGTGAAGCCAATCTTGAGTTTAATTTAGGAATGGTTAAGATATACAAGAGATTTCCCATATTTTCTTGATAAATGGTGAGCTCCTATTTAATATGTGAGTGCAACAACTAAATTTAGTTAATTTAGTTGATTAACTAAATTCCAGGGCCTCACATATGCAGGAGTTCCACTGAGCTACATACTTGTACTTAAAGGTGAGTTTTTATTTATTTTGATTTCTTCAAATTTTTGTTTAGTTTTGTGTCTTGGGCCACAGCTGGCAGTTCTCATGGGCTTTCTTATGATTCTGTGTTCAGAGATCACTGCTGGCGGGCTTGGGGGGGGCTCTATGATGTACAAGGATTTGAACTCATGTCAGAGCCCTGCAAGGCAACCCAATGCTTTACCTGCTGTACTATCACTCTTACTCCTTAGGTGAGTTTTTAAATATGTGGTTCATAGGACCAGAGAAATCGTATAGAAGCTATGGTACTTTCCCTGCACCTCATTTCATCTCCCTTGCAGACCAAGGGCTCACTCAAGCACAGAGCCAGAAACATCCTGTAAGCATTTTTAACCATTGATGGTTGTGTCCCTAAATTTTAAAAAGTAATGTTTTGAGTATACATTCTAGCATCAGCTTGTAGGTAAGAAACTTGAAACAGCATTCAATAACAAATTCCCAAAGGAAACAGAAAATGAAAACTTGTCTTCAGTTGGAAAGTTACTAGAGAAGGGAATTGGATTTGGGGGGCAGAGGAGGGAGGGGAGTCTGGAGGGGACAATGGTGTAGGGAAACTGTCACCTATGGCGCTGAAATATTTCCTGCATGAAACTCTACTAATAACGCCACCGAGATGTGATCCCAGGGGCTGCACGCATGTGCGGCCTCTCTGCAGATGCATGAGCGTGAATCCAGACCCAGCAAAACCTCTTTTGGCATGGGCAACTCCTCGCAGAATGTCTCCAGCCTGAGAACCAAGCCGTGGCCCTGTGCCCGCCCAGGAGGAAAAAGGTATTTCTCTCTCTCTCTCTCTTTCTCTTTCTCTCTCTCTCTCTCTCTCTCTCTCTCTCTCTCTCTCTCTCTCTCTCTCTCTCTCTCTCTCTCTCTCTCTCTCTCTCTCTCGCCTCTTTCTCTCTGGAGATGAAGGATGTGGTGTCCGCCATATTAAGACGATCACAAATGGGGTTTTCAAGCTTGCAATGATCCAATATCTGGAAGAAATCTCCCTGGACTTAGTTGTTAAAGTACAGAAATCCACAATCACGCGGCCCCGTGACTTCATTTTTCTTCACAATAGTTCTGACTCTAGTGGGGTACTCCTAACAATAATAGTGAGGTTTGTGTTGAAATACTGAATGTAACCAAAGTAAGCAGAAAGTAAAGTGAAACTTATCAGTTACAAGGCAGGGGTTGGGGGGGGTGGGATGAGAGGTGTACTGTGTGGGTTTTTGTTTTGTTTTGTTTTGTTTTTGGTGGTGGTATATGGGCACTGGTGAAGGGATGGTTGTTTCAGCATTGTATAACTGAGACTTAAGCCTGAAAACATTGTAATCTTCCACATGGTGATTTAATAAAATAAAAATTTTATTAAAAAAAAGAAATTCTACTAATAGCAGTGTGCAAACTGTGGTGTCCAAACCAATATAAATATATATGATATATATGTATATATATGTGTGTGTATATGTATGTATATATTTATATAATGATGTATTCGATATGCCAAAATCAGTAACGATAGGTCTCATTCCCCTGACCCTGAAAGAGCCTCCAATCTTTGGGAAAGATGAGTAAGGAGAGGGAGCTAAAATCTTAGGGCTGGGAGGAATAGGGACATTACTGTTGGCTGCTCAAGTAGATCGATGAACAACAGGATGACAGTAATACAGTGATACAGTGACACACACACACAAACACACACATACATATAAAAGACTATGCAACTACAGAAATGTCCTGTTTCTGAGGTGAGAAGAGAAAAGGATGCATGTAATTCCTCCCAACAGTGTATGGCAGTCTGGCCGCCTGGCACACACAGGCAGTTTAGTAAAAAAGTGAGCAACCGGAAGTCTGGATGTTTTAGTCAGGAATCCTGAATCATGCTTCAAGGGAAATATTAGAAAGCTTCCAACATAAAGAAAACATCTCTGCATAGCCACATTTCATTCAATAGTCTGATTGATCCAGAAATCGGAGAAGATAAATGTCTCTGCACATATTCAGTTAGGCATTCGGATTCATTCCCAAGGCAGGATACCAGAAAGCAGATGGGGTGAAAAGTCCAGTCAAGCAAAATACAATATGTTCACCTGACACCATCTCTGAGAAAAATACATACTTACATGTCATTAAGTTGAGAAATGGTAAAACTTTATCAAAGTCTAATGAGCCAGAAAACATGACATAAATTCATAACGGGAATAGCTGATTCTCTGCCCCCTTGCCCCCCCCCATGAATAGAATGGACCACCCTCTACTCACATAAAATTAGGAAACCTCTGAACCATTATTATAGTTTAAATTTATTTAATTAAAAACTGTGATTTACAAATTTATTGATGCTCTGAGTGCAGGCAGAATATTGCATTTTTTTTATTTGTAGTTTTTAGCTTGGCTAATGTTTGGTGTTATTAGAAAGATGTCATCAGTGAAGCAGAGGTGGTATAGTTTTCGACCGTCTATCTTCACTTCCATTCCTTCCCATTCCATTCCTTGCAATCCAAACCCAAACCCAATAAAAGTTATATATGTTTCATTACCTTCTACCTCATATTAAATTTCTGGCTTTTGTTTCTATCCAATATTTCTAAAAAATCTATTTTAATCTGCTTTTTAATCTCGGGAGCTGTTGATGGAATCATCTACTCTAATAGAGCAGAATCTCGCTCCTCTGCAACATTATCTGAGCTTGACAGGAAGTTACTATAGCAGTTATAGCAGTTACAGTGCTCTGACCTTGTATATTTTTGTTATATTAATGTTTTTTCCTGTTTATTTCTGAGCTTCTGCCTGCTTCTAGTGCTTAAAGCTCTAGACTGGTCTAGAGCTTTAGAATGGTGTAAGGCTCTAGATTTTCAACAAGGAAATTTCACAGCTGTTTCCACTACCCTTATGTCCTGAGCTATTTACAAGTTAAACTTTGATGCATTCTAAAAAAAAATCTATCTTCTTAGCATTACTCTAGAACATATTAATCTTACTCCACAATAATAGACATAAAGTAAAAGATAAAGAAAAGAAATGAGAAAAATAGATGAATTATCATAATATTATTTTGTGAAATTATAAAAAAACAATATAAATTTGGTTTATAGAAAACAGCAAAATAATTGCAAATGAAAATATAAGAACTACTTTAACTTAAACTTTAGAGAATTGAATACTAAGGTAAGAAAGACAGGGACAGAGTGATAGTACAGAGAGTAGGGTGATTGCCTTACACATGACTTACCTGGGTTCTATCCCTGGCATCCTCTATATTCCCTTGAGCACCGCCAGAAGTAATTCCTGAGTACATAGCCAGAACCATTGAGCATCGCCAAGTGTAAGCTCCAATCCCCCAATAAAAAAGAAATACACAAAATGCATTTTCCCATGTCTGTGGTTAGCATAAAAAATCAAAAATTAAAATCATTTTGAAAGAATCAGATAAGTTGATTGAAACTTGTTAGTAATGATGTCCATTTAGACTTAAAGGCAAAATTTTCATAGGCTATGTAGTTTTTATATTGAAATTTTAAAATAAAAACTCAGATTATTCTTAAAGGATGTAGCATAATAAAGCAAGCATTGATATAGAAGAGAGAAAAAGTGATTACACAAAGGAATCAAATATTGTTCACTATCCAAGTCACTCTTGTGGCCCCTAAGCCATTGTTCCAATTTTACTCTGTGACTGGCAGGTGTTCTAGTGAAAGGGTTACAAGTAATTACATATACAGTTATCAAATAACTCCACAAAGTAACAAGTTAACTTCTTAACTATATATAATATTTTACTATAACAAACAAAAACTCAAAGCTTAACAATAGCTCAATATGTCTGAAAAAGAGAGTTTCTCCTGTACCCACTAAACAATACTTCTTGACCACTGGTTCAAATTTTGAAGAATTTAATTTTTGCTTCCACATGTTCGAGCCAAGACTCACGCATGAACGGCTATGTGACAAACACCATAAAGGGAAATATATATCAATATATACATATATATGTATGTATATATGCCTCTGGGAGAGCCCAGCAAGCTACCAAGAGTATCCCACCTGCAAGAAAGAGCCTGGCAAGCAAGCTCCCTGTGGCGTATTGGATATGCCAAATACAGTAACAATAACAGGTCTTATCCCCTGATCCCTGAAAAGAGACTCCAATCATTGGGGGAAAACGAGTAAGAAGAGGCTGCTAAAATCTCAAGCCTCAAACAAATGGAGACCTTACTGGCACCCATTCAAATAAATCGATGAACAATGGGAGGACAGAGTAATACAGTGAAAACAGCTACTATGTAACATAATTTGACCAATTTTGGATTGTGACTCATACATCATGCCTAGTAAAGAAATTTTGGAAAATGGAGCATATTTCAGTATACTGAAAATTTCTCATGTTAGTTTCAAAAAAGGTTGTCTGTATAAGTGTTTTGTGTAACTGATCTAGACATTAAAACACATTTTCTAAAATGAAGCTCTTCTTTCTCTTTTGTCATGTTTTCTACGTAAGCTTTTTTATATAATACAAATTTAACTTAAAACTATCTATCCACGTTTTTTAAGAAACTGAAAGGACACAGTGTATGTACTTTTCTTTCACCATATCTGCATTTATAACTTAGAAATAATTTGTCCCTTCTAGCATTCTTTAATAATTTTCTATCGTACTTGTTAAAAGTTGGGTGTTCTTGTGACTTATTATCTCAATCTTTTTTATGAGAATAGTTCATATTAATTTTTAATTTAATATATATTTAAAACACATAGAATGCTTGTTTAACACTATTTACTTTTTGAGTTTTTGTGCATTTCTGTTTTTTTTTTATCATTCATTCAACTATTTCTTGCTTTTCATAGTTCCTGGTGGGAAGTCATATGCTTAAAATTGTCTTAATCCCATATATTGATAAAATATTTCTGTTGCTCTTTTTAAATGTTCATTTTTATTCATGCAGTGCTATGTTTTGGTGTCCTTATATTTGCATTTACTTTTACTAATGTTCTTCAGTATCATGTAAATTAATATATTTTTCCTCAAACCTAGATAACTATTAGTCTAATAATTATTAGTCTAATAATTACTTCAAATATTTAATTTTTTATCCTCTACATTCTTTTCTAAAGATTTTGTTTTGTTTTTGTTTGGGGGGGTCACATCCACTGATGCTCAGGACTTACTCCTGGCTCTGCACTCAGGAATTGTGCCTGGTGGTTCCAGGGATCTGGTGCAGTGCACAGCATATTGCACCCAAGTTTGCTGCGTGCAGAGCAAGCGCCAAAAGAGCTATAATGTTGCTCAGGCTACAACACAGTATAAACTCTTCACCTAACACTGTGGATTAGGCTAGCATTTTGTCATTGGTAACTTGGAAATTGTATTCTACACGTTGAGAATCCAGTATTTATACAAATATCTGGAACTCCTGGATCCAAAAGAACCCGCTCACTATAGTCTTTTTTTTCTTTTTTTCTTTTTGGGTCTCACCTGGCAATGCACAGGGGTTACTCCTGGCTCTGCACTCAGGAATCAGCCCTGGCAGTGCTCAGGGGACCATATGGATATGGGATGCTTGGAATCAAACCCGGGTCGGCCGGGTGCAAGGCAAACGCCCTACCCGCTGTGCTATCACTCCAGCCCCCTGCTCACTATAGTTAAAGAGAAATCAGAGAAATGGTAATTCAGTGCCACTGAGCATGGTGAACTTTTACCTTTAGTCCTTAAAACCTTTACATTCAATGATGGAAAAAACATACATTTTATTATCAACACTGATCTGGCAAATCAACTATCAGTGGCAAAATAAATAGTTAGGTTATATGTAAGAATGTGGAATATGTTAACAAGTCATATAATAACTAAGGTAACTAGCAGGATTCTAGTTAAACTATGTTGGATTATGAAATATATATATATAATTTCAGTGTTCATGCTGGAAAGGTAGAATCCTTTAAACTTAAAGATCTATTTTAAGAAATAGAAATTAATCAATAAATTAAAAACATGCATAAAGAAGGAAATATTGCAGCAGAGTAACAATATTTAATTAAGAATAAAATGACAAAACTTTAAGTGTTTAAAATTAATATAGTTATAATTTTCAGGAAAAATAAAAGATTTCATAATATTTCTAAAATAAGCAGGTGATACCCTGTAGAATCGCTACTTGATTATCTCCACAAAGTTATTTCAATGCAGAAATGAATTTTATTTTCTAAGTCTCTATGATGAATTTAAGTCATTTTACCAAAAAAAAAAAAGGTAGATAAAAGCCAAAACATGAATGAAAGCAAATGAGTTAGCATAAGGGGAAATAATTGGAATTCAATGAAGCCAAATATCTCTGAATATAAAGTTGTGCCTTGCACATAAATTAAACTAATTAGCTAGAAAGAGTTAATGCAGCTTCCAAAGACGCTGCTCTTAGTAGTGAAGAACAGTTTATGAACTGAACGAATCTGGTTCATAAAGCCTAAGAGCCCTAATATAGTCCAATCAGCTCTTTTTATAGTGTAGGATGTAGAGGCATGCAGGAAATTGGCACCAATTTCCAAAGTTCATCTCAGTGGTTTGAATGTTTCATACGAATCAATTTATTTTATAGCATAGAGTTTTAACACCAGATTCTTATTACATTTATTTGTTCAGTAAAATGTAAACAAATTTAATATGTATTTTAATCTGCATCTTTTGTTTTTGTTTTGTTTTGTTTGTTTTGTTTCGTTTTTGGGTCATACCCGGCGATGCACAGGAGTTACTCCTGGCTCTTCACTCAGGAATTACTCCTGGCGGTGCTCAGGGGACCATATGGGATACTGGGATTAGAACCCGGGTCGGCCCGTGCAAGACAAACGCCCTATCTGCTGTGCTATCACTCCAGCCCCTAATCTTCATCTTTTGAACATGAAAATTTGACCTCTGCAATCAATCACTTATGCTCCATATTTCTATCGCATTTAATATCATTTAAAATCTATGAGAAAAATGGGTCACTATTTAAAGTCTATTTCTTAAAATTAAAGTAGACTAAATAATAAGTTATTGTGTTCAGTACACGAGAATATAATTGCTACTAGTTAGCATTTTTAAAATCATAAATATACTCTATTATAAATCTACAATCATTATTTAGTTTTAGGATAAACACTCAAAATACTAGTGAAATGGGATTGTATCTTCTTTTACTAACTGTGAATCTCCAGGAAAATTAAGATTCTATAAAATCTGATGTTCTACTATAACCTTTAACCTTTTCTAAAAGTAAGAGCAGTTTTCAGAGATAATGTTATTATTATTTTCTTTGTTTTGTTATGTATTCATGATATGCATAAACATACTTGGTAATGTTAGTAATTGGAAATATAAAAAACACAAATTTATCAAGAATTTTACAGTTTGGTGTTATTTTATTTTCCATATTTATATAAACTATATTTTTTCTGACACTTTCTTAAAATCCTATATAATTTGTTATATAATCAGACAACAGATTGTTGACATTTCCAGCCGGGTAATAACACTTATTATCTGACTTTACCTAACTGTAAGTACCCATGAAAATAATCAATAGCAACTTTGTTTGAGTCAGATCATTTTTTTTCAATCTAATAGTTTTAGTTTTGACAAGAGTTTTAGAATTTCATGCAAAAGCATTAATCACATGTGTAGTTAAATTTTGTAACAGTATATTAAAATTCAGTTGATCAAAAATTCATGGTGAAGGTTTTTTTATTAGATTATGATTTAAAGAATATTTTAAAAATAATTTATATTTAGCCAATTCTTGTTTTTTTTTCTTTTTGGGTCACACCTGGCAATGCAAAAAGGTTACTCCTGGCTCTGCACTCAGGAATTACTTCTGGTATTGCTCAGGGGACCATATCAGATGCCTGGAATTGAACCCCGGTTGGCCGAGTGCAGGGCAAACACCCTACCCACTGTGCTTTGGCTCCAACCCCTATTTAGTCAGTACTTATAGTAAATTCAAGAAAATTTTCTTGTTCTGTCACTGTCATTGTCATCCCATTGCTCATTGATTTGCTCGAGCAGGCACCAGTAACGTCTCCATTATGAGACTTGTTACTGTTTTTGGTTTATTGAATATGCCACAGATAGCTTCTAGGCTCTGCTGTGCGGGCAAAATAACTTTCGGTGGCTTGCCAGGCTCTCTGAGAGGGGCGCAGGAATCAAACCCGGGTCAGCCTCGTGCAAGGCAAATGCCCTACCGCTGTGCTATCACTCCAGCCCCTTTCTTGTTCATCATTTATTTATTTATTTATTTATTTATTTATTTATTTATTTATTTATTTATTTATTTATTTTTGTGGGTGCAGGGAGTCACACCCAGTGTGGTCATGTACTTTTGGCTCTGTACTCAGAAATTATTCCAAGTGGGGTTTGGGAGACCCTAGAGAAGTCAGAAACGGAATCTCAGTTGGCTGTGTGCAAGGTAATTGCCCTAAACTCTGTAATATCTCTCTTGCCCACAATTTCCTACTTAAAGGCAATTTATTTTCTAGGAAAAATAATCAAAATAAAATAAATATTGTGTCTAAATATCAACAATAATCATGTGTTGCGATATTGTTTTAAATTTAGGAATGTATTTGTGATTTGTCTATTTTAACAGTTGTGAAATTATTAAGCTTATGTAAATCTACAACAAAGGTATTGAGTTTCTTCATTATCAAGGATATATTTTGAGATATACATTTTAATGCAATAAATTAGCTCAAATTGATATATTCTGTTTTCTGTCTTTGATTATGTCTCTAAGGCTACTTCTCCATATACTTTCACTTCCACTTCCAGAGACATGTTATCATAACCAATAATTTAGTGAACAAGAATCATTACTTAACTGGGAGATTTTTTTAAATGAATTGTTTTTTTTAAAAACTCAATTTATTGAGACAATTTTAAGTGACTTGTGTATTACCTAGATTAATAATAATAATTGTTCCTCTGAATGTAAACAGACTATAAAAATCTATTTAATGTGCCAAACTTATGATACTTCCTTTATTGTTGTCAGTAGATGAATTTATCTCCAAATTCTTAGGGCAAAATACACCAATCTTTGAAACTGGTTTTTAAATCTGACCACATATTTGGAATCTAATTCAATTATTATTTTACATATAAAATATTACATAAAATACTCAATACTTGGACATTTTGATAATATGTATGTGCTAATAGAACAAAAATATATACTAAGCAATATGGAATTGGAAAAATGATTCATTTCTTTATAAGCACAAAAAATTAACTAAAATAACCCTTCATTAAAGTAACATATCATATCTGTATTTATGATCTCAGTGCAAGTTAACTTCATTTTGTGAGTAATTGAAATATACAAATAAACATCAATTTATTATTTAAAATAAAATGTTGGTTACTTTTGAGTCACTGCTAGCATGGTATCACATATTTTTAAGAGGTGTCACATTTTATCAAAGCACATACCATTATGTAAACTAATATCACTGAAATAAGTAATATTTTATTTATAAACATAAAATAAATGTTATTGCAAACCTCTCATTTTCCTAGCTACATATTTTCACAGGAGGTATACATTCAGACTGAATCCGAGTGTATATTGTCTCAGAATGGACATACTACTTTAATGGATGAATTTGTCTGAATGAATGGAGAATATAATAATTCCTTCTAACATAATTTCTCAAAGCCTTCTGATTGAGAATAAGATCTGTTTGCAAAGCTTTGGCTTCTCTATCTCGATTTTGTTAAGTAACTACAGTTGCCATGAGGAGATTTTTGTTCAATATTTCTGTATAGTAAATTCATCATTATCATATTCTAAAATTCATCATTATCATATTCTACTTCTTACAAAATAGGGGCCATACCTGGAAGTGCTCAGGAATTTTTTCCTGCTCTGTGTTGAGGGTGAGGGTTACTCCTGATGGTTCTCCAGGAAGTATGTGTTCTTGGAGTTCTAATGCAGACTTCCTGTGTGCAAATCATATGCTCAGCCCATCTTGAATCATCTAATATAGATGAGCCTCGATACCATATTATAATATAGATGAGTCCAGATCCATGAGATCCATGCAAAACTTCTAACATAATATAGATAAAGTAATATAGATATAATGTAGATGAGCCTTAAAAATATTGTGGAGAATATTATGCTGCGTGTTTATCCATTTATCTTTCCAAAGAAGTACTTTCATTTCCTTAACAGATGTTCTCCAAGTGTCATCTAGATTTTCACGTTCAGTGCTATATAATTTACTATGAATTTTGTGTATACACACACACACAGACACACAGACACACATATATTGAGCAATAGCATAGCAGGTAGAGCGTTTGCCTAGCACACGGCTGACCCAGGTTTGATTCCTCCGCCCCCCTCGGAAATCCCAGCAAGCTACTGAGAGTATCTCATCCATATGGCAGAGCCTGGCAAGCTACCCTTGTCATAGTCTATATGCCAAAAACAGCAACAAGTCTCACAATGGAGACGTTACCAGTGCCCTCTCCAAAAACTCAATGAGCAATGAGATGACAGTGATGAAAGTGATGATGACAGTGATATACTGACATACAGATATTACTTACACATAATATATTTTACTAACATATAACATTATATAAAATTTTATGTATGATACTTATTTGTTGTAAATCTGACAAAAACTTAATTACCTTTGCTTTTTAACAGTCTCAATAACTATTACCCCTGAAAATCTTTCATTGATTTTTATAGTCTCTCACCTATTATAATAGAGTGAACGGTTCAATAACTGCATAGTTTACTATATTACTATATAATTACTTGCTTTTTCCAGTAAATTGTGAACTTATATGAAATTTTAAATTAACACTTTTATAAAATTTATGCAGATATAGATTCAAAATATTATCATGATTAATTTAAATTGCATTTATATTATTATATTTATAAAATATATTTTATAAAGTAGCATATTTATATTCATAATACATATTTTGAAAATATATATTATGAGGGAAGGAGGGATTGGATAAAGTTAATCATAACATTTTAGGAATGAAATATGAACTGAACCAAAATATCAGCAAGTACAATGAAGTAGCTAACAACAGTATCGAGAGTCCATTTAGTGAAGAAGGAAAATTAAAATTCTTATATCATTAAAACTATTTGAACAATTCCAAATCACCTAAGACATAGGAATCTTTTCTAACACCTTCTATGACACTCACATTACCCTAATACTCAAAGCAGACAGAAAAACTTCAAGAAAAAAAATTACAGACCAATCTCCTTTATGAATATCCATGCCAAAATTCTAACAACATCTTTCTTATCTAACATAATACAACATATGTTAAAAATATTATATATCCTAACTAAGTGAGATTCACGCCAGAGGTTTTCACCATAACATTTTAGTATAAATGTTTTCTGCAGACAAAACGTTATTATTTCATTCTACGTGCACTGAAGAATTGCTTAAGTAGATATATCTTTGAGAATGTGTTTTCGACTTTCATTTGCACAATTCTGCCCGTAACAGATGTAGTTCATGCATTGCTTCAGAAGTTAATTTTGTTATGCTTTAATGAAGAGATCTTTAAAGTTTATGGTTACCATTCATGATTGGTTTTGAATATTTCTTTTATAAAATTATATGTGTTATTAAGTTTTATTTACTTCTCAGAAGCACAGTTCATTGTTCTGTTTTGATGGCTATCTATACAAAGTAAAATACTGAAACTCTCAGAAAATCCTAAGATGGTAATAAATAAAGGAATGAAACATGCCTGATGCAGAACATGTCACAACAGGTTGCCATCTTAAGTGGAGCTTTGGCTTGTATAAGAATTAAGAAAGGCCAATGGGAACATCAAAGAGTCATTAAGGCTATCAGTAACTGCACCCTCTTCCCCCCTCTGCCTTTTACCCCTCATTTCCTACTCTAAGTCTCCACAATCCATGACTCTGACCTTTCCTCTGGCTCAACAGGGTGAGATCAAAATTTGCAGGGTCGTGAAAGAGCTGGGAGTAGTGCTAGAGAAATTTCTCTTAATTTTGTCTATTATGACACTGAGGCATGGTTTCAAAGGTTGATTTTGATGAGAACCAACATTCCCGTGAGCAATAGATGGATAAGCTCTATCTCAGATTAGGCAGCCAATATCAGCAAAGAAGCAGACAGCATGTACAAGATCGGGAAGTTAACAGAGCTCTGAGTGCCTTCCTCACCACCCATTGATGTAGACTTGAGTGTTTATTATCATCTTCTCCCCGGCTATTGCTTTTCTGTCTTTGTTGCAGTGACTTGCAATCACCTGCATGCTTGATTGTGAGGGATACTAGGGCCACACATCTGGTTTTGGTGCTTTCACACCCCATCATGGCACAGTCCAAGTGCCCTGCTCATACACACCTGAACACAGTGCTCAGGAGACTGCATACTAGGGTGTTCCTTGAGTAATTCGAATTCAGAGCATTCCACACAATATGTGGTCCATGTGACTAGCACAGGACTGAATCTGTGACCTCATGTTGATGTAGCAGGCACTGTTGTTACTGAGCTCACCCCATATTTCAATAAGATGCATTTTAGTAAGTGGAGCATGCTCAGTAGGGGGGCGGTTACACTGGACATCCTTGTTGGAAAGAAATTTGGTTCTGTTTTTGGCTAGGCTCTTGGCAATTTTTCCAACATTCTGCCTGTAATCTGAAAATAGCTCTGAATTTAGATATCTGAGGCAGGAAGCATGTTAAGTTTGAGATAGGCAAATCAAGAGATAATGATTCACCACCTAGAAGTGTAGAAACCATATTCTTAGGAGGATGTTTTACAAAACTGCCTTGCAGTTGGGCTTTGTTTCTCTATGCTAGTCTTAGCAAAATCCCAGGGGTCATGAAAATTGAAGCTTTTCACAGTAAAAAAGAGGTTTTTTAAATCCCCTTTCTTAGATGTATATTAAAAGAACCACCTCAAAGGAAATTCATTTCTGTCTAAATTTTATTCTATAGGAGAAAGAATAAATTAATCAACCCAAATGCAACCATGGATGGAAAGAAGAAGACAAATGGAGAAGAATAATAAAATTAGGTGAGAAGTTTTCAAAGTTAAAGAAAGACATGAAACCATACATTGAGTATTCAAAATGTATTCCAAGTGGAAAATGTTTCATAATTTATAAAGAAATTGCAAAAGCAGTAGAAATGGTAATTTAATATCAGCCACAGAGACGATAATGAGTACAGAGGAATAATGAGGCTAAAATATGATATTTCAGTAGAAAAACTGGGAAGCAGAAACTAGTAAATTGGTATCTTAGAAACACTGTCAGAAAATATGAACCTACAAAAACTCATTTAATAAAGTGATGAAATTACATATTTCCAAGTAAAATAAAACAAAGAATTCAACAGGAGAATAATTTTGTTACCGTGGAAAAGACACATTTCACATACTTTACAGGAAAATTAGTCACTGAAAGAATTTCAAAGTTAAAAATTAAACGTGGCAAAATGAAAAGCTCAGGATTGTTGTCAAACTGTCAAGAATTGTCAGAACATCAGACATGACATAGAATATTGAAAAATAGAAATATATAGATAGTTATACTCAATATAAATGTATATAATTGTCTTACATTTATGGTATGTTATATTAGATTACGTTATATACTGAAGTATGTAATATATTGTATAGCAGATCAAATAATATATCATTGCATTTATGTTTTAGTACTATACGTTTTTTTAATTTTCCTTCAGATACTGCAATCTAAAATATTTACATTATATATCAAGTTTATTTAATAACATTTGATATATCAATTTCATCATATATTCTGATTGTAGTACAGTGTGTCAAATATGTAACAACAATAAAAATTATATGATTTCCACTTCCTGGAAAAGTGTCAATCACCTCTTATACATAGTCTTTTGGATGAGATTTTTTTTATTCTTATGGGTATTGTGAATCTCTTATGTCTTAAATACCAATCGTGTGGGGGGGGTGGGAGGGTGTGCATGTGTGTGTGTTTCACACCCAAAACTGTTCAGAATTTAGTCTTGGCCCTGCACTCAGGGATCGTTCCTAGTTGGCCCCAAGGGACCAGAACCATGCCATGAGGGTCCTGTAAGGCAGTACCCTGCCTACAGTATTTATCTCTCCAGACCCCAGATATTAGCTTCTAAGATGAATAATGTGAGAATATTTTCTCCAGCTCAGTTGGACATTTTGCATTTCTATCATAGTTTATATCTAGGAAACCTTTCAGTTTGGTATAATTCCATTTGTATTTGTTTTTGTGTCTCTGCTTTTGGATGCAAATCCCCCACATTTAATGAAGCCAATATCATGTGGTTTTTTATCTAATTGATGTATTTTATGACTCTGGGACTAACATCAAAGTCCTTAATCCATTTTGGGTAATTTTTGTGGGTGACTTGAAATATTGATCCAATTTCTTTGTTTTTGCATATGTAAGGTATATAGTTGTCATAACTATTATCATCTTCTCTTGCTCCATGTTTTTCTGGGAATATTGTATTTCCTTTCCTGGTCCTTGACAATCTGTCTCTGGCCCTGGGTTCTACATTCTTCACTGACTCTATCTCACATCTCACTCATCACACTCCATTATGTTCTTTCTCACCAGTTTCCACTTCTCGGGAGAGTAACTAGTGTCTGTTTTTCTGCTTTTCTAGTTTTGGATGGCTTTGAAAAGTAGGGCTCAGCTGTGCTGTTGGAAATATAAATGGTTGGATTCGCCTTCTACATTTTTTTTCTGTTTTTGAATTGAAAGTACTGTGCAAGGATTTATTCCATCCTCTAAAAGGGTACTGGATAATCCCTCAATTCAGGATGGAATCCAGAGCCTTTGCCGAGGCTGCAGGGAATTTGATATTCACATCTGTCTGATGCCAACATGTAACCAGAAACTGCCCTCTTCTCTCTCACCAGAGCAGGACAGAAAAAAAAAATACCATTTTTGGCTACAGTGAGTGTAATTTAGTTTGTTAGAAACATAGAATAGGTTATGCAATTTTAAAGAACATACTGCAAAATATTGATGGTTTAGAAGAGTAAAAATTGGAGTGGCCCAGAATATCGAACTATACATTCATGCATACATATAAATGCATTTATAGTGAAAAGTGCTTGCATTGTATTCTTGTTTACAGGAACAGAGATTACTGACCTCTTGTTCTTCAGAAAAGGTACAAAGCTAACATTAAATTAAGTACATATGTTCAAGTGTCGAAGATATTTATACTGCTTGATAATGACAATTTGATGTAGGTGGAGTAGTGCTTTTGGTAGTCTTTGTAATTTTAAGGGGAAAAATTTAAAAAATTAGATAACCAGAAAAAAAAATTGGAATGGCCCTATCCAGCCGTGCTCAGGTTTTACTCCTGACTCTAAGTTCAGGTATCAGTCTGTTAGTGCTCAGGGTACCATATGGCACTCGGAAGATGTAAACCTGGCTGGCCATGTGCATGGCAATCACCCTACCTGCTGGACTGTTGCTCAGGCCTAAACAGTAAATTTTCACTTACTTTCCCAGTCTGGGGCAGGCTACTCTTCTGCCATTAGTGATTTTGAGAATCCGGTTATAAACATTGAGAATCCAATGGTTATGCTTAAGTCTGGACCCCACATATCCAAGGTTGCCCGTTCGCTGAAGGTGAAGTAATCAGGGACACGAGAGCTCTGAAATTAAAGATAGATGCAAAGCTAAGTATGTTTTATATCACCTCTGCCCATGTCTTATAGGCCAGAATTCAATCATCAGCCCTCCACCCTGACTGCAAAAATCACTGTCACTGTCACTGTCATCCCGTGGCTCATCAGTTTGTTCAAGCGGGCACCACTGTGAGACTTGTTACTGGTTTTCGCATATTGAAGACGCCATGGGTAGCTTGCCAGGCTCTGCCGTGTGGGTGAGATACTCTCTGTAGCTTGCCGGGCTCTCTGAGAGGGGTGGAAGAATCGAACCTGGGTCAACCATGCACAAGGCAAACCCCCTACCACCGCTGTGCTATCACTCCAGCCCAACTGCAAAAATATAAAATAAAATAAAGGGTTGGCAGGTCTGATGTCTGAGTGTGGAAGTAACAAGTTCCTATTTTGAACTCTTAGCACTCTTGGACAGAAGATTAGGGCTACCAAATCATACTATTCTCCTTCCTCACATGAGGCACTGTCCCAGTACCAACCACCGTCATTCCAGGGGAACATACAAAGTCCCACCGGGTCTCAGATGAGCGTGGGAACTGTGTGTCTCTGGTGCCATCACTTTCAGATGTGATTTCCTTTGGCCTGGCGACCTACAGATTTAAAAGATCACTTCTCTTTTCCACTCCACCACAAACACCCAAGATTCAAGCTTGGAGCAGACACAGGACTTGCACATAATCACCCCATTTGGGAAGGCAAAGGAGCCCCGGCACTGACTGCACCTAAACTGCAGCACACAAGGGGGAGTGAAGACGTTACCTTCATGAGATACTCACCGCTCACTGCTGTACTTCTGCAAGGTCCTTAGTGGCACAGATTTCTGGTACATCCTGGTAGAATCAGGGACATTCTCCTCCTGACCTCTGAGAAACTTTCATTTATTATTTGACTTGGCCAGTTTTTTTCCCCCCCTGGGGAATGGAATAAAATTACTCTGAGGGCATTGCAGGATATTTTTGTACTTTTCAAAGAAGATGCATCCCTGCGGCTTCAGAGAAAGCCTTCAAGGGACTAGAACAATAATACAGCTGTGAGGGAGGAAGCTTGCTCTGGATGCAACTGAACCAGGTGCTAACCTTGACACCCCCTGGTCGCTGGAGCCTCTGCTCTTATGAAAGAACCAGGCCAAGCATCACTAAGGTGTGGCCAGAAAAGAGCAAAAGAGAAGAATGAAGATATTTTTTTGAATTGACTAATGCTTTCTTTGACAACTCTGAAAATTGAATGAATGGATTTATTGGATGCTACCACCTTTCTTTTCAGCCACGGATTCCAAGTATATTTCAGTTTCTTCTAGTTCAGATTCCATGACTCTTGATCTCTGACTAGTTATCTAGAAAATACTTTCTCGGTTTCTCCCTCCCTCCCTCCCTCCCTCTGTCCCATCCTTCCTTCCTTCCTTCCTTCCTTCCTTCCTTCCTTCCTTCCTTCCTTCCTTCCTTCCTTCCTTCCTTCCTTCCTTCCTTCCTTCCTTCCTTCCTTCCTTCCTTCCTTCCTTCCTTCCCCCTCCCTTCCTATGTATGTTTGATTATTAACTAAGTTGCTTAAGCACAAAATTTTTCTGAATTTATAATCTGTATCTTTCATATTTTAATTGTTTATACTTTGGACTTGATGTATGAATGTGAAAAAAATAACACTTAGAGATATATATTTAGCTTTCAACAATGCAGCATCCCAAAAAACTTTCAGTCTTTACTAATCAGAATGGACAAAACTTTCTCACCATAACAAGGGATAAAGCTCAGAATCTTCATTTGTCAGTGTCTAAGGTATTGATAATCTTATTATTCCATAGTGTTTTCTTTCATGGAAAAATTCTGTGACTAATTGTAGAGATTTCTGTGACTGTATAGCCATTGGAATTTTTTGGAAAAGTTTTAATTTAGTTACTGTGATTCACTATTAATAATGTCAATAGTAGAATTTTATGACTATAGCATCCCAAGATCATACAACTAATATCCATTTTCTTCCAACATTTTCTCAAAAACCCTGCCTTGACTCTCTACTCCCAAATATCCTTGTCATAGTTAACTCCATTTTGTAGAACAGTTTGTAGATTCTCTCATTTGGAGCACCTTTTAGTTCACCTACTGTATGTCTTGGACTGCAGTGATAGCACAGCGGGTAGGGCCTTTGCCTTGCTTGTGGTTGACCGGGGTTCAATTCTTCCATCCCTTTCAGAGAGCCCGGCAAGCTACCGAGAGTATCTGGCCCACACAGCAGAGTATCTGGCAAGATATCCATGGCATATTTGATATGCCCAAAACAGTAACAAGAAGTCTCACAATGGAGACATTACTGGTGCCCGTTCGAGCAAATCGATGAGCAATAGGACGGACGACAGTGTGACAGTGCTATAGTGCTACTGCATGTTTTTATATACCACAACTGGAAGACTACATTCTGTCTGTCTCTCTCCTTCTACTTGACTTCCCTGCCTGATACCCTCAATTTCATTCCCACAGCAGTGTATCGCATGATTTTATCTTTCTTATAGTTTTGTAGTATTGCATTGTGTATATACACCATAATTTGTCCAGTCATCTGTTTCTGAACTTTTCCAGATTTTTCACAATTTTGATTAGTGCTGCAACGATCATAGTAACTCAGATGCTTTTGTTGAATCCAGTGTTTGGAACCCTGAATAAGCGGAACTTCCGGATCATATGGAAACCCAATTGCTAGTTTGTTGAGGGTTAGTTTGTGTCCATATTGTTGGACCAGTTGACATTCCCATCAGTAACTGATGATGAGGGTTCATTTTAACTCACATTCCCACAATCCTGTATTTTTTTTGATAAGTTCCAGTCTCTCTGGTAAGAGGTAATATTTCATAGATGTTTTTGTTTTCATTTTCCTAAAGAAAAAGTTTTATTTATGCATTTATGTATTTCCCAATCTGCATGCCTCCTTTGAGGAAAATCTTGCTCATCTCTTCTTCTCATTTTTAATGGATTTCATTGCATTTTCTTTCTACTAAATGTTTGGAGGGGCTTTATTTATCTTTGATATGAATAATTTGTCAGAAGAAAGGTTAGCAAATATTTTGTCCCTGTCAGGGTGTGTCTTTTATCATGGTCATCATGTTTTTGCAGAATAGAATTTTCTTAATTTGATATAGTTCACATGTACATCTTTTTTTTTTTCCAAAATTAAATCACTCTTGCAATTGTACCTATAAATTACTGGAGATCAGCTCATCCCCAAAAGTAAAACTGTTTTATAAAGAAAACTATACTTCACTACTAAAAGTAATTTAAGATGGCAAAAAGAATTAAAAGTACATCCTCTATTCAAATATTGGCAGAATCAAATTGCCAAAATTATGATCTGGTTCAAAGTAATACAATAGTTTATTCAGTTCCTGTTAAATATAACAAAAGAAAAGAAAACAAAATGGTATTTTTTACAGGCATATTCCAAAGGCTGCTAAAACTTATAAGAAGTAATAACATTCTCAAAGAGCCAGAATTGTAATAAGCAAAAAGAAGATGAGCTTTTCTTTTCCCAAATTTAGGTTATACTATAAAGTCATAGTATTCAATAGAGTGGAATAAGGACAGACATCTAAGACCAATGCAGTAAATTTGAGAATCCTAAGATAGAATCTCAACTACATCTTTATTTTATATTAGCCCATTTTGTTAAAAGAAACCATGCTAACAGAAAAAGGAGAACCATCATCCTCATCTCATTAAGAGTTTTACCCACAAGAGTTTGGATTCAGTTTTCTTTATATTCTGATGTACATAACTCAGTTACATGAAATCTAGAACCACCTCAAATGGACCTTCAACGTGACCTCCCACAATCCCAAGAGGGGAAAAAAAAGAAAGAAAAACAGTAAATTTAAATATGTGCTATATGGTCCCCTGGGTACTGCAAGAGATGATCCCTGAGTGCAGAGCCAGGAGAAAATCCTGAGCACAACCAAGAGTGGCCCAAAAAAACAAGCAATCAAAAACATAATTATGTTTTTGTAATAATCATGAAAGAAAAAAAATATGTGCTATACTTGGTCATTGCTGAGGTCACTTAGTACTGGGCATTTATAACATAGTTTACTCAGAATTCTGCTTTAACTCGGTCAAAAAAAAGTAAAACACTTTGCAATTTAAACATTTCTGGTGGGCAGTATTCATCTTTGTGACCACAAGTGTCCCTTTATTGAAAAAATATATTTTATCTTTCTGTCCTTATATTAACTATGTACATGCCCAGAGTATTACCTTATATACATGAGTTTTCAAATGTTCCTACTTTCTTTCATTATTTTTCTTATTCATGTTCTTATTTTAGCCCATCCTCCTGCCTTTGGAAGCATGTAATCAAGGGGAATGAAAATTAATTGGTGATTTCTAGCTCATAATTGGCCAACTTTAGAAATAAAGAGAAAAACATAAAGGTAAACAACTCAAAATATAGAGATTATAATGCATAGATATAAGGAGCTTGTGTTCCTTGTGACTGACCCTGGTTTTAACCTCAGTACCACATTTTTTTCCAAGAGTGGTCCCTGAGCACAGACTCAGGAGTAAGCACTGAATATATTTCACCATGGCTCCAAAACAAAAAAAAAAAGTCAACATAAGACTTAAACAATCTAGATTTCCATTTACTAAAGTACTGTTCATATTTTGTAATGCTCTATTTTTTCAAGTATATATACATTATTCTAGTATTTATCAGAATTAAAATTCATAGAATTTATCCAACTCTATCCTCCATTCAATAAGATGTTTTCTACAACTCTTCTGAAAAATATTTCATGGGCCATAGAGGCCTTAATTGCATTGTATTTTGATTTAGACATTAACCCAATCGTGTGTGTGTCCGTGTGTGTATGTGAGTGTGTGTGTGTGTGTGTGTGTGTGTGTATAAGTAAGCTAAGAATCTAAGATGATGATCTCTTCTCATTGTTCTTTTTTTTTTTAATTTTCCTCATTGCTAGGTCTAAGAGATGTCACTACTGGCATGACTTGTTAGCTAAATTTTTTTAAGCTTTTATAGCTGCAAGAACTGACACTTCTCTTTTTCTCTTTGGGATTCACTCTGAACAACCCCACAGAATAAAGAATAGATAAGATTCCTTGAAGGTCAGTGCATATTTTTTTCCTAAATTTTATTCTACCAAAAAGTCTTATCACTTATCTAACAACCTTATCACATAAGGCAGCACATTAAACTTTAAAACAAGATTGATTTTTACCATAGACTTAATGACAAAAATCTTTATGCAGGCTTTCACTGCTGGGTGCCAAGGTGAGAGGAAAGAAGTCATCTTCCTCTACAAATCTGAAATCTAAGTCTTATACTTTGATATATCTTACTCAAGATATGAGAGAATTTTATATCTTTTGGAAGAAAATGTAAAAACCATAGCAAGACACCATGTTTTATACCTGGGAATTAGGTTTTGGTACATAAACTGTTTTCTTTGTTTTGTTATTCTAATAAAATTATATGAGCCACATCTATTAATATGATTTAGTAAAGGGTTATAAATTCTGGATTGGCCTATGCTTTTATTACCTAATGTTGATACAAATATGCATATATTGACAAGTTTATATAAATACCATTCAAATATTTGTGCAGAATTATTTAACAATATATTTAATACTCTCCCAAAGCAAGTGGCATTGTAATTTGAAGGGAGGACACCAATAAAATACAAATTAAACTTAACATTTATATTACTTTCAGAAATGTCATTTGCTTAAATGGACACATAAATATTCAATTATGTTGCACTAATTCTATATTTTATAAATGACCATAGAAATGTTACTTGTCTCATCATTATTATGATTTTATAACAAAATCAACTCTGTCATTTGCTGAAACAGATTGTCCTAAATTGGATATCTATTGTTTAATCTAAAAACATTTATTCAAGTTTTTAATGTGACTACATGTTAAACATTCTATTTCTTGCACAATCTTTTCTAAAACTTTTAATGTTTTTTCATTGCTCTTGAATGCTATTAAATTTTAACTTTACATTGATTAGCAAGTATCGTTCTTACCATGTATTTTTATATTTCAAATATGTATTAACTACAAAAATAGTAGAAACCTAGGAAAGATTTTTTTATAGATGAACATTCTCCTAGAAAGCTTTATATTTTGATTTTTAATGAGAAGGAAATAGAGGAAAAGCAACTGAATATAAGGTCATATGTGAGTGTTTTTTAGTATAATCTCATAACTGAGTGCCAGATTTGAAAAACTAGAAAATAAATGTTTAAGTATATAATAGTATGAATTTGTAGGGAGCCATTTTATCTTACTGATCTTATCCTGTCACTATTTGTTTATCACTAGCTAACCCCATGCCACACCTAGCAAAGGTTGCCACTCCTAATCTTATTGATCTTATCCTATCAGCATTTGTTTATTACTAGCTAAAGCCCGAGCCACACCCTGCATTTCTATTGGGGGTCCCGGCGTGCATTCTATACCACCTCCTCCCAGCAGGGAGGTATAAAATACTGTAACTGCCATAGAATAAACGGCTTTTCTTCCTCCTCCGGGCTCTGTGTCTGTTCATTCGGCTGTGTCCCCTTCTCAGCCCCACAAAGGGTTCTCCCTGCTGAACAGAACGAGACCTCCACATCGACTTCCACACCTTTTGCCTAACGTGGGGCTATTTGCCATTCCCTGGGGTAAAACCTTCCATTGAAAGCGTTGCATGGGCTCTTTATAATTAATAGCTGGCAAACTAAAGGCAAAATGGGGGCGATCATCGGGATGCAAGGGAATTGAGAAGAAGCAGTCTTTTAAATCGAGTACTATCTTATATATTTCTGAAGGAATGGCTGCTGGGGACGGCAGTCCAGGTTGAAGCGCCCCGAAAATGACCATGGTTTTATTTACTGCTCGTAGATCCTGTAGCAGTCGCCAACTGCCATTTTTCTTTTTTATAACAAAAATGGGTGTGTTCCAAGGGGAGGAACTGAGTTCTATGTGTCCCGCCGAGAGTTGTTCCTGCACTAACAACCTGGCGGCCTGTAATTTTTCAGTGGGAAGCGGACACTACCTAAGCCTGTGCGGTCATTTTTCACTGGGTCGAGGGCTAGCGGCACAGGCATGCCCTGGATGTGTTTTCCTAAAACCTTTCCGGGAGAATAACCTGCTTCAAGGAGCATGTCTAGGCCCTTGGTGTCAATTAGTATAAGGTCCATTTGTGAAAGAATATCCCAGCCCCAGAGATTGAGTGGGAGCCCGGGCAGAACATAGGAGTGTACCATCCCGGATCTTCCCTCCTTGGTGCGGCAATCAAATGTAAATGAGCTTAACATAGAGTTTTGGGATTGACATATACCCTGAAGGTGAGTCAGTGAGGGGGTGAGGGGCCACCTTTTTGGCCAGTCTTTTTCAGCAATGACTGTTACATCTGCACCAGTGTCAATCAGACCTAAAAACTATCCTTCCCATTGATCTCTAAAATCATCAGGCCCTTGTGATTAAGAATGTGTTGTGCAAAAAATGCGAAAGTGTCTGACATTGGGGGTGGTTTTTGTACTGTTGTTATAGGAATGAGTATTAGCTGTGCTAGCCGCGCGCCAGCATCCAAGACTGAAAATGGGGAGATTGATTCAACTACTACTCCAATCTGCCCTTGAAAATCAGCATCGATTCAGCCAGAGCAGGTGTGTCGACCTGCCTTATCAGTCGTTCAGGGAGCCAGCGGGCTACACCATCAACAGCATCAAATATGCAGACTGATCCTCAGCCCCATATAAGGACTGGATCAGGGCCCTTCCATAGACCACTCAGAGGGTCTTTCCACCTTACTTTTGCGTAAGTGTGGCTGGTGGAAGTATGCCAAAAACGGTCTGCTGTGCTGTGGCCTTCTTTGTCCAGTATAAAAATGTTCATGACAAACAAAGCGTGAGATAGTAACGTCTTAGGGAAAAGCGAGGCTGGGTACAGTTCCTTTTCTGTCTGGAGATTTTGAATATATGATTTAAGCGTGAGATGGGCTCGCTCCACTATTCCCTGCCCTTCAGGGTTATAGGGGATCCTGTATGATGGGAAATCTGCAGCTTCTTACAAAAATACTCAAACTTTTTTCCAGTGTATCCTGGACCATTGTCTGTTTTTATTAGCTGTGGTTTGCCCAGTACAGAAAGGCAGTGCAAGACATGAGCAATGACAATTTTTGAGGCCTCTCCAGTCTGGGCTGAGGCGCAAATAAACCCACTAAAGGTGTCAATAGTCACATGCACATATTTAAGCTGCCCAAAGGAAGGAATATGAGTGACATTCATTTGCTAGATGGCATTAGGGACTAGTCCTCAGGGATTGACCCCTAAGTGAGGCACGGGTAGAAGGGATACACAGGAAGGGCACTGGCGCACAATCTGTCATGCCTGCTCACGCGTGATTTTAAACACAAGGCGTAGAGTTTGAGCATTCAGATGGTGAAGGGCATGTGCAGTCGTGGCCTCCTGCAGCGGATCTGCTTGTAGAGTTAGAGCTGTGAAAGATCGGGTGGCCAAATCTGCCAAGTCATTACCTGTCGCCAGTGGCCCAGGGAGGTTAGTGTGGGCACGAAGATGGCCTATGAAAAATGGAACTCGCCGGGAGTGAATATACTGTTGGATATGCAAAAAAATGATGTTGCGGGGGAGGAGGGTTTTATGTAACTAATAGTCTCCAGTAATGGTATGGAGAAGGCCACATAGGCACTATCCGTGCATAAATTGAAAGGAAGAAGGGAAAAAATTTTAAAAACCATTAGAACAGCTGTGAGTTCAACCAGCTGAGCAGAGGGGGGGGGGGGAAACCCATTAATGTAAAGCCATAAATTGTATCAACTTATTGGGGGGATAATGATTATCTAAAATTCCTGAAAAGGAAGTGCAGGCGATGGGCCAATCATCGGTATTTTGAAGAATCCAATCTATCTGTTCCTTATTGTAGGGTTGAATAACAGAAGCCAGTTCAAGACCAAAGTGTCTGCGAGAGAAACTCCTTCCTTCAATAATTGAGGATGCCACTAAGAGATATTAGGGTACAAGAACTTTTTTTGGTGTGGCAGGAAGGTGAATCCAAGAAACAGGGTTTTCCTGCCAAATTAAGCCTGTGGGGGAATGAGGAGTAGCGAAGATAAGGAGGTGAAAAGGGCGCTGATAATCTAGAGAGCAAACAAAGTGACCTTCAATCGCTTTTTCTATGAGAACTAGGGATTCTCGGGCTGCTGGTGTCAGATTCCGAGGGGGAGAAGGGTCAGCATCACCGCACAAAAGGTCATAAAGGGGCATAAAGACTCCTTTGGTAAGTTTCATATAGGGACTGAGCCATGTAATATGCCCAAGCAGTTGTTGAAAATCATGTAGTGTCTTTAATGAAGTAAGCTTAAGCTGCATTTTTTGCAAAAGTACACGGGACCCCTGAAGACAAAATCCAAGAAAGTTATAAGGGTCAGCAATCTGAATTTTTTCGGGGGCAATTTGAAAGCCAGACTGAGTAAACGCACGGATCACCTGATTGCAACAGAGCATAGTGGCCTTTGGGTCAGATCCAGCAAGCAGTATATCATCCATATAATGGATCATATAGATGTTGGGCCATTGTGTCCTAATGGGAGCAAGAATTTGAGCCACAATTTTTTGACACAGCGTGGGGCTATTTGCCATTCCCTGGGGTAAAACCTTCCATTGAAAACGTTGCATGAATTTATTTTCTTTGTATTTGTAATGAAAATAATTTCATATAAAGAATATATTAATGCAGCACTGAAGTCCTCTGAATATAGACATTTAGAAAACAATGCAAAGAAAAGTTTACAAATATTTTCTATTGATGTCATCACTTATTATCAAGTCAGAAACTGGCTTTTCATCCACTGTTTTTACAGTCGTGTTGCTTTTCTTTCTTTTTAAAAAATATTTAACTAAATAACAGAGGGAACACAATCAGTCTGCAGAAATGAGTTGTATGTCTGGATTCAATTTCTGGTGCAGTTTCTCATGTTCTGCCATGTTTAGTATCAATTAGTTGAGTGTCACATCAGCCTTCTGTGTATTCCTTCAGGAGTTCAGGAGAATGTACTTCTGAGTTAGGGTGACAATCTGCACATCCCTGGCATTATTTTCTATCTATAAAATCTTCTTACCTACACAGGGGATGGATAGTAATTTTTTTTTTTTTATCATTGTCCTATTTGGGCTTTAGTCTGTCCTTTCTCTCGTTCATCTTTGGAGCCACTAAAATACACTAAAGCATTTTTTCCTGTAATGTGTGCCAGAAAATTCTGTTACAGGTGAGGCATCACTAGCCAGGTACATTCTAGACACCCCATCTACCAAGCTCACAGCGGAAATAAAATATTCCCCAAATTTACTCTAGCGTTTTGGAAACATGCTCTAAGCTTAGGTTTGCTCTCAAGGTTCTTTCCCATCACATGACCTCAAGTATGTTGCAATGCTGATGTGATCTAACCACTTCCCTTGCCTTTTCTTTTGGTATCCAGGAGTTGGTGCCAAAACAATTTGTAAACAGGACTGCTACATCTTTTATGGTAAGTTAAACAGAATTATAAAAGTTTAAAGCCTAAAGTGGACTATTTTAATGGAATTTCTGGTGGTGCCCCTCATTACCTCCTCTCCTTAGGCCATAAATGTGATCTACGATAGCTGTGTGCATTAGAGAGAAAAAAATGCAGACTACAAAGGACAGTGTATGTGCATTGGGGGGATATAGTCACAGTCCAAAATTATTTGTATACTCGCACAAACAAAGTAATTGCTTATGGGCATAGCTCTAGCACTCTAAAATCAATGAAATAAAATGAATTCCTTTTATCCCTTGTATTTGTTGTTTTTTTTTTTTTTTAAGGAATTGGTAGAAGGGAGAGAAATTCTACCAGTAAAAATGACCTTTTCTTGGTATAAAAAACACAATCCATAAAATATCATTCAAAGACACCATTAATTATTTGAAAATAAATATGGTATTGTTTACCCTTTGGGGAATATAAGACCTCTAATTCTTGTTTCATGTTAGAGTGGCTTGGCTTCCTCTGTGTTTCATAGTTTTATGTGACATCTTTTGCATTACAAATATTCATTGTCTTGAGAGTTATCATTGGGAATCAAAAGAAGATACCTCCTTATTTAGGTGGCTTAGTATAGATTAATCTCCACTCCAATGTTTTTCATCTTGTTTTGTTATTTTAACTATAGATTCCAATCTTGATTTATTAACCACTCTAAAAAAATAAGCAGAATGTACTCAACTCTCCTGCCCCAGATTTATGCCTCAAGGACATTTTTATTCTCAATAACACTATGGTTTGCCTAAATATATTCTAAATTTTTACTTATATATGAATTTCTTTGGGGCATGAGACCTTGGTTGTCTTTTTAAAATTGACGTTATCAATTAGTGGGGAAGTTCAAATTTTATGCAGTTTTCCATGATTATCAATTTAATTTTTAGTTAGTCTCAAGTAATCAGTATAAAACATTAAGTACTACCTTTTACTAATTTGAAACCTAAATGTATGAGTAGCTTTAAGAAAAAGACACTAAATGAATGTATTTTGAGTGAATGTAAGTAATGATTCTGGGTAGATGTATAAGAATGAGTTTTCCCTATTGACTACAAAATTATTTATACAATATAAAGAGAGACTCAAGCAAATAACAATATGTTTGGGAATAATTTGATATTAGGTACAGATAGCCCCCTAATTGTCATTTTCACTACTTTGCATTTTAACAATGGAATAGGGAGCAAAGGGTAGTGTAAATAATATGTCTTATAAACCCCTTTCTCATCTGTGGCACTATAGGAATCTCCAACCATTGTAAGATACAAGTATTCACTGTGATAGGGCAATACATGCCACATTAATATTGTTTGGTAGGAATTCTTGAACCCCCAATCTGTTTCAATTATCTTGAAAATTTATGCCCATGTATCAATAAATTGATATTCTAATAGATTAATGAATAAATATAATTATTAGAATTATTTATTTCTATTTTTGCTTTATTAAAATGAGCAAATATCTAAGTTTTATATTAAATAATTTGCTATTGCTTTATGAACATAGAAAATAACTCAAATTGCTAAAAAGCACTATCCGGAGCAACTTCTGCACACACAACCAAAAGCATCCCCTGGGTATAATTGGGTATGACTAAGTAATTCTTAATAATATAATTAATAAGCAAGGAAATAAATCTATTTAATTGATTTTCTTTTGATATTCAGTACATTTTATCCCTTCTATATGTGTATGATATTGACTAACTTTGACACTAAATTTCCAGTCCCATTCTAAGACTAAAAATATCCATTTCCTCCTTCTTTTAAACTTTTCCCCTTTTTCTGTTCAAGGATAATATGTCTCCATGTGCATGTGCCTTGGTTTATTTAGGATGAGGATACAAAGGTGAGGTTGAACATTAATAAATCAACATAGGCCACTCCTACTCAAGAACAAAATCTCTTTTAAGGAGATTACTTAAGATTGCTACTTGTATGTTCATTGCTGCACTGTTTACAATAGCCAAAATCTGAAAAATACCTGAGTGCTCGAGAACAGATGACTGGTTAAAGAAACTTTGGAGTGCTATGCAGCTGTTAGAAATGATGAAGTCATGAAATTTGCATATAAATGGATCAACATGGAAACTATCATGTTAAGTGAAATGAGTGAGAAAGAGCAGGACAAGCATAGAAAGATTGCACTCATCTGTGGAATATAAAGTTACAGAATGGGAGACTAACACCCAAGAGTAGTAGAGAAAAGGGCCAGGAGGTCTTCTCCATGGTTTGAAAACTGGCCTCATGCTGGGGGAAAAGGCAGCTCAGATAGAGAAGGGAACACCAAGTAAAGGATGTTGGGAGGAGCCATTTGGGGTGAAAGATACATGCCAAATATAGACTGTAGACCAAACATGATGGCTGCTCAATACCTCTATTGTAAACCACAACACCCAAAAATGAGAGAAGGAGCAAAAGGGCATGCCCTGCCACAGAGGCAGGGAGGGGTGGAAAGGATGGGGTGCAGGTGGTGGGAGGGATACTGAGACCATTGGTGGTGGAAAATGGGCACTGGTGGAGGTATGAGTACTCGATCACTGTATGATTGAAACACAAGCATGAAAGTTTGTAAGCCTGTAACTGTACCTCACGGTGATTCACTTATTAAAAAAAAAAAAAAAAAAAAAAAAGATTGCTAGGGGATACTCCCAAGGGCAGGATTCCATCCAAAGTGTTGCTTTCTTCTTTCCTCAGCTAGTAATCCACTTAAACAGTCATAGTCAGTTAACTTCTTATAATATTTCTAGCAATGTCATGTTGTGTGAGCACTGTGAGAGATAAATCAAGCTTAAAGTTTGGTTCTTCCTGAGTACATCTTACTTTATATTCCAGACCACAGTCCTCAGGCCAGGTTAGTCTTTCGTAACCTCAGTTGGGTCCTTATTCAGTTACCTCTTTGGGATCATGACAGAGTTTGTCCATGACCGTGTTCTTAACTTAAAGTTAAGCATTATGGTGCTTGGCCTGGCACATTTTGATGCCAGGGTAGTTCAGAGATTGCCCTGGGTCCATCATTCTTTCAGTGGGACCCTACTCTTGGAGTGCTAGGAACCTACAGAGACTCAGGCTGAAGCCAAGTAAATATTGATGCCTAGGAGTAAATATATCTTAGAGTCAATTAACTCCATGTTACACAGCATGGTATCAGCTGTCTTCCTGTGTCTATACAAAAAGCACATTTCTAAAGAAACCATAGAAATGGCATCAAGGAAAGAGAAAAGCAATTTAGGATTATTATGTCTGATGGAATTGGGTATGCCTCAGTTGCACTATTGTGGAAATGGCTCAATATACCTTAAGTTCTCTGCATTAGCAACAAGGACAACACAGTGTTACCCAACAAGTTTTTGTGTAATCACAAAAGGGAAGGGGTGCTCTATCTCTCCCGATGCCCATGTTCAGTATTCTCACACCAGTTCTCCCCCACCGCACCGGGAAAGTCAGTGGTAATGGGCAGGCAAAGGAAGGAACGAGGGTCAGGCTGGTTAGTCTCAGTTGCAGTTTATTCCATTCCCATCTCCATTCCCCTCTGATTCTCCTCCTGCTTCTTCCTCCCCCATGCTACTTCATTTTCCTTCTTGATCTCTCATCAATCTCCTTCTGCTTCTCTCCTACTCCTCCTCTGGCCCCAAATCTGGATCCCCCTCACCCACTATTACAGCCTAGTTAAATTCCCCAGCATGAGGGGTTAGGGTTTACACATAGGTGTAGTCACAATCAATAGGGTTAAAGTTCTTTCCCTCAGGGGATGCTGCTTCTAGGACAGATTCTCTTTCAGAAGGATGACCCACCCCAGAGTAGAATCCCGTGAGTATGTTTCTCCTCTCCTTGTCCAACAAACATCACTGTATCACTGTCATCTCATAGCTCATCAATTTGCTTGAGCAGGCACCAGTAACAACATCTTCATTGCAAGGCTTCTTGTTATTGTTTTTTGCATATCTAATACGCCATGGGTAGGTGGCCAGGCTCTGCTGTGTGGGCGAGATACTCTCGGTAGCTTTCCGGGATCTCCAAGAGGGGTGGAGGAATCAAACTCAGGCCATCGGTGCAAGGCAAATGTCCTACCCACTGTGTTATCGCTCCAGCCCCAACAAACATAGCATTCATAATATTAATCATTTTGTATTGACAGTAAGAGATATGTTAAGCTTATAGAATTGCTCTCCTGAGTTCATCTTGACCTCAGACTACAGTGCTTAGGTCAGATGAGTCTTTCCTAACCATACCAGAGTCCTTATTTCATCATTACTTTTGGATCATGACAGCATTTGTCCATGACCTGCTCTTAACTTATAGTTAATAACCATGGCACACATTAGACCTGTTTTTTTGTTTGTTTGTTTTAGTGCCTGCTATGGTCCTATGAACCCACCTGAAGTAATCCCTGAACACAGAGTCAGAAGCAATTCCTTAACATCACTGTTGTGATGACCCCCCCACAAATAAAACAAAGAACAAAATTCAATAACATATTACTAGAATCATACATCATAACCAATAATTTATTTTCATAGATACAAAGATGATACAACATATACAAATAAATTAATGTGATACAAGACATCAGTAAAGATAAAGAACCATATAATTATATCAATAGTTACAAAGTGAGCTTTGACGTAAATGGGACCTTAGTTTAGAAGGAAAACTCTTAACAAAATGAGGGTAAATGCCAGGGGGAGGAAGGTAGCCCAACATGGAGTATATAATGGATCCTGGATGTTGATAGAGAGAGATTTGTATCTTGGTAATAGTTGTGTTGTGGTAACAGTGGCACATATATTAAAGAGGCTTGCAGCTTTAGTCCTAATACTTATATAGAGCTATAAACCAATGCTAATAATTATTTTAATTGTCATTTTCACTGTCACTGTCACTGTCATCCTTTTGCTCATTGATTTGCTCGAGCGGGCACCAGTAACATCTCCACTTGTTGTTACTGCATTTGTCATCAAATACAGCATGGGTAGCTTGCCAGGCTCTGCTGTGCAGGCGAGATACTCTCAGTAGAGGGGCAGAGGAATCAAATCCGGGTTGGCCGCGTGCAAGGCAAATGCCCTACCACTGCTCTATCTCTCATAAATAAATGATAAATAATAAGAACTTATTTTAATTTAAAAAAATTATATTCTTTGCATAAGAGTATAGTGAATTAGCGCATGTTTGTGTCAAGCTAAATTCAATTATTTAAGGCTATATAATCCTTTAAGTGTGTGTGTGTCTGTGCGTATGTGTGTGTGTTGACGAGGTTGTTGTTTGAATTTTAACTGTTGCTTTCCGTAACTTGCTCTGTAACTTAATAAATAATTCATCTCATAAGCAAAAAATACATAATTGATTAAATGTTTATATATATGTATATATATGTATATATATATATATATATATATAATCAATTATGTCTCAGAGAGCCCGGCAAGTAACCAAGAGTATCTTGCCCCCATGGGCAGAGAGTGGCAAGCTACCCGTGGCGTATTCGATATGCCAAAAACAGAAACAATAGGTTTCATTCCCTGACCCTGAAAGAGCCTCCAGTCATTGGGAAAGATGAGTAAAGAGAGACTGCTAAATATCTCAGGGCTGGGTGGAATAGAGACGTTACTGGTGCCTGCTTGAGTAAATTGACAAGCAAAGGGATGACAGTGATACAGTGATAGCAGAAATAATGTAGATCAAAAATAGGTTTCTTGCAAATTTTTCACTTTATTATTATTTGAGAATATTTCTCAAAAATAAAATTTTCTGCTCTATTAAATGTACATTGCTGAACTTTCATTAGGATTCTGACTTAAAGATTATGTTTTAGTTTTTTGAGTGCTTTTTTCCTTTCAAATTTATGTAATTTCTCCTCCTGCATAAATAACCCCTCCCACATACACTCAAGTATTAATCTTGTTAAATTAACATAAATTATTGGTCAAATGTTTGAGTGTGAATTTTATTCCTTAAGTAGACCATGATTTTCCCTTTTTATTTTTTGAATTTGTCTTTTTTATGAATTAATTCAATATTACTTAAATTTTTCTCTTTATATATAAAGAAAATTTAAGTAAATTATCATATATTATATGGGGAAATTATTTGATATCAGGAATTTTGGTGATAATTCACTACCTGTTCATTTTTGATAAGTAATTTTATAACTACTTTTGGAGCACAATTTGTTAATTAATGACTTTTCCAGGATACTCTTAGTTATATTTTCTTAATAAAATCTAGGACATAGAGTAAATAGATTTTTATAATTTTATCAATAAAATTTTTGAGAAATTTTAAGTTTTTTGCCCAAAACTGTCTCCACTTGTAATGTCCAGTTTAGCGGTATAGAGAAGAGATTTTATGGCTAAAAATTTATGTAGAGAACCTCTAAGTCTTTTCCTATAAAGTTGTAATTGAACAACTATTTTCTCCAAAGGGATAGCATACTCTCCTCAGAGCCAACTATGATAGATTTTTATTAAGTTCTCTTAAGAATATTATTTAGTTTCTAGGGCATTTTTTATTGATTTATGCTGATATACTTCAACAAAATTATTCCCAAGATATTTCACAGTAGTATCCTATTTGCAGTTATTTTTGAAGTTTATTCTACATGTTCTTAAGCTATTTCCCCTTGAGACAAGTGCTCATCCAACAAGTTTTTACACGATACCATGAATATAATAAAGGTGCACAAATCATTTATTGACAATAAACAGTACATTTATTTTATGATGCATTTTTATGACCACTCACATTCAGTTATACAACCTCATGCAGGGACACAGTCAATAGTTGAAGCTAGGATCTATTCAAGAAATTCTGCCTTGTTTTAAAAGAGGGTAATGCCTTAAGTTTAGCATAGACTATACTTAAACTATGCATCTTAAACATATAACATCTAGATATATTCTAAAATGAATGAGATAACTTTTATTGTACCATTACCAAAACCATGGTAATTCTCATATAAGATTTGAGCAAAAATTTATTTCTACATGTCCAAGGTTAGGAATTTTAGACAGCTTCAGGCCTATTAATATTATTACTAGTAATATTTAAAAATGTAGAAAAGTTAAATATACTGATATCTGGAGATGCTTCTTTTGTGATTAATGCTACAAGTATTCGTGAAAGGCAGACTATTACAATATTTTTCATAGTTTTAGATATATGTGACAAAACTATAATGATCATTTATCTCACCATACCTACTGAGCATCTGAAATCGCTCCCAATATCAAAAAGGATCTAGTGGAATTCACCTTAAAGTTTAAAAAAAAAATTAGAAGTTGCAATGAAATACTTTTTATGAATTCTACCAATAGTTCACTCCTTCCAATATAAATATTCTATGTCTTTGCTTTTGACAAGTAGGTTTTGTGTCTCTTTATAGAATGAGGTTAATGTATTGCCCCTTTAACACTATACTTGGCCAAGTGACTTGCTTTGATCTATGAAAAATGAATCGACGTAACTATAAATATTATTACTTGGGGAAGCTTTCATATATCTCACATCATTCAATTGCTTCACTCTAGGTACTGAAATAAGAATATAGAAAATCCTTGGTTAAAATAAACTCAAGGAGCCAAAGCGATAGCACAGCAGGTAGGGCATTTGCCTTACACACGGCCGACCAGGGTTCGATCCCCGGCATCCCGTATGGTCCCCTGAGTACTGCCAGGAGTAATTCCTGAGAACAGAGCCAGGAGTAATCTCTGATTATCGCCAGATGTGATCCAAAGAGGGAAAAAAAAAACCACAAAACTGAGTGCCCTGTTCTCTGGATGAGAGCAAGTTTGGGACCTGGGAGAGAAGCTTGTTAAGGGGGAAAAAAATAAAAAATAAAAAATAATAATAATAAAACTCAAGTATTGTAAAGGACACACATCACCCTGTTCAAATAAAGTAACTATATTTGCTTTTTTCTTATCTGAGGAAATGTCTGAACATGTTTAGTGTTAAGCTAATGCCTGGATATATCATATAAGCACAAGCAATTGAAAACACTATTAACTAGTGACTGGGATACAAAATAAAATAGTGACTATATTCTTATGGCAGTTGGATTAAATTTTATGCATTTTCACTGGAGGAAAAATATCTTATTTGATGTTGATGACAAAAACAACAGTGAAGGTTATTGTGTAAATTTCTTCTTTGATATTAGAAGCAGGGTCATTGCCATTTCTACATAATGTTTTCATTTTAGACCCAGGTCTTATCTGAGCCTCTGTCTTCTAGATTCACAGTCACATGGGTTTCTAACCTAACCAATGACTTCTGTGTGTAAATCACATGACACTGTCTCTGCCTTTCAGATCACCAACTTTTGGAAAATGTCAAACTAATGGGCCAATCTAAAAGACAATCACTCAGAAAAAATGGACATGGTCCATTATGGACACAATCCTGGCCATGTTAAACTAGCTCTTCACATCTTCACATCCTCATCATCTTATGGATGATTCTTAGGTGTCTTGGCCCAGTGTGTGTGTGTGTGTGTGTGTGTGTGTGTGTGTGTGTGTGTGTGTGTGTGTGTGTGTGTGTCAGGGGCAATTCTAAGTAATCTGTGATTACTTGGAAAATATGTACAATTTAAGAGATTAAGTAGATCAGTATTATAGAACATCATGAAAGACATAAAATATTAATTATATAAATTCTTCATTAGTATTGAATAGCTAACAGAGAAAATATGAGGCATATTTTCTTAATATATACTTCAAGACAATGGGCGAAAACTTCTGAACTTCTGAAAACTGAAGAACCACTTAGCATTTGGAGAAGCTGGGCCAAAAGAAGAAACTCAGTAGGAAGCAAACTTCTAAGTCATCACATTAGAAGTTTGGTTACATTTCCTACCAGATGAGGTAATCGGAGTCTTTAAAATTTGTATTGTTGGTGCTTTGGTATACAACTCAGTATATGCATGAATTGTAAGCATGTTTTGGGGGAAAATATATTTTCATATAATGTTACACACAAAATTATTGAATCAAATCTCTTATACTTTAAATTATCGCTTCCAATTTCTCAGAAAAGTTGTTGCAAATTTTTGCCCAATCAAAAATATCCTCTTGGAAATGAATACTGAATGTACTGAAACATTAAAATGTCAATAGCCCTGTGTCTATACATGCCAAAGTTTTGATAATACCAAAGGTTACATATAGAATTTGATTCTAGTTGTGACATAATTACAAATATTAAGCATAGACACACATATATGTATACTAACATGTTTGTGTATATACCTTTATCTATCATCTTTATGTGTGTATATGCATATTGGATAAAATATTGTCAGATATATTAAACTTTCAAATAAGAGTTTAAAACTATTAAACTTTAATGAAATACATTAAATATAAGGGAAACACTGAAATCATAGGCAGATAAATCTTTTATTATAAAGCAATGGTTTTACAATTAAAAACAAATTGTTAAGTAGCATAATCAGAGTAACATTTGGCTTTAGAAAAATAATTCAGAATTTAATAATTTTAGTTTACAGTTATTTAGAGCACACTTTGTGTATTTCCATCAATAGCCACTCTAGACTTTTATCCAGGACTATAGACTCAGTGGTATTCCATTAAGAATTAGTAAGTAAAGGCTTAGAAGATAATATAGCAGGTAAGGGGCATACATTGTATGTGATTGACCAGGTTCAATCCCCGACACTCCATCTGGTCTCAGAGCCACACCAGAACTGATTCTTAAGTAAAGAATCAAGAGTAAGCTCTGAATACAGCAGACACTCTCCCATCACCAAAAAATTAGTAAAATATAAACATAATAAAATTGAATTCGAGTGATGCAGCACAAATAATTAAGAAAAATATTTAACATTATTTATTAAGATTGAGAGAGTATGTATTCATCATTCCTTAAGATCTTGAATACAGAAAAGAAAATATAATAAAATATTATTCAAAAAACATATAAAATGTGCATAAAATAAAAATTTGGGGATCCAGAAATATAGTAGAGGGACACTGGCATGCCTTGCCCACCTTCAATTCCAGTTCAGTCCAGCACTAAATGAAACCTTGAGCATTGTGTATAAAGAGCTAGAGAACATATAACCACACTCTTTGAAATGAATGCATTCGAGGTTATATGTATAGATTCATTTAGCACAGTGGGTAGGCATTTGCCTTGCATGCAGCCAACCCGAGTTTGATTCCTCTGTCCCTCTAGGAGAGCCTGGCAAGCTACCGAGAGTATCTTGCCCTCATGGCAGAGCTTGGCAAGCTTCTCATGGCTTATCTGATATGCCAAAAACAGTAAAAACAAGTCTCACAATGGAGACGTTGCTGGTGCCCACTCGAGCAAATGGATGAGCAACAGGATGACAGTGATACAGTGACATGTTACCTAAAAATCAGGTCACATATATTATATTTATTTTGAAGACTGTGCAAATGCATACTGATATACAACAAAGTCTCATTGACAAAGCCATTGACTATATTTTGTATTCTATCTAGATGAAGTAAAGTTTTCTAACAGAATATTTTTTTAATGAACAAGGAAGAGATGTGGGCATAATGGAGATTGAGAGCAAGAAAGAGGGAAAGATTTGAGTAAAAGGTTAAATCCAGTCTTCTACAACTTATTACTAATGGAATCTTCATGCAAAACTTCTAAAAAAACAAAGTTGAAGAGAATGATGAAAATATGTTTTTGTAACATTTATCAAAACTTTAATATATAACTTTCAAGAAAGATCATTGTCTGATAATAGCAAACATCATTAGAGACTGCAATAATAAGGAGTTAAAAGATTAGAGAAAATATTTAAAAATACTAAAGACATAAGGCACTTAATTTGCTTAAAGTAGCAAAAATGCAAAATATGTCCAAGTAAAAGTGAGGAAATAATACTTAAGAGAAATATATACTGAATTTGTGTCAAACATATGTAAAAAACCTTCAATAATTGCTAATGTCTGCATTTAAGAAGTTTGATTTGATGAATTAAATACACTCTCACTGCTAAACTCTGAAGAATTAAATATATACATTCCTAAACCTGAACGTAGAATCATAGTATCACTTATACTGCTAGAAAAATATAGTTAGGTTGTAGGTTTGTATTCAGAAATCCTCCACAATTCTGACTTAAGTGACTTTCTGTGCCAGCCTTTGGGGTAGACTTTGAGGACTGTTCAACACCCAAAGAGTGAGGATGATATTATAAAACCCAAGCACGTACATGCCAAGAGAAAGATAACTTTTCTAAGTTTTTCAAACTGATAAAAAGTTCACCATCTCAATTGCAAAATGAAGTCATGAATAGATTAATTAGAACTGTAGTTTGGTTAAGTTCATTTGAATTTAAAGTGCTAATGGTGAAAAGATAATTATTCTATTCTTATTTCCTTAAGTTTGTTTTTAATCGTTCAATCTAATAAGAATGGACTATTTAGCACAGAAACGAATATCAAAAGTCTATCTAGACTCAAATTTCTGGAGAATGCTCTCCATATACTAATGATCTTGAAGGACAATTTCAACTTTGTGTGCAAAAACTTCTGAAATAGGCAACAAATTAATGAAATCAGCTCTAAAATTGCTCTGAATACAAAACAGAAAGTCCTATTCTTATTTCATTTCCTAGTTATTCTCATGTGCTTCCTATTGCTGAAAAAAATATTAAATGTTTCTGCAGCACAATTAAATTATAACATTAAATAAAATGGTCAGATCCATACATACATGCATACACTCACACACATACACCACCCTGATGATCTTCAAAGCAATATATATATATATATACACACACATATATATATACCTGTATGATGAAAACAAAAGCACAAGCATAAAGATTTTTTCTTTTCCTATGATGAAGAAAGTCAGAAAATATCCAAATAGATGAGATTACAAAATATAATCTCCGAGTCAGATAGAAATCAAAAGATAAGGAAGAAAATCTTTCTATGTTAGTCACTAATGAAAACTCCTGAGACTGAAATTTAAGGAACATCCTTCACAAAATTGTCTTTAGAGTCTATTAAAGGGTATTCTTTGTAACATTAAGAAAGAAACTCCTTGATTTCAATGACAACAATTTTTTAGCAAATCACAATTGGAAACATTTATGGGGGGTGGGGGGGTGGTATAGGTTTCAAATATATAATTTCAAAAGATGTGTGGCAGGGTTCAGGATGAACATGCTTAGTCCTAGAAATATAATATATTAAAGGACATGCAAATAAAATTCAGATTTGGGCCAGAGTGATATCACAGTGGGGAAGGCATTTGCCTTGCATGTGGCTGACCCAGGTTTGATCCCCAGCATCCCATATGGTCTCCTGAGCACCACCAGGAATAAATCTTGAGTATAGAGTCAGGAGTAACCCCTGAGCATCGCTGAGAGTGATCCAAAAAAAAGCAAAGAAGAAGAAGAAAGAAAAAATAAATTTAGAGACTTTGATAAGAAAAGATAAAAGAGAATGGTTATTCAACAATGAACTTTTGATAATGTCAAAATTAGTGCTTACTCAGGCTGGAGTGATGATAGCACAGTTGTAGGGCATTCATCTTTCACGCTGCCGACCTGTGTTCGATTCCTCCGCCCCTCTCAGAGAGTCCAGCAAGCTACCGAGAGTATCGTGCCTGTACGGTAGAGCCTGGCAAGCTACCCGTGGAGTATTGGATATGCCAAAAACAGTAACAATAAGTCTCACAATGAGAGACATTACTGGTGCCCACTCTAACAAATCGATGAGCAACGGGATGACAGTGACAGTGACAGTGCTTACCCGGGAGCGGAGCTATAGTACAGTGGATAAGGCATTTGCCTTGCACACATCCAACCGAGGTCCAATTCCTGGCATTCCATATGGTTCCCCCACGCACTGACAGGAGTAATTCCTGAGCATCACTGGGTGTGACCGAAAAAGCTGTAAAAAAAAGAAAGAAAGAAAAACAAAACACAGCACTTACCCTACTATTTGTAGATAGCAGAGTGGGCAGTTAGCACAAATAACTTCTTGCTAGGTTTCTTTTTCATTTAATTTAAATATGGGTGAGGTGTAAGTGTTATACCTGACTATGCTCATAACTAACTCCTGGTTCTGCACTCAAGGATCACCCCTTCAGGGAGCTCACTCAAAAATTTGAGGGGCTAAACCCAGGCAAGGCATGTTTCACATCGGCTTTGGTATTTCTTCAGCCCCAAGAAAGTGATATTAAAGAAATCTTTACTATCATTTTCACTCTCAGTACTTCCACCAACAAAATATTTTCTATTGATCCTTCCAGCCATATATTCCTTACATGATTATGTTTTCTGAATCCCAAGGATCTGCCATTTATCTGTGCTTTCAGACTTAATTCTATAAATTCTCTATCTTCTGTCACTCATTGCTCCAGCCTTCTATCAGGATCTCTACCTGTAAACCCTCAATCACCTTGACAACATCTAATATTGCTTCATTTTTTTATCCCAACTTTCATCTTAAACTTGTATGAGTTTTCTATAACTACTTGATAGAGCTCTTTGAGCCTGTAAGGGTGATTGGAACCTAATAATGGGACCATCTGTACCCTCTCTAATGTTCTCTTTAACAGCAGTTTGAATGGCACTTTGGAGGAACATATAATTTAAAAATAATTTTTGAAAAACCTCACAGTTCCTCTGAAAAGCAAGAAAGTCAGCTATTTTGCAATTTAAAAGCCTCGGTATAATACTGCCCACTGATGCTTACAGGGCACATTAGGATTCTTCTTTCCATACTGTATAACCTTGCCTCAGCCCAACTTGTTGGGATGAAGAACAGCGGAAAATGTTTGGCGGAAAATGTATTTCTGAGAAACCAAGAAAAGGAACAAAGAGAAAGAAAGGCTAAAACTACAGTTGGTGTCATAAAATATGTAATTTCAGCAAAATAGACTCAAGAACTTGCTATCATCTCTAAGAATGCCTTGTTTCGGTTCATAGTTAATTGGCTAATAATGTGCATCATGACCTTAAAACTATATACATATACCTGTTTATATACTACACACGTGTATATCTACATGTACATGTATATAAACTATATACATGTGGGGAAACATAATTTCCGAGGGAGGACCAGCAAAATCACTTTAAATGACAAAATTACTATTGCTGGTTTACAAAAGGAGTCAGTGTAGTTAAAATTGAATTCTAAAATCAAGTTTGATTAATGAAAGGCTTTATAAATGTTCTGGGACAAGGAGATAGTTTAGTAAATTGTAGGTGATGCTTTGCATGCAGAGAGTTTGGGTTCTAGACCTGATGCCACCTATTCTCTGAGTCCTGTCAGGAGTGACCTTCCTCACCCTGTCACCAACCCGGAGTCAAGAGTAGCTGCGGGATTGCCACCTGCTGTGACCTGAAATTCAATTTTAAATTATTCTAAAATACTCATAAAAAGGTTATATTTAAAAATTGCATTATACAATGAAATATTCAAGGCACTTGATATGTGATCCATTAAACATCCACTTGTAATGATAATGATTCATAATTCATTGCATCAAGCTAAGAAGGTGCTGAAAATCTAACCATGCATACTAGCTGTTGGAGAGGCTGCTAATTCTTTTATTTTCTGCGCATTGTGAAAAGTTCTGAATAATGGATATCATCAAACACAGCTGGACATTATTTAAAGTGCTAAAAGCATATCTATTCAGTGACTACTAACGCAGGGAAAGTGCTGCACACCACTCTGGTTTGTGCAGTGAAGATTGGGCTTTTTTTTTTTTTTTACTTTATCCTTTTTCTGAAAAACATTTTTTAAGACTCCAAGTAAACTTTATTTTTCACTTTTATTGATGTATGTAACAGTTTTGGACAAGTATATGTCTTAGGATACAATTCCTTACATCTGGAATAATACATTATTATACTATACTCACCACCAAATTGTCACGATATTTTCCATAGTCTTTTTAATCCCCTCATCTATTTAATTCACAATCATCCATTCATTTCTACTAAAACTAAATTTAGTTTTGCTGTCTGAATTCAATGATTTGTCTTCTCTAACCCACATCTGTGTAGAATATCTAGTGTTTGTCTTAGTCCTCATTTATTTCATTTACTATAAACCCAACAATAATATATTGCTGCTAAAAATCAAGTTTTATGTATTTCAAAACTCTAGATTCCATTACTGCATATAATCCAACTCTTTGTGTACTCATCTCTAATTGGACACATGTGTTGTCTCAATATCTTGGCTATTGCAAATAATGATCAAACGAACAGAGATGTGCATAAATCCACTTGAATTTGCACTTTAGTTTTCCTTTAAAAGATATATAAGCATGAATCTGCTTTATAAAATGGTAGTTCTATTTTTAATATTTTGTTAATTGTTGTAGAGATTGAATCTGCTTACATGTCTACAGGAATCATCTGAGATTCCTTTTGATCCACAAACCCCCGAATACATGTTTATGCTGATTTAGAACTAATCCATTCTTACAAGTATGAGGTATAATTTTATTGTCATTCTGACTTGAATTTTGTAAATTGTTAATGATTATGAAGGTACAAGACTATAAAATAATGAAAGGAAAGTCAACCAACAAATAGTGTTGGGAAAACTGGGTAGCACATAAAAAAATAATGAAATCACAATCATGACCTCATACCACATACAAAAGTAAAATCAAGGCTAGTAGAGCAGGGAAGGCACTTGGCTTGCACATGTCCAACTCAATCCCCAGCACCATATATAGTTCTCTGAGCTCTATTATGAGTGATCCCTGACTGTAGAGGCAGGAGTAATTCCTGAGCACTGCGAGGTATGATCCCAAATTAAAAATGAATCCATAAGAGTTAACTTGAAAAAGCTTAAAGACCTGGAGTCATAGGATTCACTGAAGAAAACAGAGCTGAGTTATATAGCTTATAGAGTATATTTGGGGACTCGATTGACAAGAAAAACAGAAGTTTAAATAAATAAATTTAATTTAAATGTTTCTGCATGACAAAATAATCTATTAAGAATGCGTTCATTTGGAGAGATAATACAGTGGGTAAGGTGCAAGCTTGACACATGGCTAACTTTGGTTTCATCCTGGGCAGCATATACGCTTCCCTGAGAACCCATAGAAATCTCTAAACCCAGAAACATGAATAAGGCCTGAGCCTAGCTGGGTGTGTCAAAAAATACGTAAATATTGCTCAATGTTTGAAAATACCATGCCATGTGGTAGTATGTTATTCACATACTGTAGAGTAGGCAAATCAATCACAAATTAATAACAAAATTCAGTCACAGAATTCAAAGACAAGGGGGAAATATGTCATCATAAACTCTTTTCCCTTTCCTTTTTTTGGTGGGTCTGTTTTGGGGGGTCACACTCAGCGGTTTTCAGGGCTTACTCCTGGGTCTGCACACAAGGATTACTTATGGTGTGCCCCCAGGGTCACATGCATTCCTGGGGATCAAGCCTGAATTGCATATGTGTAAGGTCAGCTCCTTACTCAGAGTACCATTCTTTCAGCCCCAGAGAGTCATGACCTAAAGAATATATAGAGATAAAAAATTGCACCCAAAAAACATACTACAAGTAATGCGAAAGTCAAAAGGCTTAAAAGACAGTACCCTGCATTGTAAGATTGTGGATTTTAAAGAGAGAATTAATTTTAGCAGTTTCCAGGAGCATGATAATGAGAACATTCTGGAGATGATGTTGAAAGATCCACATATACAGCTGGACAGGGCATAAATGTTGATATCTAATGTATAGCATAGTGGTTAATCTAACATTATTACTATTGCATATAATGACATATATACTTCAACATTGACAAGATTCTTGACTAAAAAACTATCCAAAAACTAATTACAATGATTTGAAGTGTTTGAAGTTCGATAATTCTGGAATTATCATAATAATTCATTAAGGGGTTAAATCAGTAAATTCTATACCTTAAACTTATAGAACACTTCATACCAATTTATTTGAAATAAATCAATAACATATAAGTACTAATGAAGAAGGAACATTGACAGGGGCTTGATTAGAGAGGAGAAACATTGATTAAAACTCAGTTGGGTTCAGTTCATGGGAAACTCACCTGCTTCCTTATACTCTGCTTATTGAAATTATCCCACGTGTCTCTACTGGGAGCCCAAATCCTATCTTCAGGTTTGTTGAGAAAACAGTCAATTATTCTGATAGTTGGCATCCTCTCAGCCAGGTTAATGTCATCACAGGGTATAAACAAAGTATTAGAGATATGTTAATGTTTTTTTTTCTATTTAAGCCAAGTTGATACCCATTCACCTTGAGGACTCATAGGTGCTTGATTAAATTGTGGTGGAAGAGAGAAGTTTTATAAATACTGATATGGTGAAAGGTTTTTTATTGCATCCTGCAAGAAAAAATTGTGCTGTGAGCATTATTTCTGAAAATAATGTTTTATCATCAAATCAGAATCATGGAATTCATAGAAATGATATCTTTATATAATATAATACTGAATCTGTTATTTTCAAATGGGATGATAAGCTCTTTAACAAAGAAAATTTTTTTGTGTAAGTCTCTGAAATTAATAACATATGTCCACATGTCTCTTCTCACACAATTATGGCCATTGAGACAGCAGAAGTGGAAAGATAGAGTGTCATGTGAATTTAGTTGGCCACTTACACCTCACCCACTGAATAGGGCACCAATAAAAATAATGATAGGGCTGGGGCTGGGAATGGTAGCAGCTTGAAGGAAGCCCCAAAGCCTCTCCTTTCTCTTTCTCTTTCTCTTTCTCTTTCTCTTTCTCTTTCTCTTTCTCTTTCTCTTTCTCTTTCTCTTTCTCTTTCTCTTTCTCTTTCTCTTTCTCTCTCTCTTTCTCTTTCTTGCTTTTTCTTTCTTTTTTACTTTCTTTCTTCCCTTCTTTCTCTCCTTCCTTCCTTATTTCCTTCCTTCCTTCCTTCCTTCCTTCCTTCCTTCCTTCCTTCCTTCCTTCCTTCCTTCCTTCCTTCCTTCCTTTCCTTCTTTCTTTCTTTCTTTCTTTCTTTCTTTCTTTCTTTCTTTCTTTCTTTCTTTCTTTCTTTCTTTCTTTCTTTCTTTCTTTCTTTCTTTCTTTCTTTCTTTCTTTCTTTCTTTGCCTCTCTCAACATCTCTGTCTATCTGTCTCTGTCTCCATCTCTCTCTGTCTCTCTGTTTCACTCTCTTACTCTCTTACTTTCTCTCTCTGTCTCTCTGTCTCTCTGTCTCTCTCCTCCTCCCTCCTCCACAGCGGTGTATTCTGTCAGGGCTCAGGGGCCCAGACAAAGATGTTGTGGGTGAGACTCTGATCACAGAAGTCTCACCCACAAATACGTGGTGGTGACCTGAGATGAGGAATGACACGACATGGTGTCACGAAACCACTGGGGTACAATCTGAGCAAGGCCCTGGGACAAGATTTCAGACTAGAAAGGCATACACTGAAGAGAGAGCAGCAGGGGGACAAGACCAAGGGCAGGACAAGGCAGTTCCACATGGGTAAAGGAGGGGCTCGCCACAGGGAGGTACTCACACCAACTTGTATGAACTGCACAACAGATAGACTCTAACATCTTAACTTTCAGGGTTTGTATACAAATCTTTCATACAATTCTAAAGAACCCATCAGCTAGGGAAAATCCAGTTTCCAGTGTTCACAGCTTTTATATTTGAAAAACAACAATTAAAAAAAAAAAGCTGGACATTCTTTCTTTTTCATTGTGATCTGTTTGCTCATGATTGTGCTTGGTGCTATTACTGACAAACAGACGGCTGAAGGTAGCTCACTGACAAATGCTCTACATTATTAAAATGAGTTGAAAAGAGAGACTACTTGTAAAACATTTAGAATATACATCTTTATTTGTTCGATAGGGAAAGACCCCTGCAATGAAGATTTATTCATGTCATTTCTAAAAACAACAAAACCAATCCAACAAAAATCAATAACAAGAACACAATTGTCTCTTTCTGTACTTTCATTTAGCCTCCCAGTCCTTAAGCTGAAGAGATTCATGTCACAATTGCACCGTCCTAGGGCAATTGACACGACACTGAATTACTGGGGCAAGTGTCAGCTTCTTTGCTAAGTGAAGGAAACCTCTTGTGGCCCCTTTCCATAATAGTTCTTTGCCAGAAATAGAGTTTTCAGAAAATAGCTTCAGAAACCCATCCATTCTGTGTGTTCCTCTGTGACCGTTTCCGACTCTTTCCTCCGCTGGCGATTGAAGGTGAGCGTTGTACACACAATGATGACGCTCCCGCTCCTGACTCCAACCTTACACTCTCAATAGCAGCCCAAATTAAATGCACATCCAGGGCAGCGCTGCTCCAGGAAAGGGAGAAGAGGAACTAGAGTGAAATAAAGTGAGTGTATAGATGGCCCATTCACAGGGTTCAAATGACTTTTAAACGCTTGCTACTCTCACAGAAGAAATCCAAAATACAGCCATGCACTCTGTTACTGCGAGGCTCCAACTATTGAAAATTTAAATAGACATACATATCTTTAGTTAATATGTGCGGTGCCATGAGCTTCTTGTTATACAGAACTACATCTGACCAAATAAATATTTGATTGTCACGCACTAAAAAAAGATTAATATTAAAATACACGTTGTGTGATCAACATACTATATATATTTTTTGAGATCAGGAAAATGGACATGGGTGGGGCCGTGGGGAGATTAGAGTAGGGAGGGTGCCTGCTTTGCGTGCTGTTCACCCAGGTTTGATCTTTGACATGACAAATGGTCCCCTGAGCCCTGCCAGGAGTGATCGCTGAGCACAGAGTCAGGAAAAAGCCCTGAGCAATGCCAGGTATGGCCCCCAAATTACACAAGCCGAAAATAGCCTAGGTAATCTGAATTTTTTAAATCACAACTACTATCACCATAATGACTATGATCTGCTTTTTTCTTTATTTTGCTCATCACATTTTGTCACTCTCAGTCTAGCTTTTTTTTCCTTAGTCATACTGGTCCTGGTTCTGAGTCACACAAGCTGGTGACAAGCACAAATTGTTCTAAGGATGACAGTTTCCTTCCCACAGTCACTGGTGTGTGTTTGTGTGTGTGTGTGTGGGGGGGGGTGTCTGTGTTTGTGTGTGTTTATGTGTGTGTGTGTCTATGTTTGTATCAAAATATCAAAAAAGCTATTTTTGATAAAATTTGTGATTAAAATCTTTTTTGCCCTTTTTACTTTTTGAGACACTTACAAATATAAAGAAACCAAGCGTATAGGGAGTCTTGCCAATGAATTTTAGCCAAATTTCAAGCAAACAAAGAGAATTAGCAGGTAGGGCATTTACAGCTGACCCAAGTTCGACTCCTCTGTCCCTCTCGGAGAGCCTTGCAAGCTACCGAGAGTATCCTGCCCGCATGGCAGAGCCTGGCATGCACCCTGTGGCATACTTGATATGCCAAAAACAGTAACAACAAGTCTCACAATGGAGACATTACTGGTACCCGCGCGAGCAAACTGATGAACAACAGGACCACAGTGATACAGATGATGCTACAGTGTCAAAGACTCAAGAAGGAACCAAGGACCCATTGAGTAACAGTCAGTAGCTCTTCTATGACCATGCCTTATCACTGGAACCTAAGTCACGGGAGCTGGGGGGAAAGAGAGAAGACCCACTCTGGAGAAGAGGGCAGACACCTTCTGTTCTGACATGGAGTTGGCCTGGGCTGGCTACGCTGTAATATAGCTCCTTTCCTTTTAAACTTCTAGAGTTCACTCAACTTCTGGCTGTCATGGGCCTACGCACATAACAACTTGGAATGTGTGATTTATTTCTACTTTTTTATGATTCACTCTCATGTTCACCCTGGAATATGTTCCCTCTCTCTCTCTCTCTCTCTCTCTCTCTCTCTCTCTCTCTCTCTCTCTCTCTCTCTCTCTCTCTCTCTCTCTCTCTCTCTCTCTCTCTCCCTCTCTGCATGTCTCTCTCTCTCTCCCTCTCTGTCTCTCTCTTGCCTTTTTATTTTTTTCTAAATATAATTCCACTGCTTCACTATGTGTATTAGTTTTCTCCTGAAATTCTTTTACATGAGACTAGATAACTCTGGGAAAGCTGTGGAGATGTCAAACTTCCAGTCAACCGTGTTACAGGCCACCCCTAGGCTTCTTTCCACACTCATCTCCCTGACCCACCATGCTGGGAAGGCCCAGCTCTTGAAATTTTCTGCTTTGTTCTTCTCCATGCATCCATCTGCAGGAGATGTAAGCAGATCAAAAGCAATGAATACACTCTATTGGTTGTAACTTATAAAGTAGTTAGCTTGATATTAAATGATTAGTTACACTCAAAGCAAATGTGGAACATTCCTTACATCACACACTTCAGTCTGAATCTTAGAAAACACATGATGGAAAGACATAGACACAACCAATGTTAGGGTAATAAAGAGCTGAAGGATAAATCTAAGGGCCAGCAGGAAACACTGGGTAAGGACAGCAGGTGCGTCTGTCCATGCTAACAGTGAATCTGTTCTTTATTGTATGTACATTCTCTGTGTCATAGGCAGTGTAAACTCTCCTGCGAAAAAAGAATAAAGCTCCCTTCCTGAAAACAAATTGAAAGAACTTACTTATAAAAAATACAGTATATAATTAGGTATATAGCAATAGATGTTCTTATTAATAAAAAATATCTACAAATGCATCATTCTAATTACAAACTTCAAAAAGCAATAGAGTGGTTAAAAAATAGATTCTTTAATAGAAAGAAGTCTGTGTAGAAAGTCTTGGTTATCATTATCAAACACATCTAGATAAGAGAAATGTGGTTATTAAACAAACAATGTAAGACACTTTTTGGTTAAAATATAAAGGAATCAATCAAGCTATAGTTTTAGAAATCATCTTATTAAACCTACTGAACTTTAAGAACAATGATCACACATTTTTTAATCATCATTATCATCCTTGTTATTCAGCATTATTCTCATGAAGGAGAGTAAAGCATTGACATTTTTCTGGGGCTGGAGTGATAGTACAGTGGGTAGGGTGTTTGCCTTGCATGCAGGTGACTCAGGTTTGATTCCCAGTATCCCTTATGGTCCCCGGAGCACCACCAGAAGTAATACCTGAGTGCAGGGACAGGAAAAACCCATGAGCTGGGTGTGACCCAAAAAGCCAAAAAATAAAAGATATTTCTTTAATTTTCTATCTCTAATTTATCAGTTCCACATGAAATGAGGTGAAGAGAGGTGGCAGTCTCAAAATGATAGGATTCTACCACTTTCTCCTGTCACTGATGTCAGCCTTCTGCACAGTGTCTGGGAGCTGTAGGACCTGGAGATTCTGCTTTTTGCACCTGCAAGGCACCACTCAAGTCTGTGTTTATCTCTACAGGAGAGATGGAAACTGTACCTGAGTTTCACCTGATCTTCAGAATGTGGGAATTTTTGACACCAGATTTCAGGATTTCACTCAGAATTAAATAAGGAATTACTCTCTGCAACATAAGGAAGATCAGTCCTAGTCTGCACCATTTGTCACCTACTTCCATAGGAAAACAAATAAGGAAGGAGGCAATCATCATAAAGTAACATAAGTTTCTTTGGAAAATAGGAGAGAAAAGAGAGCTTTGTGCTTGAGGGAGAATTCTCCATTTTAGAAAGATTTGGGCATCTTGATTTCAAAGGGGTATTTTCTGCATTTGGGATGGTTTGAGTTCTAGACAATAACAGTTCCAGTTTGCATTTACCAGGGTTCTTCTAGCTGTCTGCAAAACTAAATGTGCCTATTTGTCAGGTTTTAAAATGAGTTCATGAAGCTAGCTGGTATTTCATTTTTTTGCGTTATTATTTTACTGCCCGATATATTTTCAAAACAATCATTCAATTATAAAAACTCTAAGTTAGGGATAGAGATACAGTGCATTGTGTAAGTTGCTTTCTTGCATGTGGACATTCTGCTTTTGATCCCTGGCACCACATAGTCTCCTGAGCACTGCCAGGAGGGATTCTTGAACCCAAAGGCAGAAGGGAGACATGATAACCACCAGGTGTGTCCCAGAAACAAAAACAAACAAAACATAGTCATATGCATTTAATAATTTGTAGGAATTTTACCTCTTATAATAGCACTGTTGTGCTATAGGAAGGAAGGAAGGAAGGAAGGAAGGAAGGAAGGAAGGAAGGAAGGAAGGAAGGAAGGAAGGAAGGAAGGAAGGAAGGAAGGAAGGAAGGAAGACAGAAAGAAAGAAAGAAAGAAAGAAAGAAAGAAAGAAAGAAAGAAAGAAAGAAAGAAAGAAAGAAAGAAAGAAAGAAAGAAAGAAAGAGAGGAAGAGAGAGAGGAAGAGAGAGAGGAAGAGAGAGAAAGAGAAAAATATATTTGCATTACCAGAAATTTTATAACTATTCCCAGATTTTTGAAAAATGGATTAAAAAAGCACATTGACTACATGTCTTTAGATATAATTCTTTAAAATTTTAGATTGTTTTTATTTTCTGTCGCTATTGTAAATGTTACTAACAGAAATGTTTTTATTTCCAAACTAAAATGCAATCAGGTCTTTGTTTTCCAAGTTAGGGAGCACTGCCAAGGGGCAAGTGAGAGCGTTGCCAAGGGCCAGGTTAAAATGGGGAAATGAGTTTCTCTATTTCAGCAAACACCCTGAAGAACAGCAACTGGTGAGCAGGTCAATCTTGGAACAGAGGCTCAAGAATTTGGAGGGGAGAGAGCTGGAATAAGTAAGGGATTGCTATTGAAGAGGGAGGCTATTCAATACAGCAGAACTGTTGGAGGTTGCTGTCTATTTGAGAGTTTGATTGACCAAGTATTCTAGACTATTCACCGTGGACAAAGGAAAAAATCTGACCTGGGGCAGTGCAGACTCTCATTTGAGAGGCAGCTTCAGATAGACTTTAAGGTTGTGTGTTCTGGGAAGAATATTGTCAGTCTTTTCTTCATCTTTCAGATTATAAATCATGCACGAATCTTCTAAAGGGCAGCATTTTTTCAGAAATAGTAAGTGATTTTATAGCATATAAACTATGAACATGAGTGAGGGGAGGAGATACATTTTATTCAACTCTCAGACACTTCATTTTTGTAAGCACAATCGCAAATGGACTTTTTAAAAAATGTCTTCTGTTTCATTATACACAGAGAGTAATGTCATGGCTTTTCTGCATATTGATTTTGTAGTCTGTCACTTTACTATTCAGGTTTATTAGTCCTAGGATAATATTGTAGGCTCTAGATTTTCTTTAACTTTTCTTTTTGGGGTCACACCCAGCTATGCTCAGTGTTTATTCCTGCCTATGCACTCACACATTACTCCTGACCATGCTTGGGGGACCCTATGGGATGGGAATTGAACTGAGGTCAGCTGCTTTCAAGGCAAATGCCCTACCCACTGTACTATGGTTCTGGTCCATCTCTAGATTTTCTAAGTACAATATCAAGTCAGCTGAAAATCATGATTGACCAACTTCTTTTCCAATCGGGGTCTCCTTTATATCTCTTTCTTGTAAAATTACTGTGCTGAATAGTCGTGTTGAGAGAGGACATCTTTGTCTCGTGCGTGGTAAGGAAGGAAAGGCTTTCGGCTTTTCACTATTGCTGTGATGCTAGCTGCAGATTTGTTGAAATGGCTTTCACTATATTGAACAAATTTTCTTGTTTCCTCATTTGGTTGAATTTTCATGAATGGGTATTGGGTTCTATCAACTGTTTTCTCTGTGTCTTTTGATTTTATCTTATTTATTTGTTCTGTTTTAAAGAGTCACACCTGTAGTGCTCAGGGATTATACCTGTCTTTTTGCTCAGGTATTACTCATGGTGAGGAACATAGAATCCTATTACAGGTATCAGACCTGCATTGGTCATGTGTCCTAACACAGTACTTTCTCTTTGGCCCCATTGTCTGATTTGCATTTTTCCTTGTGTTGAGGTGATATGTCTTCAGTTGCTCACTATCATTGCCTAAGAAAGAAACAGAAAAAAAAATAATGGAATCATGTCAAATTAGCACTGAAAAACTAAACAATGATGAAAAAAATAGAATATCACCTTATAGACAGGGAAAACCTACACTCACTTATCACATGCTGACAAAGATATCCAAGATATGTCATGCACTAGCAAAACTTAATAACAAAAAAATCACGAATCACAAAATCTCCTTAATCACCGATTTCTCGGGCGGGCTCAATAACATCTCATTTCACCTTTTCCTTGAGATCTTAGAAGTCTATCTCAACTCAACTCGGCCCTCCCGAAAATGTTGCACTGGGAGCTCTTCAGGGTCAGGGGAATGAGACCCAGCTTGTTACTGGATTTTGCATAGGAATACACCATGGGAAGCTTGCAAGGCTGTCCCCTGTGGGCAGGAAGCTCTCAGAAGACTGCAAGTTTCTCTCAGAGGGAGAAGCGGGCTAAAGGAAAAAAAAAGCGGCCATGCGCTTCTGGGAGCTTGCTTAAGTCTCTGGATGTTGGCCGTTGATGGTGTTACACACACCTGGGTTCCTCTGCCGGTACCTTCATGCATGAGGCCTGTCTGAACGGGTGGAGAGGAGCCTCCAGCATGGCTGTTGCTAGGTTCCGGTGGTCTTCAGCCACCAAGAGCTTTGCTCGGGGTGGGGAGAGAAGCTGGAGCCCATCCCCTCTGAAGGGCCCCGGGGAAGACAGCCAGGCATGAGGGCAAGAGACTCTCTGCATCGCTCTCTTCTGGTAGCTTGCTTTTTAGTCTCTCTCTGGATGCTGGCCATTGATAGGATTACACACACCTGGGTTCCTCTGCTGGTACCTTCATGCTTGAGGCCTGTCTGAATGTGTAGAGAGGGGCCTTGAGCATGGTTGTAGCTAGGTTCTGGTGGTCTTCGGCCGTCGGGAGCTCTTCTCGGAGTGGGGAGGGAAGCTGGAGCCCATCCCCTCCGAGGGCCCCGGGGAAGAGAGGCAGGCGTGCGGGCAAGAGACTCTCTGCCATTATTAGGGTTGTTTTTTGTTTTTTGTTTTTTTGTTGTTGTTGTTGAGAGCTTGTTTTCGTCCCCTGCTAGAACCTACAAGCTCTCAACAACAACAAAAATAACCTAATAATACCATCAATACATGTTGAGAACTGATCAGACACTTTCTTGAAGAAAACATGTAGATGGCAATAGATACACGAAACAGAAATGGTTCCTCATCCTTTTATTAGGGAAATGCAAATCAAAACAACCATGAGATATCACTTCACAGGGATAAGACTGGCACATACAAAACAGTAGAAGCCAGTCAGTGAGGGCAGAGACATCTCAAAAAAATTCGGAGCATCCACCTGTTGTTGTGTGAGTGATATCTTATACTTCCAACCTCTATAAAAAAGAGAAAAGAGCCCTCAAAAAATTAAGAACTGAGATTTTATATTACTCAGAAATTCTCCTTCTTTGCAGTTATCCCAATCAACACCAATACTATTTTGCAAAAAAAGAAAAAGAAAAAACGTGTTTGCACTATGATTACTGCATGATAAATATTTACTATAGACAAGATCAGGAAATAACCCAAGTCCTCAAGAAAATGAGTTGGCAAACAACTCTATTTTATATATAAATGAAATACTATTCAGCTATAAGAGAAGATAGAGGATATCTTGCTGAGTAAGATTAGTCAGAGGGAGAAGAAACTATGATCAATTTCTTACGGGGAACATAAATAACCATAGCAAGAGAATTAGTGTTGGGCAAGTGTAATGTATATGGAAAGCCAGAACTATAGTAACTTAAGTCTTCCAAGAAATGGGCTGCAGAAATTTGAGATACTGGTAGCAGGACTCTGACTTATTAGATTACTGAAACTCTATTTTTTGTTTGTATTGCCATATTCAGTGGCTGTCAAGACTTACTCTTGACTTTGTGCTCAGGGATCACTCCTGATGGGACTCAGGTGTCTTTATTGGATGTTGGGGGATGAACCCCAAATCTGTAATGTTCAAGACAAGTACCATCCGAGCTGTGCTGTACCTCTATCTCCTGAAACCTTAGAATTATCAGTAATATTGTAAAGGATTGTTGCTAAATATTTGAAAACTTGGGTGGGTCAGGAGGGAAACTACCTTTCAGCTTTATAAAAATATCCTTTATAAGTGCTGCAGCATAAATGAAATATATCAATATTTTTACTATACTAAAGTAGCTTCAACCTTTCCAACTTTTTCATACTACTATAAAACATTTCAATTATCTTCATTTATGCTTAAAATACTTAAATAAATGCCCAAGTGTAATATCCAGGGACTATAGCTGTATATTGCTCCATAGTTATTTGAATGAGTGAACATGGAACAGTCAATTTGAAACTGAAAAAATAGCTTCTCTTTAAATAAGCTCTTTTCTATTCAAACCTAAATAGTTTTTCCAGGCTCAATTTCTTTATATAATACTGATTTATTCCGAGGATGAAATACCTTCTGTTATTTCCTTTAGGACAAAAATAATCAAAAGTTGTGTAGTGTAACTTGTCCCATTTTCCCCAAAGAGGTGTGATGTGCTCTTTCTTATGGAAGTGGATTTAAAGAAAGCCTTCAATATATACTTTCTCAGATCATTTTATGATTTTGTTGTTGTTTCCTTTTCACTCAAGCTTTATTTCCCACCCCCCACTGGAAAATCAATTTTTATATGTAGGCATCCATTAAGAATGGGGAGGGACAAATTTGGAAAGGTTTACTTAAGTTCTTCTAGTACTTAGTCACATGTGTCTCTGGTTTATGTGGCTATTTTATGAAAGGAAAACATTGATAGAGAGAATATTTATTTTTGTAAATATGTTTACTGTCACTGAATATTACTTAAAATAATTTTAAAAGTTTTCGCTTTTGCATCAGAAGAAAATAAAAATTATGTTGTATATAGCACAGCGGGTAGGACGTTTACCTTGCATGCAGCCGACCTGGGTTTGATTCCTCCATCCCTCTCAGAGACCCCGGCAAGCTACTGAGTGTATTCTGCCCGCATGGCAGATCCTGGCAAGCTATCTGTGGCATATTCAATATGCCAAAAACAGTAACAAAGAGTCTCACAAGGGAGACATTACTGGTGCCCATTCAAACAAATCGATGAACAATGGGATGACAGTGCTACAGACAATAAATAATAAGGGATAAAAAATAAAGGTAATAAAAAAATAAAGGTAATAAAGAAATAGATTGTTTTCTGATATTAATTTCTTTCTACAGCTCAATTTTAAGATATCTTAAAAAATTTGAAAAGTTTATTTATATGTATATATTTTCAGTCATAGTTGAAGACAACTTTGGTCATTAATTTCTAAAACTACGTTTATTGTATATATAGAATTTAAATTAATTAGCTATGAAAAAGTAAATATTGTCTTTCCTTGGAATTTATCATAATAAATTTATCATAATACATTTGGAAAGTCACAGTTTTCTATGTGAATTATCTTATAAAGCTCAATGATGTAGACGCTGCCACCTTTTAAAAGTTAATGATTTAAAAAAAGATAATTACCCTTTTACAACTTCTATAGCAATTGTTTTATAAAAGCGTAACTATAATAAGGTGTATGTATGTATATATGTATGTGTGTGTGTGTATATATATATATATATATATATATATATATAAAGCTTACTGCAAGCAAGTTAAAAACAACATTTTATAAATAGAACCAAGAGCATCATGCTTTTATAGTCTACTGCAAATCATCCGAATTTTGGCTCTTGGAGACAATAATCGTTCCAATTTTTCAGCACAGTATTACTCAACAAAGCAGTTTTGTTGTATTTTTAAAATATGTTCTCACCTGTACATTTGTTGGTTTCCTTAAATATTTACAAGTACAGAGTAAATGCCTCCAAGTACAGAAATCATAGTAAAGAATTTTCAATATATGTGATATATAAGTTACAAAAATGCAGTCATTAGCATTATTTACCCTGAATGTTGTCCAGATCTGGTACTGAATACTTAAAAACTAACTCTCAGAATTTAACTTCTTTAAAGATGGGTGTTTATTATTTATTAACTAATTAGGAAGTTGAAGAAATTCAGATCAATCCTAAGATGACAAAAATTTTTAAATAGTTGAATGGATCTACGAAGTGCTGAGGGAAGATTGAATTGACAGAAATATTAGCTTTCACGAATTCTAGAGAAGTGTGATGCCAGTGTGGAAAAATGAGATAAAGTATAGTCTCAGTAAAAAATGTTAAGGAAACACAATTTTATAAATGACTAAATTACAAAATATAAGAGTACATATTACAACAGATCAATAAGAAACATAAGGCAATTAAAAGTGCAAAAGAATATAACTAGATAGGCCACATAAAAGGATAACCAAGTGGAAAATAATCTTAAAAAGATGATACAGGCTACTATCATTGTAGAATTGAAAGTTAAGAAATAAGTTATAGGGGCCGGAGTGATAGCACAGCGGGTAAGGCGTTTGCCTTGCACTTGGCCGACCCGGGTTCAATCCCCGGCATCCCATATGGTCCCCCAAGCACCACCAGGAGTAATTCCTGTGTGCAAAGCCAGGAGTAACCCCTGAGCATCTCTGGGTGTGACCCCCCAAAAAAAGAAATGTTATAAAGAAATAAGTGATGTATGTACATATTCATATATGTGTATACATATATGTATGTGTGTATATATATGTGTATATATATGTGTATATATATATCACTATCGCTATCATCCCATTGATCTTCGAGTTGCTCAAGCGGGCCAGGTAATGTATCCATTTGCCCTAGACTCTCTTTACTTGTCCTTCCCAACAGTGCTGCATTAGAGTCCCTTTCAGGGTCAGGAGAATAAGATCCATCATTGTTACTATATTTGGCACATGAACACGCCATGGGGAGCTTGCCAGGCTCTCCGGTACAGGCAGGAAAACTCTCGTTAGCTTGTCAGGGTCTCCTAGAGGGAGAACTAGGCTATAAGATATCATGCGGGCGGGACCCTCTGCGCCTAAAGACTTTGACTCCAAAGATGTAACACATTCGGGCATCCAGCGCAGCACCCGAGAGCGATGCATTGGGACACCAAACTGGGCTACAACTCGGTGCTGCTGGGGGTGGATTTTTTTTTCCTCCCCACCCTGTCTTCCTGCATGGAAAGCGGCGGGCTGGCGGCACCATGTGGCAGGCGCCATCTTCTGATTCCAGACCCACAGGTATTCGGATTTTACTTTGGGGGCTCCCAGGAACTCATGGGAAGGGGGCGTAACCGGCACGCCCTCGGCCCAGATAAACCCGGAGCCGCTGAGCGCGAATCGGACCCTCTGCGCCTAAAGACTTTGAATTCAGAGACTTCTTACAGCAATGCACTGGGACTGTGAGCTGGGCTATGTAATTTCTGGCAGAATTTTCCCTGGACTTTATACAGAAATCCAAAACATTTATAAGTGTCAGCAATGTGAAACGGTTCCATTTGAACAGGTCTGACTTGGGGGGGAAACTCCAAATAATAACAGTAAGTTTTTGTTGAAAATATTGAAGGTTTTTAATGTAGCAGCCACCTCTGGACTGTGAACTAAGCAAAAGCCCCACGCTGGCCGACGTGGCGTGGCGTACACCATACTATGAGGCGCAGGAAGGGGGATGAGGGGGAAAAAGAAAAAAAAAAAAAGGGAAAAGGAAAAAGAGAAAAAAAAAGAGAGAGAGAGAGAGAGTTATGTCAACTATAGTGAGTTTTGTGTTGAATTATGGAATGTAATCAAGGTAAAGAAAAAATGAAGTGAAATTCATTAGTTATACAGTAGGGGGTAGGGGGTGGGGGCGGGGGGTATACTGGGGTTTCTGGTGGTGGAATATGGGCACTGGTGAAGGGATGGGTGTTTGAATATTGTATAACTGACATATAAACCTGAGAACTATGTAACTTTCCACATGGTGATTTAATAAAAATTAAAAAAATAAAAAAATTAAAAAAAAAAGATATGCGCGCATGAAGCTTGGTCTTATAGTCTCTGGATGTTGGCCATTGATGGGATTACACAGTGCCAGGGGCAGTTTGTGGGTGTGACCACATACCTACTAGAAAATGGAGGATCTGGGCAGAAGAGGCCCAGTCCTGATCCAAGTAGGCTTGGAGATCTCAGCCCCCCGTCCCACACACCTGGATTTCTCTGCTGGTTCCTTCATGCATGAGGCTCATCCGAACGTGTGGAGAGGGGTCTTCTGCATGGCTATGGCTGGGTTCCGAAGGTCTTCAGCTACCGGAGCTCCACTCGGGGCGGAGAGGGAAACTCAACCCTTCTAGGGGCCCCGGTGAAGACAGCCAGGCGAGGGGGCAAGAGACTCTGCCATATACATACACACATATGTATATGTGTATAGACATGTAATTTCCCTGTATGATGATGTGTCCAGAATATGTTCACTCATGCGTGAGGCTTGGCCCGAGTGTGTGGAAAGTGGTCTGGAGGATGGTGGCGGTGGGGTAGTGGAGGTCGGCTGCCGGGGCTGGGTTCCTTAGGGAGGGGAGGGCTCTCTCCTGCCCTCCTGTGGGGCACCCCTGGCACAGAATCCAGTGGCGTGGTTATGGGGGCCTCATTTTTGCTCCCTTCAGGGAGAAGCAGCCGTGAGATAAGTAAATATATATATATATATATATATATGTGGTATCAGATATTTTTAGAGATGTGGAACAACTATACTTTTTTTTCATTTATTACTGATGGAAATGAAAGCAGTATAGTCACTGTAGAAAACACTTCTGTAAATGTAGGCAAACAGAACATACTATATATATAAACTACCAATCAGTCTTCCAGTTATTTAGCAAACTGATCCTGAGGTCTGCTAACCCATTTTGGCACCAGAGTGGATGCTTGAGCCATGCATTTTGACTGTGAACTGAGCTACAACTTCGTGCAGCCCGGGGAGGGATTTTTTTCCCTCTCCACCCCATTTTTCTGAGCGAAAATGGCGGCAGCGGCAGCAGCCACGCGGTGAGAGCCACCCTCTAAGACCCCTCCACCAGGAGGTAGGACTTTCTTTAGTGACGTAGCCTGTAGGTGGTCCTGGGAGGGGGGGCGTTCCCGGCGCGCCTTCCGCCCAGAGATGAACCGAGAGCCGCGGCACGAGAAGCAGAGACTCCGCACCTATTGACTGTGATCCTGAGGTCTCCTAACCCATTTTGGCACCAGAGCGGATGCTTGCAGCCATCCATTTTGACTGTGAACTGAGCTAAACTATTAGAAACCCAAAACTCAAAGTCTTCACTCTTACCAATGAAGAGAAATTATTAGATGATGCCTATTCGGCAGGCCTGATTGTTGGGGAAAATTTCCAATCAATAATAGTGAGTTCTGTATGGAAATATGAAATGTACTCAATATATATAGAGAATAATGGGAATATCATTAGCTACTTAGATGGGGGGTGGGGTGGGAGGGAGGTGTATTGGGGTTCTTGGTGGTGGAATGGGTGCACTGGTGAAGGGATGGTGGTTTAATCAGTATTTGACTGTGACTTAAACCTGAAAGCTTTGTATTTTTTTTCTTGTTTTCACGGTGGTTAAAAAAAATATTTCTTTAAAAAATAAAACACAAATGCACTTTCACACAAAACCCTGCACATAATGATTGATAGCAAATTTATTCAAGATTGCCAAAAACTACAAGCAACCAAAATGTCATAAGTAGATGAATGATAAAACTGCTGTAGCTAAACCATATAAAATGTTCAGTGATTTAGGACAGAGCGGAAGTCCAGCAGGTAGGACATTTGCCTTGCATGCGGTCAACCTGGGTTTAACCCACGGCATCCCATGTGGTTCCCGGAGCAATGCTAGAAGTATTTCCTGAGGTCGCAGCCAGGAGTAACCCCTGAGCGTCACTGGGTGCGACCCAAAGAGAAAAAAAAAAGACTATCAAATCTCCATGATTGAATATTAGATCAATGAAAATTATACAGAATGTGACTTCAATTATATATGACAGATCAAAAGTACACTCAAAAATCATTAGTTAACAAAACTTTGGGGAAAGATAAGACGCAATTCAATTGGAGAAGAACTGGGAATTTTTTTTAAAGAAACTGCAACCAGAAGAGCGTGGATGTGGGTAGTGCTGGACCAACTGAATGCCAAAACAGTGCTCTACCATTTAAGATCTCCCCCCAATAGACACGGAACTTCAAGGAAATATAATGCTCATTATGATTTTGTAATTATTCTATCATGGTGGGCTGGAGCAATAGCACAGCGGATAGGGCGTTTGCCTTGCACGCGGCCGACCCAGGTTCGATTCCCAGCATCCCATATGCTTCCCTCAGCACCACCAGGGGTAATTCCTGAGTGCATGAGCCAGGAGTAACCCCTGTGCATCGCCGAGTGTGACCCAAAAAGCAAAAAAAAAAATTCTGTCATGGTATCTGTTTATCAAAGAATATTAAAATTAATAGTGTAAAAGAGAACCTTTATGTACTGAGAATAAATTATGTATAAAGTCCTCACAATATCTGGGTAGTATACTGAAAATGAAAAAATGATTACATATGTAGGAAACATTATTTGAAGTATATAAATCCTAAATAAAAAAAGCATGTATCTCTTCATAAGATGCTTTTATGCAATCAATTAAAAATAAAGTCTCTTAAAGACTTTTTAATTTGATATTTTGGTACATAATATAGATTTTCCAGAGAATAATTGTCGGTATGTTTTAGGGATACAATGTATAGCAATACATTTTAAGTGGGCTGGATCGATAGTACAGCAGGTAGGACGTTTGCTTTTCACACAGCCAACCCGTGTTCGATTCCTCCGCCCCTCTCGGAGAGCCTGCCAAGCTACCAAGAGTATCTTGCCCACATGGCAGAGCCTGGCAAGCTACCTGAGGCATCCTCAATATGCCAAAAAAAGTTAACAACAAGTGTCAAAATGGAGACATTACTGATGCCCACTCAAGCAAATCAATGAACAAAGGGATCACAGTGTTACAATGTATAGTAATATCTACCACAAAATGTCAATATATCATGACCACAGTTGCTAAGACACTTCTCACTCTGCCCACCATATTGTTAATCTCAATTTTATCATTAGAATTTATTTCCTTAATTTTCTTTTTTCTTTGCTTCGGTTCTCCAATTTTTCCATGTAGAAAAATATGAAACTATCAGAAACAAACAAACTGTAATCATTGAGTTAAACTATTATATAGTTAGCCTATAGAAATCAACACAAGCGCAATTGCAGAACTGCAATAGCAAAACTTGAAGCAGTAATCTCAAATGGTAAGAGACAAAAATGCCCAAATTGAGGATGATGTGAGATATGTGTGTCAATTTATTCAAAGCATCCGTATATCCCTAATACAAAACTGACCTCAGAAATGCTTTGTGCAAAATATTCAAAGGATAACATTTCCCTCGCCAGTTATCCATAATGTTGGATAGTAAATCAAATTCATAAATGAATATTGATATTTAAATAATCTTAATTTTGTCACGTTCCTATAAATTACTATTTTTTGTGCATTTCCAATTTCAATTCTATGGCATATAACAATTGCACCAAGCATTTACAAGTTTGGAAGAATATACAAAATATAGTTGCTGAGCTTATCATTGTTATTCATACTGATAGCTCATATTAAAAATACTTTATGCATTCACTAATCTAGTCTTAGATGATATGCTATTTTAAGGAATTTGTATCATATCACACACATTTATCTAAGTTTATCATTATGTAATGTGTAAAATGCTGATGTAATCAACATTCACACAGATATTTAAGCAATTAATTTCGCAATGTCTTCATGTACAATATCTTGTAAGGAGTATATCAGTCTGTCTGTCAGAACTGTTATCTCATTGCTCATCGATTTGTTCAAGTGGGCACCAGTAACGTCTCTCATTGAGAGAGACTTATTGTTACTGTATTTTGGCATATTGAATATGCCACTGGTAGCTTGCCAGGCTCTGTCATGTGGGCATGATACTCTCGGTAGCTTGCCAGCTCTCCGAGAGGGGCAGAGGAATCAAACACGGGTTGGCTGTGTGAAAGGTGAACACCCTACCACTGTGTGTAAGGAGTATGTAACAGGAAAAAATGTAAAAATGAGGAGAGCAAAGAGAACAGAACATATAGCTCATATATTGGAATGTCTTGAAGTTTAAATATATTGAAATGAAGAGTGTCTTCCAGATAACCTATATTCAAATAGTTGCAAATTTTAAAATTAATCATTTGCAGGTCTCAGAATGGTCTAGAAAAATGCAGCACTCCAGGAAACCAATTTTTCAGTCATTTGCCTGAGGATTTCACTGAAGACTAACATCAAACATACTTGAATCCTTTCATCTTCAACTTAAGTGAGAGGTCAAAATTTCTCTGTGTATGTCTTAGAAAAAAGTAGACTTAGTTTGTGTACTTTTAGTTCGTGTGTATGTGTGTGTATTTTTGACAGAAGATTTATTTCTACAAAACACTACCATGACTTTTTAATTAAAAACCTAAAATAGAATGTATTGTTCACACTCAAGTAGAAACTCTAAAAACTATTATCATGTTGACTATTTGAAATGTTTTTTTCAAATGAACCAATAAAATCATCGTGATTTTATACTTATTTTGCTCTTACAGTATTCAACTTGAATTTAGAAATGCATATCCTATATCCAATCTAATTGAGGATTATTCTAATACTTGTGTATTAAAGTGGATGTGGATTAAAAAATAAAGATGTCGGGACTATCAATAATTACTGAACTTTGATTCAATCGGCCTATTCAGAGAGCAGTTTAAAAAGAAACTCATAGTTCAGCTGTAAAATGTTGAATTTTGAAACATAATTATGAGAAATATATAAATATACATATTTTTTGCTTTATGGGTCATATCCAGTGATGCACAGGGCTTACTCCTGGTTTTGCACTCAGAAATTACTCCTGGCAGTGCTCCGGGGACCATATGGGATGCTGGGAATAGAACTGGGGTTGGTCTCATGCAAGTTAAACAGCCTACCTGTTGTTCTATCGCTCCAGCCCCCAAACATTTTAAACTTTGTCAACATTAACTTACTTAACATTAATTCTGTCAATATTAATTATTGAAATCACAGAGAATGAGCCTAGAGCAAATTGGTATTATGATAAATGTGATTTATAAGTTATAAATATGCATGATATTTAAACCTTATTAAAAATTTCTATGGGGATTTGCTTTCTGGATACTATTTTAAAAGCTAAAATCTTGCCAATTCATTACAGCAATTAAAATTTTCAACAATTTCCCCCATAAAAGCAGGGAAAACAGAGCTTCCAGCAAGATTGGGAAGATATAGAAATAAAAAATTTGTGCGACTGGGGACATTGTATAAAAATCAGGTAAAGATATGTGACTGGCATGTTTAAGAGGCTCAAAGTGTGCTACTAAGAGTCAAAAACTCCATAATTACAGTGGTTAAAAGGTCCCGGCTACTTCAGTGGTAAGGAATGTATGGTAACTGCATCCACCAATGGTATAGTAACTAACTATGGTGAACTTGTTGATCAAAATATTAACAATATAACAACCAACTTACTAAACTACAATAATTATTTAACAAAAGCAAACCAGAGTCCAGGGCAACTTCTACTTAGGGCCTGTGATAATAATTGTGCCAGGAGCCAGACGGTTTTCAAACTGTGTTTGATAACAAAGCATGCTTAAAGTAAGGGGACAGATTGTGAAATGTATAAAATGCATCAGAATTTTACTTTTCATTTAAAAATTGTAGATAATATAGACTTACAAAATTATAGATGTGTATACATTTTAGGGTACATTATTGACACATCACATGTACACTGAAGTGCCAATATCACAAGAACTTCTCATTTGCCTCTTCTTCAAATACATTGTATAATGCCAACTCTGGAGTCAAAACCAAAGGACTTTTTTTTTGCATTGAATATTGCCCAATTTTTTACTTTGTTCCTTTTTTATCCTGTAGTTGTCTTTGTCCTTCTCTCCTATTTTATGTATATGATGGTCTCTAATTCAAAATGCAAGAATTCATTTCCTCTCTCTCTCCTCTCTCTCTCTCTCTCTCTCTTCCTCTCTCTCTCTCTCTCTCACAGGAACAGAAAATCAAAGAAGGTTAAGTAAGCATGGAAATAAAGTGAAGGGAATAGATAGTTGTAGCTATTTGAAAGGTCCAGAAGTTCATCATTAGATGGAAGTTGTCAAGGCTGGAGAGATAGCGTAGCAGATGGGGCACTGCCTTGCCCATGACCAACAAGGGTTTATCCTTGGCATTCCAGATGAACTCCCTATCCCCCCCTCCCGCCCCGTCAGGAAAATAGGAATAGCACCTGAGCACTAAAAAACACTTCCCCACTACTGTACCACTGCATTATAGCACTCTCGTCCCATTGTTCATCAATTTGCTCAAGCGGGCACCAGTAACATCTCCATTGTGAGACTTCTTGTTACTGTTTTTGGCATATCAAATATGCGACATGTAGCTTTCCAGACTCTGCTGTGCAGGCGGGATACTCTTGGTAGCTTGCCCGACTCTCCTAGAGGGATGGAGGAATCAAACCAGGGTCAGTCACGTGCAAGATAAATGACCTACCCACTGTGCTATTGCTCCAAAAGAAGCTTCCCCACCACCCCCCAGAAAAATATGTTGTAAAGGGATTTGACTAAAATTATTAGTGATAAAAACAATATGTGACTATAAGTACTTGGAAGATAACCTAAACAAAATATCCTAAAATTCTGAACCAAAATGCTTATTTATACTTATTTATAATTAGATAGAATATCTTTTGTATTTTTCACCTATTTTTATTTTGTTTTTGAATTTTATTTTCAGCACATGATTTACAATATTGATAAAGGCAGGATTTCATGAATAAACATTCCAATGTCACACTCTCCACCAGTGCTGATTTTCCTTAACCATTGCTTCATGTTTCCCCTACTCTGGATACTTGTCCCACTCTGCTATCCCCCTAAGATCTTACTAAAGGTCAGTCCTCAGTTTCTGTGGCCTTTGGTCATTAGGTTTTACTTACTACATTTCTTTATAATTTACTAATGAGAACCACTATCTTATATATATCCTCCAACTAACTTTAGTTAGCATTTTATTCTCCATATCTATCCAAGTAGGAGCAAATTGTATGATTTTCTTCTTTCTTCTAGCCAAGTAATATTTCATCATGTATAGGCAGCACAGTTTTGGTTTTTGTTGTTTTGTCTTATTTTGTTCCATTTGTTTTAATCTAAGAATCTGTTGTTAGACTTAGGTTGTTTCTAGTTGTTGGCTAGTATAAATAGTGTAGCAATGAATATAGGAGGACCATGTCAATTCTGAATAGGTCCCTTGGACCCTTGGAGAAAATGGAAAGAAGTGGAGTTTCCACGGCAGGAGTTGAGGTTAGGCTGTTTGCCTTGCTAGCGACTGACCACAGAGTTTGATCACCAACATCCTATATGGCTCTGTGAGTACTGCCAGGAGTGATCTCTGAGTGAGAGCCAGGAGTATGTCCTGAGAACCACAGGGTGTGGTCCAAAATAAACACCAAACCAAAAAAATAAATAATTTGAGATAATAATAAGGATAATACTAGGTTTTTGAGAAGTGCCCATATTGTCTTTGAAAAAACTTGAATTAGTTGATATTTGCACCAGCAGTGGACAAAGGTTCTTTTGTCCTAACATCCTCACCAACCAACCGTGGTTGGATTTTTGATTTGTAATGTGTGTCCATCTCCTCAGTGTAAGATGATGTCGTCTTCTTGTCTTGATTTGGAATGGAATTCCTGATTAAGTGATGCAGGGCATGTTTTTATACATCTTGGCTCTGTCTTCTTAGAGTACATTTCTGGTTACCCTGCACTCCTCCACCTCCTTTACTTTTTTTTCTTGTAAAGCTAAAACAGTGATTTGAATAACTGTATTTACCTTTTGACATGAGTGGTGGCAAATACTTTCTCCCAATTTTCAGGAAGTCTTTTTTTTTTATTTGTTTTTGGGGGGACCAAACCCAGGATTGCTGGTAACTTCCTGCTTACTCTGCACTCAGTAATATTTCCTGGTGGGATCAGAGGACCATTTGGAATGTTTGGAACAAACTCTGGTTAGCCACATTTAAGGCAAACACCTTGCCTGATGTACTATTTCTCAGGCTCCAAAGGTGCCTTCTATTACTGGCTAAATCTTGCAGTGCATAAGCTTCTTAGTTTAATGCAGTCCCATTTGTTTACCTTTAATTTTGTCTGGCTGCCCAATTGCATTGAATCATTGATTCCTCTAGATTCAATGTCATGAAGTATTTTACCTCTTTTTACCTCAACGTAATTTATGGATTCGGGTCTAATATCTAGGCCCTTAATTATATTTATTAATCTTTTCTCCCAAATCCAATATTCACACTCAAAAATCCTGAAAAATGTTTTATATAACTTAGGTATTCAATATCAATAAGTTCTATAACAGAAACATCAACAACAAACATTTTTAGTGAATTCTATTTGCCTTGACTATTTCAACATTTAAACATTAGTTTACTCTATTAAGATAATTACAAACATATTGTATTTTTTCTTCTTCTCTGATTTATTCCCAAGGAGATAAAACAAACACACGTGAATTTTTTTTTAAGTTCTATTTCGCTTCATTTTTATTTTTGTTTATTTATTTTGTTATTTTTAAAGTTACGGATTTATACACATTTGTGCTTATGCTTCCCTCATACAAAGTTCGAGAACCCATCCCTTCACCAGTGCCCATACTCCACCACCAGTAAACCCAGAATCCCTCCCATCCTCCCCAATCCCATCTCCCCCCATCCCACCCTGCCACTGTGGCAGGGCATTCCCTTCTGTTCTCTCTCTCTAATTAGTTGTTGTGTTTTGCAATAAAGGTGTTGAGTGGCCACTGTGCTCAGTCTCTAGCCTTCATTCAGCCCGCAACTCCCTTCTCCCACATGGCCTTCGACTACATTATAGTTGGTGATCCCTTCTCTGAGTTGCCCTTTCCCTAGAATGTGATGCCAGCCTCCAAGCCATGAAGTCAACCTCCTGGTACTTATTTCTACAATTCTTGGGTGTTAGTCTCCCACTCTGTTATTCTATATGCCATAGATGAGTGCAATCTTTCTATGTCTGTCTCTCTCTTTCTGACTCATTTCACTCAGCATGAAACTTTTCATGCCCATCCACTTAAATAAAAAATTTGTGACCTCCTTTTTTCTAACAGCTGCATAGTATTCCATTGTATAGATGTACCAAAGTTTCCTCAACCAGTCATCCTTTCTAGGGCATTCGGGTTTTTTCCAGGTTCTGGCTATTGTAAACAGTGCTGCGATGAACATACATGTGCAGATGCCATTTCGATTATAGTTTTTTGCCTCTCTGGGATATATTCCCAGCAGTGGTATTGCTGGGTCAAATGGGAGCTCAATTTCTAATTTTTGAGAATCGTCCATATTGTTTTCCAGAAGGGCTGAACCAGTCGGCATTCCCACCAGCAGTGTAGAAGGGTCCCTTTCTCCCCACATCCTCTCCAACAGCAGTTGCTTTTGTTCTTTTGGATGTGCGCTAGTCTCTGTGGTGTGAGGTGGTATCTTGTGGTTGTTTTGATCTGCATCTCTCTGATGATTAGTGATGCAGAGCACTTTTTCATGTGCCTTTTGGCCATTCGTATTTCTTCCTTGGTAAAGTTTCTGTTCATTTCTTTGCCCCATTTTTTGATGGGGTTGGATGTTTTCTTCTTGTAGAGCTCAACCAGTGTTTTATATACCATTGATATCAACCCCTTATCTGATGGGTATTGTGTAAATATCCTTTCCCATTCTGTGGATAGTCTTTGGATTCTGGTCACTGTATCTCTTGCGGTGCAGAAGCTTTTTAGTTTAATGTAGTCCCATTTGTTGATCTCTGTTTTTACTAGATTGCTTAGTTCCGTGTCACCTTTGAAGATTCCTTTATCTTCAATATCGTGGAGGGTTTCGCCGACCTTGTCTTCAATGTACCTTATGGTTTGTGGTCTAATGTTGAGGTCTTTAATCCATTTTGATCTGACTTTTCTGCATGGTGTCAGGTCAAGGTCTAAACCCATTTTTTTGCATGTGGTTGTCCAGTTGTGCCAGCACCATTTGTTAAAGAGGTTTCCTTGCTCCACTTCACATCTCTTGCTCCCTTATCAAAGATTAGATGATCATACATTTGGGGTTGTGTGTAAGGATATTCCACCCTGTTCCATTGGTCTGTGGCTCTGCCTTTGTTCCAGTACCATGCTGTTTTAATTGTTACTGCTTTGTAGTAAAGATTGAGGTTGGGGATGGTGATGCCTCCCATCGTCTTTTTCCCAAGAATTGTTTTAGCTATCCTTGGACGTTTGTTGTTCCATATGAATTTTAAGATTGCTTGATCCATTTCTTTGAAGTATGTCATGGGTATACTTATAGGGATCGCGTTGAATCTGTATAATGCTTTGGGGAGTATTGCCATTTTGACAACATTGATTCTCCCTATCCACGAGCAGGGTATATGTTTCCATTTCCTCATGTCCTCTTTGATTTCATGGAGTAGCGTTTTGTAGTTTTCTTTGTAGAGGTCTTTAACTTCCTTGGTTAAGCTGATTCCAAGGTACTTGATTTTCTGGGGCACGATTGTGAATGGGATTGCTTTTTTCATGTCCCTTTCCTCTGCCTCATTGTTTGCATATATGAAGGCCATAAATTTTTGGGTATTGATTTTGTAGCCTGCAACTTTACTGTATAAGTCTATTGTTTCTAAGAGTTTCTTAGTAGAGGTTTTAGGCTTCTCTAGATATAGTATCATATCATCTGCAAATAGTGAGAGTTTGATTTCTTCCTTTCCTATCTGGATGCCTTTAATCTCTTTTTCTTGTCTAATAGCTATCGCAAGTACTTCCAGTACTATATTGAAGAGGAGTGGTGAGAGTGGACATCCTTGTCTTGTGCCTGATCTCAGAGGAAAGGCCCTTAGTTTTTCCCCGTTGAGGATAATGCTTGCCTTAGGCTTGTGATAGATGGCTTCGACTATCTTGAGGAAAGTTCCTCCAAACCCCATTTTGGCGAGGGTTTTCATCATGAAAGGATGTTGGATCTTGTCAAATGCTTTCTCTGCATCTATTGACATGATCATATGGTTTTTATCTTTGGTTTTATTGATATGGTGGATTATGTTGATTGATTTCCGAATGTTAAACCATCCTTGCATTCCCAGGATGAATCCCACTTGGTCGTGATGTATGATCTTTTTGATGAGATGTTGGATCCTATTTGCCAGTATTTTGTTGAGGATCTTCGCATCGGTGTTCATCAGGGATATTGGTCTGTAATTTTCTTTCTTAGTGGTGTCTTTGTGTGCTTTTGGTATTAGGGAGATGTGTGCTTCATAGAAACTGTTTGGTAGAGTTCCTGTTTTTTCAATTTCCTGGAAAAGTTTGAGGAAAACAGGCAGCAGGTCTTCTTTAAATGTTTGGAAGAATTCGCCAGTGAAACCATCTGGGCCTGGGCTTTTGTTTTTGGGGAGGTTTTTGATCACAGTTTCAATTTCCTTAACATTGATGGGTCTATTCAGGTATTCCAAGTCTTCTTTGTTCAGTCTTGGGAGATTGTAGGAATCGAGGAATCCATCCATTTCTTTTAGGTTCTCCTGTTTTGTGGCATATAGACTTTCGAAGTAGTCTCTAATGATCTTTTGAATCTCACTGGTTTCTGTTATGATGCCCCCCTTTTCATTTCTGATTTGATTTATTAGGGTTCTTTCTCTTTCTTTCTTTGTGAGTCTTGCTAGCAGTTTGTCAATCTTGTTTATTTTCTCGAAGAACCAGCTCTTTGTTTCATTGATCTTTCGGATTGTCTTTTTGGTTTACATGTCATTAATTTCTGCTCTAATTTTTATTATTTCTTTCCTTCGATCTGGTTTGGGTTCCTTTTTCTGGTCCTTTTCTAAGGTCTTGAGTCGTGAAGTCAGGCTGTCTATGTGGGCCCTTTCTTCCTTCCTGAGGAATGCTTGGAGAGCTATAAATTTTCCCCTTAACACGGCTTTAGCTGCGTCCCATAGGTTTTGTCAGCTCGTGTCTTCATTCTCATTTGTTTCTAAGTATTTTTTGATTTCTTCCTTGATTTCCTTCCTGACCCACTCATTGTTCAACATTGAATTGTTTAATTTCCAAGTGTTTGATTTGATTCTCCGTGTCAGTGAGTGGTTAGCTTCTATCTTCAGCGCATCATGGTCTGAAAAGATGGTTGATTCAATTTCTATTATTCCTATTCTATTGAGGTATGTTCTGGGGCCCAGTACATGGTCTATTTTAGAAAATGTTCCGTGTGCACTGGAAAAGAATGTGTATTCTTTCTTTTGGGGGTGTAAGACCCTGTATAGGTCTATTAGGCCTCTCTCTTCCATTTCTTCTTTCAGAGTCAGTGTTTCCTTGTTGAGTTTTGTTCTTGTCGATCTATCTAGAGGCTATAAGGCCATATTGAAGTCTCTGACTACTATTGTGCTGTTAGTGATGTCCTCTTTGAAGTCTGCTAGGAGTTGTTTTAAATATTTAGCTGGTCGCTCATTAGGTGCATATATGTTTAAGAGTGTGATTTCTTCCTGTTGTACATATCCCTCGATAAACAAAAAATGACCTTCGCTGTCCCTTTTAATCTTTTTCAACCTGAAATCTATGTTGTCGGATATTAGGATGGCCACTCCAGCTTTTTTAAGGGGGTTGTTTGCTTGCAGGATTGTTTTCCATCCTTTGACTTTGAGTCTATGTTTACTCTGTTTGTTCAGGTGTGTTTCTTGCAGGCAGCAGAATGTTGGGTTTAATTTCTGGATCCATTTTGCCACTCTGTGTCTCTTGATGGGTGCATTTAGGCCGTTGACATTGAGAGAGATTATTGTGATAGGATTTTGTGTCATATTTCTGTGGTATTTGTTGTTTTTATGTGGCTCCACCTTGTCTTACAGTAGCCCCTTTAGACCTTCTTTCAAGTTTGGTTTTGAGTCTATGAAGGACCTGAGCTGTTGTTTATCCGAGAAGTAGTGTATGGTTCCTTCGAGTTTGAGTGAGAGTTTAGTCGGATAAAGTATTCTTGATGAGGCATTCATTTCGTTGAGTCTTTTCACTATGTCCCACCATTGTCTTCGGGCCCAGAGGGTTTCCTCTGACAGGTCTGCTGTAAATCTGAGAGGTGCTCCTTTGTATGTAATTTCCTTCTTTGACCTTGCTGCTTGCAGAATTGTGTCTCTATCCATAGCATCCGTCATTCTGACTATGATATGCCTTGGAGTCTTTTTATTCGGGTCTCTTTTTGCTGGTACTCTTCGGACTCCTTGTATCTGGATGCCTGCCTTCTCCAGCTCTGGGAATTTCTTAGCAATGATGTCTTTGACTGTGTTTTTTTCATGGGGTTACTTCCCTGTGGTTCTGGTACTCCAATGATTCTTATGTTGTTTCTCTTGAAGTCATCCCCCAGGACTCTGATTCGCTCTATAACCATTTTGAGGTCTTTGGCCATGATTTGTTGTTGTCTATAAGCTTTCTGCAGCTCATCTTCCAGGTCGCTGATTCTGTCTTCAGCTGTAGTCATTCTACTGTTGAGGGCATCTAGTGAGATTTTTAATTCATCTACCGATTCCTTTATTTGTGTGACTTCCGTTCGTAGGTTTGAGATTTCTGTTCTCATTTCTTCCTGTGTTTTCTTGGTGGACCGTTCCAGTGCTTCATTCATCTCCTCCCTTAGTTTATTGGATGTCTGTTCCATGGTTGCTTGGAGTAGGTTGACTCTCCTACAGATCTCCTCTCTGAATTGTTTATCTGAGAGGTCGTAGATGTGAGTAGCCCCCATTGATGTTTCTGGAATTTTTTCTTCTCCCTCTCTTGGTGGAAGGGACTTTCGCTGCTCCTCATATTGTTACGGAAGTATAGAGTTGGAGTTGGAGCTTTGTAGTTATTTATTCCTTTATGTTCTTGTGGAAAGAAGGGGCTCTGATCGTGCTAAACTTCCCTTATTAACTGACAGCTTTTATAGTGTCAGACTAAGCTAATGGCTATTTTGCGTGTTTGAGATTGCAAAAGTGAATTTTCAAAGAAATACAAGTACCGATTGAGCTGAGGTAACAAAGAATAACTGCGGCCATATTAGCGGCAGCAGCTCTGAGAGGAGGCCACGCCCACTTTTAGACCACGCCCAATAAGATACAGGACACGCCCCCAGTGTCTTCCTGCAAGGGCGGCCGCAGTTAGGTGGCCAGGTCAGGAGACGGGGCGCGGAGGACACGGGGTGGGGCGGCTGCAGGGTCTCGGGAGTCCAGGCGGTGGGAAGCGGGGCACGGGAGGGCTGTGAAAATTTTATTTAAAAAAAAAACACTTTTTATCCTGTCTCTTAAACTGAAAAAATTTAAGAAAAATGCTTAGTTATCCATAACAAATATTTGATTTTTCTACAAAAAAATCTCTACCTTCCACATATTTTCATATACATTTTATTTATGTGATTTTTGTTATTTTCCTGAATTTTGAGATCATTTTATTACCTTTGAAATAAATCTCTCCCACTGATCAAAGGATTATTATTACACAAACAAATCATCAAGAATATTTATGTAAAAATTAGCAATAAAACTTGTCAACAGAGTCTGCTTCTAGGAAAACAATTCCCTTTACACACACAAATAAGATATCGAAGTGCAAAGTACTTAGAGCTGGCTGGGGGAAAAAAAAAGAAAACAGAAAACATGGAGGTAAATTGTGGCTTTTAAACCGCATGTGTGAGTTTTCCCACATAATTCCATTGTGCATATGTTTTTCTATTCGAAGTGTAAAAATTTGTTACTCTTCGCTGTGGTTTTGATTTTCAGAAAAGACAAATATTAAGGCCACCGTGTATGTGTTTTTTGAAGAAATTTTTGTTGCAATTGGTAGAAAAAGTTGGTAGATGAGAAGCCAAGGAACAAAATAAGAAAAATCAGAAGCTGAAATTATTATGTGGAAATTCAACAAAAATAATTCCAGAGGTCCTGGGTTTTAATTTCAGCCCCGAACTTAAGTTCCCTCTCAGATAAGGTCTGAGCTTTTGTTCCAGGCTTTGTTCCTCTCACTAAGTGAAAGGTTCTGGCTGAGAAAGAACGCAGCAGTGAGCTCTCATCAAGGAATAATATAAGTAGTTTAATTATTGGAACCTTGTCCTGAGGGAGAGATCTTGATGGGGATACAACAATCCGACATGCACATTAAGTGCAATACACAACTAAAGTAACTTTTCCTTCTTGGGTATACATGAGTCAGTTTTGTTAGAAATTGGAGAGTGGACAAAGATGAATAATTTGCAGCTAAAATAGATATCCTAATATGGCCTTTCCATAGCTAGGTGTTCATTTAGACAGAAAATAATAAAAGAGTCTATTATGCTATTCACTGTTCTGAAATAAGATGTTGTCACTGAAGTAGCACTTCAAGAATGTACGCAAGTCAGAATTTCACCCAGCAGGAGATAATTTAAGTACCCTGGAATATGTGCTATAATGGGATTATTGCCAGAACACTAATATTCTGAGCACAGCTGGTAAAACTCTCTTAAATGCTGTATTTATCCTCTATTTTGAAAGTGCCAGTGGCACACAACCTAACATGCACCTTAATTTGCCCAATTTTTAATGCTGCCATCAATAATTTTATGACTTAATAAATATGGACACTTCATTAGATCAGGGAATATATTTTGTAAAACACATGCCTGAGTTTTCAATTTGTAAGTAATTACACAAACATTTACAGTGCTACTATTAAATTATTTCCATTCGTTAAGGGATGTTTACGTAAGATTGAATTCCCTGCTTTTACTTCCAAATTAAATCAGTAGCTACATTTTTTTCCTTTCAATAAAGATTATTAAAGTTACTTTCTTTATTTTTACCTATTATCTATTACGAAGTATCAATAAAAGAGTAAGACTTTAAGATCACAAGTCTTATCATTTCTTTTAGTATCACGCAGAAGCTGATACAGAGAATATCAGACCACTCATCTTTCTTGATGGCATTATATTTACTAACAGATTGAACAATGATGCGCATCAGACAAGTTAAAGAGAAATCTTTGACATACAGAATAGCTCTCCAGGGGCCATCCATTCCCATTTCCATGCCTGCATGGGGTTCTGGCTGTCTGGCCCACGAGCTGCCTCGAGATGTCATCTCAGTGCATCAACAGCTTTGATCCAGAAACTCCCATAGAAACTCAACATGGATTAGATCCCTACAGAGATGTGTCTGGAACCCCAACTATTTACAATTTTAGAATTCCAGAAGCACACGGCTGCTTTCCCGGCCATGAAACCTCTCATGAGATTCATAATAAGCAACAGAAAATAAATTATCTAGCGTATGCCCCTGGCAGGAAGGCTTGAATAGCTGTGGGAAAATTTGAAATAGTGGTAGGAAGGTATAATGGTGGTTGGATTGGTTCTTGAAATATTAAACGTAGTTAATTAATGCGAACAACCTAATGACAATAAAATTAAAAAAAAAAAAAGAATTGCTCTCCAGCACCCTCTTGCTAGAGTAATAACTTTGGTTTTCAAGTGTTTCATTGTCTGATTACTTCACACAGCAGAAGGAGCAGTTAAGGAATCAAGCATTCTCAATTCAGCCTGAAGGAGTTGCTTGTCTTCTTGATGTTTTCTAGAGATTGGCACCTCAGAAATACATTGATCCTGAATTTATCTATTATAAGACTATAAGTAATGCTTATGTGGGACTATCCATCTGAAGGAATTGCAAGTGTAGTAACTCTTCCTTCTGGCAAATACTTTCTATTCATTTCAACTTTGGTTGGCTTGCACATCTAGGAAATGGATGGGTCACATGCCGACATCTTTAAATTCTTCCTCTTGGTTTATTGCGAACTTGCCTTAGAATGGGCAGCATGCCTGTTCTGTTGGATTCTCTTGATAAAAATACTCACAGGCAGTTTGAAGTTCAAGTGAAGGAAAAAATAACCTTAAATCTCAGTGAGACAAGTATCAATAAATATTACCACATTAGTTATTAAAAATGGAATGGGATAAGCTTCTGAATGCTTATAAATAGTTTATCCTATACTAAAACTAATTTTTTGCCATTAGATTAATGCATTGGATAAACTTTAGATGTGCTACTTTTTAGGGATAATTCTTTATAAGTTCATGTCGTTTTAAAGTTTAATTAATTTTCTGGATGGAATTATAAAAAAACTGCTTTTGCTAATTTTTCCATGTTTTCTTATAGTTTTTTAAATTAAAACATCATTTCTAAGAACTTATTTTTGACAGACATTTTATAGGTAGTGAAACTATATTATGTAATTTCAAGAACTGATAACTGGAGACATTATCGATTGGTTTAAGCATATACAATACTATGTAATAAAGAGAGAACCACCGTATTTTAAGTACATAGAGGTGATCTCTTTCAGTCTGGGCAAAACACCATATAACAAATTCACTGAATTCTTTAAGGACCTTGTTAATGGGGGTATTTCGTATATCCTTTTAGAATATAATAATGAGTGTCTGGACAAAAATGAAGACACAACTATGTACAGACTTGCTCTTTGAGACTATGTTCTCCCTTGAACAAGCATCTCTCTTTCCTCTATGTCTCTCTGTTTTCTCTTTTCAGCATGGGAAAATTCATGTTCTCTCTTTTTCTCTTCCTTCCTTCCTTCCTTCCTTCCTTCCTTCCTTCCTTCCTTCCTTCCTTCCTTCCTTCCTTCCTTCCTTCCTAGCTTTCCTCTTTCTATTTTATCTTTTTTGGAGGGCACATTCAGCTGTTTTCAGGGCTAATTGCTGGATCTCTGCTCAGGGATTACTTCTGGTGGGCTTGGAGAACCATACGGGATGCCAAAGAGTAAAATCAAATTAAATATGTACAAGGCAAATACCCTAACCCCTGTAGAACTGATCCAACTCTTTGTTCCTTATTGAGTACGTATTCCCTCTCTTTCTCTCTCCTCATGTTTTTCTATCCAAGTCTTGTTCGATAAAATGCATCTTGCTTTACAAAGATAAAGGAAAGTAAACAAACAAAAATAATATAGTAGTAAATATAAACAAGGGAGAAATCTTTCCCCAGTTATTTGGAAAAGCAATTTCAAATTCTGTATAATTTAAGCAGAATGCATGTTTATTATACATACCTATGCATGAATTCACGTTTTACTTTGTTTTTATTGTGCTGATGTCATTTAAATATGATTATAAAATGTATTATGAAAGTTTTCTATAATAAAGAAAAAATATAAATGTCAAATTAGAGTTTATATTTCTAGTTTCTTTATATTAGCTAAAACATGGTTTAAAATAATTGTCCTATTTTATATCACAAAAAATGGTCAAACTTCTGTTATTATTAATAAAATGCAATCCCTTACCATATTATATATACCTTTTTAAGTATGTGAGGACATTGCTGGGCATTTTAAATGTTATTTATTAAAGAGCAGTGATTTACAAAGCTATTGATAGTTGAGTTTTAGGGTATCTACTATTTCAACATCAATCACACTGCTATTGTCAACTTCCCCCCATTGGTGTATAAGATAACGTTTTGATAGCAATATTGTACAGTAAAACAGAGAAAAAAATCAAGCATCAACTAACACACTGATCAATATGCCAAACAGATTCAATGTGTGTATACCCCTCAAACTAGTATTGTTAAAAAAAATACTCAACATGAATATAGTTATATCATCACATTATAAAATGAAAACCAAACTAGTCACATATACTTTATTAAGATAAAAAAGAGACTGAGATATTAAAGAGAATGAATTTCTATTCTATTCAAGTATACTATCTTAAACTTTATATTATCTATGTCAAAGTTCTGGAACTTGGCCAATTTGTGATGTGACAAATAATCATAATTATTAATAAATCATGACACAGATACAAACCGGGCACCAAATAATACTTTGGATATGAGTTCTGTGGTAATGTACTATGAAAAAATCACAAGTCAATTTAGGTCATTGAGTTGACATTTAGGAACAGAGTGCTTTTCTTAGAGTAGTTATGCTTAGGGAACAAGCACACTGTTCATTGCAATTTTGAACTGAATTATTTTCTATTCACCTCACAGCTAACAGTGTTGAAAATTAAGTGAGTTTCAAGTGAAGTCAGGTGAAGTCATTCCATATTCATGATTCAATGTCTACCAGACAGAAATAGGATTATTTAAATTAGGGTTTTGAAGAGCATAATGGAGAGCTATATTAATGATTTGTGAAAAGTGGTCCATTGGTCTGAAAATGATACGAGTAAATACTATCTAGTCAAAAATTGTTCTCATACAGATATTTCTATAGAGAATTATTAACTTAAATTATAACCTGTACCAAAAGAAAAGATTCATCACGAAGTATATTAAAAAAAAGGTAATTAACCCATGGCAGCCAATTTGTTGTAATTGCATTCGTTCTATCTAGTATATAGGTAAATATTTCTGAGATGCTTTCAGTTTTCATTTTTTAAATGGAAAGTGTTGAGCATAAAATCTTAGAAGAAACCTACTTTGCTTTATTAATAGCTTGGTAACTGTTATTATTCTTATTTTAATTCTAGGTGCATTTTGCATAAAACATTTTATCTGAAAAGGATATATCAAAATTAAATTATTAAACTATGAAGTGAGCATACAATTCTTAAGGAGCCATAGCATACCAATCTATCCCTTAATATAATATATGTATAACTTTACCCATGTACTAAGTTAATATTTATAGAGTAAATTTGAAGTATAGTAACTTCAATTCCATAACTTGGTCAATCACCACTTTTCCCTCCTACTACAAAAATAATATGTTGTACTGCTTTGTTCTGTTGCTAAATGGAGGACTCTGGACTAGTTTCACCTCGTTTCTATATTAAAATTTACTTCTATGAAACAAAGTATGATAAAACAGATGCTATTATTATTTCTATTATAAAACATTACAAAAACATCAGTTTATTACTTTGTTTCAGAATAATAATACCTGGAATATTAAAATGATTTTATATAATTGATCAAATAAAATTTGCATTCTTTAAAATACATAATGTCTAATGTAAATAAGATAATGATAATGACAAATGTCATTATGTTTGTTTTTTCATGTCTTCAAAGGAAAACATGTTTTTAATGATTGGCTAATATTTTAATGCATTTGGAGTTCACATTATGTATATTTAAGCTGTTCAAAAAATAAAATGTGATGGTTCTTATATAATGGAAACCAAATGGCACTGCATTAGGGAATGAGATGATTTCTGCGTTGAAGAATCCAACCTCTTCTACTAAGTGATTGTGAATGTCTCTTCCTATGAGCAGTTGTACTGATTATTAGTAATAACATATGTTTCAATATTTTTAGAAATCAGTGTAAACCCTGAATAATAAGATTATTCTTATATGTTCCCCAATCCCCCCCAAAAGGATTCATTTACTTATTATTTATGGCATGAATGACACGAGTAGTTCAACTCATGGCCCAGGAGACATGTTGCTCCAGTGCTAAGAGTCCTCAAGAATCACACCTTTTGAAGCTTGCAGGGAGGCTCCAAAGCTGCAGTGAGTACTGTTTTGGGGCCTCTATGGTACTGGACATCAATTGGGGGTCAGCCACATACAAGGCATTTGTCTAATCCACATACTATCATTCAGGACCTTCCATTTTTCATTGTAAATGACCTTCATCTTAATTTTATTAGGGAAAAAATTACATACAACGTTATGTGAGTTTAAGGTTCACAATGCGCTCATTAATTATACATATCACTGAATCAATGTCATCCCATTGTTCGTCGATTTACTGGAGCGGACACCTGTAACGATTCTATTCCTCTCAGCCTGAGACTTTAGCAGCACCTCCTTACTCATATTTCCCAACGATGGGAGGATCTCTCAGGGTCAGGGGAATGAGACCTATCTTGACTGTTTTTGGCATATCCAATACGCCATGGAGAGCTTGCCAGGGTCTGCCTGTGCCAATGGGATACTCTCGGTAGCTTGCCAGCTCTCCGAGAGGTATGTATAAATCTGTTACTGTGTTTGGGATATGAATATGCCACGGGGAGCTTGTCAGGCTCTCCCATGTGTGCAATAAACTCTCAGTAGCTTGCCAGGTTCTCCAGAGCGAGAACTAAGCTATCAGATGTCGGGAGCTTGGTTTTATAGTCTCTGGATGTTGGCCGTTGATGAGATTACACTGTGCCTGATGTATTGAGTTTCAACATCCTGTTTGGCTACGGTTTCGATGACCACTTCAGTCTCAACAGAATCAAAGGCTTTCTTTAAATCGATGAACGATAGACAGAGCGGCATCTTGAACTCTCACAAAACTTCAATGAGCTTGGTCACTGTGTGAATATGGTCGATGGTGCTGAATTCTTTTCAAAACCCGGCTTGCTCGCATGGTTGTCCTTCAACTAGTGTTCTGCATATTCTATTCAGGATGACTCGAGTGAGCAACTTATAGACAACAGACAACAGGCAGATTGGGCGATAGTTGCCAATGTCATGGATGTCTCCCTTCTTGTAAAACAGAATGGTCCTGCTGATTTTCCATTGGGACGGAAACTTGCATTCGGATAGGTAGCATGTGAAGAGCCAAGCCAGTGTATTGACAAATACTGGCGGCAGATTCTTCAGGTGCTCGGGTCTGACAATATAATTAGGACTGTAATATTAGCTTACATCTGTATCAACCAACTCAAGAGTTACTATTCCTTTTAAGTACATAATGCAATACATTTTAACTATAATCAACATACTATATATTATACATCCAAAACTTATTCATGACACAAATGTGATTTAAATAATTTCTATAATTTATCTATGATTAGAAAAAACAGTTTTACCACATGTATCCGCAATGTGTGACCTAGAGTGTATGGCCTATAGTATATTCAAATATTTAATTTACATTTGAACAAATAAATGAATATATTTTATATGATTATTTTAAGATCTCATGTTTCGTATGTTTTTTGTTTCTGTCGTTGTTGTTTGGTTAGTGTCAGAAATAGAATTCAGGACCTCACTCACACGGGGCATGTGCTTTACCCCGAGTCACATGACTAACTTTTCCTTATACAAATTTATGGTGGGATATAAAGTAGTCTCAAACAGAGTAACATCCTTTGTATTTCCCCAGAAACACAAGGCCACATTATTATTGTTTCATGCCACTGCTACTCTGTTCTGTAAGTAGCATCCATTTTAGTTTAATTCTAGATGAAAGTTTGAGGAAAAATACTGGATTGGGAATCCTTTCAAACAGAGCTCAATCGGCTCGATATCGTTGCCAGGAGTCCTCAGATCAGTAGCCACGGTATCCAATGCCAGGGCAAGTGAGGCAGCACTGCTAGGACCCAACAGTGTTGAATGCTCCAGGGGAAAGCCTGGATGGAAGCTGCCTCAGGACTTCACACAGTATGGCTTGGGGGTCTGTGTGTGGCTCCATGAAGCAGACTGTCAGCCTTGCACATGGCAGGCATGCGTCCCTAACTACCTTATCTTCTAGGGAAACCATTTATTTATTTCTCTATTTATTTTTCTTTATTTATTTGTGTGTGTGTGTGTGAGTTTTTTGGGTCACACCCATCGATGTTCAGGAGTTACGCCTGCCTCTACATTCAGGAATTACTCCTGGCGGTGCTCCGAGAACCATATGGAATGCCTGGGATTGAACCCAGGTCAGTCACGTGCAAGACAAATGCCCTATGAACTGTACTATGGCTCCATCCCTAAGAAAACCATTTAAAGGTAAATTGAGCAACTAATACACAGATAGAATAACATAGTTTTTAAAAATTAAAAATCAATTACTTTTTCATACTTTGCACACTATACACACTATATAATCTTTCAATCATCATGGTGTCTTTTTTCAAAAAAGTCTGATAATCTGATAACAGTTCCTAGTTTTCACAATTTATAATGAATTTATGGCAATCAGAGGAGAGAGCACCAATGAGAAGAAATCAAATGTTAATTAATGTTTATGTTATAATCTTATTTTTTAATTTGTCTTTGTGGAAATTTTGTAAACCTTATAAATTCTTAGCGCTAAAAATGAGAATGCTACTATTTAAGATGAAACAGTTTCTGTTATGTTCCTTGTAGAGCTAGTACAGGACATTATATCTGCATATTTTATTTCATAACTTTTTTATGTTTCATATTTTTTATGATTTATATCTGTTTTTTCAAATGAGTTACCATAAGAAACACAGTTGCAAAGTTGTTGGTGATTGGGTTTCAGTCATATAATGTTCCAACACTCATGTCTCCACAGTGTTCATTTCCAACCATCAGTGACCCCAGTTTCCCTCCTGCCATTTGCCCCATGTAGTCCAAGCCTGTCTCTATGGCAGGCATTTCTATCTCATTCTCTCTCTCTCTCTCTCTCTCTCTCTCTCTGTCTTTCTCTCTCTCTGTCTCTTCCTCTCTCTCTCTCTTTCTCTCTCATTCTCTCTGTTTCTGTTTCTCTCTGTCTCTCTCTCTCTGTCTCTCTCTCAATCTTTCTCTCTTTAGTTTTGGGCATATACACATAAAATTTTAATCAAAAACTATGACATTAGAATGTTTTAAAAATAGAAATACATTATTAACATTATGTCAGTGGCATAATCTATTTATAGACGATATGGGTGGGAATTAAAGTATAAAGCTATTTAACCCCTATTCATTATCTTACAATTTTGCAAAATATGTTCTTTTCAGAATTGTTTTTATGTTATGTACATCTGTAATATAGTATTAGGACAAAGGACTTCTATCATCCATGAATAGTAACTATAATCACTTTGATTACTTTGTGTTACTGTTATGCCCTTCACCCAATTAACAATTTTTTAGGATTTAAAAAGGTAAGAATGCTTGAAATTCTTACCAATCTGATTTGCTCTTAATTTCAAAAGTCTTGAATTTTTCCCAATCTTGAAAATTGTTAAGAAAGTCTTAGATTCCAGAAATCAACAATTTCAAGAAGTCCGTTGATAGTCTTGGAAGATAGATTAAGCCCTTTTGAATGGAAACAAATTCCAAAAGGGTATTGCAAGAGAAAAAAAATAGGTATTTGAAAACAAATTGTGATTACTGTTGAGAAAAATTGAAATAGTTTATGCACTAGAGAATTAGGATATACCATAAAAGAATAATTAAAAATGTCAGGGGCTGGAGTGATAATACAGCGGGTAGGGCATTTGCCTTGCATGCAGCCGACCCAGGTTTGATTCTCATCATCCCATATGGTCCCCTCAGCACCACCAGAGGTAATTCCTGAGTGCAGAGCCAGGAGTAACCCCTATGCATTGCTGGCTGTGACCCAAAAAGGAAAAAAAACAGTCAAGTAGGAAAGTATCAAATTATGCTATTGATTATCTTGCATCACTTTCTTCTTAGCCTATGATTTCATCATCCTATAATGTTGTTACACTTCATAATAATGATGCTCAAGTATTTACCTATCAAAACATGTTATTGTTTCTACTTTTGTTTTAGTTTTTTCACAATGTTTAAAATTATAGTTTGAGTATATGGTAGTTATACTGCTCATATTTGCAAAGCCGATGTCAAAAGTCACATCACAGGTACCCCAAAATACCTGCTCCCCAACCCTCTAGTAATTTTCTTATGCTACATGTAATGCAACTTCTTCACATTTACTGTTTGTTAATCAGGTTTTGATAATTGATGAAGGCCAAGTGCTTTTCTACATTTCATGCTGTTTGTTTTCTTGATTTCTCTATCTATATACATATATGACAGATGAGTAAGATCATCTGTTTTTTTTTTCTTTATGATCTCTTTCATTTAACACACCCTCCAATCCATATAAATTTTTTATCTAGTAATCTGATGTTGGATATTTGGGTAGCTACCATATCCTGTCATTGTACTAAGCTCTGTGGTGCACATAGGTTTATATATATATATATATATATATATATATATATATATATATATATCTTCTGGGATTACTGTTTTTTTCTATTTTGAGGGTAGGTGACAAATAGTAGAGTGGTATGTCACATGAAGTATTATTCTTTTGAGAACTATTTATACTGTTTTCCATTATTTGATTTCTTATGATCCTTTATACAGGAATAATGTTATTGAACAACTGTTCAAATCCTGAAACTACTCAAATAACTTAATTAATATTACATATGAGCCAAATTATAGACACATTATAATTTGTAGTTATAGACACATTCCCAATGTATAATATCTGATACATTACATATAGACAAATGCATATGAATTATACATATCAATACTTTACTTGGTCACTTATTTCATTTGTTATGTTAAAGACAAAACAATAATGTGTTGCTATAAACATATGAACAAATTCAGTTTTTGTGCTAATGATGATTTTGTCATTTGTCCTTTGAATATTTGACCACTTTGTTGCTAAATATGTGTGTATATATTTTTGTTTTCTAAACTCTTTCATTAGCCTCTTTTCTTAATTTTTTTATTTTTCATTTTATTACTGAATAACCATGAGTTACAGTTACAAACTTAAGAGCTTTCATGATTGCATTTTGTTTACATCCCTCCACCAGTGCCCAGTTCCCTCCTCCAGTGTTCCCAGTATCCCTCCCACCCTCCCACCCCATCTCCCACCCCACTTCACGTCTGTGGCAGGGCATTCCCCTTTGATCTCTCTCTCCTTTTGGGTGCTGTGGTTTGCAGCAGAGGTACAGCGTGGCCATCATATATGGTCTATATTCGATTTTCAGTGCACATCTCCCATCTTGTGCGGGTCCTCAAACCACACTTTACCTGGTGTTCTCTTCTCTACGTGAGCTGCCCCTTCCTTCAGCATGTGAGGCCAGATTCCAAGCCTTGGAGCCAACTTCCCGGTACTTATCTCTACTATTCTTGGGTGTTAGTCTCCTGTTCTGTTAATTTATATTTCACAGATGAGTGCAATCTTTCTATTTTTGTCTCTCTCTTTCTGACTCATTTCACTTAGCATTATACTTTCCATGTTGATCCACTTATATGCAAACGTTCATCTTTTCTAACAGCAGCATAGTATTCCATTGTGTAGATGTACCAAAATTTCTTCAACCAGTCATCTGTTCTAGGGCACTCGGGTTTTATCCAGATTCTGGCTGTTGTAGACAGCGCTGCAATGAACATAGAAATGCAGATGTCATTTCGACTGTACTTTTTTGCCTCTCTGGGATATATTCCCAGGAGTGGTATTTCTGGGTCAAAAGAGAGCTCAATTTCTAATTTTTTTAGAAGCAAACATAGTGTTTTCCAAAACGGCTGAACCCGTCGGCATTCCCACCAGCAGTGTAAGAGGGTCCCTTTCTCCCACATCCACGCCAACAGTGGTTGCTTTTGTTCTTTTGAATGTGTGCCAGTCTCTGTGGTGTGAGGTGGTATCTCATGGTTGTTTTGATCTGCATCTCTCTGATGATTAGTGATGAAGAGCACTTTTTTATGTGCCTTTATACCATTCGTACTTTTTCCTTGAGAAAATTTCTGTTCACTTCATTACCCCATTTTTTGATGAGGTTAGATGTTTTCTTCTTGTAGATTCCAACCAGTGCCTTGTATATCCTTGATATCAAACCCTTATCTGATGGGTATTGGGTGAATATTCTTTCCCATTCTGTAGATTGTCTTTGAATTTTGGTTACTGTATCTTTTGCAGTGCAGAAGCTTCTTAGTTTAATATAGTCCCATTTGTTTATCTCTGTTTCCACTTGGTTGATCAGTGGTGTCTATCTTTAAATATACCATTAGCTTCAATGTCGTGGAGAGTTTTGCCAACCTTGTCTTCAATGTACCTTATGAATTCTGGTGTGATGTTGAGGTATTTTATCCATTTTGATCTGAATTTTGTGCATGGTGATAGGTCTAGATCTAAACCCATTTTTTTTGCAAGTGGTTGTACAGTTATGCCAGCACCATTTGTTGAAGAGGCTTTCTTTGCTCCACTTCACATTTCTTGCTCCCATATCAAAGATTAGATGTTCGTACAATTGGGGTTGTGTATAGGGATATTCCACCCTATTCCATTGGTCTGCAGATCAGCCTTTGGATCAGTACCATGCTGTTTTGATTATTACCACTTTATAGTAGAGTTTGAGGTTGGGGAGGGCGATGCTTCCCATCGTCCTTTTCCCAAGAATTAGTTTTAGCTATTTGTGGGTGTTTATTGTTCCATATGAATTTCCATATTAACTTTTAAATATTTGCATGAAATGCTCAAACACTAATGCAAATAGTCAATGCAATAATTTATTTTACATTTTGCCATATTTTAGAAATTGTTTTTATTTACCCTTTATAATTTTATAAATGCACTATAAATAAATGAAACATTTTTTTTTCTTTTTGGCTCACACCCAGCAATGCACTGGGGTTACACCTGGCTCATGCACTCAAGAATTACTCCTGGCAGTGCTTAGGGGACCATATGGGATGCTGGGAATCAAACCAGGGTCAGCTGCATGCAAGACAAATGCCCTACCCACTGTGCTATCACTCCAGCCCCTGAAACAAAATATTTTAAGGTAGATTTTACTATATTATTTCAATTTTTGATGCTGTATATTTTAATTGCTCTGTATTCTCATCTAAATAATCATGATATAGTAGAAAATACAAAGAATATACATATATCAGGACAATTTCTGCAGGCCTTATGGAATTTGCTATTTTATAAAATCGGAAGGCAAATGAGAATTTTACATGACAATTTTTTTTAAATAGAGCTTTTTCTTTATCAAGTTTTTGTTGTTTACCTCCAGAAGTGAAAAGTTATTTGACCTCTATATCTGTTACCCGTGACTATGCCACATCAATTTGATATTGTCTAAAACATTTTATTCTGAAATGGAGTTAATAGTTCAGTGAAGGTGTTGTTATCATAATGAAGCATTCTGTGTCTGAAGAGGCTAAAACACTTGCCTTGCACTAGTCTGACCAGATGTGGATTCCTGGCATATTATATGGTTCTCCAAGAACTGCCAGGAGTAATTCTTGAGTGATAGCCAGGAGTAACCACTGAGTAATGTGATTGCGACACAAAGAAGAAAACAACAATAAAAAAAAAACCCTAAAATTGCAAATGAGAATATTCAGAGAAATTGAATAGAAGACCATATGGAAACCATTTATTTTATTTAGCGTGTAAAAAGTGGGCAATTTTATATAGTTTTCTATATTAAATTGCATAAGTTTTCTTCAATTACACTTTTATAATAATAAATTGCAGACAAATTTACAATAATTTTAAAACCACAATTTTTCCACCAATGGTCAAGAAACTTATAGATTTTTATGTGTGATCAATTTTTAAGCATTCAACGATTTTTTTTTTCAGGGGGACTCCCAACTCAGTACTTGGGGATTAGTCCCTAGCATTATTCAATGGGCCATTTGGTAATGTGGTACCTGGGATCAAACCTGTGATTCCTATATGCAAAACATGCACTTTGGCTTCCAGAAATTGAGTGTGCTCTCTCTCTCTCTCTCTCTCACTCTCTCTCTCTCTCTCCTCTCTCCCTCTCCCTCTCTCTCCCTCTCTCTCTTTTCTCTCTCATTCTATCTCTCTATCTGAGAAAATAATGAGTATTTTATTAAAATATTTGAAATAGAAAACAAACTGTGTCTTACATATTTATTATATGTAGCAAAACTCATGGGACTTTTGTATTATTACTAGAGCAAGAAGAAAAAGTAAAGTATATGACAATATAAGCAGTGATCTGAACAGTTTACTAGATTAAATTTTTTAAATCAACAAGGAGCTATTCTTAGAATAATTTTATAATATAATGACTTTTATCACAAAACAGAAGTAAATATTAAGAAGATCAAGAAATAATATACTATACATGTATATACTGGAGATATAGTACTTGGGAATCATTCTCAGTGGTGTTCCAGAGAACTTGGAGCTTGTATTTTAAAATTAAGTTATTTATATTATCATATTCTTGAAATAAAGCATATATAGTCTTCTATGTCATTTCTAAAATACTAGAAATAAAAATTATCTACCATAATGATCTATTGGGAATTTCTGTTTTCCACATTTTTATTGGCTAGATAGCCTAAACATTTCCATGTTTCAAAGTAATCTGTGTTGTGATGAAACATTGCTGACTTTATTTTTAGATGTTTTGCAAGCTTGGAGGGAATATAAGAAATTTCTTAAGGGGAAAAAATAACAGTAAAAACAAAAACAGCCCAAAGCAGAGACCAGATGGATGGGCAAAATGTAGCATCTGGCTTCACCATGGGGACATATGCCAGTACCAGGCATCCGATAGATGTTAACAATCCTGTGGAAGGATGAGGAGAAAGGCTTTGAGGCACAAAAATGTGGGGAACAATTGTAATTGAGACATAAAGGTGAGATCCTAAAGAAAGAATAGGCTAAAAAACAGGCTAAAAACTAATACAAAACTAAAAAACTATTTTACAGTGGAATACTTCCAAAATAAGACCTGTTTTTACTTATTTTTTTCAATATGGAATAAGAAGTAAATTAAAAATATACACCCATAATATTTTTTAATTGAGAAAAACCTAAGCAGAAAAATTATAACAGTGCCTTTTTGGGGAATAAAAATAATTCATGATGTATTTATAAGATGGCCAAGCATGTTAGAAATAACTTTAAAAGAAAATAATCACAAAGGTTATAATTTGCATGATACAATTGTATAAAGATTTAGCAGTAACAAAACAGTGTGTTAAGAGTCATCAGAGAAAGGTGATCATGTAAGGAGATAATAACTAGAAAGTTTCTGGGATGCTAAAATTCATTTATTTCTTGATTTTGATGCTCGTTAAATAGGCATATTTAATTTATAAAGATTAATACATTCATGGATTTATGCAATTATCATCTGCATCTATGTGTTATTTTCCCCAAAACATTTGCTTACATGTAAAACATTAAAGACTTCAATTTAAATTATTTTATGATATATCAGATCCATATATCACTGATACACTTTTTCCATGGATTATTGACTTTCATCTATGTTCATTCTGATGTGCGTTGGACTTAGATGCCCAATCTAACTCATATGATGCAAAATCTTGCTGCCTTATATAGTCTTGGATTCAAATAAAAATTTGTCATATTCAACAATTTTGGCAGAGCATGAGACAATTTTTGAGATGTCCTAATTCAATGGTTTAAAGTGTAGTCATAAGACGTAACATTGAATAATTATCAGACGTGATTTATTGTATTTTAAGCTGGTTAGAATGTCTCCAAAGATAGCCTGAACCACCAACTCCCAGGCTGATTATTCAGACTTCCTCTCTCAAATTGCAGTTTGATCACTATCCGTTTCCTTGAAAATAGCTCCCTCTTGTGTGACTAAGTTGACATGTCTTTATCATAGCCAATAAAAGCCAAAAGCCAACTTCCGGTCCACACCAATGTCAGTTACCAAGATCCAAAGCACACATTCTTTCATGGCAGTCCATGGATGGCTGAATCCTCAAAAACACTGCATGGCTGAGGTGAAGATGGAATTCAAGCATACGCTCCTTCAGGCAATGTATCAACTTCTGGTATATGTTCAAAATGTTCAGTCAATAATTAAGAAGATGTTTCCCTCTAATTGCATTTTGTGAAGTTATATACATGAATTGTTTATCTAGAAGTCACTAGAAGTCACTTTTCTTTGGCCAATATGCACACCTCCAATCATCTTATTTGACATTATTCTGATGTTTTTCAATAGGTACTTGTATAATGATCCAGCCGCCCTCAGATGGTCTAATTAAGTGAAAAATGAAGTGAGTCTGACATAGACTAGGAAATGTCAATATTTTCCCCTTCGTTCAGTTTAGTTAACTGGCATTAAACTAAACACATATGTATAATTTGTATAAACTATATAAGATCATTCTGAAGCAGTATATAGTTTAAGGTTATAATTAAAATGATATTTTAAGGAACAAAACCAGCCAATACAATGCTTTTAGAAATGATGAATTCCACTGTTGTTTATCAGATGAGTCATAATAGAATTCTGGTTTTATTTCCTTCAAGAAAATTCTGGGTTGTTTTACAGGGTATTATTACTTAATTGTGCTTATATTCTCTACTTCTATATTGAAAAAAAAAATCCTGGACTTTATCATTTTTAAACAAAACCCAGAAAACACCTAAGAAAAATGGCTAAGAATATAATTTTCTCAGTTTATGAACGTATACCTCAATATTGCTTAATTGCTTATTTTTTTCATTATTGAATAACTATGCATTTTATAGCTATAACAGTCAGTTTATGTATTCGCCTTTTGAAGACATATTTATTATTACATTTTTGGAAATTAGGATAAAGTTGCTAAAATTCACTTTTACTCAGGTTTTTATGTGAATAAAACATTTCAAATCAGATAGGATAAGACATAGGTGAAAAACTTGAGATATTCTGCTTTGTCAAATAGAGTAATTCTCTTTTTTTCCCCATTTTCATCAATAATTAGTATTTCTCTGATTCTGTGTTTTTGTCATTAATGATAGTTTTGGAGTATTACAAATTCCAATATTTTATTAGTTTCTATACACTTCTAAAGAACCTATAATTAGGAGTTTATTCCCAAGTCACTATATCATTACCAAGATAGGAAATGATGTTTGATAGGCAATTATCTTGTTTAGAGAATCAGATTGCTTTTGGTATGAATTCCATAGTGGACTTCTGTACTTATTCAGGCTTAACTAATGATCTTAATGATATGACTATGGATTGTGAATTGTTTTCCTAATTATCTTAATTGCAAGTAATGCCAACTTTATATCCTTATTGATGACATAATGTTCAGAAATTTTTCACTATTTAATTTGAATTTTATGTTCTTACTGTTGAGTGATGAGTTCTGTGTATGCTTTATTATACAATAGTATGAAATAATTATCTTAAAAAGATTTCTGCTACGGATTGTCTATTTTTAATATTTTTAACTCAGAAGTTTTAAAATATATAATTCAATTTTACATTTCAATTAAACCTTTTCTTCATGTATCTGAATTGTTTTTATAACTATAGACTCATCATAAAAGTTAAAGACACATAGACTTCCTTTCTTATTTTCTTATGCAAGATAATTCTTTTATATTTTACATTTTTATCAACGTTATATTTTTAGTTAGTAGTTGTAAGATCTCTATATTAGTTACTTTTATATGTGGATAATCAACTATGACTATGTCACGTAGGATAATATTGCACATCACCCCCTTCCGCGTATGAACATGTTTGCATTTTTTACAATGTTATTTGTTAAAAAAATTTTTAAGGGGATATTGAGCCTGGCAAGCTACCTATCGTGTATTCTGCATGCCAAAAACAGTAACAACAAGTCTCACAATGGAGACGTCACTGGTGCCCACTCGAGCAAATCGATGAACAACGGGATGACAGTGCCAGGACAGTGCTACGACAATTATCAGGTCCCACACGTTTAATAACACTGTCTGGGCTAGAGAGATGGTTCAATGAGCTGGAACACTTGCTTGACACCTATCTCCAGTACTTCACAGTCCCCAAACACTGTCAAGTGTGTCCCTTGAGCCAAGAGTAGCCTCTTCATACTGCAAAGCCCCCAAACAAAATTAAATTCAAAGGAGATTCTAGACGTATTGAAATAAAATTGTCACAGTTCTCCTTCATCTTAGTTTTCTGGGAGATTTCACAAGGAATAAGTGTTGGATTTAGCTGGGCTGTTCTCACTCAACTGTTGACATAGTTGCGTGCAGGGTGATTATTTTTAATGTTGAGCTAAACTTTCATTCTCGGAATAAGATCACACTTCCATGTCCCATATTTTTTTCAATAAGTTGATACCTTCGTCTTTTGAACATCTTATTCAAATTTTTCTTCTCAATTGTTTCTCATAACGTCTTTACTGAAAAGTCCCTGAGTCGGGGTGGAGGAAAAGCATCAAGTAAGACACTGGCTATTGTCTAAAGATAAATAAGTCTTACTCTATTGTGAGGAAGAATATGGGTTATATTTATGAACATAGTTGATGTGAGATCTTCAAAGCAATTTCTATTAAGTGCAGTTTTGGGGTGCACAGGTCCCATCGTATGGGGTGCTTCTCTCCTGCCACACCTCATAAGGTCTTTCAGGCAAAATCTTGTTTGTAAGTGCTCATGATGTTGGTGGGTCCCTCAGGTGACTTATGTGAATCGGGGAGGAGAAGGACGGTCACTTTCTCCCCAACCGCCTCTGCCACCCGGGACCCAGGGTTACTGGGTTCTTGTCTTGCTCTCGGAAAAAAATTTCACGAATAGACAAGCGGTGAAGTAAATAGATTTTATTTAGAGTTTTTTTTTTTTTTTTGAGGGAAGGAGGAAGGGAAAATTGGGACAGAGAAGAGTAAGAGTAATACGCTCAAGAGAGAATGCAGGCTTCTCTAAGGGTGGAGAGAGATCCTACACACATCCAATCTTTAAACACAAAAGCACAAAAGTAGACATCTCTAGAGGGGAGATGTGGGTGACACTTGTGCTCGGGTAACACATGTGCTCGGCCACATGGGCACAAGCAGCACATGGGCTCAAGCAGCATATGTGCTCACTTCCTTTGTTCAAGGAGTCATTTATAGGGTTTCTCCAACCTGCCCCCAGGTGGGGCTTCTTTCCAGGTAAAATTCCCTTGCTAAGGAGGTGAGCAGGGAGGCTGGGAGTGGTGATGGCCTTCTTTGGACTGAATTAATCAGATTAAGGAAGAGATCCTAGAGTTTGAGGAACTTCCTGGGGAGGGCTTCATTATCCTCAGGATCAGCCATGGTCTTATCCAGTCTTTTGTTTTCTGAATCCACAAGGTGAATTGGTCTTAAGATTCTCCTTTGCAGAGATTTTGTTAATCTAAATTTCATTGCCAAGGGCCTTTCCCTATCTACCTGCCTACACCACTCATGCTTGGGCCTGAAAGATAACACCACAAATGGGAGTTCAGTATGGAGCAGGACTGTTCAGCCATTATCTCTGATACAATAGGGCCAAAGCGAGTAGCATATGCACCCTCACCAATGAGTCGAGTAGGGAAATATTACAGGATTGTTAAGATACCTGTCTGTTGTATATTAACCTTAAGTGTTTTAGGCATTGCCAGTGCATTGCCTCTGTTTCTCCTCCCAGAGAAGCTTATTGTGCTCTTGCTAGCATCCCTAATTTAGTTAAAATTTATTTTGACCTTTGTGTTGTATTTTACCTCTCATGTTCACAGTTCCCCAAGTCAGTTGATTAATTATAAGCCAAAACTTTCTGGTAAAGGTGTGCTTTGTTATTGAAGTGCTGTGTGTTTGTACCTGCTTTTCTATTTCTCCTATAGCCTTTTTTTTTTTTTTATTTTACTATAGAGCAGTGTTCTTTGGCTAAACACAGAAAGACCATTAAGGTTGTGTTCCTAATATCTGGGCATTGATTAATTCTAAAATATATCTACTCCTGGGCATAACTACTTGGTCATAATTACTTGACTCAGGCTTCAGTTACTATAGTTCCTAACACCCCAAAAGTGAGGTCCCACTGCCCTGGGGTGGAACTGTGATGGACTCAGGTCACGTGGCAAAGCTACCAGACATCAAAATAGGACCTTCTAGAGAGCAAAAATGCAAGCTATTCTGATTTACGAAACAGGACCCACATGGGGAAGGTCAAGCTGAAATGGCCTGAGGATTTAGTCTGGGATTTACAGTAAAAGCCTTGCTTACTCTCAGAGCCCAGAGAACTAAGTGTTTGGATATTTGTCTCTTACTACCTTTATCCAAGTATTGATAACATATAAAAGTAGAGGGAAAGATAAAAGCAATGTAGATGTCCCTGGGAGAGAGAGTGTCTCATTGAGTTAATCTCCCAAAGAGAGTTTCCTAGTTTTATCTATGCAAATGATCTATGTAAATATGCAGATGTTTTATCTAT